>NC_139522.1:33893148-34493148 GCF_947247035.1 Vipera ursinii
GATAGTACATCAGACATCTGCTCCTTATACTCCAGCTGAAAATGGGGTGGCAGAACGCAGAAATGGGGTTCTGCAAACCATGATGCGTTGCCTCCTTGAAGATGCTAACCTCAGTCTTCCGTACTGGGGTGAAGCTATCAAATATGCTAATCATATCATCAACCGTACTTGGAGTAGTGTGATAAATCAGACCCCTTATTTCATGTTGTATGGACACAAGCCTGATCTCTCACATCTCCATATTTTTGGTTCCTATGCTATGGTGAATATACCTTTAGCCCAAAGAAAGAAAGGGGGTCCTGCAGCAAAAAGGATGAGATTTATGGGCATTGATGATAATTCAAAATGGAGCAAATACATTGACTCTCATCATGTTATTGTGGTTTCACAATCTGGTACTCTTGAGGAAGATGCTGACTGGTCCAGGATTCATTCTAACGATCCTGGAGTTTATTTTCCTAGAGATGATGTTGCTGATGCCACGCAACCTGATGATCAAGATTAACAGGAGAATGTTCCTTCCACGAGTTCTTCTCAACCTACTGTTCCGTCTTCGCAAGCCGCCGATGTTGCTGCTGGCGACAATGAAGACGAGGACGATGCGGAAGAAGAATGGACGGTTGGCCCGAGACGTTCCAAGAGGACCACAAAGGGAATCCCTCCAAAACGTTATTCGTGGCAAGTAACAAAAACACCTGTACCTTTGATTTGTAATGTTACACTTCCACCTGAGAAGTTCACACAGATCAAACATCTCCCTGAATCAGAACAAGATAAATGGTTTGAGGCAATGCAGGCTGAAATGGACAGTCTAAAGAAACTTCAAGTGTTTACGCCTGCAAGCCCTCCAGCAAACAAGAAAGTTATTGGTACTCGATGGGTCTACAGGATCAAAAAGAAGCCGAATGGTGAGTCGTTGTACAAGGCCAGACTCGTAGCCCAGGGTTTCACTCAACGTTATCCTGAGGATTATACAAATACATACTCACCCACAGTGCGGACTGAAAGTGTGAAAATTGCTTTAGCCACTGCAACTATCCTTGGCCTGGAAGTTTTCCAGTTCGACGTTGAAACGGCATATCTACACGCTGATCTTGACGAGGACATTTACATGAAAGGTCCTCCAGGTTTCAGACAGCAAGAAGGGGATACCTGGTTTCTACACAAAAGTCTTTATGGTCTGAAACAGTCTGGTTTAATGTGGTACTTATGTCTTTCTGACAAACTAAATTCAATGGGCTTTATTAAGTCCGAAACAGATGAATGCGTGTTTACTAAAAGATCCGGTAATAGGTATGAGATAATTCTTGTTTATGTCGATGATATTGTTTATATTGGTCCAAATAAGCAGATGAGTGAGGTTTTTGCTAAAGCTTTACAAAAGTTTTTCACATTGAAGTCTTTAGGATGTATTAACACTTATTTAGGTGTTCAAATTGCCAAAACTCAGAAGGGGTTTAGTCTTACACAGGAAGAGAAGATTAAACAACTGTTACATCACTGTAACATGGAGGACACTAAGCCTGTGAGTATACCCATGCAAACTGACTTTCACATTTTGGCACATGAACCAAGTCCTGAGTTCGAAGATCAAACACTATATCGCTCAGTCATTGGGTCGCTGCTGTATATTAGTAGTTGGACTAGACCCGACATTGCACTTAGTGTTAATTTGTTATCACGACACGTAGGCAAGGCAAAACAGTTTTATTGGACATGTGTTAAAAAGTTATTGAGGTATCTAAAACACACCAAAGACATGAAGTTGTTGTTGGAACCAACACATACTGACTATGCAGAGTTATGTTGTTATGCAGATTCAGACTGGGCGAGTGATAAGAAGTCACGGAAAAGTACATCAGGTTACATGATGTTCTTAAATGGATGTCCTGTTTACTGGCATGTGCGTAAACAGAATTTTGTTTCTTGTTCCTCTACAGAAGCTGAGTATGCTTGTGTGTCTGATGCATGCAATTCTTTAACCTGGTTTGATGCTTTAGTCACAGATATCTGGACACATCCGATTCGACCGATCACTGTGATGGAAGATAATGAATCTGTGGTTTATATTTCTGAAACACGTTTTACAGGTTCAAGGTCCAGACACATTGACATCCGATATCAAAACATAAGGCAACTGGTTAAACAAGGTTTTGTGACATTACAGTATGTGCCTACACGTGATCAAATTGCTGATATGCTGAACAAACCACTTCCTACAGCCCAGCATGAGTATCTGCGTGAGAAGATGTGCCTTACTTGAGTCTTCACTTTGCTGACAAAAGAAGGGGAATGTCACTGCACATTTTTTTGTTGTTCGTCAGAAAGTTCATTTCTAACTGTACATTTTCCCCTGCTCTCTGCACCTGTTGTGATAACTTATCTGGTAACCATAGTGAATCCCATATGACTAGCTATGTTATGGTTTCAGTCTGTTTAGTGCGCATGTCTAGAAAAAGTTCCCAGAGTTTATCCTTATTGTTTTATTCACTTTGCTGCTACTGTCTGTTACGTTAGGATGTAGTGAGCTAGCTCTCTTTATAATATATATTTAGTTTTTATATTTTTGTAAGTAAAAGGTATTTAGTAAGATTATGTGTCGTGTTTTTATTGCCTTCCTGCATGCACATCATGCATTCTCTGAAGCACGGTCCGTCGCCCTCTACAAAGGTGATTTTTACCTTGACACATTCCCCTTTTATACAGTTCAGGGCGTGGCTTCTCTCTGCCTCCTTCCGAGGTGTCCCATTGCCTTCCTCTGTTTACTCCTGATTGACTGCCTCCTGCGTCGGGCGTCCTTGAACAGGGCCAGCTGTGGGTCATCTTCATCCACGCTGTCAAGCTCACACAGCTGGGTCTCCTTCGTGACCAGGTGGGAGGGGCCTGGCTGAGGGCTCTGCGGAGCCTCAAGGCCATCATCAGCAAGCTCTTCAACACCCCCCTCCTCCTCCTCTGAGTCGTCCGACCCAACTGCTGAACCCACAGGCTGACCCTGAATCACAACAGGGTGTCCCTTCATCTGGGCTTTTAGTTCCTCAAAGGACTCCCTCATGTATTCCATGGTTTGTGTCAGAATCCATTTATATTTCATTTCTAACTCTCTTTTTTGTGCAAACCCAAATCTCAACCCCCCCCCCCCCGGATTCTGCCATTCCCAAGGAGGAGAGGGAACAAGCAGGGGTTTTTATTACTTTCACTTCCTTCCTCAAATGTAATATTTTGTTTATTCCACCTGCCTGCTATCCATCACAATAAGATCAATGAGAGGCATTTTCCCTCTCATCTTACGGGCAACTAAGAAAGGGGGTGGAATGAAACCCTCAAGAATCTGGTTTGTTTCTCCGGATGGAATGTGAGGGGGTGGAAATGATTCTGCTATGAATGGAGTGATGTTTCTCCTCTTCCCACAGGGGCTTACCACCTGGAACTTGGCTGATCCGGAACTGACTGAATGAACTGTGGGGTGGGGCTTGCTTGGGGACATTTAAAAATATCGATCTGTGAAGGGATTTCTCAGATCTTGTCTATTATACCCACTATCTTCTATTTTTTAGTAAAAGTTCCTGCTTCGACAACCTTGTCTCCAAGAGTCCTTCTTTCTTAAGATGTGGATTGAAGTGGGTTCTGACAGTTTGCTTTAGGGCTGCTTCCACCAGCTCCACTTTGGAATCCATTTTCTCTTTCTCGGGGGGCGGGGTACGCTCTGGATTTTTCTTTTTAGCTTTCTTCTTTTTGCCGCCTCATGTGACGGTCACTTTCTGAGCCCTTCCTTCCCAATCTTCTTTCTTTCCAACCCCGAGTGACCACCTACCTCAATTGCCTTCTGCCAAGGGTCCAGCTTCTTCCAGGTCCCTGGAAGTGCCTTCCTTGGGGTCTGACAGAGTGACGGCTTCTCTCCAAATCTGTTTCAGCCTCTTCCATTTCGCTGATAGGGACAGGTTGATTGCGACCCACCTCAGTAGGGTGCCTATCTCTCCGGGTTGCACAATATGCAGACCTCGCTTTATGTAAACATCTGCCTCAACTAGATCTCCCAAGAAAGCAGAACTCTTGAAACAGGCATTGTCTCAAAAGGAACTTATATTAGGAGCTAAGTGATAGCAAGGAATCAAAGCAAGGTCTGAGGAAAAATCCTGAGCAAGCAGTATATCAAAAGCAATATTCGTTACTCCTCCCCCAAGGGTCCCACTGTCCATTTGAATCTCAGCCAATCCACAGGTGGTATATTGTTTTGGAAACTGGCTCCGTTGGTGCACTCTTCAAGGTCTCGGTTTTGTTTCCCTCTGGCTCCAAGTGCAAACCGTCTTCCAGATAAGCGTGATGTTATTCAGCAGCATTCCTTCCCCTAGGGGAAGGGTAAAGTGGCAAGGCAATGCAAATCAACCCCCAAAGCATCCCCCCTCCCAACAGAATGGCAGCCCCCCAAAAATGGTTATAGAAGCATGTATAGGATAGAAAGAAAAGTAATACATTTCTTTGGGGATCTGACAGCAACATCACTTTCGTTGTCTTGGATGATGAATTATTCTTCAGGATTAGGTTGCTTAAGAATTGGTTCCCCCATGAACAGTCTTTTTAGTTGCTCAAATGCCGCTTGACATTCTATAGTCCATGGCCAAGGTTGACAGGGCTGGGGCCTTCCCCCCCTTTCCAGTTTTCAGTAGCTTGGTGATTGGCATAGCTATTTTTGTGAAAGAGGGTATGAACTGTTAGTAAAAATTTGCAAATCCCAAAAAAACTCTGAAGTTGTTTGCGGGTTCATGGAGGCTGCCATTCTAATACCATCCTTGACTTTGGCAGGGTACATTTCCACCTCCTCACTGGAGATCCAGTACCCAAGGTAATCGAGGCGCATCTGATGAAACTCGCACTTTGAAAGCTTAGTGTAGACACTCACTTTTAGCAACTTCTTGAGCACTTCGCAGACTAACTTGACATGCTTTTCCATGATCTCAGCATAAATGAGGAAATTGCCAAGGTAAACTAAGATTCCCCCTTGTATAAATAATTGTTCAGCACCTGGTTAATAAACTGCATAAATACAGGACAAGCTCCTTAGAGGCCAAAAGGCATCACCCTGAATTAGAAACTTCCCAAAGGGCAACTGAAAGCTGTCTTCCATTTGTCCCCTTCTTTAATTCTCACCTGGTAATAAGCCTCTCTCAAGTCCAGCTTCGTAAAAATCTTCCCTTTGGCTAGGTGGCCTAGCATGTCATTCATCAGAGGAAGGGGGCATGTTTTCTACGCTGACAACCCTTTAAAGTCCACGTGCCAACGCTGCAAATATTGGATGTTTTGCTTTGACAATATAAAGAGGAAGCCTTCCTTTAAATTGTTTTACTCTTAGAATTAGATGAAGCTGGGGGGGAGGAGGAAGAATGTTTTCCCCGGTTGTTTTTAATAAGATAAGAAATGACGCATTATAGAACAGAAGGGAAGCTTTGCCCTTCAAACTTATTGGAGAACCTGACTTATGACTGCTAATTGGAGGAGGAAATTGTGCAATATATTAGGTGCTGAAGGGAAGGAAGTTCAGATCTTGGCATCCACCATGCTGTGCCGATGGTTTGTTTCATGATTAAAGACTTTTTAGGATAAACAATGCCTGAAAGTTCTTTGAAGTGTTTCATTAGTCGGCTGTGGGAGCCCCCGTGTTGTTTAAAGAAAAAAAATGATGGGTCTTTTCATCTCTGCGTAGATTATAAAGATCTGAACGTGGTCAGTGTGGAAAATAAATACCCCCTCCCCCTCCTGAAGGACTTACTAACCCACCTGGCAAAGAGGAGTGTCTTCACTAGATTAGACCTGAGAGAGGCACATTAGCGGGTGAGAATAAAAGAGGGAGACGAGTGGAAAACTGCCTTCAATTGCCCCATGGGGAGCTATCAGTTCAAAGTCATGCCATTTGGACTAAAGGGGGCCCCATTTGTATTCATGCAGTTGATTAATGAAGTTCTACATGATCACTTATACAAAGGGGTTCTGGTGTATCTTGATGATATCCTGATAAACAGCACGAATATGTCTGATCATGTAAAGCTGGTGAGAGGAGTACTAAAGAAGCTATTGAATGCCAAGCTTTATGCCAAATTGTCAAAATGTGAATTTCACCAGACCCAATTAGATTATCTTGGCTACAGAATTTCCAACGAGGGCGTAGAAATGGACCTAGCCAAAGTGAGAACTATAATTGAGTGGCAGCCCCCAAAGACTCGCAAACAGCTTCAGACCTTTTTAGGTTTTGCCAACTTTTATCGTAAATTCATCCCCTTTGCTGAGATTGCCCTACCGCTTACAGAACTACTCAAAACAGGAAAAGGAGGAGGAAAACCGCTACCGGACCAACTACTTACATGGACTATGAGCTGTCAAACAGCTTTTGAGAATTTAAAAAGACTATTTGCTGCTGAACTGGTCCTAAAGCACCCCTGCCAAGGGGAACCCTTTGTAATCCAAGCTGACGCCAGCAAGGTGGCAGTTGGAGCTGCATTACTGCAAAAGAACAAAAGTGGAGTTCTACAACCCTGTGCCTACACCTGTAAAAAATGTACTGAAAGCGAGACGAGATGGGCAATCTGGGAGAAGGAGGCCTTCGCAATTAGGTGGGGGCTATTAAACTGGTGACACTATCTAGAAGGGAACAAGGTGCCTTTTGAAGTATGGACAGATCACAAAAATCTAGAAGCACTCTGAAAACTCCCTACAAATTGTCTCCAAAACAAGTGCAGTGGGCACAGTACTTTAACCGCTTCAACTTCACTCTAAAGTACATACCGGGAGGAAAAAACTTCCTAGATGATGGGCTACCCCGATTGCCCCAATACAAAAGCAAACGTGAGGAGGTTAACGAGGCAATTATCTACAGTCCAGAAACTGCTGCTCAACTCACACCCCGCAGAGCCCCTAATCCTGATGACCCTGGGGCAAAGAAAATAAAACAAGAGCTCCTCACTGATCAATGGTTCAAAGATAATTAAACTTCCCTAAAATGCAGGGATGGTTTGGCTTACAAGGGGGGGGGAAACTGTATGTGCCTGAATCGCTCTGTCTTAATGCCCTCAAACACAGCCACGACATAAAACAGGCTGGACACTACGGATATTTAAAAGCTCTACACCTCATCTGCTGGCAATTCTGGTGGCTGGGGCCAAAACGAAATGTGGAAAACTATGTTAGGAGTTGTACTGTGTGTGCCACCATGAAAAGAATTCCAGGGAAACCCCCTGGGCTAGTGCAACCAGTGGCAGACCCCTCTCAACCATGGGAAGAAATAGTTATGAACTTTATTGTAGATCTACCTGAAAGTAGAGGAAATACTGTCATCTGGTTTGTGATAGACCTGTTCTCGAAGCAGAATTAAAACTCCGTAGGCTTTTAGGGAGAGTTCACCCTGTCTTCCATTGCAGCCTGCTGAAACCATTTCGGGACTCCACCTTAAGATCTCCCCCTAAGAAGGCACCCGGGCCCCTCATAGTTGTGGGTCAGACTCACTATGAAGTGAAACGTATTCTTCACTCTAGAATTTTTAAAGGGAAATTGCAGTACCTAGTACAATGGAAGGGGTACTCGCTGTGTGAAGCTACTTGGGTGAAATCTAGCGATGTGAAGGCTGACCGACTCATCAAAAAGTTTCATGAGAAAAACCCCAACAAACTGAGAGATAACCCCTAACATATGCTTTTGTTTACATTATAGGATCTATCCTTTTTGTAAGGGGGTGCGGATGTCAATGCTGCAAACATTGGATGTTTTGCTTTGACAATATAAAGAGGCAGCCTTTTCCTTTAAATTGTTTTGCTCTTAGAATTAGATGAAGCTGGGGGGGGAGGAGGAAGAATGTTTCCCCCGGTTGTTTTTAATAAGATAAGAAATGGTGCGTTACAGAACAGAAGGGAAGCTTTGCCCTTCAAACAATTTCTTATCAATGTACTCCCTTAGTTCATTCATCTCCCTGGGTGTCATAGAGTACATCTTAAGCTTTTGGAGTTTAGCTCCTGGCAGAATTTCAGTTGCTCAGTCGGTAGTTCGGTGATGGGGAAGAGTGTCACTGTTATGGTTCCAACAGATGAAACTCTTCAAAGAGCTTTGAGGCGTTGTTTACCTTAAAAAATCTTTATTCGAGTAGCATAGAATCGGCACATATATAGGTAAAGCCAAAATCTGAATTCCCATCCCCTGAGCGCATAGTATCAAAGCACAATTCCCTTCTCCAATTAACAGTCATAAATCGCATTCTCCAATTAGTTTGAAATGCAGGCTTCCCTTCCAATTCTCCAACCCGCCATTTCTTATCATCTCTTATTTTAAAAAACCTTGATTCTCACACTGTTCCAGTATTGTTATGTCTAACTCCCATGCACATTCCTCATCCTCCCCCCCCAGTATCATCTAATTCTTACTCTAATTCTAAGAGTAAAACATAAGAAGGAAAATGGCTGCATCTCCATATGTTGTCAAAGCAAGAACATGCAATGTTAGCAGTGTTGACATCCGCCCCCCCCTTACAAAAAGGACAGATCCTGTAATGTAAACAAAAGCATATGTTAGGGACTTTCTCTCGGTTTGTTAGGGTGTTTCTTGTAGAACCTTTTGATGAGTCTGTCAGCTTTCACATTGCTAGATTTCACCCAAGTAGCTTCCTGAGTCTTCGGAGGGCGGGATATAAATGGGATAAAAAAAAAACAACTTCGTTGGAGATGCCCCAGTTCATGCAGTTCTGTGTCCCTCAAAGCCAGAATGCGCTCAGCCTTAGATCCATGGGGCAGCCCTGGAACCAGCGAGAGGCCACCTCTGCCCCGCACAACTTGTGGGGCAAGATGATCAGAAGGGGCGCCACGTTCCATGCGCTTGCTGCCTCCTTTTGCCTACTAGCAAAAGTGGCATTTGATCACAAGGCAAGGAGGCATCGAGAAATGTTTCCCCTTTTGCATTTGAGCAGGAAAGTAGAAAGGGAAAGAGGAAAGACAAACAAAAAGAAGGAAAGAGGGTTCTTCCTTCAAGAGGGAAGGAAAAAGAAGAAAAGGGGAAGGAAGGAAGGAAGGAAGGAAGGAAGGAAGGAAGGAAGGAAGGAAGGAAGGAAGGAAGGAAGGAGATTATAATGAGAGGGAGGGAGGGTCTGATGGAAATCCTGCCTTAGCAGTTGGCCACGAGCAACCCTGCTGCCCTTTCTCCATCCTCTTTTCCCCTCCTCCTGACCTCTCCTGGTGGTCTCCCATCCTATCGCTGAGGATGCTTTGGTTATAAAGCCGGGTTTCCTCATGGGGAGAGGGAGTGGGCCTCCCTCTGACCCACACATTTTGCCCTCCCGCATACACCATGAGCAACTTGACCAAGGACAGTGAGCCAACCAGCAGCAGCCTTGAAGAGGAGGTAAGTGCAGCTGGGTGCCCCCTTGGGAAAGGCTGGACTGGGTTCTTGCCCTCCATTGCCCAGGGCTCCGGGCAGCCTGTATCACTGGGGGTCCTCCACATGGCCTGAGAGGGACAGCAAGGCTCCTCTGGTGGACAAGGCTATGGTGCTTGTCCTGGTCTCGCCTTCCTCGGCTGGAGACAATGGATCCCCCCAAGCCCCACCCGGGCCACCACAGGCACCCCAACATGAGCGACGTTGAGCCGGCCATGCCCACCCTGGCCACGCTCACCCCTGCTATGCCCACGCCGGCTCCCCAAAGTCAACCACAACCGTGATTCGACCCCCAATGAAATTGAGTTTGACACCTCTGCTCCAAAGAGTTACACTATTACAAAGTAAAAGTTCCCACCTCAGGGCTATGCAATGATTATGTTACCCAATAGAATAGTTTGGCAGGCTTTATAACAAAACATCCAACCCTCTTCTTCCCAGCGAATGAGTGACCTTGGTTCCCATGGGACACAATAGGTTCGTTGCAGAGTTGACATATACTCTTCCTAAAATTATGTCCCAGGAGTTTCTTTTCCTGCATATGCTAATGGGACAGTTGACAGTCACACTATAGCTATGTATACCAGTGTTAAAATACTGTTTTCGCTCCTTTCCTAATGACCCCAAGCATTTGTCTTTGCTTTTTCCTCAAACAAGTATCACTGTTCCTGGTCACTCACCTGTAACTTAGGGTATATATCAAATTACATTTCTTAAATCCTTGATGTGCATAACTTTCTTTCTTACTGTGAACTGCTTTTGCCATTTCCATGCCCATTCTAGGCAGATCCTTCAATTCAGAGCAATTCAATGTCTCCTTTAAAACACAGTAACTTGGTTTCAGTGTAACAGAATCTCTGACATTTTAAGCTGGTGTCTTTCAAATTCAGCCACTGATTATATGACTGGGATCTTTCAAGCATTATCTAAACATTCTGGCAAGTGCTAAAAATCTAATATTCCACACTATACTGCAGTATTTTTCAACCTTGACAACTTAAGACGTGTGGACTTCAACTCCCAGAATTCTTGAGTCAGGAGGCTGGCTGAGGAATTCTTGGAGTTGAAGTCCACACCTTAAAAGTTGCCAAGGTTGAGAAACACTGCTACAGTGAGGGGGAAAAAAATTTGATCCTATGCTGATTTTGTACATTTGCCCACTGACAAAGAAATGATCAGTCTATAATTGTAATGGTAGCTTTATTTTAACAGCGAGAGACAGAATAACAACAAAAAAAATCCAGAAAAACTCATTTCAAAAAAAATATAAATTGATTTGCATTTTAATGAGTGAAATAAGTATTTGAGCCCTTCGCAAAACATGATTTAGTACTTGGTAGCAAAACCCTTGTTGGCAATCACAGAGGTCAGATGTTTCATGTAGTTGGCCACCAGGTTTGCACACATCTCAGGAGGGATTTTGTCCCACTCCTCTTTGCAGATCCTCTCCAAGTCATTAAGGTTTCGAAGCTGACCTTTGGTAGCTCGAACCTTCAGCTCCCTCCACAGATTTTTTATGGGATTAAGGTCTGGAGACTGGCTAGGCCACTCCAGGACCTTAATGTGCTTCTTCTTGAGCCACTCCTTTGTTGCCTTGGCTGTGTGTTTTGGGTCATTGCCATGCTGGAATACCCATCCACGACCCATTTTCAATGCCCTGGCTGAGGGAAGGAGGTTCTTGCCCACGATTTGATGGTACATGGCCCCGTCCATCACTCCTTTGATGTGGTGAAGTTGTCCTGTCCCCTTAGCAGAAAAACACCCCCAAAGCATAATGTGTCCACCTCCATGTTTGATGGTGGTGATGGTGTTTTTGGGGTCATAGGCAGCATTCCTCCTCCTCCAAACACGGTGAGTTGAGTTGATGCCAAATAGCTTGATTTTGGTCTCATCTAACCACAACATTTTCACCCAGTTCTCCTCTGAATCATTCAGATGTCCATTGGCAAAACTCAGATAGGCCTGTACATGTGCTCTCTTGAGAAGGGGGACCTTGCGGGTGCTGCAGGATTTCAGTCCTTCACGGCGTAGTGTGTTACCAATTGTTTTCTTGGTGACTATGGCCCCAGCTGCCTTGAGATCATTGACAAGATCCTCCTGTGTAGTTCTGGGCTGATTCTGCACAGTTCTCATGATCATTGCAACTCCACGAGGTGAGATCTTGCATGGAGCCCCAGACCAAGAGAGATTGACAGTTATTTTGTGTTTCTTCCATTTGCGAATAATTGCACCAACTGTTGTCAGCTTCTTTTTTTATTACAAGTTTTATTGGTTTTTTAATATTTTACATATACATGTATTTGTGAAGCAATATGGTGGTTGGGTAGTCAAAAGTAACAAATAACAAGTTGTTTGTAAATAGTTCAGGTTGCATCAATAAAAATTCGCTCTCTGATTCCCTTAGTTTTCACATAGTCAAAGTGATCAAGTTAATACATTTCTAGTTGTGACCTAGTCAATTAACAGAATTTTCAATATAATTTCACTAATACATATCAAAATCCTGTTTTTAAGTTTTACCTAATTGCAATAAAATACTCGAAAGTGGCCTATAATATACAGAAGAGAGCTTACTTTTGGGGTAACCTAAGGTAAAGATAAAGGTTCCCCCGCACATGTGTGCTAGTCGTTTCTGACTCTAGGGGCCGGTGCTCATCTCTGTTTCAAAGCCGAAGAGCCAGCGCTTGTCCGAGGATGTCTCCGTGGTCATGTGGCCGGCATGACTAGATGCCAAAGGTGCACGGAACGCTGTTACCTTCCCACCATAGCGGTCCCTATTTTTCTACTTGCATTTTTACGTGCTTTTGAACTGCTAGGTTGGCAGAAGCTGGGACGAGTAACAGGCGCTCACTCTGTTACGCGGCACTTGGGATTCGACCCGCCAAACTGCCGACCTTCTGATCGACAAGCTCAGCGTCCTAACCCACTGAGCCACCGTGTCCCTTTTGGGGTAACCTACTATTCCCTATTTCAGTAAAGAATAATTCTCTTGTCTACAAAACTTACATTGTTCATTACAAATCATTCTTATGATTTAGCAGTAAAGTCTAGTTTTCATCTTAAGAAATCACCATTAGAAAAGATTTTTTGTCTTAACCATTCAACACTTATTAACATACTATCTTATAAGATTCTAAATTCTATAGTATAATTCAAAGTTTTATTCTAAAAGCTTAATTTTGTTTTCCTTTAAAAATCTAAAACCTAAATATGAAATCAGTTTATATATATTTTTTAAGATTCCCCTTAGTCCATCAAAAGAGATTTTTTTAAGTTCTGTCCTTACAAATCCCAAAAAAGAGACAAGTCTAAATCTTTAAATCTAACTCTCACCTTCCTTTTGTGCAAATCAGGCTTCCATCTTAGTGCCTTTAAATTCTCAAAGGTGTCTCCCTTTCTTACTCCACCTCTTATTTGAATCCACGGAGACCATCCAAATGACAGTTTTGCCAAGCTGGTATCCCCTTTATAATCATTGAAATATTGCTTTAATAGCTCAGTTTTTGATGTTTGATGTAATATAATTGTCATTACTTCAGTCTGATCTTTTTCTTCTTTCATTTCCATCTGGGTTAAGTAGAAAGTAGTAGCTAATGTTGTTATTGTTTGATTAGCTGAATCCTCAACATACTGTATTTGAAGGCCTTTGATATCTTCGCTCTTAATGTTGCTTTCTCCGGGTGTTGTTGTTTTTTGAGTTGTAAGCTTTGTAGTTGAAGTTGGAGTTTGGACTTCAAGGTTCTCTGTAGGCTGCTTTTGTTGCTCTTTGAAGTCTCCTATTTTGATGTTAATTTCCACTTCTTCTATTTGTTTTAGGATTGTCAGTTCATCATTTAAGGTCAAAGTTTGGTTTGGTGGCTTTGAGTTGTCAGGCTTATCATGCAATTTGGCTTTGATTTGCTCAGTTATAGCCACGATTGTGTCCAATATCAATTTGTAGTTAAGTGGTGGGATATAGTCATCCATTTCGTTGGTGTTTACAGCTAAGTCTTCCATGGAGGCTATTTTAATAAGAGTCAATAATTTTCCACCTCCAATGCTCCTAAAAGTTGTTTTCAGTGCCAGGTGTTCCCACACTTATCTTTGAAGATAGTATCAAGGACAGCTCTGTTATTCAGTCAGCTCTCACAATAAGCAAAAGGTTTACTTGCAATTCCAGGTTTAGCCACAAGATGTCATCAATAGCGTACAGAATAAGTTGTAAAGTTCTTTTTTTCCAAATTAATATAAAGCTTCTGTATAATTAGTCCATTCTTTTTTTCCTTAATTCACATCTTAAACAGAAAATAGGGTAGTAGATCCCCACAAAAATAGGAACTTTTTAATGAGTAGAAATAAGATTGCTTAATTTCTTTGCTTAATCAGATGTTTTTTTTCCCTTCAACACTTTAAGGCTTAAAATGTTATTCCCCAAGTATACAAATGCGGTTTTTTCAATAAAAGGGGGAGGAAATTTTCAGAAAAGTCCCACAGGCAGGCAGTTAGGGGGATAAGAAAGGTAAGGTCTCACCCAGGTCCTTCAGATTGCTTCGTTGTGCTAGATGGTGCTTTTGGCTTTCTGCAGGGAACGGCCTAATGATCGGCCATGTTGATGGCCAGTCTCTTCTTCGGGCCAAAAGGAGCTGCTCCGGATTCAAGCAGAGGGCTACTGCCCTTCCATGATCACAGGAGGGCCTCCTTGCGGTGGTCGCCCCTCCAGGGCAACTTTCGACCCTTTTCAGGGTCCTCCAATGAAGAAGGATCGGACGGCAGGGAGAGAGCTCTTCCTGCATGTCCAAAAGCGTTGTGCGCGCAAACCGGAAGCCTACTGTTGTCAGCTTCTCACCAAGCTGCTTGGTGATAGTCTTGTAGCCCATTCCAGCCTTGTATAGGTCTACAATCTTGTCCCCAACATCCTTGCTCTTTGGTCTTGGTCATGGTGGAGAGTTTGGAATCTGATTGATTGATTGCTTCTGTTGACAGGTGTCTTTTATACAGGTAACAAGCTGAGATTAGGAGCACTCCCTTTAAGACAGTGCTCCTAATCTGAGCTCGTTACCTGTATAAAAAACACCTGGGAGCCAGAAATCTTGCTGATTGATAGGGGATCAAGTACTTATTTCACTCTGAAGGGATCTTATTGTGCTCATGATTTTATTATGCTTAAGCTTGATATTAGTAGTGTTATTTTGTAGCCATTTTATATAAATTTTCTTATATGCAAGCAGCCTTATAGATACAGTAGAATCAAGTGTTTCATGTATATTAGAAAAGTAAATGTCTCATGCTAAATATACAGGAGATTGCTTACATGAAAGGAGCAAGGTAAGATTCAGTGGTCCAGGAAATAGGGAGGGGGAAGGTGAGTTAGCCTGGATAGAAGTGTATGAGTCATCACCTTAGAATTTGTTTTTCTGTGCTTCCTTGCTCCTGGTACAGAGACTTGAATCTCTTTTTTCTGAAAAGGTATAAAAAGTGGAAGAAGTCTCTTCTGGGTGTGCCTTCATACCTCTAAGCAGCCACGAAGAGGGAAAAGGCTACCCAGCTCTGTCTTGGCCAAAATAAAGTTGTTTTCTTTGCTGAAATCTCGGCTCAGGAGTTTCTTTGGCTCTTCAAAATTCCTGAGTAGCCCAGAGGAGTTTGTGAGGCTAGGTGGAAAACCTTACAACCTGGTGCCCAAGCGTGGGGCTTGCTTGAAAGGGTGGAAGCCACAACGGCCCCCACATCCGGAGACCCTTGTTAAGGTCCCAGCAAGCCTTCGATTCTTGGCAGGATGAAACTGGCGGTGACTGAAGCGTGAGTCTTAGAGTGCTCCTAGGTGTTTGACCTGGAAGACTTCTGTGCTTCATTGGCAGCAGTAGGATCCGTGTCCAAGGAACCCGAATGTCCGAATTCAACAAGGTTTCATGCTTCTCCACTGATGGTAGAAAATACAACAGGCACCTTGGTGAGTAGAGAAGTTTTGGTAATCCTGGAATAACACAGGGGGTTGATCTGCCTGACTAGCTCTACAAAGAAGAAGGGAGGGGGCTGAGAATTTGTCTTGTAATACAGGAATGGGAATCATCAGAGTAATTTAGAGAAGGAAATTAAATCAAAATGTACTCCTTTGCAAGGAGTTTTGAAAATTGGGATGTTTTGAAACCTCAAGTGGTTGTTAAGTTTAACCCTGTCAGACAACGTCTGGTGGTGCTTTGTGTTGATGTGTGGCAGCAAAAATGATCTTCAAGAAGGCAATGTTGAAAAACTTTGTAAACCTCCATTTGGCTAGTTTATCTGATAATAACTAAAGCCACGGAAGAAAAGAAAAGAAAAATTCAAAGAACTGAAAGCAAGTTTTTTTCTCTTTCCCCCCCTTTAATCTGGCTCTTTGGACTATTCAATTCCCCTGTTAGACAATGGCACCATTTACTGTCCTTGGAAATTATTCCTATTGTCAGACATGAGGAGAGAAGGCTGCTAGTTTTCCCATCCCCCTTCACACCTGACAAAGGCCCCAGGTTCAATATTTCTTTTAGTCCTTCCCCACTGTCCTTTGAAGTTGCTGGAAAAATTGGAAGCAACCATAAATGTTCCCCTCCCTTTTAATTAAAAGGGAAGCCTGCTTTGGCCTCAAACCCCAAACTGATGGTTTTTTTAATATATTTGGCCATCCAGAACATTAAGCTTGGACTTGGAATGGTGAGAAAAATAGGAGATGGTTAAAGGGCCCTATAAAAACCACGTGTTTGGTTGGAATTGCCTCATGATTTTTCTCGCTTCTTGCAAGACGAGCCACATGTCTAAAAATGTTGTCTTAATAGTATCTGTGTATATATGTCTGTCTGTGTTGTTCTGTGTTATTTCCAAGACTTGGAAGAGGGTCAAAACCCTCTCTGATAACAACAAACAAAAATGCCTTATTTAAAAATGTATGGTTTGCCTGGAAAAAGTATGAAATGAAATAACTGTATGTGAAATTGTTTATGCAAGCAGTTAGAATGGAAGTGAATGAGTTAATCTGCTGATATGTAAATGTGCGGGTATGCTGACCCTGTTTGTGTATGTGTGAGAGAGAGAGTTTCTCTCCCACCCCAGGCTGTGAAAGAAACAGTGAACTGCAAATTTTGTTGTTGTTGTGAAATGGAAAAGCAATAGCAAGTGTTTGCATGAGAAGAGTCCCATGGAGGATGTGTGAGAGAATTCATGGAAAATGCATGTGAAGGAGAGAAAATTATTTTGTTGGTGGTGAGTTGTGTAATTTCTTCTTTTTCCTGTCTCCTTTTTCACTGACTGTGTTGCTTTAAGAGCGAGAGACAGAAAGGAAAAGTGGGGGGCTGCTCGTTTTAACTATTTTTTTCTCTGCTTAGAATTTTGGTCTGAGGAAGGTGGGGTGGATGTGAAATTTAATGCCCACTTTTGCAGTTTCAGCTTGCAATTTTTTTTCTGGAAAGAGAAGACAGTAATTGTTGGATAATCTTTTTTTTGGAAATTTTTGAGTTTTAAAATGTTTACTTAAACTTATATATCCATCAACCAAAAGAAATGACTCTGAATTGTTTTGCTTAGATTTGTAAATGTTTTAACCTACTTAATGGTAATTTGCTTCCATTTAAATGGAATTTGATTAAATTGAACTTTGACTAAATTTATGTAGAAGGAAGAAGCAGGAAAGTTGCTTTTAAGTTGGTTTGCACAGACTTGTGAATTGCATGCATTAAGCAGGGAGATTGCCATTAAAGTGGTCAGCCCAAACATGTGAATTGTATGCCTTAACACAAGCCTTAGAATGATGTAGGAACAAGAAGGTACTATAAAAATATGTAAAGAGAGAAAAAAATGAGAAAATAGAAGAAAGTGGGAAGTGGGAAGTGGATGTTGCAAGATGGGAGACAGATATTGAAAAGACAGAAAAAAAAAGAACAACAAGAAAGAAAAGCAATACCTAGGACACAGAAGCAGCCTCTGAAAGGGGGTCGCAAGGGATGGTTGATAGTTTTTTAAAAAAAACACAATGGTTGTATTTATATTTTAGTTAAACAAATCTGTGATAAATACAAGTAAATAAAAAGCTTTACAAAATTTGGCGGTGAGGCCATTTCAATATAGGCCTCAATTGGAAAACTATCTTTGTCCCTTTGAAATGATGTATGGGAGGCTTTTATTACATGAAGGTTCAAGAATGTCAATGAATAAGAGAATAAAGTTACTCAGTATTTGCATAATCTGGCGCAGGTTTTGCCTTCTATCTCAGTACAGGCCCAGGTTGCCCTACCACCTGTCTCTGGCCACTGTTGTTCCTGGAGAGTGGGTTCAGGTGAAAAGAACTGTCACCTAGCCTCCTGATCTCAACTGCAGTGAGAGTGCAGGAATCAAGGCTTGAGTCCATGGAAAGTCCCATCATTCCCTCTCCAGTGACAAGCTCCGCAGCCAGACGGCCTGAAAATGAAATTCCTACCTGCCTCGCCTGTTGAACTGTTTCCATCTAAGTAGGAGAAAAACCTCAATGGATTGGACTACCCTGGAAATCGTGTTCCTAGAACCTGGACTATGTATTGCAATATTTTTATTCTGCTACTGTTGTTTCCCTCGTACCTTCTTTGGTAGAAGGAAGGACCATGGGCCCAATACTTAAAGGAACCAAAGGGAGTTGTGTTTATAACAAGACTACGTATTTCACTTGCAAAGAGGGAATAGGGTCACTTGTTATGCTCCTGTCAATACAGTAAAGCTTTACCAACAACTTCAAATCTGGACATATGGAGGGACATACAGACATTACCTCTTGGGGAAGAATAATATGAGACTTGTGGACAAGTGCCAGAATCTTCTTTGATGCATGTAAAGCTATTGACTATAATCAAGCTAAATGGACTAAGTGTGGAGACAGGCCTACTCATTAAATGTCAAATATGTTTGCATATCCTACCCAACCTGGCACAATCAAAGGATTCCTGCAACCCGGTGTGCTTCAATATAACCAGATCAATGGATTTCTCAGCATAATTTGGACTAGCTATCGATTGAAACAGATACAAATATGGGTTCAAGTTGATTTTCATGAACTGGAAACCACAATTGAGATTCCCTCAGTATCAAACAATCTTTTTATTGATATGGCCCAAAAGAATTGCTTCATTTCTAAATGTGACTAACTGTTACATGTGGAGGCACTAACATGGGGGAACAATGGAAACTCAAGAGATTCAATTGGAGAACATCACTTCTCATTTTAATTTGACCTGGGAAAAAAGGACCGTGCAACCAAATGGGCCCTCCATTCCATCATTCTGGCCCTAAATTGCATTATTAGACCCCAGTCCAACATTACATATAAGGAATATGTCAAAGAAATCACTGACATAACAGAATTATTGGCAGACGCTTTAGCAATTGGGAAACAGCAAATGGAAGAATTAGACCAGATCTATCAAGTCAACTCAAACTATGCTAGAAGAAATAAAGTCCCCAGGGAAGTATATGTTAGATTTCTCAAAAGATCTATAAGAGAAAAGATTCTGAGAAAAGTAAGAGATGAACCTTTGAAATACAAAGAAAAAGAAATTGTAGTCCTCAAACAAATTCCTAGAAGAATAAGAGAATACCAGTTTCTAACTAGGAAATTAATTGAAAAAGGAGTGAATTTCAGATGGCTAATTCCAGAAGGGATTTTAATCTATTGGGATACGAAAAGATATAGATTGGATACGCCACTTAAAGCAATGGAATTCTTCGACAACCATAGAGCATTTCTGGAAGAAGGTGACTCTGAATCTGGTACAAAGAGAAAAACAAAGAAACAGGAAGAAATGGCAGTAGAAGGTGCAGTTAAACCAAGAGAGGAGGAAGAAATTAAAAACACATATACAGAAGAAGGAGCAAGACCAAGAGATCAGAGACAGATAAGACCGACTAGAAGATTAAGCCCTAGATATAATTGAAAGAGATGGAGGAAAGTGAGATCTTGTCAATGAATATAAATGGACTAAATTCTCCCTCAAAAAGGAGAAAAATCTTTACACAAATACAAAAATTAAAAATGGATACAATTTGTCTCCAAGAAACACATATCAAGAGACAACATTATAAATGGTTAGAACAACCAAAAATTGGTAAACTTCACTTTGCATTACCACTACAAAAGAAAAGAGGAATGGTTCTATACATTAAAGAAACAATGAACCCTAAACAAATTTATGCAGATGAAGAGGGGAGAATATTAATGGTGGAAATAATGATGGATCAAAAACAGATACTGATGGTAGCAATATATGCACCAAACGATAAACAAGATCAATTTTACCAAAAATTACATTAAAAAATATTAGATTTAAACTATCAAAATCTTTGTATAATGGGAGACTTTAATGCAATTACAGATGGAACTTTGGACTATAAAAGCGCTAAACAAGGGAGGAAAGGAGGAAATATATTACCTAAAGCATTTTTTAAAAATGGCAGAAGAACTCTGTAACCAAGATGTATGGAGAGAAAAAATCGAAAAAAATTACAATATACATTTTACTCAGACATAGATCATAGTCTAGAATTGATATGATATGGAGATCTTTAGAACTTAACACGATGATACAAGAAATTGAGATAGAAACTAATATTTAGGCAGATCATAACCCAATAAAGATGACTTGGAGAGGAACTAAGAAAAAATTAAGATGGTCCTTGAATAAATCTATATTGAAAGAAAAAGAATTTTTACAACTAGCGACAAAGGAAATGGATTTTTTCTTCAAAATAAACAAGAAAGAAGAAACATCACTTCAAAATGTGTGGGATACGGCTAAAGCATATTTCAGAGGGTTGGCTATAACCTATACCGCTAAAAAGAATAAAGAAAAGAAACAACAGCAGTTAAAGTTGAAGGAAGAATTCAGAAAGTTAGAATCAGAATTACAAATAGATCCACAAAAGAAAATACTTAAGGAACAAATGGAGATAATAAAAAATAAATTAAATTTAGCCGAGACAGAAATGATGGCTCAACAGATTAAAAGGGCTAAACAGAACTTCTTTGAAAATGCCAACAAACTGGGGAGATGGTTAGCATATAGATTGAAAAAAAGAAAAAGAGAAAAAACTGATAAACAAGCTGCAAGATACAAGAGGTGAATTACAGTTTCAAAATGATACAATTAAAAAAATTATCAAAGATTATGATGAGATACTTTACAAAGCAGAGGAAATTCCAAAAGAAAAAAATACAGCAGTATTTAAACAAAGCAGATTTACCAAAAATCTCAGAGAATATTCAAAATATACTAAATGGAAAAATATCAGTGATGGAGATTATAGAGGCTATAAAAAGGCAAAAAATGATAAGACTCCAGGTCCAGATGGATTCTCTCTCTCTCTCTCTTTTCCCCAAGAGTGTCAGCTTGCAATTTCAGGTTTAGCCACAGGGTGTCCCCCAAGTACTTGGAAAATTCTATTCTTTTAGAGAAACTGCCTGTTAATCTCTTTTCAATTGTTTCTTCTGTTTTAGAAGAACAGAGGCAATTTTTCAAATAAGGATAGGAAGTAAGGAATAAATAGTCAAAAGCTTTTAGTCCACAAGTTTTTTTAAAAGGAATAAAGTTCTAGTTGAGGTCCAATTTGTTTTTTCAACGTTTCTTTTTAAATCAGCCCTGAAGGTTCAATTGCCGCTGATTCTGAAGGGAGGGTTGAAATCCCCCCTCCCTCTCCTTAGCGGGGACGGTACTTAGCAGCTTATTTAGGTGGAAAGAAGAAGATTGGAGTATAAGAGAGGTTGATCTTACCCTGTCTCTTCCACGCTGCTTTAATGTTGCCTGGTAGTAAGTGTGGCTTCAGCTGTCTGCAGCCTGGTGACCGGCCGTATTGCTATGGCTGGTCTTTCGTCCGCTGGTTTGAAGGCAATGCAGGCACTAAAGGGAGAGTTGCGGCTCCGCCACATTTCTGCAAAAACCCCTTCTTGCTGGTTGCCCCTCCAGGGCAACTCTTCGGCCCTTTTAGGACCCCCCAGCGATGCGAAACTGGACGTGGAGAACGAGAGCTGTCCTCCAAGCGTCCATAATGGCAGCGTTGGCAGACCGGAAGCCAAATTATCACAAGATGTATTAAGTCCTATTGTGAGGTACACAAGAAATGTGCGTGTTGTAATTTTCCATTTCTGCTAAAGAAATAGACATATAGAGGCACTTAGGTAAGGTATTTTTAGGAAAGGAAATGTAGTAAGCTGGATGAATAGAGAAACTATATACAGATGAAACTCGAAAAATTAGAATAGCGTGCAAAAGTTCATTTATTTCAGTAACGCAACTTAAAAGGGGAAACTAATATATGAGATAGACTCATTACATGCAAAGCAAGATAGTTCAAGCCATGATTTGTCATAATTGTGATGATTATGGCGCACAGCTCATGAAAACCCCAAATCCACAATCTCAGAAAATTAGAATATTACATGCAATCAATAAAACAAGGAGTGTACATAGAACAATATCGCACCTCTGAAAAGTATAAGCATGCATATGTACTCAGTACTTGGTTTGGGCCCCTTTTGCAGCAATTACTGCCTCAATGCGGCGTGGCATGGAAGCTATCAGCCTGTGGCACTGCTGAGGTGTTATGGAAGACCAGGATGCTTCAATAGCAGCCTTCAGCTCTTCTGCATTGTTCGGTCTCATGTCTCTCATCTTTCTCTTGGCAATGCCCCATAGATTCTCTATGGGGTTCAGGTCAGGCGGGTTTGCTGGCCAATCAAGCAAAGTAATCCCACGGTCATTGAACCAGGTTTTGGTGCTTTTGGCAGTGTGGGCAGGTGCCAAGTCCTGCTGGAAAATGAAGTCAGCATCCCCATAAAGCTCGTCTGTGGAAGGAAGCATGAAGTGCTCCAAAATCTCCTGGTAGATGGCTGCGTTGACCCTGGACTTAATGAAGCACAGTGGACCAACACCAGCAGATGACATGGCTCCCCAAATCAACACAGACTGTGGAAACTTCACACTGGACTTCAAGCATCTTGCAGTGTGTGCCTCTCCATTCTTCCTCCAGACGCTGGGTCCTTGGTTTCCAAATGAGATGCAAAAGTTGCTCTCATCAGAAAAGAGGACTTTGGACCACTGAGCAACAGACCAGGTCTGTTTTTCTTTAGCCCAGGTAAGACGCTTCTGACGTTGATTGTAGTTCAGGAGCGGCTTGACAAGAGGGATACGACATTTGAAGCCCATGTCCAGGATCCATCTGTGTGTGGTGTCTCTTGATGCACTGATTCCACCCTCAGTCCACTCCTTGTGAAAGTCTCCAACACTTTTGAATGGCCTTTTCCTGACAATCCTCTCCAGGCTGCGGTCATCCCTGCTGCTTGTGCACCTTTTTCTTCCACACTTTTCCCTTCCACATAACTTTCTATTAATGTGCTTTGATACAGCACTTTGGGAACATCCAACTTCTTTTGCAATTACCTTTTGAGGCTTTCCCTCCTTATGGAGGGTGTCAGTGATGGTTTTCTGCACATCTGAAAACATACTTGTTCGAGCAAGCCGGCCTGGCCTGAGGGGGGATTGGTGAGTTTTTTTACTATTTTTATTGGGGGGTTTTACCATGTATTGACTGTATTTTTAATTGGGCATGTATTTAATTATCTTTTTTTTTTGTAAATTTCTGTGTTTTATTCTTGCCCTGTACACCGCCCTGAGTCCTTCGGGAGAAGGGTGGTATAGAAATATTAATAAATTAAATTAAATTAAACTGTCAGGTCAGCAGTCTTCCCCATGATTGTGATTCCTACTGAACCAGACTGAGAGACCATTTAAAGGCTCAGGAACCCTTTGCAGGTGTTATGGCTTAATTAGCTGATTAGAGTGGGACACTTTGAGCCTAGAATATTGCACCTTTTCACAATATTCTAATTTTCTGAGATTGTGGATTTGGGGTTTTCATGAGCTGTAAGCCATAATCATCACAATTATGACAAATCATGGCTTGAACTATCTTGCTTTGTATGTAATGAGTCTATCTCATATATTAGTTTCCCCTTTTAAGTTGCATCACTGAAATAAATGAACTTTTGCATGATATTCTAATTTTCCGAGTTTCACCTGTACACTGACTTAAAGTATACTTTTAGAATATTTTTATTTTTATTTATTTTATTTTAATTCCATTTATATCCCGCCCTTCTCCGAAGACTCAGGGCAGCTTACAAGCTTAGCAGTAGTGCACACTATTGTAGAATAGCATATAGCTGTAAATAACATATTATTCAATTTATATAAGGCTTATTCTTTATAAAAACTGCTTAGAGTTAGTATTTTAAAGTATAACTATGAACCAAAGTGCAGCCATGTTTAACCGAAGCATGAACTCTGTTACACACATAGCTTCTAGATGCAAAGCAAGCATTCTTATAGATAAACAAGGGAAGGCATAAATCTTTTATAATTGCAATTATACAGTTTGGGTAACAGTTCACCTTGTAGATAAGTCTATATCCTTAGTTAGCAGGACGTTACAAATCATGTCACAGAAAAGGCAGTGAAGATAAGACAGGAACAAAAGGGGCATTGGATTAAGTGAGGTGATATTTCAAGTGGGAGAACTCTGTGCATGGAGCCAGGTAAGCAACCGTACTGTGTGGGCGGACTTACCTTGGGCAGTCAAGGGCCCTGAGTGTGGGTAATTTGTACTGTGTGGGCGGACCCACCTGGGCATGTAGGACTGATATGTTTATGAGACCTGGGCAGGCAGGAGCATAGAACGTAAAAGTATTAGGGATCAATCTGGGATCCTGTACATACGAAAGAAGTAATAGGTTGACTGTGTGTGTTCGGGGTCTCATAGGCAGGGAAAGATCAGTCATGGGCAATAAGGCCAGTAAGGGGATAAGGTGTCTTCTGGAAAGTCCCTTAAAAGGTAAAGGTAAAGGTTCCCCCGCACATGCGTGCTAGTCGTTTCCGACTCTAGGGGCCGGTGCTCATCTCCGTTTCAAAGCCGAAGAGCCAGCGCTTGTCCGAGGACATCTCCGTGGTCATGTGGCCGGCATGACTAGACGCCAAAGGCGCACGGAACGCTGTTACCTTCCCACCGTAGTGGTCCCTATTTTTCTACTTGCATTTTTACGTGCTTTCAAACTGCTAGGTTGGCAGAAGCTGGGACGAGTAACAGGCGCTCACTCTGTTACATGGCACTCGGGATTTGACCCGCCAAACTGCCGACCTTAGGGCAGGGCTTTTCAACCTTTTCACCCATTATACCACTTTTAGGATAAGGCAATGTCTGAGTACCACCAGTCGCCCAGCAAGGTGTCAAAAACGTGACCAAAAAAAGGAAAAAAAGATAAAGTACAGGTAGTCCTCAACTTACAACAATTCGCTTAGTGACTGTTCAAAGTTACGACGGCACTGGAAAAAGTGACTTATGACCATTTTTCACATTTATGACCGTTGCAGCATCCCCAGGGTCATGTGATTTACATTCGGGTGCTTGGCAACCGATTCATATTTATGATGGTCACATTGTTCCAGGGTCATGTGATCCCCTTTTGCAACCTTCTGACAAGCAAAGTTAGTGGAGAAACCAGATTCACTTAACCACGTTACTAATTTAATCTCTCTCTCCCTCTTTCTCTCCCTCTCTCTCTCCCCCTCTCTCTTTCTCCCTTTCTTTCTCTCTCCTCTCTCTCCCTCTTTCTCTCCCTCTATTTCTCTCTCCATCTCTCTCTCTCCCTTTCTCTCTCCCCCTCTCTATTTCTCTCTCTTTCTTTCTCTCTTCTTCTCTTTCTCCCTGTCTCTCTCCCTCCCTCCCTCTTTCTCTCCCTCTATTTCTCTCTCTTTCTCTTTCTCTCCCTCTCTTTCTCTTTTTCTCTTTCCATCCCTCTTTCTCTCTCCTTCGGTCTCTCCCTTTCTCCCTCTCCCTCTCTCTCTCTCTCCCTCTTTCTCTCCCTCTCTCTCTCCCTCCCTCCCTCTTTCTCTCCCTCTCTCTTTTTTTATAAATAAGTCTTTATTTACATTTCATGTTAAAACCACACACCATACACCAACAAAGACAAAAAAGACAAAAAAACATATACAATATACAGAAAACGAAGAAATAAAAAAATTGGAAACCATTTCAAAAAAATCAAATTGTATCTGCTTCTAAACTGACAATTATATTCCACTCACTAAATCTCTTATAACTATCCAACTCCAAAGCTTATTCATTAACAAAAACTATATCACTTCATTTTTGACCAACCTCCAAGCCACCCTCATTTCTTTAATCATTTATCCATCCAAATATACCATTTATTCCATGATAGAAATGCTGGTGTCTCTTCTTTACCCTTCAACTTCTTGGTCAATGTGTCTGCTTCTGCACAATCAATTATTCTCGTAATTATAGCTTCATCCGGCAGGGTATGATTTGCCTTCCACAATTGAGCATACCCCATCCTTGCCGCCATTAAGATATGTAAAACCAAATACCATATTCCCCTCTTAATATTTCCAGGCCTGAAGCCAAGCAGATACATCTCTGGTTTAAGATCAGCTAAACACCCTGTGATTTCCTCTATCCATTTTTGGATCCTCATCCAATATCTAACCACTTCCAGACATGTCCACCATAAGTGATAATACGTGCCAATCCCTTTACCACACTTCCAACAATCGGCCGACAATCTGGGGAACATTTTGGAAAGTCTAGCTGGAGGGAGATGCCATCTATAAAGCATTTTGTATATGTTCTCCTTATATGACGTGGAAACCACCAGCCTCATATTAATCCACCAAATCTCTTCCCATTTCTCAAGTGGAAGTGCATAACCAAAATTCTTCCCCCAGGCAATCATCGCGTCTTTTACCACCTCCTCCCCTACTACCCTGATTAGCAACAATTTATAACACTTAGATATCATCCCTTTCTCCGGACCCAGCAGAATCTTATCTAATTCCTGCAGATTCAGATAAATACCCCTTCCTTCCTTATCCTTCTTATACCTTGACTGGATCTGCAGGTAGGCTCACCACTCCAGTTGAAACCCTTGCTGAGCCAGATCTTGTCACGTTTTGAGTTCTCCCCCGCTATCTAAAAGTTCTTTGTAAGTTGGTCTTCTTCCCTTCTTGAGTAGGGTCGGATGGGTCAATGCTTCCAAGGTTGATAACCAACACGGAATTTGCGCATAGTACTTGGCCCTTATCCCAATTCCGAATCAGTATATCCCTTATGTAATGACGAGTAAACTGTTTACTTGGAGGAGTACCTTCCCGCCAAAGAGCAGCATGCCATCCCTGCAACAAATCGAATCCTTCCAAACTCAACAATCGATTATTCCTTAAACTTATCGATTCCTTGCCCCAAACTAAAAGGGCAGCCTGATAATAAAGTTCCCAATTCGGCAGGCCAAGGCCCCCTCTTTCCTTGATTTCTTGCATCATTTTTTCCCCAATCCTGGGCTGTTTCCCCTGCCATACTAATCTAGAAACTACCCACTCTAACTCTTTTAAAAATTTCATCGAAAGTTTAACCGGTGCTGTCTGGAAAAGAAAATTCCATTTCGGCAAAATGTAAGATTTCACCGTAGCTACCCTTCCTAATAATGACAACTGTATCCTATCCCATTTTCCCAAGTCCATTTTTGTTTGTATCAGTAATTTAGAATAATTATCCTCCCTAATACTTGAACATCTTCCCGTCAACCAGATTCCTAAATATTTCACCTTCTTCACAATTTTAAACCCTGTAGTGTCCTCTAACATCTGTTTACTTCTATTCGAAAGATTTTTCGTTAATATATGCATCTTATCTTTATTTACTTGTAGACTGGCCACATTTCCAAATTCCTCAATCCTTTTTAGTAATTCCGTGCTGGATTCCAGAGGGTTTTCCAAAACAAAAACCATATCATCTGCAAACGCGTGCAGTTTGTAAATTTGGTCTCTTATCTGAAGCCCGGTAATCTCCTCATCTTTCCTTATTATTCTCAATAGGGGTTCTAAGGTTAAAATAAATAAAAGTGGGGAGAGTGGACAACCCTGCCTAGTGCCCTTACAGATGTCAAATTTGTCAGTTAAATTCCCATTTATCAATAATCTTGCTTCCTGCTTAGTATAAATTGCTTTAATCATATTACAGAATTTAGCCCCAAACTCCATATGTTCCAACTGACACATTAGGAAGTCCCAATTTACCCTATCGAATGCTTTTTGAGCATCGATAAATATTAAAGCTAATTGTTTATCTGGTCGGCTTTCATAATACTCCAGAACATTTAATATAATTCTGAGATTATAGTTTATTTGTCTGGTGGGGAGGAACCCATTCTGGTCTGTATGTATAAATTGGTTTAAGTAAATTTTTAATCTATCAGCAATTATTGTCGCAAATATTTTATAATCTGAATTAAGAAGGGATATTGGCCTATAATTTTTAATATGCTTCGAAGGGGAATCATCCTTAGGGATCAAACCTATATTTGCCTCCAACCAAGTTTGCGGGACTATAGCCTTGTCCAAAATTTCATTAAATAGGTCTTTCATATGTTTTCCAAGCGCTTCCACTAATACCTCATACAATTCTGCAGGAATTCCGTCAGTTCCTGGGTTTTTTTGACATTTCTGTTGTCTTACCGCTTTTTCAATTTCTGCTATTGTTATCTCCTGATCTAAGGCCTCTTTCTCATTAGGAAGTAACTTAGGAAGGTCTGACTCCGTCAGGTATTGTTTAATCCTCTCCTCAGGAACCTTTTCTTTCTGATATAATTCTGTAAAAAAACTCAAGTCGCTATCTTTTCTTTCCCTTCTTTATCCCCTATCAGTATCCCCCTCTTATCCTCTAACTGATTAATTCTTCTACTTTCCTTCTCTTTCCTTATTCTATAGCTAAGCCATCTCCCTGGCTTATTGGCATATTCAAAATAGTTCTGCCTCGCCACCCTAATTTGACATGCTATTTTCTCTTGATCCACAAGGTTGAGTTTATGCCTCCAAAAATCCACCTGCTCCTTCCCATACACTTTCTGTATGGGACTTACTCTGCCTTACTCTGCCTTAGTAATTTGCTCAGCAATTTCCCTCCTACTTTTCTCCTCCTTCCTACATTTAACTGCCATCTGTTTTATTATCAAGCCTCTCAGATAAGCTTTAGCCGTGTCCCAAACTATTCGTAGGAGCATCCCTTCCGTCCTATTTTCTAAAAAAACCAGGCTCATCTCATTTAATTTTTTGTACAAAAACCGTATCCTTTAGAGCCTCCAGGTTCATCATCCATCTACTCCTCACTCTACTCCCCCTTATCAACGTAATAGTCACCAGGTTGTGATCCGCCCATTCGTTCCTCAAAATCATGGCATCTTTCGCATAAGATATCAGCCCATCCGACAACCATACCATATCCAACCTAGACCACGAGTTATGCCTGGAGGAATAATAGGTATAATGTTGAGAGGCCGGGTTAATCTCACGCCATATATCCCTAAGGCCAAATTCTTTGCACATATCCCTAAATACTTTGGCAAGACCCTCCTATCTTTTCCTTTTTTCTTCTTCAAATCAACCCTCCCTGTTTTGTAATCCTTAGCCCTATCTACCACCGCATTAAAGTCCCCCAAGAGACACATCTGCTCATACTCCAAGTCTAATATTTTCTGATATATTTTCTGGAAAAAGTCTCCCTGATTATTATTAGGTGCATATATGCCTATCAGTAACACTTTGCTTCCCACCATTTCTATCTCCAACATCAGGCTTCTCCCCTCCGGGTCCGCCCATAACTCTTTAGGACACAAGTACTCCTTAACATACATTGCTACACCCTTCTTTTTCTCCTCAGCAGACGCTACAAATAATTTCCCTAGTTTAGGATAATTCAACAGATTAGTTTGGCATTTCTTAATATGAGTTTCCTGAAGGCATAATACATTGGCTCCACATTTCCTTAATCTAGTTAAGACATTTTTTCTCTTAACAGGAGCATTAAGACCATTAACATTGAGCGTCAGAAAGTTCACCCCTTGACACATCCTTACTTACGTGGGGCCTTAGATTTGGTAGTCTGTCTAGTTACCCTCTTGTATTCTTCTCCCTTTCCCTCTCCGCCCCCTCCCCCTCCCCCCTCCGCTCCCCCCTGGATTCCTCTCCTCCCTCTGACTTCTACTCTCCACTTCTCCATCACTCTCCTGATCACTAGTCCCACAAAAAAAATTATAGAAATCTTGTGCATTTCGTAGACTCTCAATCTTTATCTTTCGGTCTTCCCACATCACCAGGAGCCCCTCTGGAAGCAGCCATTTATATGCCACACCTTTTTTCTCAATTGCAAAGTAACAAATTGATAGCGTTGATGTTGCTCTCGAACCCTTCTTGGTAATTGCTTAAGAATTGTAACCGGACGGCCTTTATACTGAATTGGTTGGTCTCTAGCTCTATAGAGCACTTCATCTCTAAGCGCCTT
The DNA here is from genome assembly GCF_947247035.1 of Vipera ursinii. NCBI lineage: Eukaryota > Metazoa > Chordata > Lepidosauria > Squamata > Viperidae > Vipera > Vipera ursinii. The sequence continues at coordinate 33,922,915 of NC_139522.1, forward strand.
TTTGGTAAACCTAACGTGCACTTCCCTAGGGAGGCTGTGTCGCCTCGCATAATTAGTATAAACTCGAAAGGCTTCATCAATATCGCACCGAACCTCTTTTTTCTCTTTCCCCACCAGGTCTGCAATCATTTCTCCTACCACTTCTTCCAACTGTTCTTCTCTGTCTTCCGTCACGTTTTGGAAGTGCAAAAAAAGGCCGCTTTCTCCATCTCCAGGTACACCATATCATCTTCCAGCTTCTTGGATGCTTGCGTGCACCTGTGCTCCCATTTCTCCATCCGCTTCTCCATATTCTCAGAGTCCTTTTCTACTATTTTTATTCGCTCTTCATGCGTTTTCAGGGTCACCTGGACTACACCCAATTTTCCTTTAATTTCCTTCATCTCCTCTCTCATGTCCCCCAACTCATCCCTCAGGCTGTCGAAATTCCTCTCCATTATGTCCTGCATATTTTGTAGCATTGTATAAATCCCTTGAATTGTAGCACATTTTTCTGTCGCTGATAAGCTCTCCATCGACTTCCTAACCCCTGGTGGCGTCGTAACTGGAGAGGCCGCTGCTGTCAAGGTGGGGGCCTTCTTTAAGGTTTTAGTTGACGTCGTCGTTAAAGACATTTCAGTTTGTCCCAGGAGGTTTCTCCACACTACTGTACACCACAGGTTAACTCCTTCCCAGATACTTTATCACAAACTTGTCAGGACCAACACCTAAAGTACCAATAACCCTGTACTTCCTTCTAATAAGTCTTGTGTCAGAAATTATCTAAACCCGTTCTGTAAATAAATTTCACTTCTGCTCTTTAGGTAGAAAAAAAAAGTCACATCAATATCTGTCAGTTTAAAGCAGGATTTCTATAAGTCCGTAAATCAGTACGCTAGCTTTTTCAGGGGAGAAGAAGCTTCCACCAATCATGTCATATTCATAAACAAGTCCATTTAAGCCTCTGATCAGCATTCGGATCCACGGCAGCAGAAAACAAAAGGGGTAAAAAAAATGTTGCCAAAACCACCCCCGATAACTGGCTGCCGCTCCTTTCACTTCTGCTTAGCGCCTCGCCGGCACACTCACTTGGAAAGTCTTTAAACTCACTTCTACTCTTTCTCACTTCCCTGCTTCTTCTCAAACTGCCGAGTCATTGGCTTAGGGGCTGCTAAACTGCGGCCCTCTTTCAAGCCTCCGGATCCTCGGGGTGCTTTCTTTTTTCCAGCGAGGTGGTCGCACCACACCTCGCCTCCGAAGATGCCCCCTCTGCTTCTCCCAGCCTCTCCGGGGCTGCAAACGGCAGAATATCACCGCAGGAGGCCTGAAAAACAACAAGAGGCTCGGCCGTCTATCGCCTCCCCTCCCAAGGCAGCGCCATCTTTCCCGGAAGTCTCTCAGTCTTTCCTCCCTCTCTCTCATTGTCCCTTCTTTCCTTCCTTTCTTCCTTCCCTCCCTCTTTGTCCTTTTCTCCTTCCCTCCCTCTCTCCCATTGTCCCTTCCTTCCTTCCTTCCTTCCTTCCTTATCCATTTTTACCAAGAAACCTGATGCCCAGTTAAGTCTTTATGAAGCACCGGAGGAAAGTTGGGGAAGATCTATCAATGATACTCGGAGGTTGCCAGCTCATTTAATAAGCTTTATTTCAGCAACAGAAACACCTCACATTCGCTCACAGTCGATCCATGTGTGCCAACAATGCTGCTGTGGACCGTGGGGCAGGAAGGCACCCTTCACACAGGAGGGATGGAAGACATGCCAAAGCACCCTTCAGCCTGCTGCCTTCGGCAGACATGGCCAGAGTCCTGGGTGGGGGGAGATCCGGGGCTGAGGCACACTCGGGGAAGTGCATGTCAGCAACTCACAACCAGCTGCTCTTGGGGGACGGAAGCACAAAGACGGCCAGACAGGGCTCGGAGCTGTTGACCATCACGGACCACAGCTGCACTTCCACCTTTCCTAGGGCGGCCCCCGCAGAGCGCAGCGCAGGGAAGACGCACCAAAGCTCGTCCCGGAGCATCCCGCCACTGGAAGCCTGCGGCGGCGGCATAACAGGCCTTGCAAAAAGCGGGGCGGGAGGCCGCAGATGCCCACGGTGCCAGTCAAGGGCAAGCAGGGCAAGGCCGCTATCAGCTGGAAGTCCTGGCGGGCGGCCCCACCACCGCCGAACAGCCGGTAGCGTCGGCAACCTTCTCTTGGGGCCGCCAGTCAGCTGGGAGTGCCGGTGCTTTTGAGCAGGAGCTGCTGTCAAGCCCCGGGCTCCCAGCTGACTGGCAGCCCTGAGAGAAGGTTGCCGATGCTCCTGGCTGTTCGGTGGCATCGGGGCCACCTGCCGGGACTTCCAGCTGGCCGGTGGCGTTGGATCCAGAGTCCCAGCCTCCCAGCTGATCAGCGGTGCTCTCCTGTGGTTGGCGACTCAAATCCGGAGTCTCAGCCTCCTAGCTGATTGGCGGAGCAACGAGCGGCTGGCAGACCAGGTAGCCGGGTTGCTGCATGGATCCCCACCCCCTCGGTTGATTGTCGAGCCCGGGGCTTGACAGCCACTCCTTCTCGAAAGGCAGGGTTCGGCGGCCGGCGAGGCGCTCACGCGGGGCTCTCCCAGGGCTGGCAGGCCAAACGGGGATCGGCCTGCCCCTCTCCGCGCTAGAGTGGCACCTGAGGAGGCAGCCAAGGGCAAGCAGGGCAAGGCCACTCCTGCTCAAAAGGCAGGGTTCGGCGGCCAGTGAGGCGCTCGTGTGGGGCTCTCCCGGGGCTGGCGGGCGATCACCTGCTCCTCCCCCATTGTACCTGGGACTCCGACGCGCCTTCCTGGCCATGTGTGCCCTGAAGAAGCGCCGATCAGACGTCAATCCGGTTGCTGCACGAGTCCCTGGGGAGGGCGTGGCCTCACTCTGCGCCAGAGCGCAACCTCTGTAGGGTTCGTGTAGGCCACTGCCAAGCAGCATGCTTTCCGGCAGCAAGTGAGCTGGGAAGAAGCGGAGTGCGGGGGGGAGGAGGAGGCTGGGGGGAGGCGGGGGGAGGAAGGCGATGCTTCGTACCACCAGCCAGGTGCTCGTGTACCACCAGTGGTACACGTACCACCGGTTGAAAAGCCCTGCCTTAGGGCAAGGTTGACAGCATAAACTATATACACGAGATGTCAAAACCCATTCCTATTTTATTTCATTTCATTTTTATTTCATTCCTTTTCCTGGGTTTTGCCATACTTCCAAGGGGGAGGGGGGATGTGCCTGCAGGGCTATTACTTTCACTTCCCCTATTCGCTAAAATGAAATCCTGTAGTTTGTTTATTGAGACTGTATCCTGTTTCCTGCATTATCTCTTTCTCTCTGAACTCTATTTTTTAAACTGTCAGTTAAGAACAAAGGAGGAAATAAGGAATGTAACCTCAGTGCCTCGTTTATGTCTACGCTGTCAGAGAAAGGTGTGAAGAAGCCGCTGACCCTTGCTGCGTGAGCTGGAGATGGGCCGATGTTATCTCCCTGGCTCCCACAATGGATTTAACACTTGGGGATTGGCTATCCCACATCGGGTGGTTGATCTATGGGGTGGGGTCCTGCTTGGGGATACTATAATCTACTGCGTTGTGCGGGAAATCTCAGATCCTGTCTATTATGCCTGCTATCACCTACCCTTAATAAAAGTTCCTGCTTGGAAGAAATTGTTTCCAAGAGTTCTGCTTTCTTAAGATGTGGGCTTAAAGTGGGTCCTGACATTAGACAGGATCTGCAGTAATAGTCAACCTGGAAGGAAGACCCTTACCAGGGGACTTTGCAAAAACTACAATGTCAGACACCGAGGCAGGGAAAAAGGAACCCACCACAAAGGGGGAGCCCTCTGGCTGGCACCCTGCCAGCTGTCGGGATCCGAGACATCCTACTCCTCGGAAGAAGAAGTGGGAGAGACGTGCAGCCACAAACCTTGGTGGTCGATGAGTGTTGGGAAGAAAGATGAGTGGGAGAAGAGATCAAGCAAGGTGAACCTGAGACCAACCCGGATGGAAGCAAGAAATGGAGAGATCCCTTCACCTTAGTGAAGAGGAAGGAGATCACGCACAGCACTCGAATTGGAAGCTAGAGAAAACTATTGACCTGATCAGGAAAACCCTCGGCGCTCTTGGGGATGAGAAACCTGAACCCCACGGCCGCTCCACTAACTTGGACCTCAGCCAGAGAGACACTGAGGGGGAATTGGACACTGAAGTCCTGGGGACGTCCGCTGAGGCAGTAGCCACCGTTTCTGTGTCCCCATTCGCCGCCAACCCACAACTGCCGATCGGCAAGGGAGACAACACCATCGGTGGCGAAGGTACCGGTCCATCCAAAGTGTTCTGATTCAGTGTCAGCCTGTGCTCCCAGCAGCTGAGTCAGAGGAATCTGAGGAGGAGGGGTTTGGAGAGCCTTCGGTGTTGGAGGGAGGCTCTGATGCACTGCAGGACTCTCAGCCTGGCCCCTCTAATCATGTTCCTCATGAGGCTCAGCTGTGTGAGGAGGAGGTGTCGGACTCAGAGGAGTCACAGCTGAATCTGTTCAGAGACGCTAGAAGCAGAAGGCAATCCAGCAGAGTACAGCAGAGAAAATCAATGAGGCAACTCAGTGAAAGGAGAAGAAGGCATTGAGAAGCCACGCCTTGGGACTGATAATAAAAGGGGAAGGTGTGGGCGGTGCGGGTTGCTAAAGGCAACCGTTTCTAGACATTCAAAGAGAATTCTGGTCTGTTCTTGCTAATCTGTTTGATGCTTGTTTGTTGTTTGACTCTTGTTTGATGTTTTGAATCATTTATTTTTGGTTGAAGAAAATATTCTGCTGCTTTTTTGTTTGAAAGACTTTATTATTTTGGAACTGTAAATAAATTTGGGTTGGGTTTTTTCCAGCCTATTCATTTGCAAAGACAAAAGGTCTTGTCCTTGAAATCAACTGGGACAGTTGTAGGCTGGAATAGAACACAAAGATTCCCGCCGCTGGACGCGAAGTTCAGGGGGGAGTTGCAGCACTTTGGGTTGTTCCTAACCCAACTCCTGAGCTACATGGAAGAGTACAGACGAGACATCCCCAGCGACAAAGCCCATATTTGTATCGTGCAATCCACTCTGGACGGGGCAGCTGCAGACTGGATGGTGAACCTGCATGATTCCAATGCCCCAGAGCTCCACAACTTCAACCACTTCATGTTCTCTCTGAGAAGGCGATTTGAGGACCCCCTGGTGGACCGAAAAGCCCACAAGAGAATCAAAATGGTGAGGCAGGGCAGATGCCCAGTAGCCGAATACACACAAGAATTCCGGGCCATCGCCAAGAAGCTGAACTGGCCGGAAGACATCCTCCTTAGTCATTTCAAAGACAACCTAAACTATGACCTGTATGCCTCGAGGAGACCCACATCAACTCAACGAATGGTACATCCTAGCGGAGGAAGCAGAAATCGATCTACTGAAGAGAGACCGCTGAGGAAAACCGTGGGGCCGCTTGCCTCCTGAGCCGTTGCGTGAACCAGCAAAACCACAGGCCATGGCCAAGAAATCAACAGGCTGTTTCAAATGCGGGAGAGAGGGGCATCGCGCCTTAAGAGTGCCACTCGAAAGTCACTCCACACAACCCAGACCAATCACCGGCCAGAAAATTGGGGAAGTCCCCAGACAAGCCACGAGAACCTATCATGAGGGCAACAGAGGCTATAGAGTCCCCACCATCTGCCACGTGTGGGCAGGGAACTCTGGCCTACACCGCAGGAGTGGTGGATACCTCAGACGACAACTCAGAATGTGAACCCCTGGTAAGTGGACTCAACACCCCAAGGAGCCCTACCAAGCCCAGGAGTGGAGAAAGCATCGGTGGGAAAGGAAAAGTGGTTATACGAAATACTGGAGGAATACTGAGACCTTGCTGAGGTTTTCAGCGAGGAACGGGTGGATGAGCTTCCTCCCCACCAACCCACGGACTGTGCCATAAAAATCAAAACCAGGGCAAAACTCCCAAAGCCTAGATTGTACTCCATGAGTCCTAAAGAGAAGGAGGAGATGGAAAGATTCATAAACAAAAACCTAGAAAGGGGATTTATTGAAACTGCCAAGCCCAAAGTAGCTGCCCCGGTCCTCTTTAAAGAGAAGGACGGCACTTTGGGCTTGTGCATGGATTACTGCGCCCTGAATGCAATCAGTGAAAGTAACCTGTATCCCCTACCCCTCATGAAGGACATGTTATCCCACCTATCGAAAGGAAGGATTTTTACCAAACTAGACCTAAGAGAAGTGTACTATGTTAGGATTAAGGAAGGGAACGAATGGAAGACCGTATTTAATTGTCCAATGGGATGCTACCAATTCAAAGTTTTGCCATTCGAACTACAAGGCCCAGCCGCAGTATTTATGCAATTAATCAATGAAGTGCTAAGGGAGCACTTATTTAAGGGGGTTGTGGTTTATTTAGATGACATCCTTATCTTCACCGAGTGCAAAGAGGAGCATGTCGACCTAGTTAGAGCGGTTTTAAAAAAACCTGTGAGCTGCCCACCTATTGTTCTGTTCCAGCCTATGACCGGCCCTGTTTGTGTATCAGGGACAACCCATTTTTCCTTTTTACAGTCAATAGGCTGGAAAAACCCAACCCAAATTTATTTACAGTTCAAACAAAAAAGCAGTAGAATAAATGAATTAAAATATCAAACAAGAGTTAAACAGAAGTAACAAGAACAGACCAGGACGCTCTCAGAATGTCTTAAAAATGGTTGCGTTCAGCAACCAGCCCCGCCCATACCTTCCCCTTTTATTATCAGTCCCAAGGCGTGGCTTCCTACTGCCTTCTCCTCCTCTCACTGAGTTGCCTCATTGATTTTCTCTGCTGTACTCTGCTGGATTGCCTTCTGCTTCTAGCGTCTCTGAACAGATTTAGCTGTGACTCATCTAAGTCCGACACCTCGTGCTCACACAGCTGGGCCTCATGAGGAACATGACTGGAGGGGCCAGGCTGAGAGTTCTGCAGTGCATCAGAACCTCCCTCCGACACCAAAGGCTCTCCAAACCCCTCCTCCTCAGATTCCTCGGACTCAGCTGCTGGGAGCACAGGCTGACATTGAATCACAACACCTATATGCCAAATTATCAAAATGTGAATTTCACCAGGAAAGTATAGACTACCTGGGCTATCGCATATCCCCACAGGGCATCAAAATGGACCCCGAGAAGGTCAGAGCAGTACTAGAATGGGCACCACCTCGCACAAGGAAGTAATTACAAAGTTTCCTGGATTTCGCAAACTTGTACCGCCAGTTCATCCCTTCATTTGCCCAAACAGCCCTGCCCCTCACAAACTTGTTAAAAATGAAGGGGGGTTCCTCAGTGAAACCCAGCCAGCCACTGAAATGGACAATGGAATGCCAAGCAGCATTCAAGAGGTTAAAGAGACTTTTCTCTGCCGAACCTGTACTGAGGCACCAGACCTGGATAAACCCTTTGTAATACAGGCGGACACAAGCGATGTGGAGGTGGGGGTTGTATTATTACAAGAAAATGACGATGGGGCACTGCAACCATGTGCACATATGTCCAGGAAACTCACTGAGATGGAACAACGCTGGGCTGTGTGGGAGAAAGAGCAATTTAATATGTTAATGGCTGATCAGGTTGCAACTAATTTGCGTTATGTGAAACATAACACGTTTAGTAATGCAAATAAGCCTGGCAGGTGGTTGGCTTATCAATTAAGGAAGAAACAGAAATTGCGTATTATAGAGAAAATAGAATATAAAGGTAAAGAGGTATATCAATAAAAGTTGATTAAAAAGAGTTTTTTAGATTTTTATACAAAATTATATGCTAGTGAAAATATACAAGCTTTAGATATAGATAAGTATTTACAGGAAGCACATTTTCCTAGACTTTCAAATGAACAACGGAAGGAGATGAATCGTTTAATTACCTCTGAGGAAAACATTGTAGCAATTAAGCAGTTAAAAGTGGGTAAGGCTCCTGGTACAGATGGATTATCAGCAATTTATTATAAAATATTATTTGTAGAGATGACAGAACCATTAAAGGAACTCTTTAATAATATCCAGTTTGGAGGAGAAGTGCCTCCGTCTTGGAGATGGGCGTTTATATCGCTGATTCCAAAGGAGGATCAAGACCTTACCCAGCCTAAGAATTATAGACCTATATCACTTTTGAATACAGATTATAAGATTTTTTCCAAAATATTGGCAAATAGATTAATGCAAGTTTTGAAACAAATGATTCACAGTGATCAGTCTGGATTTATAACTGGAAGATATATGAAATATAATGTAAGACAAATTGTTAATTTAATTGAGTATTTGGAGAAGAACAACCAAGTCCCTGCGGCATTGATATTTTTGGATGCTGAAAAAGCTTTTGATCAGTTGAATTGGCAATTTTTATTGAGGGTTGTTGACAAAATGAATTTTGGGAATAAATTTTTACATTCTCTTAGGGCTATATATCAACAACAATCGGCACAAATTATAATTAATGGAGGATTATCAGAGGCATTTAAAATTGAAAAAGGCACAAGACAGGGATGTCCCCTATCACCATTGTTGTTTGTTTTAACATTGGAGATTTTATTGATTAAAAATCGTGAATCAACTATAATAAGGGGAATAAAAATAAAACAGAATGATTATAGGTTAAGAGCTTTTGTGGATGACTTGGTTGTGACATTATCTCAACCGACTCAATCGGTTATAGACTTGATGGAAATTATAACTCAATATGGAAAAGTTTCTGGTTTTAAGGTAAATAATAATAAGACTAAAATATTATCAAAAAATATGACTATGAATGAAAAGGAAACGTTAGTAAAATTGACAGGTTATGAAATAGTGAAAAAGGTTAAATATTTGGGAGTATATATTACAGCCTCTAATGTGAAATTATATAAGAATAACTATGAGACATTATGGCTAAAAGTACAAAAGGATTTAAATAATTGGAAAAAACTACAATTATCTTTGCTGGGGAAAATTGCAGCTTTTAAAATGAATGTTTTACCAAAGTTTCTCTTTTTGTTTCAAATGATACCTATATTGAAAAAGGATGCTAATTTGGATGAATGGCAGAAGGGTATTAATAAATTTATCTGGGCGGGGAAAAAACCAAGAGTTAAACTTAAAATTTTACAAGACGCACGGGAAAGAGGAGGACTTAAGGTGCCTAATTTGAAATTATACTATGATGTGGTGGTTTTGACACTGGTTAGTGATTGGCTTAACTTAACAAATAAAAGAATACTTTATCTTGAGGGATGGGACTTATTATATGGGTGGCATGCATATTTAATTTATGATAAAAAAAGTTGACAAGGCTTTTAAATCTCATATTTTAAGAAGTGCTTTATTGCGTGTCTGGAAAAAGTATTATTATAAGTTAAATTATAAAATACCAATTTGGGGGATTCCTAGACACGTGATAGAGGGTGTATCTATGGGTGTGAGTTTGGATATGATTTCTTATAAGGAATTACTTAGATTGGTAGGGAATGATTGGCAATTAAAGTCGTTAGGTGAGCTAAAATAAGAAAATATTGTACAGTCCTGGTTCCAGTATACTCAATTGCAAGCTAGGTGGAAGTTAGATCAGAAGGTTGGCATTACATTAACGGATGAAAATTTGGTAAAACAGATTAAAGATCAAAACCGAGCGCATATAAAGAGAATTTGCAATGCTTTAATAGAATTGGATTCGGAAATGGAATTAGTTAAAGATTGTATGGTAAAGTGGGCTCAAAATATTCAAGAACCGATCCCATTGGATATATGGGAGGTAATTTGGGTTAGAAATGTAAAATTTACCCAGGCCCAAAAATTAACAGAAAATTTTTATAAAATGTTTTATAGATGGCATTTGGATCCTAAAAAGTTGTCTTGTATGTATCCTAATTTACAGCCCAAATGTTGGAGATGTGGCAGTTTGGATGCTACTTATTTTCATATGTGGTGGACTTGTAGAAATATAAAAGCTTTTTGGATTAAAATTTGGTGGAATATTCAAGATTTTTAAGAGAAAGATAAAGTTTACTCCACAACTATTTTTATTGGGTGTTATTACAGATTGTGATACTAAAGAAATTAACTTGATGTTGAACTTGATAACAGCTGCAAGGTTATTGGTAGGGCAATATTGGAAGAAGGATAGTTTGCCTACTATAGAGGAATGGACGTTTAAAGTGTCAAATTTAGCAGAAATGTCTAAGATTTCTGCTTATCTGAAGGATCATTCTCAAGAAAGATACATTTCGGTCTGGAGAAGATGGATAGATTATATTCAGAATAAATATGGGACTAAAAATTTCCATCTAGCTTATGAATAGATTTTAGATTGTTATTATTACTAGTAGATTATTATAGTGGAATTTTTATTAACTTTTATTAATTTTTATTATTTTTAGGATTAGTATTGTTTAATAACTTGGATATTAACTTGTTTATGTTTTTATTATTATTATGTCTACTTTTATTTTGCGTGTATTTATGTTAAAGGGGAGTTAAAGCGCATTATGAACTTGGTTATCTATATAGTTTGTTAATGTTAGTTAGATTATGATTATTATATTTGTAACCCTGTACTCAGCTCTAGGAAGTAGGGGAGGGAGAGGGGGGTGGTTTTGGGTGGGTTGGTTTTGGGGATTATATTGTAACTTTTATAAAACTTTTTAATAAAAAAAAAGAATGGGCTGCCATGGGTGGGGAAGAAGTTATAGATACCAGCCACCCAGAGGGTCAATTTCATGCAGCTGTGCCATGATACAAAATCAGCAGGGCATTTTGGATTTGTAAAAACTTTACATTTAATTAATTTAATTTAATTTAATTTAATTTAATAATATTTATATACCGCCCTTCTCCCTGAGGACTCAGGGTGGTTCACAGGGCAGAATAAAATACTAAATACAAACATTAAAAAGAGATTAAATGATTGCCCAAGTTAAAACAATTGGAATACAATTCTAAAAACCCCAAGATAAAATTAAGACACCAAAAGTAAAACAACCCCACCAATCCCCATCAGGCTAGGCCGGCTTGTACAAACAGAAACGTCTTGAGATCGCGACGAAAGGAGCGAAGATCGGGCGCCATCCGGAGCTCTACCGGTAGCTGATTCCACAGCTCCGGAGCGCCCACAGAGAAGGATCTCCCCCTGGGGGCCACCAATCTACATTCTCTGATCGGTGGCACCCTAAGGAGGCCCTCTCTGTGGGAACGCACAGGGCGCAGGGAGCTTGATGCCGGCAGCAGAAGTTCCCTAAGGTACTCCGGCCCCATGCCATGGAGGGCTTTGAACACCGTTACCAGTACCTTGAATCTCACCCGGAAGACAACTGGCAACCAATGCAGCTCACGGAGCAGAGGTGTAACGTGGGAGTATCGGGAGACTCCCAACACAACTCTCGCGGCTGCATTCTGTACCAGTTGGAGCTTCCGGGTGGTCCTCAAGGGCAGCCCCATGTAGAGAGCGTTGCAGTAGTCCAGACGAGAGGACACGAGCGCATGAGTGACCGTGCACAAATCATCCCGGCTAAGATAGGGCCGCACCAGGCGAACCTGGGCGAAGGCCCCCCTAGTCACAGCTCCTATATGGTCTTCCAAGGTGAGCCGTGAATCTAGGAGGACTCCCAAGTTGCGAGCCCTATCTACGGGGGGTAATAGTTCACCCCCCATAGCCAGAGGTGGAATGTCCGAATAAACCCGGGATGAAGGTATGCAAAGCCACTCAGTCTTGTCGGGGTTGAGTTGAAGTCTGTTCCTCCCCATCCAGACCCGAACCGCCTCCAGGCAACGGGACATCACGTTGAGGGCATCACTGGGGTGGTTTGGGGTCGAAAGGAAAAGTTGGGTATCATCAGCGTACTGATGATACCCAACTCCAAAGCCACGAATGATCTCACCCAGCGGTTTCATGTAGATGTTGAACAGGAGAGGCGAGAGGACCGACCCCTGAGGAACTCCACAAATGAGAGACCTCGCGGTCGACCTCTGCCCTCCTGCCAACACCGACTGCGAACGTCCCTGGAGATAGGAGGAGAACCACTGTAAGACTGTGCCTCCCACTCCCAGCCCCCTGAGACGCCGCAGCAAGATACCATGGTCGATGGTATCGAAAGCCGCTGAGAGGTCTAATAGGACTAGAACAGAGGAATATCCCCTGTCCCGAGCCCTCCAGAGATCATTCACCAGCGCGACCAATGCCGTCTCCGTGCTGTGCCCGGGCCTGAAACCCGATTGGTACGGGTCTAGATAATCCGCTTCATCCAGGACCAGAGGGAGCTGATGCGCCACCACACTCTCAACAACCTTCGCAAGAAAGCGAAGGTTGGAGACAGGACGAAAGTTGTTCAATACAGCTGGGTCCAAGGCAGGCTTCTTGAGGAGAGGCCTCACCACCGCCTCCTTCAAGACGGCGGGGAAGCTACCCTCACTCAGAGAAGCCGATATAACTGCCTGGAACCAGCTGCGTGTCCTCTCCCGGGCTGCATAGACCAGCCAGGAAGGGCACGGGTCCAATAAACATGTGGTGGTGCTCAGCCTCCCCATGATCCTGTCCACTTCCTCCGGAGTCACAGAATCAAACTCCTCCCAGGTGATATCGACAAGACCGCCCGTGTCCTGATCGTCAGACTCTGCCCAGTCAGAGTCCAGACCGGTCCGAATCCGAGCGATTTTGTCCGACAGATGTTGGTTAAACTCCTCGGCACGACCCTGCAAGGGATCCTCCCTCACCTCCTGATTTAGGAGGGAGCGAGTCACCCTAAACAGGGCGGCCGGGCGATTATCTGCGGACGCGATAAGGGTGGCGAAGTGGTTAGACCTCGCCTCCCTTATCGCAGCGAGATAAGACCTAATGTAGGCTCTTAGTCGCAATCGGTCGGATTCAGATCGGCTGGACCTCCAACCGCTCTCTAGGCCCCGTCTCCGACGCTTCATCTCCCGGAGCTCCGCAGAGAACCATGGAGCTCGACGGGATCTGCACCGGGTCAGGGGCCGCAGGGGTACAACTCGGTCAAGAGCCTCAGTGGCTGTCCTTTCCCAGGCTTCCACTAAGGCCTCTGCCGAGCTGTGAGCAAGGGAGGCAGGTGGGGACCCCAGCGCCGCCTGGAACCTCTGGGGATCCATTAAGCGTCTGGGGCGGTACCATTTAATTGGTTCCAAACACCCATGGCGGGGGGTGGCAAAACGGAAGACCAGCCGCAGGAGATGATGATCGGTCCATGACAGGGGCATAATAATTGGAGAGCCCCCACCAAGATCATATAACCACCGTCCAGATAAGAAAACTAGGTCAAGGGTGTGGCCTCCCTCATGAGTCGGTCCCGAAATTACTTGCATCAGGTCCATGGCCGTCATGGAAGCCATGAACTCCCGAGCCAACTCAGATGATCCTCCCAGCGATGGTAGATTGAAGTCCCCCAAAACTATAAGTTTCGGGAACTCAACCACCAGCCCAGAGAGGACATCGAGCAGCTCAGGCAGGGCTGCTGCTGCGTGACTAGGCGAAAGGTACACCAGCAGCAAGCCCAACTGCGCACCAGGGCCGCATCTCAAAAAGAGAGACTCACACCCGACTATCTGGGGAACGGTGGCCTCCCGTGGACACAAGGTCTCCCTCATAACAACAGCCACTCCCCCACCCCTACCCTGAGCCCGAGGCCGGTGCAGCACCCGGAAACCTGGTGGGCAAAGATCAGCCAGAGGAATACCGCCCTCTGGGCCCAGCCAAGTTTCCGTGATGCAAGCCAGGTCCGCCTGCTCACCCTCGACCAAGTCACGGATGAGAGGAGCCTTGTTGACGACCGACCTGGCATTCAAGTACACCAGCCGGAGCTCAGGGGGCTGCACATCCTCACTCCCGGGACCTCGGGGCGGAACCAGAGGGTCGGAGTGCCCCACCGCTTGTAAGCAGCGGAGAGGCCTTCCCTGAGATCGATACGGCCCTCTGTTCCTACACCTGCTGCCATTCCCTATCGTCGTGGGGATGGATAGTCCCACGACTGGCCCTGGAGCCCCAGAAGCGACCGACCCCCGCTCCTCCCCCCCGCGATCTGCCTCAGCACTGGCCTGAACAGAGGTTGTTGGACTGTCCCCCTCGTCCGAACAACCAAGAGAAAAACCCTCCCTCCTCCCTAACCCCCAAAAAAATTTCGACAAAAAGCAAACCAGGGACCTCTTGTTAGGTTTACGTCGGAGGCCCATACCCGTGCCCAGCCATCTCTCAGGATCCCAATAAATGGGCCCTTCCTCGAGATTGTACTCGGCTGGAAAGGCGGGCCGCCTCCAGGAAGGGGGAGCACCCCTGAGGGCGAGCAAGTCCGTAGAGGAGTACCTAAAACAAGGCATAAGAGCAGTCCAGATATAAGCAGTCCATAGTCAATTAATTAAGGAGGGTCCAAACAGAGAACAAATAGGTGTCCCGAGCTTCCACCCAGCCACTGCCACTCAGCTGGGTGCCACCCCAGGACAGGCCAACCACCGTCCTCTCACGACAGTTGGAAAGCCTATTCCTGGGGGAATGGTCCGAAACATCCATCCTGGGTACAGCATGTCCCCTAGAGCTCTCACCTCTAGGGGCAGCAGATGTAAGTTCAAGCCACCCTCTCACGGTGGCTAGTACCCAGGGAACTCTGAATCCTTTGGGGACGATATGTGGATGACAATAAGCAACAGTCCGAAGGCAGAGATGTGATAGTATATTACACCATCAAAGTCTGCACTACTAAATAGCCGAATCCTCCGTTGCTCTGTCTTTCTAGAAGATTGATCATGGCCAGTTCTGCAGTCATTGGGGCCTTCAAATTATCTAATTCTTTTAGGTCCAAAAATCCAATGGCACCAACCAAAGTCACAACTGGTGCCACGGAAAGCATAGATCTTTCAAGGGACCACTGGGCTCCACTGGGATCCACCGGAGTTAACTGGCTAGCCCAGGAACCTTCGAGGCCACCAACAGCAGTGAGAGTACCAGGCCATCTGGAAAGAGCAAAGCAAGCAGAGGAAAAGACAAGTTGAGTGCAGCGTCGCCGTTGAGCCGCCAGGGCCGCTGCCACCACCGGAGCGCTGCTGCAGACGCCGCCGCCATTGCTGCCGCCGCCAGGACGCTGATGGAACCAAGAATAATCCAGCCCTTCCCGCCGCCGATGGAAAACGGGCCAAAAAGGCTCAGGCGGGAACGGGCAAACGGTCAGGCAGACGACCCAGCAAACAATCGATGATAAGGAAGGCCTAGAGCGGCCCTGGAGCAACGCTGCCGCCGCCGTCACCGTCGCCATCGGAACGAGCCAAGAACGCCGCCGCCGCCACAGCCGAGGCAGACCAAGCCGACCACAGAAGCGGCCCGAAGTGGCCCGAAGCGCCTCCGCCGAGACCGCTAGCAGCCAGGGACCATCCGAGGACGCCGGCTCCGCCACCGCCGAAAACGCCGCTGCCGAAACCGCCGGCCGCCGAAACTGCCAGGTACCACGAAAACGGCCCGGAAAACGCCCGAGGCAGCGGGAAGGCGCCGCAAACATCCAGTCCGGGAAAGCAGCCGAACCGGCAGCAAACCAGCAGTCCAACACCCTTCAACTGCCAAATCGTTGCCCTCACTATCCCCCCAACCCAGAGGGTATAAACACCCCTGGGGGGCTCCTAGGACGCCTATTTTCTGAGACTTGCAGAGTCTCAGGCAATCTTGTTGGCAATCTTGTTGGCCATCCATGAAAAAGGACATAGAAAGTTACGTGGCCAGCTGCCCAATTTGTGTAGCTGCCAAGAGATTGCAAGGGAAATCGCCCAAACTGCTACAACCAGTGGCGAATCCCTCAGCCCCATGGAAGGAAATATCCATGGATTTTATAGTGGAATTACCAGAAAGCAACGGAAACACTGTCATATGGGTGATTGCGGATCTGTTCTCAAAACAAGTGCATTTTATCCCTTGCCAAAAGATCCTCACACCAAGAACTTTAGCGAAACTATTCGTGCAGCACATCTACAGACTGCATGGGGCACCCCAACGCATCATATCAGATAGGGGAGTGCAATTTACATCAAAATTCTGGAAAGAGTTTTTATCCCTCTTAGGGACCACTCAGGGGCTGTCATCTAGTCATCATCAATGTAACAGTCAGATGGAATGTTCGAACTCAGTACTTGAACAATACTTGAGATGCTTTCTTAATTTCCAGCAAACGAACTGCACAGACCAACTCCCTTTTGCAGAAGTTGCTTACAATAACGCAGTCCACTCTAGCACAGGCTACACTCCCTTTCAAGTAGCCACCGGTCAAAGTTTCAACCCTATGCCAGAACTAACCCCAAATGAACCGGCAATCCCATCACTGAAAGAATGGATAGCACAATTACAAAACACCTGGCCAGTGGTTAGGAAAGCCCTGGACAAAGCTAGACAAGCATACAAAGCACAAGTGGATAAAAAAAGAGTCGAACCTAAACCATTCATTGTAGTAGAAATGATATATTTCTCTACAAAATACCTAAAATCCCTACAGCCCTGTAAAAAACTTGGTCCAAAATACATAGGACCTTTTCCAATTAAAAGAATCATAAACCCAGTAACAGTAGAATTAGAACTACCCATGGGGCAACTCAATACCTAGTAGCCTGGGCTTCCGGTTCTGGATTTTAGTGCAGCCAGACGCGCTAGGAAATCGCTCCTCACGTCACCTGGATTTCTTCTTCAGGGGCCCCCTGTAAAGGGGTCAAAAGTCGCCCTGGAGGGGTGACAAGCGGGGGAGAGATCTCTCCAGTCAGCGGTAGAAGGGTGGCGGCCCTCCCGTTGGCTTAGAACTACTCTCCAAACTGAAGAAGAAAGGATTGGCCACTCCCATGGCCCATCATTTAGCCGTTTCCTGCCGAAGCCAAAAGCACAACACAGCACTTGAAAATTGGGTGAGAATTGCCTTCTTCTTTTCCTAATCGTATAATTTGCCTGTCAAAAGCTTTCTGAATTTGCTTCCCGTTGCAAGGAGAGAGGGAAGGGATCTTTGCTTTTTTCCCCACCCTCCTTAATAGCGGCCTTTGTCTACATTGGGAGAGAAAAGAAAAAACCCTGTACTAAATGATACTGATTAATTGGATTTACTGCCTTTTTATTTTTGGCCCCAAGTTCCTATATTCACAGAAATGGACTATTCTACCTATTAGTCTATAAATAAATAAATAAATAAATAAATAAATAAATAAATAAATAAATAAAAAAAATAAACAAAAAGACTCTGTCTGAAAAGGATTTGAAGTACTCTGGGGAAATCTAGTGGCTAAGCCTGTTACAGCAAGTGTTTACATTTTGGACTAACCTTGGCTTTGAGATAAAAACCTGAAACACCTGGAGATGAATTTGGCTTAGACTTGTGGAGGTGGACACTTACTCCACTAAGAACTATTTATAAATACTACAAAATGGAGAAGGATCAGCCACAAACCTCGCTTGACTATAACCTTATATTTGAAACAATCTATAGAGTCACTGAGATGTCTATCTCCAGATTTAATAATTTACATGCCAACCTTAATTTACAAATTGAAACCCAGACTGCAACTAAAGAATTTTCACTTCAGAATATAATAAAATTGGAAGATACTACTATTGAGACAGAGGAATATAAGGAACAACAACAAAGTACTGAAAAAACTAATATCCAAAAGCTGACTATACTCAAAGAACCTACAATTTTTAAAGTACAAGGAACTACTACTATGACAGACAATCTTAAAGACCAACAACAAACTAGGGAAAAACTTAATACTCAACTTCTGACTCTCTCTAAGGAGCCTACAATTTCAGAAGTACACTACATGCAAGATAGGGATGCCAACATAGAAGACGCCGAAGACCAAGAAAGACAACCTGTGGAAAGCTGGGACAGTCAATTACTAACTATAAAACTGGATAAGATTTTCTACTCAAAACAGATCAACCCAGATGGAAGAAGAATCCAGATTGAACTACAGACAGAGATGTTAGAGCAAATAGAGTGAAATTAACATGGCAACAATATAATGACTATAAATGGTTCAACCTTTGTATATTGCTGATGGTTGGATGGCCTCCTCTGGTGCAAATAATATGCATGCGAGTAAATGAAGACCTACTTGGCAATTTAAAGCCCTGACTGGCAAAAAAAGAAACCAAGAGTTAGATTTAAAAATTGAATTCCTAGAGAATTATTGTAGGTCATTTTGTTAGCAATTACTGACTTATTAGGACCTGAAATAGAAAATATTCGTGAGATAGAATTAAAATGTGTTTAAGTATTTATTAAGCTTATTCCAAATACTATAAATTTATATATTGATATAATGGAAATCTGGCTTATGGATCCTATGTTTGATGTTAAAATTTTGGTTATGTATAAGGATAGGGACACGGTGGCTCAGTGGGTTAGGACGCTGAGCTTGTCGATCAGAAGGTCGGCAGTTTGGCGGGTCGAATCCCGAGTGCCGCATAACAGAGTGAGCGCCAGTTACTCGTCCCAGCTTCTGCCAACCTAGCAGTTTGAAAGCACATAAAAATGCAAGTAGAAAAATAGGGACCACTACGGTGGGAAGGTAACAGCGTTCCGTGCGCCTTTGGCGTCTAGTCATGCCGGCCACATGACCACGGAGACGTCCTCGGACAAGCGCTGGCTCTTCGGCTTTGAAACGGAGATGAGCACGGGCCCCTAGAGTCGGAAACGACTAGCACGCATGTGCGGGGGAACCATTACCTTTACCTTATAAGTAGAAGTAGATGGATAAATACAGACTCTCCAATTGGTAACTTGAGATGTATTAGGATATGAAATAAACTATGTTTATTAGGTAGGAGCTGGCTATTTAACTATTGTTGTATGTTAGATGATACAATCTTTGGTGTAATAAGATAAGGGAACTTTGGGTTGTGAATACTACTTGGGATGTTAAAGGTTAAACTTGGATACTATAATTAACTTCAAAATTAGATAAAATTTAATAACAGTATATAGAGATACCCTATCGAAATTGGATTGACAAAATCTTCTCTAATCGACCATGCTATTCCTAGAAATTTTTTAGTTTAAATACGTTGTATTGAATGTTGAGGGAAATAGAGAAGGATGTTATGATAATGTAACCCAAACTATGTATTGAAAACTCTGTTACTCAATTCATGACTACCCAGGTATCATGATGCTTTCTAAATATATAGGTTGTAAATTGAAAAACTAATAAAACTTGTTTAAATACCTACAGGTGAAACTCAAAAAATTAGAATATTGTGCAAAAGTTCAAGCTGTGATTTATCATAATTGTGATGATTATGGCTTAAAGCTCATGAAAACCCCCAATCCACAATCTCAGAAAATTAGAATATTGTGAAAAGGTGCAATAGTCTAGGCTCAAAGTGTCCCACTCTAATCAGCTAATTAAGCCATAACACCTGCAAAGGCTTCCTGAGCCTTTAAATGGTCTCTCAGTCTGCTTCAGTAGGAATCACAATCATGGGGAAGACTGCTGACCTGACAGTTGTGCAGAAAACCATCATTGACACCCTCCATAAGGAGGGAAAGCCTCAAAAGGTAATTGCAAAAGAAGTCGGATGTTCCCCAAGTGCTGTATCAAAGCACATTAATAGAAAGTTACGTGGAAGGGAAAAGTGTGGAAGAAAAGGTTGCACAAGCAGCAGGGATGACCGCAGCCTGGAGAGGATTGTCAGGAAAAGGCCATTCAAAAGTGTTGGGGACTTTCACAAGGAGTGGACTGAGGCTGGAGTCAGTGCATCAAGAGCCACCACACACAGACGGATCCTGGACATGGGCTTCAAATGTCGTATTCCTCTTGTCAAGCCGCTCCTGAACAACAAACAAGGTCAGAAGCGTCTTACCTGGGCTAAAGAAAAACAGACCTGGTCTGTTGCTCAGTGGTCCAAAGTCCTCTTTTCTGATGAGAGCAACTTTTACATCTCATTTGGAAACCAAGGACCCAGAGTCTGGAGGAAGAATGGAGAGGCACACACTGCAAGATGCTTGAAGTCCAGTGTGAAGTTTCCACAGTCTGTGTTGATGTGGGGAGCCATGTCATCTGCTGGTGTTGGTCCACTGTGCTTCATTAAGTCCAGGGTCAACACAGCCGTCTACCAGGAGATTTTGGAGCACTTCATGCTTCCTTCCGCAGACGAGCTTTATGGGGATGCTGACTTCATTTTCCAGCAGGACGTGGCACCTGCCCACACTGCCAAAAGCACCAAAACCTGGTTCAATGACCGTGGGATTACTGTGCTTGATTGGCCAGCAAACTCGCCTGACCTGAACCCCATAGAGAATCTATGGGGATTGCCAAGAGAAAGATGAGAGACATGAGACCGAACAATGCAGAAGAGCTGAAGGCCGCTATTGAAGCATCCTGGTCTTCCATAACACCTCAGCAGTGCCACAGGCTGATAGCTTCCATGCCACGCCGCATTGAGGCAGTAATTGCTGCAAAAGGGGCCCAAACCAACTACTGAGTACATATGCATGCTTATACTTTTCAGAGGTCCAATATTGTTCTATGTACACTCCTTGTTTTATTGATTACATGTAATATTCTAATTTTCTGAGATTGTGGATTTGGGGTTTTCATGAGCTGTACGCCATAATCATCACAATTATGACAAATCACAGCTTGAACTATCTTGCTTTCATTCCGTGTTTAGTTTTTAAAATTTTTCTATTGTTTTATTCCCCGTGTATTCACTTCTACTCTGAAAGTAGTTGTATGTTTTTTCTTCCACAGGATTCCCATTACATTGGTTGGAAATAAGAAAGACCTGCATATGGAACGGTATTGAATATTTTCCTTAAAACAATGAAGGTTCTGCTGCAGTCCTGTTAAAATTAAAATGTTTAGTAAAGTATTAGTTTAAAGTAAAGTACAGGTGAAACTTGAAAAATTAGAATATCGTGCAAAAGTTCATTTATTTCAGTAATGCAACTTCAAAGGGGAAACTAATATATGAGATAGACTCATTACATGCAAAGCAAGATAGTTCAAGCCGTGATTTGTCATAATTGTGATGATTATGGCGTACAGCTCATGAAAACCCCAAATCCACAATCTCAGAAAATTAGAATATTACATGCAATCAATAAAACAAGGAGTGTACATAGAACAATATTGGACCTCTGAAAAGTATAAGCATGCATATGTACTCAGTAGTTGGTTTGGGCCCCTTTTGCAGCAATTACTGCCTCAATGCGGCGTGGCATGGAAGCTATCAGCCTGTGGCACTGCTGAGGTGTTATGGAAGACCAGGATGCTTCAATAGCGGCCTTCAGCTCTTCTGCATTGTTCGGTCTCATGTCTCTCATCTTTCTCTTGGCAATGCCCCATAGATTCTCTATGGGGTTCAGGTCAGGCGAGTTTGCTGGCCAATCAAGCACAGTAATCCCACGGTCATTGAACCAGGTTTTGGTGCTTTTGGCAGTGTGGGCAGGTGCCAGGTCCTGCTGGAAAATGAAGTCAGCATCCCCATAAAGCTCGTCTGCGGAAGGAAGCATGAAGTGCTCCAAAATCTCCTGGTAGACGGCTGCGTTGACCCTGGACTTAATGAAGCATAGTGGACCAACACCAGCAGATGACATGGCTCCCCAAATCAACACAGACTGTGGAAACTTCACACTGGACTTCAAGTATCTTGCAGTGTGTGCCTCTCAATTCTTCCTCCAGACTCTGGGTCCTTGGTTTCCAAATGAGATGCAAAAGTTGCTCTCATCAGAAAAGAGGACTTTGGACCACTGAGCAACAGACCAGGTCTGTTTTTCTTTAGCCCAGGTAAGACGCTTCTGACGTTGTTTGTTGTTCAGGAGCGGCTTGACAAGAGGAATACGAGATTTGAAGCCCATGTCCAGGATCCGTCTGTGTGTGGTGACTCTTGATGCACTGACTCCAGCCTCAGTCCACTCCTTGTGAAAGTCCCCAACACTTTTGAATGGCCTTTTCCTGACAATCCTCTCTAGGCTGCGGTCATCCCTGCTGCTTGTGCACCTTTTTCTTCCACACTTTTCCCTTCCACATAACTTTCTATTAATGTTAGGGAGGGGGAGGGATAGTAGGGTGGGGAGGGAATTTTTAACCGGTACTCAGTCTGGGCCTGATAGGGGTCCCGGCGGGATGGGTTTGGGGGTGGAGGCTGCTGGTTCTTGAGCTGTACGCCATAATCATCACAATTATGACAAATCACGGCTTGAACTATCTTGCTTTGCATATAATGAGTCTATCTCATATATTAGTTTCCCCTTTGAAGTTGTATTACTGAAATAAATGAACTTTTGCACGATATTCTAATTTTTCGAGTTTCACCTGTACATTTATGGCTGGAGAAAATGACCAAAAAACAAATAGACTTTAAACCAGAATTATTTTTGTTAGGAATAATAGGAGCAAATTATGAGAAAATTTGTATATATTTAATTTTACACGTACTAACTGCAGCAAGAATTGTATATGCCCAACATTGGAAAAATGAAAATTTACCAACTGAAGAAGTATGAAGAAAATTTTAGTGTGCGCAGAAATGGACAGATTGACTTTAAAGATAAAAGAGAAAGACGACTCAGTGTATTTTAGAACATGGGATAAATTCTATCAATGTCTAGAAACATGAGTTAGAGAGACAGTAATGTGATATGTAACCTGGAATATATATTATTATTAAGACTATCAAGCAATTAACATATTGTTTATGATAATTAACTATTATCTATTATTTCGGATCTTTGGTTATTCGGGTTTTTCCCCGCGTAGAACTAAAGGTGTAGGAGCGACGTTTCGACGGAATCCCATCCGTCATCATCAGGCTGGTGGCTTCTGCTTCCTTCTTCTGGGAGAAGCATGTGGCTGTTTGTTCCTCTTTTTTTAAACTGCCAGTGGGTGGAGGTGTGCTCTGATTGGGTGGGAGTTTAAGTGTGTTCTGATTGGGTGGGAGTGTGTTTTGAATGGTGGGTGTGTTCTGATTGGGTGGAGGTATGTTTTGAGTGTATGGGCTGGTCTCAGCTGCCAGCCTTAGACCTGAGCTGGTGAGTTGTGCTGCTTTTGTTTGGCTTCGTGTTTGTGGTGGTGCCATGTTTTTATAGTGGGTGTCAGTTTGCTTATTGTGTGGTTTGGAGGGGTTTAAAGTGGCTGATGTTGCAGCTGTAGTTAGGTTTCTGTTTTGTGGTTGTGCCTCGTTATCATTGTGGGTTCGGATTTGCTTTTTGAATGGTTGTGTGGTGGTGATGTCATGTGGTGTTATCATGAGTTTGGGTCTGGTATCATTCTTGGTGGTTGGGACTCGTCTGTCAATCAAGGTGGGTTTCCAAATGGTTGGTAGGCGAGAGGTGTCATCTCGTTTGTTTATGCTGTGGGGGCGTTTTTCTATCTCAATGGCTTCTCTGATTATTCTGTTGTTAAAATGTTCAATTTTGGCGATAGTTTTGGTTTTTTTAAAATCAATTTCATGTCCCGTGGGGCAGGTGGTGCATGGGATTTCGTATACTCCTTGGTTTTCTAAGCCAATTATGTCCTTGGGGTTTCTTAGGATGGTGGATATTTTTCTGTCTGTGTAGAATGCTGTTTTGATGTTGTGTTTTTGGAGGACCTTGCTGATTCTGTCTGTGGTCCCTTTTAAGTATGGGAGGAGGGCTTTGCCATTTTCTTGTTCTCTGTCTTGGGTTTTTGTGGGTGTCTCTCTTCAGATTAAGTTGGTAATCGTGTTTCTTTGGAATCCATTGGCTGTTAGTACATTAGTGAGAGTGTGTAGTTCGGTTTTTTGGTGTTGTTCGTCAGCTAGGTGTTTTGTTCTGGAGATGAGTGTCTTGGCTACGGAGTTGATCTGTGCTGGGTGGTGGTGTGAGAGTGCGTTCAGATAGCGGTTTGTGTGTGTTTTTTTATGGTAGATAGTGTGTCCTAGGGAGCCGTTGGATTTCTTGTAGACTAAGACATCAAGGAAGGGAAGTTGATTGTTAGCTTCTGTTTCCATGGTGAATTGTATTTTGGGGTGTAGGCTATTGAGGTGTGTGAGGAAGTCATCCAGTTTTTCTTTGCCGTGTGGCCAGATTACGAAGGTGTCATCTACGTATCTGAGCCAGAGTTTGGGTTTGTGGTTGGATTTTTCTAGAGCGAGGGTTTCAAAGTGTTCCATGTAGAGGTTTGCGATGACAGGTGAAAGGGGTGATCCCATGGGTGCTCCTTCCATTTGTTTGTATCTTTGTCCATTGTAGATGAAGTATGTGTTAGATAGGCAGTGGTTGGTCAGATCTAGGATGTGTTTTGGGGGATTGTATTTATTTAGGATAGCTGTCAAGGCTTCTTTGATTGGTACTTGGGTGAAGAGGGATACGACATCGAAGCTCACAAGTAGGTCGCAGGGCTGTAAGTTTAGTTTACTTATGATCTCTATGAATTGGAATGAATCTTGTACGTGTGAGGTGATGGAATTTGCGTAAGGCTGTAGTTGTTTGGCAAGAAATTTGGCTAGATTTTGTAGAGGTGAGCCTATGGAGCTGACTATGGGTCTGAGTGGGGTTCCTTCTTTGTGTATCTTGGGCAGACCATAAAGCTTAGGACATCTGGATGATTTTTCTCTGGGAATGATTGTTTTCTGGATCTCTTCACTGATGGGGGTGGCTTTTATTTTGGATTTTGTGGTTTTTTCCAGGTAGGTGGTGGGATCTGTCTTGAGGAGTTTGTATGTGGAGTCTCGGAGTAGGTTGGATAATTTGGTATGGTAGTCAGATGAGTTCATTACCACCGTGGCGTTGCCTTTGTCTGCTGGCAGAATGATTATGCTGGTGTCATTTTTTAGGTTAAGTAGTGCTGTCTGTTCCTCTTTGGGTAAGTTGCTTTTGGGTGGTTTGCTGGTGCAGAGGATGTTGGTAACTTCGAGTCTGATTTTGTTGGCGTCATCAGGGTTAATTTTGGTCAGGCTGGATTCGACTCCGCATATAATGGTTTCCGTGGGAATGTGTTTGGGAACGACTGCAAAATTAAATCCTTTAGACAGGACGTTGGTTTCGGCTTTGGTGAGAATCCTATCTGAGATGTTGTGCACAGTTTGTTTCATGTGTTGCTGTGAGAGAGGAGGGGTTTGTTTCTGGCGTTCCTTTAGTCTTCGGAGTTTATTGGTGTGTGTGTCTGTTTTGTAGGCAGTCTCTGTTTCAGCTCTCCAGGCAGCGATTTGTTTGAATTTGTCCCAAAGTGTGGGGTGGATCTTGTTGCTGAGTTTGAGGTGAAGTGTGAGGAGGTCTCTGTTGATTCGGTCCAGGAGGAATCTTTTTGTGTGGAGTTCATTTCTGATTAGGGCCAGTTCAGTTCTTATCAGGATGCGTTTGATGGCTGCAGAGTTGGAGTGGAATTTCAATTGGAAGGATGTGGGGATTAAATTTTGATCTCGGCAGTTGCGTAGGAATGTGAGGTCACACAGAATGGAAGCTCTTCGTACTTCGAGTTTTTCGTAGGTCCTAGTTAGCTGGTGGATTTCCTCCCCGTAGAGGTAAGATATTTGTTTTCTGAGGTTTTCGCGGGTGTTCATATGTGGATCTTTGGTTATTCGGGTTTTTCCCCGCGTAGAACTAAAGGTGTAGGAGCGACGTTTCGACGGAATCCCATCCGTCATCATCAGGCTGGTAGCTTCTGCTTCCTTCTTCTGGGAGAAGCATGTGGCTGTTTGTTCCTCTTTTTTAAACTGCCAGTGGGTGGAGGTGTGCTCTGATTGGGTGGGAGTTTAAGTGTGTTCTGATTGGGTGGGAGTGTGTTTTGAATGGTGGGTGTGTTCTGATTGGGTGGAGGTGTGTTTTGAGTGTATGGGCTGGTCTCAGCTGCCAGCCTTAGACCTGAGCTGGTGAGTTGTGCTGCTTTTGTTTGGCTTCGTGTTTGTGGTGGTGCCATGTTTTTATAGTGGGTGTCAGTTTGCTTATTGTGTGGTTTGGAGGGGTTTAAAGTGGCTGATGTTGCAGCTGTAGTTAGGTTTCTGTTTTGTGGTTGTGCCTCGTTATCATTGTGGGTTCGGATTTGCTTTTTGAATGGTTGTGTGGTGGTGATGTCATGTGGTGTTATCATGAGTTTGGGTCTGGTATCATTCTTGGTGGTTGGGACTCGTCTGTCAATCAAGGCGGGTTTCCAAATGGTTGGTAGGCGAGAGGTGTCATCTCGTTTGTTTATGCTGTGGGGGCGTTTTTCTATCTCAATGGCTTCTCTGATTATTCTGTTGTTAAAATGTTCAATTTTGGCGATAGTTTTGGTTTTTTTAAAATCAATTTCATGTCCCGTGGCTTCAAAGTGTTGGACCAGGGATGAAGTTTGTTCTCCCTTTCTGAGTGAGTTTTTGTGCTCTGAGTGAGTTTTTGTGTATTTGTCAAGGCTTTTTGAATGGACCTTGCTAATTGAATGAAATGAGTTCAATGAATGAAAGTTAATTAGCAAGGTCCATTCAAAAAGCCTTGACAAATATTTAAACATACATTTGCCTTGCCTTCCAGCTAATAAAAGAGAGAAAGAACCCGTGGCTCAGGAAGTTAAAACACTGCCTGATATATAATCAGCCCAGGTTCGAATCTCAGATAAAGGGTATGACTAACTGATGAGAACATAAAGAGTTCGAAATGATCATCTTAGCCTCCCAAATTCTTTATTAGCAATTTGAATAATTTGCACAAATAATGAGCTGTCATAAGTTGACTATGTCCTGTGGATAAGCCCTGAGTCGGGCCAAAACAGGAATGAAAGAGTTAATTAGCAAGGTCCATTCAAAAAGCCTTGACAAATACTTAAACATACATTTGCCTTGCCTTCCAGCTAATAAAAGAGAGAAAGAACCCGTGGCTCAGGAAGTTAAAACACTGCCTGATATATAATCAGCCCAGGTTCGAATCTCAGATAAAGGGTATGACTAACTGATGAGAACATAAAGAGTTTGAAATGATCATCTTAGCCTCCCAAATTCTTTATTAGCAATTTGAATAATTTGCACAAATAATGAGCTGTCATAAGTTGACTATGTCCTGTGGATAAGCCCTGAGTCGGGCCAAAACAGGAATGAAAGAGTTAATTAGCAAGGTCCATTCAAAAAGCCTTGACAAATACTTAAACATATATATATATGTATATATATATATATTTCTCAAAAAATAAAGGGAACAGAAAATAAGACATCCTATTAAATACAGTACATTGTGTTGTTTAAGTGTTCCCTTTATTTTTTTGAGCAGTATATATATATATATATACATATATATATATACATACATATATATATATACATACATATATATATATATATATATATATATATATATATATATATATATATACACACACATACATACATACATACATATATACACATATATATACACACACACATACATATATGCAAATCAATTTATAACTTTTTTGAAATGCGTCTATTTGGATTTTGTTATTCTGTCTCTCACTGTTAAAATAAACCTACCATTAAAATTATAGGCCTATCATTTCTTTGTCATTCGGCAAACATACAAAATCAGCAGGGGATCAAATATTTTTCCCCCTCACTGTATACTGTACTGCATTTACAATTCAGCAGAAACTAATCCCAGCAAGTAATTCATTATATTTTCAGCACATTCATTAAATCAAGAAATGAAAACAGTTTTTTTTATAAATAGAGCCTATGTTTTTACTTGCCCTGGCTTGTACAAGTGTGCTTCATCGCTGGAACTTTTCAAGAAAAGATTAGAGAACCATCTGTCTGGGTTGGTATAAGCATTCCTGCCTTGGGAGGAGTCTAAAGCATGGGTGAGAAAATGAATAGTGAAGAGAGTGGTGAGCGTGTATCTCACAAGTGCGAGGTGGGACCCCAGGAGTTGGGCATGGCAATCTTCCGACAGCACTGACGAGAACATTGACATCATGAAATTTCCAGGGTGAGTGAGTGCCTCTGTTCGGCTGTCATGACCCAGGGCCCTGCACGAAGGCAAAGCAGTCAGCTTGCAAGAGAAACAGTCCTTTAATAATTGCCAAGGTTCCCCAAGAGCTCCCACATATGCTGGCAAGCCTTCAACCAAAGCACGCGCACACACACACACAGAGTATGTTCCTTTCAGACTGAAGGCAATTTCAATACAGCCGGAGTAGTATTCAATATCCTCAAGGCCAGACAGATAACAAGAAAACAAAACAGAAACTTAATGAGTCCTTTTAAATTTCAGCTTGCTTGCAGTCTGCAGTCATAAAGCAGGAAACCAGCTAGTCTGGTATTCAAGGTGTCCAGGTTAAACAAAGACAAGAGCACAATTCACAACTGTCCCAAGATACCATGTTTGTTCCCAGCAAATGCCCCACCCCACAGCATCTCCTGCCATTTTTTCTTAATATCCCCAAGTCTCCCTCCCCCAAGCAGAAGCCAGCTCTGCAGAAATGGTAATCCATTGAGGAAGGTTGGAGGCCCCCAGCTAGAAACTTAGGAAGACAAAGACACCTAAAATGTACATACCCCTGTAAGGTTTTACACTTAGCCTCACAATTGCCCCAGCATTACTCAGGAATTTAAAAGAGTCAAAAGAAACTCCTGAGCCGAGGTTTCAGCAAACAAACAACTTTTATTTTGATGAAAATAGAGTTGGGTGGCCACATCTCTCTTCGTGGCTGGTACAGAGATGAAGGCAACAACCAGGAAAGATGTCTTCCACCTTTTATACCTTTCCAGAACAAAGAGATCTGGTCTTGGTACTAGTGTTAGACACAAAAATAGTCACAAATTGAAATCCACTCTGTTTGAGTTACAAATAGAAAAGTAGTTTATTAGACTTCACAACAAAGTCTAAAAAGTAACGGTTTGCAAAGCTTGGTGGATTCAGGAAGGCAAACAATGCAATGTAGCCAAGCACTGAACCACACCCCCAAATTCCAAAATCACATATTATACATCCTATCACGACGCCTCATTCCCTCCCCCATGGCCCCATTGGCTTAGGCTTTGGAGGTTACAATCTATCAGAAGCACCTAAACAGAATACATTATCTCTGCCCATGTTTGCTTACATTATACTAATAAGATCCCTCCCCTACTATCCTGTTTACTCAGACCATATATGTACATGCTTATCAATTCTAGAGAAGAGATGTCTCCCATCTTCTACACCTGCCAGATCAAGTAGGGGTACCAGGCACCAGAAGGTACTTAAAAACAATTCCTAGATGGTGACTCACACTGGGCCCCATGGTAACTCCTGTTCTCCCCGTCCCTCCACTTGAGGCCTGTATTTTTCCCCATATACTCAAAGCATCTACTCAGGCAATTGATTATAAAATATAAAATATGATTACATGATAATACTAAAAGCATATATATTTTTATTTTTAAATTTCCTCACTACTCCCAGTTATTTTCCACACTAGTGTGGGAAGTCATCTCCCCAGAGAAGGAAATATTAAAAGGGCAGGAAAATAAATTTCCTAAAAAGAAGTTAAAAGGCAGAAAAGCATGCCCAGGTTTTCTTAATAGCCCCAAGTCTCCCTCCCCCAAGCAGAAACCAACTCTATAGAAATGCAGATGTAAACCATTCAGGAAGGTTGAAGCTAAGAAGACTTCTGAAATCTACATACCCCAGCCCCAGGGAGGTGGGCTTGGACAGACAACCAGCAAGAATCATAGAGTGGTACACCTAGGCTCAGGACAGAATACATGACAAAGGAAATACAAAGCTTGAAACAGGAAATAACTCCAGACAATTGAGTCCAAGGGGTATAAAAACCCACTACCCACAT
Organism: Vipera ursinii; assembly: GCF_947247035.1. NCBI lineage: Eukaryota > Metazoa > Chordata > Lepidosauria > Squamata > Viperidae > Vipera > Vipera ursinii. The sequence goes on from NC_139522.1 coordinate 33,952,616, forward strand.
GTGCTCAGTCCTTTTCCTGTTGGATCCATCTTTCTGTCTGCCTTTCCTCTGCAATAAACTACAACCTTCTTCCCAAAGCAGTTGCCATGTTTATTCCCCGCTTGGAGGAACCATGATGGAGACTTTTCTTCCTACACTAGGAACCAAAAGGCACAGAAAAATAATTCCTACATGATGACTCATACACAACAACCCAGGTTCCACCATAACTCCTTTTCCCCCTCCCCTTACCATGCTCTTTTCATGTAAGCAATCCTCTGTACCTAAAGCATGAAACATTTGCTTTTATAGAACTAATTTCCCAATATAAAGGACCTAGAAAGTTGCTTGAACATAAACAAAGATTATATATGATTTACAAAGTATCACTACTAATATCAATATTACTAACATCAAGCTTAAGCATAATAAAATCCCTTCACCCCAAAACTCTAAGACAGGACATAATAGGATTAACCCACAGATGCCAAAGGGGCACACTTACACTCAAGTCAAAAGTACATGACACAGGAAATACAAAGCCTCAAATAGGAACAGGAAACAACCTCAAGAGCCCCAGAGCTTATAAAAACCCACTCCTTACATGTGCTCTCTCTTTTCTTCCAGAGCCATCTTTTTGTCTGGCTCTCCTCTTCAATAAATTGCAACCTTCTTTCTAAAGCAGTCACCATGTTATTTATTCCCGGCTTGGACTGAACCACGATAAAGACTTTTTCTTCAACAGTTTTAAGTAGTTTCTCTCCTTGATTAGTTTCCATCCATTACTTCTTGTCCTGCCTTCAGGTGCTTTGGCGAATAGGTTGACCCCCCTCTTCTTTGTGGCAGCCCCTCAGACATTGGAACACTACCGTATCATGTTGCCCCTAGTCCTTTTCATTAAACCAGACACTCAATTCCTGTAACCGTTCTTCACATATTTTAGCCTTCAGTGCCCTAATCATCTTCGTTGCTCTTCTCTGCACTCTGAGTTTTGCAAACTAGTTTTGTACTTTAGTTTCCTGGGTCTTATGTACAAGTGTATGCACGCACGCGCGGAGGGCCGAGGAGGATGGCGGTTGTCACGTGAACCAAGCGGCTGCCGTCGCGTCCCTCAGACACCCTCGCGGGAGTCCCGCCCCAATCCTCGCTGCTCGTTACCAGCCTCAGCGTCCGCTCTTCTTCCCTGCTCTACCGCCGCAGCCAGAGCCCTTGATGCGGTTCGGCGCCCGGCGGGGTCAAGATGCCGCCGTCCAAGTCCCGTAAAATCGCCATCCTGGGTTACCGGAGCGTCGGTGAGTCCCGCCCTGAGGCGGCCTGGGTGCTTCACCGGCCCTTTCCTCACTTCGCGTGCCTGTCCCGCCCTATCGGCCGGTGCGGGTCGCGCATAACAAGGCCGTTTTCGAGCAGCCGGAGACGCCTCCCCCCCATCGGTCGGGTACTGAGGCCGGTGCGCTGCCGACCCCAGCCGAGCGGCATTTCCATTTCCCACCTCTGCAGAGGAGACGGAAAGGACCTTTCTAGGCGGGAGATGAGCCCGACTGAAGCAGAGATGCTTGCTCCGCTGCCCCGGAAGACACCTCCTAGGGTCTTCGTCGCTCCGTCGGGCTTCCACCTGGTGCCCCAGCTTCGCCTTTTGACTAGCGGAGTTGTGGGTGGGGTGGAGGGTTGTCTTCCGCGACTTTCGGTGTGTCAGAAAATCCAGTTGCCTTTTACAGCCACCATAAAACTTTCAGCTGAGTTGGGTGAGAGGGAATGGCCCTTTCTATGTGGATTGTGCAAACGGCGGGGAAAGGTTTAATACGGGTTATGCAACCTTTTGTTTTGCTTCCTCGAATTACCACGCACGTTGCAGCTTTGGTTTCGTGTGTGTGTGTGTGTGTTGGTGTCAAGGTGGTTTGGGCTTTTTGTCCGTTTTTTCCCTTTTTTTCGTTCATTGGTCAAAATTAAGCTGATGCTTTGAGCTGAATAAGGATCAAGATACTATGTTGATTTTCACACGGAAATACAAATGAAAGGTGACTTAAGTAGTGTTGTCCAGTTATGCAGGTATGCTTGGAATAAATGTTTTCCTGTTTCAAAACCGTGGGACAGAGATTACAGTACAAACACATGATATGTTAACAGTGTTGAGTGTGCCACAAAAGTGAAAGTGATGCTTTAGGACAGTTATTTCCAGTTTTCTGGCACCAAACACACCACGAACACCACTTGTACATTCCACTGCTTGGGTTAAATTTGGACCAGGGTTGGATTCTCTGTCTCTCAACTCAGTGGCCACTTTCATTCCATGGTCACCTGCTTGCTTGGAGGTCTGAAGTTGAATGAGGTTGTGCAGTATTGTTGTCCCTTGAAATGCACTAATACTGATGTGTGAAAAGCTGTGCAGTTGTATACAACTGGAGAAATTGAGATATCTAATCCAGGAAGACTAGGTATTCCCCTATTTGCTTTCAAAATGCTAACGTTCAGGCCAAGAAGGAATGAGGCACAATTTGTATTCTCTGAGCTACTTTTTTGTGGCCCTCATAGATTTTGATTGTTGAAAACTGACAGGAATGGCCTGCTGCTTAAAGTTAGTTTCTCTCAACCCTGACCCCTTTCTGGAAGAAAGTAAAGACTGAGCTCTTTTGGAGGATTTGTGTGTGTGGTGTCAAATGGATAGGTATAGGTGTTTTATGTTTTCATTTTTTTGTTATCTTGCTATCATGTTTTTCTCATAAATGTTGAGAGTCAAATTAGATTGCAACAGGTTAAAGAAAATTCCAATAAATGAATAATTGCAACATGAGGAGGTCTTGGAATTGCAGTACTGTTACGGTTTGGTATTTGCATTTTGACTTTTCTCCATGAAGCTAAAGTTACCATAATTAGTTTTCCTCCTTCCACCTCATTTTTATTCCTGCAATAAGCAGTAGATTAGGCTAGAAGAGAGGAACTGGTGCAAAATCACCGGAGAAATTTCCTTTCTGACTATGGGAATTTGAACTCTACCAGGACTGATCTCTAGCCAGGGGGTTGACCTATTAGGACTTGCTTGGGGAGATTACCAGGAACAGTAAGAAAGCAGTGGCAGATTATTTTTCTTGTGTTATCAAGAAAACTCTGGATATTTCCAGGAAGTCAGCAGGTAGCAAGCTCAACTAGACAGAAAATTTACATTTGTGTTGTGATTCAGGGTCAGCCTGTGGGTTCGGCAGTTGGGTCGGACGACTCAGAGGAGGAGGAGGAGGAGGAGGGGGGTGTTGAAGAGCTTGATGAGAGTTTGCCTTCAGCCTCCCACCCCTTACTATTATTATGGAGCAGCTACGTGCTGAGAATGCCCAGCTCATCCAGCAGCACAGGTGGCTCAACTGCAAGCTCAGGTCCATGCTGCACCCCCACCATCACCCCCACCCAGGAGAAAATGCCAAGTTGCGATGCCGGATAAATTTACTGGCAATCCAGAACTGTTTCCTGCTTTCCTGGGACAATGCCAGCTCTTTATCAGCGTGAGAGCAGCTGATTTCCCCACTGACCGGGATAAGGTGGGGTTTGTGTTAAGCCTTCTTTCGGGTGATGCAGCTCGTTGGGGCACGCCTCTGCTGGCTCAACCTAGTCCATTGTTGGACAACTTTGTGGGGTTTTGTGATCATATGCGTCTGATGTATGAGGACCCTATAAAGACGCAGACTGCTACTCGTCGCCTGAAAGCTCTGAGGCAGGGTCAACGCCCCCTACAGGGCTATATCAGCGATTTTCGGCTGCTTAGCCAGGATTCCGTCTAGAATGAGGCTGCGCTTGTGGATGCCTTCCAGGATGGATTGTCGGAGGAGATGTTGGATGAGCTGGCCCGTGTGGATATTCCCTCAGACCTGAATGGGCTGATCCATCTCTGCCTGCGGATCGATGCTCGGTTGCAGCAGCGAAGGAGTCGCCGTGCCACCCCACAGACCCTGCAGCCCCTGTTGTGCGTGAGCCCCCAGTTCAAAGGGAGGAGCCAATGGAGCTGGGTGCCGCCAGGTCTCATCTATCGGTGACTGAAATGAACCCTCGTCAGGGTTCGGCCGGGTGATGAGTGGAAGACGGCGTTTGGTACTCGCTATGGACATTTTGAGTACACGGTGATGCCGTTTGGCCTGACCAACGCCCCCGCTGTGTTTCAGCATTTCATGAACGACATTTTCCGGGATTTGTTGGATCAGTTTGTCGTGATCTACTTGGACGACATCCTGATCTACTCCCCGTCGCGTGAGGTGCACCATCAGCATCTCCATCAGGTCCTGCAGCGACTCCGAGAACATCAGCTGTTTGCCAAGTTGGAGAAGTGCCAGTTCTACCGGGTGACCATCGATTTCCTGGGTCACCGCATTTCTCCTGAGGGCATCGCCATGGAGCCGAGTAAGGTTGAGACTTTGCAGAGTTGGCAACCCCTGCGTCGCGTGAAGGATGTTCAGCGACTTCTTGGGTTCGCCAACTATTACCGAACTTTCATCCCTGGGTTTGCTGCCTTGACAGCCCCCCTCACCCGGCTCCTGCAGAAGAAGACTCGGTTCCAGTGGAACGCTCCAGAACAACGGGCTTTCCAGACTTTGAAGGAAGCCTTCATGAAGGAGCCCATCTTGAAGCATCCTGACCCGCAACGGCCGTTTGTCGTGGAGGCGGACGCCTCCGACATTGCCATTGGGGCGGTGTTACTCCAGGCAACGACGCCCAGCGGTACCCTCTTCCCTTGCGCGTACCATTCACGAAAACTGAACCCTTCGGAGCGCAATTATACAATCTGGGAGAAGGAGCTGCTGGCCATCAAAGTGGCGTTCGAGGCCTGGAGGCATCATCTGGAGGGAGCGCGGCATCAAATCGAGGTCCGGACGGACCATAAGAATTTGGAAAGCCTGCAGACCGCTCGGAATTTGAACCAACGCCAGATCCGGTGGTCTCTTTTCTTTGCGAGGTTCGACTTCCGAGTTCGGTACATACCTAGTGGGCACAATCAAAGAGCGGATGCTCTGTCCAGAAAGCCCGAATATTCCCGAGCGGAAGACAAGCTTCTGCCCAGGACAGTGATCCCCGTCGAGTCTTTTGCTGCGGTGCGGGAGCCGGTTGATATACGGGCTCGGATCCGGGAGGCACAGCAGCAGGAGGTGTGGGTGGCTCAGCGGAAGGAGGAGGTGGGGCCAGATTCTCCTTGGACGGTCACGGATGGACTCTTGTTTTATCGTGACCAGCTCTACGTTCCGGGAGGGCCACTCAGAGGACTCATCCTCAGCCAGTGTCACGATAACCCGGCGGCGGGGCATTTTGGCCTGTTCAAGACCCTGAACCTGGTCTCCCGTACCTTCTGGTGGCCCCGGGTCCGACACGACGTCCAGTCCTATGTCACTTCCTGCATCCCATGCAGGCAGGCCAAGTCAGCGACAGGGGCCCCGCCTGGATTACTGCAGCCCTTGCCGACACCCAAAAGACCCTGGGGGGCTGTGTCCATGGACTTTCTGATGGATTTACCCCCATCCTCTGGTTTTACGACAGCGTATGTGGTGGTGGACATGCTGACCAAGATGGCGTACTTCATCCCCTGTCGCGGCTTACCGTCAGCCCACGCCACTAGTCGTATGTTCATTCAGCAGGTGTTTGGGCTGCACGGCCTCCCTGATAGAGTCGTCTCTGATAGGGCGGCCCAGTTTACAGCCCACTTCTGGCAGGAGTTGATGCATGCGTTGGATATCAAGATTTGCCTCTCGTCCGCGCATCATCCTCAAACTGACGGGGGAACCGAGAAGGTCATCGGTATCCTGGAACAATATCTGCGCTGCTACGTTAATCTGCAGCAAAACAATTGGGTGGACTATCTGGCCATAGCTGAGTTTGCATTTAACAATTCGCAGCACACGTCTACACAGATGACACCGTTCTTGGCCAATGTGGGTTATCACCCCCGGTTTTTCCCCCTTTCTCCCATGGACTCACCGGAGTCGGCAGCGAACGACTTCATGGCAGAGTTACAGGCGATCCATCGATTGGTGCGACGTCAGTTAGAGAAGGCCAAGGCCGATTACAAAAGATTTGCTGATCGGTCAAGACAGGATACGCCTCCACTATCGGGAGATCGGGTCTGGTTGTCCACCAGGAACCTACCGTCAACACGGCCGGTGAGAAAGTTAGATCACCGATATTTAGGACCGTTCCCAGTTGAGGCTGTCATCAATCCGGTCGCCTATCGCTTAACTCTGCCACGTTCCCTGCGCGTGCACCCAGTCTTTCATCGGTCTCTGTTGGTCCCCGAGCAACTGGCCTGTCCACTCCGCTGAGCGGAACCTCCCCCATCAGGACCTCGTGATGGAGGCAGCACCCCCGAGTACGAGGTCGCCAGCATCAGGGATTCCCGTTGGCTGAAAGGTCGTTTCCAGTACCTGATTGAATGGAAAGGTTACGGACCAGAGGACTTTACCTGGGAAGACGCGACCGCCGTTCATGCCCCTGCGTTGGTGACCGCTTTTCATGAACAATTTCCATCCCGACCGCATCCGGATCGGCAGACCCGGGGGAAGGGCCCTGCGGTGCGGGATAGTGTTGTGATTCAGGGTCAGCCTGTGGGTTCGGCAGTTGGGTCGGACGACTCAGAGGAGGAGGAGGAGGGGGGTGTTGAAGAGCTTGATGAGAGCCCCCAGCCAGGCCCCTCTCATCTGGTCACGACGCAGACCCAGCTGTGTGAGCCTGACAGCGTGGATGAAGATGACCCACAGCTGGCCCTGTTCAAGGACGCCCGACGCAGGAGGCAGTCAATCAGGAGTAAACAGAGGAAGGCAATGGGGCTCCTCGGAAGGAGGCAGAGAGAAGCCATGCCCTGAACTGTATTTAAGGGGAAATGCGTGGGAGGGCTGGTTTGCTGAAGGCAACCGCTTGAATAGTTCCTGTTTCATAGCTCCTGTTTCATGGTTGGTGTCTGTTTTATGTTAATAAATTTGGCAGGCTTTATTCCAGCCTCTTGCCGTTTGTAAAGGGGTTGTCCCTGCCTTTTCTGCAGGGCCGGTAGCAGGCTGGTACAGAACAATTTGTTTATACAATCTCATAATTCCTACTGATAAACTAAGTGCAGAATCAGAAGTAAAAATAAGAACAGTAGACTAGAATATAGTCCTCTTGAATTATTTGACAATAAAGGGAGATTTGCTGAACATGGAATGTGAGATTCCTGGAGAAACCTCTCTGTAACAGCTAATAGCTGGCTGCACCATCCTTAGAAATTATGAATACTTTGCAGTTTGTCATCTTTCTCATTATTTCCAGTGAGTGTAACCGATATAACAGGTAAATATAAAGTGTGTTCTGTGCATGCAGTTTCTTAATCGGTTGTTGCATTTAAAGATACAGTTGATACTGAGTACAGGTAATCCCTGAGTTGCGAGCGTTCCCTTAGCAAACGTTTGAAGTTACATGATAAGCGCCCCCTAGTGCTTACGAGCAAATCCCAGAATTACGAATATTGCAGCACCACAGCAATCGTTCACCCTTACAAGCGACCGCAATGGCACTGCAACATTCACCCTGGTTATTTCCTCCCTCCCCACCACTGCCCCGGGTCTCCCTAGGAGCTAGGCATTCAATACTCACCCTACGAAGATCGACACCCTTCGCTTTCTTTGCTGTTCCAGGCCTTCAGTGCATTCGCAGAGAATGGAGGCCTAAAGTAATGCAAGATCGTGCAAGATCAGTGGTGCAAGATCTCATGCTATGGATCTCGCATGATCTCATGGTACTTTAGGCCTCTGTTCTCTGCAACAGAGAATGTAACCGAAGCTGGGGGACACTTCCACGGTCCTCTGGATGCCCGATCCGGGTGCTGGAGGCCTTTTCCAGGCCGTTGCCACCTGGATTTGAGGCTGGGTGTCAGAACCTATTTCATTTCTATCTATCCCCTCTGATCCAAAATCAAATCTCACCTTTCTCTGGGTTCTGCCATACTCCAAAGGGGGAGGGGGGATGTGCCCGCGGGTTTATTGCCTCTGCTTCCTCTATCAGCTACAAAGTAACATTTTGCTTTCCTGTGCTATATGTCTCTGAACTTTCTCTCCCTAAACTGTCAGCTAGAAGAAGGGAGGGAATAAGGAATGTAACCTCTGTGCCTTGTTTATTTCTACACTCAGAGGAAGGTGTGAAGAGCCTCCTGACCATCGCTGTGTGAACTGGAGACGGGCCGATGTTATCTCCCTTTTTCCCACAATGGACCTAACACCTGGGGATTGGCCGTCCCACACTGGCCAGATGAACTATGGGGTGGGGTCTTGCTTGGGGATACCTTTATCATTCTGCACGGGAAATCTCAGATCCTGTCTATTATGCCTGCTATCAACTACTCTTAATAAAACTTCCTGTTGGAAGAAATTGTTTCCAAGATTTCTGCTTTCTTAAGATGCGGGATTGAAGTGGGTCCTGACACCGGGGGACACTTTTGCGGCCCTCTGGATGCCTGATCTGGGTGCTGGAGGCCTTTTCCAGGCCGCTGCCGCCTGGATCTGAGGCTGGAGGATGCTTCCACGGCACTCCGCATGCCTGATCTGGGTGTTGGAGGCCTTTTCCAGGCTGCTGCCGCTCAGAAATGGGCCTCCAGAGGGCTGTGGAAGCGTCCCCTGGCCTCACTTCCAGGCAGCAGCGGCCTGGAAAAGGGCTCCAATGGCCTGATCTGGCCTCCGGAGGGCTGTGGAAGTGTCCCCCAGCCTCACCTCCGGGTGGTAGCGGCTTGGAAAAGGCCTCTGATGCCCAAATCGGGCCTCTGGAGGGCTGCGGAAGCATCCCCCAGCCTCATTTCCGGGTGGCAGTGGCCTGGAAAAGGCCTGTGACATGTGGATCCAGCCTCTGGAGGCATGCAGAAGCGTCCCCCAGCCTCAGATTCGAGTGGCAGAGAGGAGACAGATCTTTTCAAGGTCAGTCCAGCGCTGCATGAAGGGAGGGGGAAGCATGAAGTATCTTAGTGGGTCAGGGAGGCCTTGGGGGCCTGTTCCATCACTAGGCCCTCCATTGCCTTCCCTACCCTGAGATACCTCATGTTCACTTAACGAGCCACGTGCGTTTTAACAAGCGGAGTGATCTAGTTCAAGGTACGAGATTAACTCCGAGTTTTCGAGTTACGAATGGAATGGTGAAAGGGCAGCAGGGCAGGACTAAGGCAGGACTTCCCTCAGACCCTCCCTCTCCTTCCTTCCTTCCTTCCTTCCTTCCTTCCTTCCTTCCTTCCTTATTTGAGATGAGGGAGGGAGAAAAACAGGCAAGAAACACAGCTGCGGAAGTGCCATCCTTCGTGAGGAATGAAGAAATGCACCATCACCTGGAAGTAGCCAGCACATGGCCCTCGCCTTCTTCACATATCTGGCTTGGTGGGCTCAGGGGGAGGGGATGCCATAAGAAGCATGAGAGTTGATTTTACCTGCGCAATGCTAGTTTTGGCAGACAGCGGAGCGCTCTCCTCACAGTGCTGAGAGGCTGAACCTGGTGGCACAATTCTGAAGAGAAGCGCATCACTGCCCAGCCCCTAGCCTGCCCGAAGTAGGCAGGACCGTGTGCTGGCCAATTCCAGGCAGTGGTGCATCTCTTCATTCCTCACAAAGGGTGACACCTCCCCAGCGCGTGCCCAGGGGGCGGGGCCGATGCGGCAGGGGCCGGTCCCTCGCTGTTTCCAGGCAGCGTTGTGGAGCTAAGACTGAATGCGTTTCAGCATAGATGGCCACCACGAAATTGTACATTGGCTCACAACTGGCCGGGGCCAAGGCAGCGGGGGCCATTCCCTAACTGTTTCCAGGATGGCTTCGCGGGCACATGAAACCACTTCGCAGGCCAGATCTGGCCCCTGAGCCTTGTGTTTGACATGTCTGCCTTAACACAAGCCTTAGAATGTTGAAGGAACAAGAATGTACTATAGAAATATGGAGAGAGAGAAACATGGGAAGTAAAAGAAAGCGAGAGGTAGATATTGCATGATGGAAGATGGATGTTGAAAAGACAGAAAGAAAGGAAAAGAAAAAAGCAATAGTTATAACACAGAAGCAGCCACTATAAGGGGGTCGCAAGGGATAAATGCTGATGGTACTGAGCAATGAACACTCAACACCTCATAGGATGTGTAATAAATGAAAGACTGGTTTACATTATCAGAAACTTATGGGATTTTTGCCATGAAGAATGTGAATTTCAAATTGTGTTGGGAAAAGTGGAAATATCTGTATGATACTTGTCATTCCATTCTTCGTTCACAGTTTCATTCCTACAATAGAAACTGTGATGCAACTATTAAAAAAATGGTTGTATTTATATTTTAGTTAAACAAATCTGTGATAAATAAGTAAATAAAAAGCTTTACAAAATTTGGCGGTGAGGCCATTTCAATATAGGCCTCAATTGGAAAACTCTGTCCGTTTCAAATGATGCATGAGAGACTTTTGTTACATGAAGGTTCAAGAACATCAATGAGGAAGAGTATAAAGTTGCTCAATATTTAATCTGGCGCAGGTTTTGTCTTCTATCTCAGTACAGGCCCAGGCTGCCCTACCACCTGTCTCTGCTCATTGTTGTTCCTGGAGACTGGGTTCAGGTGAAAAGAACTGTCACCTAGAAATACCAGTCCTGACTGGTCTCAACCATGCCAAGTCCTCCTGATTTAAGGAATCAAGGCGTGAGTCCATGGAAAGTCCCATCGTTCCCTCTCCAGTGACAAGCTCCGCAGCTGGACGGCCTGAAAATGAAATTTCAACCTGCCTCGCCTGTTGAACTGTTTCCATCTACGTATGAGAAAAACCTCCAATGGATTGCACTATCCTGGAAATCGTGTTCCTGGAACCTGGGCTATGTATTGCAATATTTTTCTTCTGCTACTGTTGTTTCCCTCATACCTTCTTTGGTAGAAGGAAAGACTATGGGCCCAATATTTTATGGAAGAAAAGGGAGTTGTTTTTATAACAAGACTACGTATTCCACTTGCAAAGGGGCAACAGGGTCACTTGTTATGCTCCTGTCAATACAGTGCAGCTTTACCAACAACTTTAAATCTGGAGATATGGAGGAACATAATTACTTTTTGGGGAAGAATAACACCAGACTTATGGACAGGTGCCAAAATCTTTTTTTTTGATGCATGTAAAGCTATTGACTATAATCAAGCTAAATGGACTATGTGTGGAGACAGGCCTCCTCATTAAATGCCAAATATGTTTGCACATCCTACCCAACCTGGCATAATCAGAGGATCCCTGCAACCCGGTGTGCTTCAAGATAACCAGACCAATGGATTTTTCAGCATCATATGAGCTTGCTATCAATTGAACCAGATACAAATATGGGTCCAAGTTGATCTTCATGAACTGGAAACCACATTTGAGATTCCCTCAGTATCAAAGACATTTTTTTATTGATCTGGCCCAAAAGAATTGTTTCATTTTTAAATGTGAAGCTCGAGAGAACATCATTTCTTATTTTCATTTGACTTGGAAAGAAAAGGACTGTCCAACCAAGTGGGTCCTCTATTTCGTCATTGTGGCCATACACAGTATTATTAGACCCCAGTCCAACATTACACATAAGGAATATGTCAAAGAAGTCACTGACAATGCGAAAGTTGGCTCATGTCCCTGTCCAGACATGGACAGGAGCACTGGATGTTGGGGGATGGTTTTCGGGAATGTTTGATAATTGGAAAAGGATATTGTTCATTGTGGTTTTGGCCTTAGGAGGGTTGTTGTGTTTATCATGCCTTATCCCATTTATTTAGAGAATTGTTAGACCCACTCTATCTGGACCAACCTTTGCTGCTGCTCCTATCTGTAACGATAAACCAGCTAAAGCAATGATTTTGAAACCTTTACCTTCTGATTATATTCCCCTTTTCAAGAGTCCCTAAGCCTATTCAGCTTTTATATTAAAAAGGGAGGAATGAAGGGATTTTATTATGCTTAAGCTTGATGTTAGTAATATTGATATTAGTAGTGATACTTTGTAATCGTATATAATCTTTGTTTATGTTCAAGCAGCTTTGTAGGTCCTTTATATTGGGAAATTAGTTATATAAAAGCAAATGTTTCATGCTTTAGGTACAGGGGATTGCTTACATGAAAAGAGGATGGTGAGGGGAGGGGGAAAAGGAGTTATGGTAGAACCTGGGTTGTTGTGTATGAGTCATCATGTAGGAATTATTTTTCTGTACCTTTTGGTTCCTAGTACCAAGACCAGATCTCTTTGTTCTGGAAAGGTATAAAAGGTGGAAGACATCTTTCCTGGTTGTTGCCTTCATCTCTCTATCAGCCACGAAGAGAGATGTGGCCACCCAACTCTATTTTCATCAAAATAAAAGTTCTTTGCTTGCTGAAACCTCGGCTCAGGAGTTTCTTTTGGCTCTTTTAAATTCCTGAGTAATGCTGGGGCAATTGTGAGGCTAAATGTAAAACCTTACACTATAAAGTTTAAAACTCACCCTTAAACTTTTCTTTCCATAAAATTTATTCAAAGATAAATCTTAAATCACATCTGGTGTACTGTGCCCTAGCTTGTTGCTTTTAACTTCAATTGTTCATGTGGATGAAAATACATACAGTAGATGAACAGAAATTGATCAGTCAGAAATTGGCTATGCCTGTTTGTGAGTCCTGCCCCAACCTGGTCCCTTAGGCAAGAACAACCCCACGACTCCATTTCAGTGTGAAAGGTTTACTTTACTAAAGGCCAAGAGGATTACAGTATCACAAAGCCAGAACTCAAGTTCATGCACCAAACTTTACTGCTTAACTTTCTCCGTCCAGTTCTTCCCCAGTACCTTCCCCTTGCTGGTTCCTTATTGTCTAATTATATTTGAACAAATTGTTTTAGGAACTATCTCTTCAACAGCGGGCTGGTTGGTGAGCCATTGCATTTCATTCCCAGTACTTTGACCTTGAGATGGTGTTTCTGGAAGGGGTCTAAGACAACTCACAGCAGACAGGTGGGTGTGGCTGGGTGGGCATGGCCAGGTCGACGTGGAGGATTATGTGCAGACGGCTCGGGGTGGGTAGGTGTGGCCAGGTGGACGCAAACACATGGGTGTGGCCAGGTGCATGCTGCCAGGTGAGCATGGCCAGGTGGAGCAGAAAAAGTTGCCACCAGAAGAAAAATCACCCGGAGACATGCTGGCAAACAGGAAGCAGGGAAGCAGCAAAATTTGAAAGGCACTTGCAGAAATGCTCCATTTTTCTTTCTCCTTTATGCGGAGAGGTTTCCCTGCAAGGAAACCTTGAAGACCTCCAAGGAACCTTGAAGGTCTTTTAGTCCAACCCCCTGCTCAAGCAGGATACCCTATATGATTTTAGACAAGTTACTGTGCAGTCTCTTAGAAACAGAATGCAGGATAAGACAAGGTTTGGGTTATCGACTTCCAGATTGCCGACGCAGCCGTCATGGATGCTTGGGAGACGAGCTCTGTGTCCCTCATGCAGTTTCGTATCACTGGGGGCCCCTAAAAGGGCCAAAAAGTCACCCCGTAGAGGCGACCAGTAAGGAGGGGCTTTTGCTGGATCGCAGGAAAGCAGTCGCTCTCCCATTAGAGCCAGCGTTCCCTCCGAACCAGCGGACGAAAGACCGGCCATAGTGATATGGCTGGTCACTAGGCTGAGGACAGCCAAAGTCACACTTACCATCAGGCAACGTTAAAGCAATGTGGAAGAGACTGGGTGAGATCTACCTCTCTTAAATTCTAACTTCTTTTTTTACCTACGAAAGCTGCAAAATACTTTTCCCCTCTGTGGAGAGGGAAGGGGGATTTTACTCCTCCCTCCAGTAACAGCAGTGACTGACTATCCAGGGGAGCTTAAAACATTTGAAAAAATAATTGGATCCCAATGGGAACTTTATTTCCTAAAATTTGTGGATTAAAAAATTCTTCATTATCTATTTCTTTACTCTCTATTTTTATTGAAGATTGGGGTTTTTCCTCATAAAATAGAAGAAAAACTGAAAGGATTAAAATAACTTTGAGATTCAAAGGAAAATTTTAAACATTGGGGTGACATCTTGTGGCTAAACCTGAAACTACAATCTGTTATTTGTTAAGAGACTTAGTTGACAAATTCAGAAAATAAGATAAGATTCATGTAACCTTGAACACCAGCTGTGAGAGACTTAGCTGTGCTCTTTATCTACTGGGAAAAAACTGTAAAAGTTTTTAATTTAACTCATCATTATGGAAGAAGACCAGGAACAGACTTTTCTTATGAAGGAAAATTTGGCACAAATTCTGGATATGCTAAAAATAACTTATCAAATCCTTCTTACAGCTGGGAATGAAATTAGAGCCTTTGGAGAAAAACGAGAAAGCAGCTCAGATACACAAATCCAAACTTTGATTATAACTAAAAAATCAACTATACAGAATACTGCAGGAAAAATGGAACAATTAAATATGACAGAAGATTTAACTGCCCAACAAGTACTAATGGAAAATTCAGAAAGAAATCTGACAATATGGAAGTAGGAAAAAGCCTGCTACATAAATCAGAAGGAATCTGTGGATCAAGAAGAGGAACAGATGGAAGAAAAGATAAACATTTCAGGACAATTACGTCGAGAGGGGAAAACGAGACGACCAGCTAGACTTGACAGACATGCTAGACTGCTCAGAAAAAATGGCAACTGGATGGTGTTTTCAATATCACATAATATATATAATAATACAAGGATAACTGTTTGATGACTCAGAATCACGGACATGGAAGACGATCCGGCAAAAAAAAGAAAGCTAGAATAAGACTGAAGAAGAATGGGGTCTTGACTTACTTACGAGATTTAAAATAGAATATAGAAAATATCCAAGTAGATAAGATGTGTATTTTGAATATAAAATATTGTTATGAATTGAAGAATAGAAAAAATTTGGCTACTTAAAATCTAGAAGTACAAATATTTAACAGTTAAATTTGAATATTGAGTTGCTTATAGAGGTTAGGTAAAGGTGATTAAGATATATATATATATATATATATATATATATATATATATATATATATATATATATATATATATATATATATATATATATATATATATATATATATATATATATATATATATGTATGTTTCAAATGTTAACTATTTAGATTACCTTGCTAGGCCCCAAACATGGGGCAAATCTTTATTTCCTGTTTTCAGCCTATCTTGAAGGCTATCAAACAGGCAGTAGTCACACCGGACAATTCATATATTTGTGTAAATTACTAACAAAGAATTAAAGGGAAACTGAGATGCATTTCTGACTCCTTAGTCGTCCTCAGTCAGCTATACCCTTCTGAGATTCGAACCTGGGCTGATTGCATCCAAGGCAGTGTTATTTGCCTCTAAGCCGCAAGGTCCCTCTCGCTCTGTTAGCTTTTTTCTGCAAGGGAAGATATGTTTCAAATGTTAACTATTTAGATTACCTTGCTAGGCCCCAAACATGGGGCAAATCTTTATTTCCTGTTTTCAGCCTATCTTGAAGGCTATCAAACAGGCAGTAGTCACACCGGACAATTCATATATTTGTGTAAATTACTAACAAAGAATTAAAGGGAAACTGAGATGCATTTCTGACTCCTTAGTCGTCCTCAGTCAGCTATACCCTTCTGAGATTCGAACCTGGGCTGATTGCATCCAAGGCAGTGTTATTTGCCTCTAAGCCGCAAGGTCCCTCTCGCTCTGTTAGCTTTTTTCTGCAAGGGAAGATATGTTTCAAATGTTAACTATTTAGATTACCTTGCTAGGCCCCAAACATGGGGCAAATCTTTATTTCCTGTTTTCAGCCTATCTTGAAGGCTATCAAACAGGCAGTAGTCACACCGGACAATTCATATATTTGTGTAAATTACTAACAAAGAATTAAAGGGAAACTGAGATGCATTTCTGACTCCTTAGTCGTCCTCAGTCAGCTATACCCTTCTGAGATTCGAACCTGGGCTGATTGCATCCAAGGCAGTGTTATTTGCCTCTAAGCCACAAGGTCCCTCTCGCTCTGTTAGCTTTTTTCTGCAAGGGAAGATATGTTTCAAATGTTAACTATTTAGATTACCTTGCTAGGCCCCAAACATGGGGCAAATCTTTATTTGTATATATATCTTTATATATATACACACATACACATACAGTCATGGCCGAAATTGTTGGCACCCCAGAAATTTTTCCAGAAAATCAAGTATTTCTCACAGAAAAGTATTGCAGGAACACATGCTTTGCTATACACAGGTTTATTCCCTTTGTGTGTATTGGAACACAACAAAAAAGGGAGGAAAAAAGGCAAATTGGACATAATGTCAAACAAAACTCCAAAAATGGGCCGGACAAAATTATTGGCACCCTTAACTTAATATTTGGTTGCACACCCTTTGGAAAAAATAACTGAAATCAGTCGCTTCCTATAACCATCAATAAGCTTCTTACACCTCTCATCTGGAATTTTGGACCACTCTTCCTTTGCAAACTGCTCCAGGTCTCTCTTATTGGAAGGGCGCCTTTTCCCAATAGCAATTTTAAGATCTCTCCACAGGTATTCAATGGGATTCAGATCTGGACTCATTGCTGGCCACTTCAGAACTCTCCAGTGCTTTCTTGCCATCCATTTCTGAGTGCTTTTTGATGTATGTTTGGGGTCATTGTCCTGCTGGAAGACCCAAGATCTCGGACGCAAACCCAGCTTTCTGACACTGGGCTCTACAGTGCGACCCAAAATCCTTTGGTAATCCTCAGATTTCATGATGCCTTGCACACATTCAAGGCACCCAGTGCCAGAGGTAGCAAAACAACCCCAAAACATCATTGAACCTCCCCCATATTTCACTGTAGGTACTGTGTTCTTTTCTTTGTAGGCCTCATTTCGTTTTCGGTAAACAGTAGAATGATGTGCTTTACCAAAAAGCTCTATCTTGGTCTCATCTGTCCACAAGACGTTTTCCCAGAAGGATTTTGGCTTACTCAAGTACATTTTGGCAAACTGTAATCTTGCTTTTTTATGTCTCTGTGTCAGCAGTGGGGTCCTCCTGGGTCTCCTGCCATAGCGTTTCATTTCATTTAAATGTCGACGGATAGTTTGCACTGACACTGATGCTCCCTGAGCCTGCAGGACAGCTTGCATTTCTTTGGAACTTGTTTGGGGCTGCTTATCCACCATCCGGACTATCCTGTGTTGCAACCTTTCATCAATTTTTCTCTTCTGTCCACGACCAGGGAGATTCGCTACAGTGCCATGGGTTGCAAACTTCTTGATAATGTTGCGCACTGTGGACAAAGGCAAATCTAGATCTCTGGAGATGGACTTGTAACCTTGAGATTGTTGATATTTGTCCACAATTTTGGTTCTCAAGTCCTCAGACAGTTCTCTTCTCCTCTTTCTGTTGTCCATGCTTAGCGTGGCACACACAGACACACAATGCAAAGACTAAGTGAACTTCTCTCCTTTTTATCTGCTTTCAGGTGTGATTTTTATATTGCCCACACCTGTTACTTGCCCCAGGTGAGTTTAAAGGAGCATCACATGCTTGAAACAATCTTGTTTACCCACAATTTTGAAATTTAATTTAATTTAATTTAATAACATTTATATACCGCCCTTCTCCCTGAGGACTCAGGGCGGTTCACAGGGCAGAATAAAATAGCCAATACAAACATTAAAAAGTGATTAAACAATTGCCCTAATTAAAAACAATAGAAGTACAGTTCTAAAAAACCCCGAGATAAAATTAAAAGAGCAAAAATAAAACAACCCCACCGATCCCCATCAGGCTAGGCCAGCTTGTACAAACAAAAATGTCTTGAGATCGCGACGAAAGGAGCGAAGATCGGGCGCCATCCGGAGCTCTACCGGTAGCTGATTCCACAGCTCCGGAGCGCCCACAGAGAAGGATCTCCCCCTGGGGGCCACCAATCGACATTCTCTGATCGGTGGCACCCTGAGGAGGCCCTCTCTGTGGGAACGCACAGGGCGCAGGGAGCTTGATGCCGGCAGCAGATGTTCCCTAAGGTACTCCGGCCCCATGCCATGGAGGGCTTTAAACACTGTTACCAGTACCTTGAATCTCACCCGGAAGACAACTGGCAACCAATGCAGCTCACGGAGCAGAGGTGTAACGTGGGAGTATCGGGAGACTCCCAACACCACTCTCGCGGCTGCATTCTGTACCAGTTGGAGCTTCCGGGTGGTCCTCAAGGGCAGCCCCATGTAGAGAGCGTTGCAGTAGTCCAGACGAGAGGACACGAGCGCATGAGTGACCGTGCACAAATCATCCCGGCTAAGATAGGGCCGCAACTGGCGCACCAGGCGAACCTGGGCGAAGGCCCCCCTAGTCACAGCTCCTATGTGGTCTTCTAGGGTGAGCCGTGAATCTAGGAGGACTCCCAAGTTGCGAGCCCTATCTACGGGGGGTAATAGTTCACCCCCCATAGCCAGAGGTGGAATGTCCGAATAAACCCGGGATGAAGGTATGCAAAGCCACTCAGTCTTGTCGGGGTTGAGTTGAAGTCTGTTCCTCCCCATCCAGACCCGAACCGCCTCCAGGCAACGGGACATCACGTTGAGGGCATCACTGGGGTGGTTTGGGGTCGAAAAGAAAAGTTGGGTATCATCAGCGTACTGATGATACCCAACTCCAAAGCCACGAATGATCTCACCCAGCGGCTTCATGTAGATGTTGAACAGGAGAGGCGAGAGGACCGACCCCTGAGGAACTCCACAAATGAGAGACCTCGCGGTCGACCTCTGCCCCCCTGCCAACACCGACTGCGAACGTCCCAAGAGATAGGAGGAGAACCACTGTAAAACTGTGCCTCCCACTCCCAATCCCCTGAGACGCCGCAGCAAGATACCATGGTCGATGGTATCGAAAGCCGCCGAGAGGTCTAATAGGACTAGAACAGAGGAATGCCCTCTGTCCCGAGCCCTCCAGAGATCATTCACCAGCGCGACCAATGCCGTCTCCGTGCTGTGCCCGGGCCTGAAACCCGATTGGTAAGGGTCTAGATAATCCGCTTCATCCAGGACCAGAGGGAGCTGATGCGCCACCACACTCTCAACAACCTTCGCAAGAAAGCGGAGGTTGGAGACAGGACGAAAGTTGTTCAATACAGCTGGGTCCAGGGCAGGCTTCTTGAGGAGAGGCCTCACCACCGCCTCCTTCAAGACGGCGGGGAAGATACCCTCACTCAAAGAAGCCGATATAACTGCCTGGAACCAGCTGCGTGTCCTCTCCCGGGCTGCATAGACCAGCCAGGAAGGGCACGGGTCCAATAAACATGTGGTGGTGCTCAGCCTCCCCATGATCCTGTCCACTTCCTCCGGAGTCACAGAATCAAACTCCTCCCAGGTGATATCGACAAGACCACCCGTGTCCTGATCGTCAGACTCTGCCCAGTCAGAGTCCAGACCGGTCCGAATCCGAGCGATTTTGTCCGACAGATGTTGGTTAAACTCCTCGGCACGGCCCTGCAAGGGATCCTCCCTCACCTCCTGATTTAGGAGGGAGCGAGTCACCCTAAACAGGGCGGCCGGGCGATTATCTGCGGACGCGATAAGGGTGGCGAAGTGGTTAGACCTCGCCTCCCTTATCGCAGCGAGATAAGACCTAATGTAGGCTCTTAGTCGCAATCGGTCGGATTCGGATCGGCTGGACCTCCAACCGCTCTCTAGGCCCCGTCTCCGACGCTTCATCTCCCGAAGCTCCGCAGAGAACCATGGAGCTCGACGGGATCTGCACCGGGTCAGGGGCCGCAGGGGTACAACTCGGTCAAGAGCCTCAGTGGCCGTCCTTTCCCAGGCTTCCACTAAGGCATCTGCCGAGCTGTGAGCAAGGGAGGCAGGTGGGGACCCCAGAGCTGCCTGGAACCTCTGGGGATCCATTAAGCGTCTGGGGCGGTACCATTTAATTGGTTCCAAACACCCACGGCGGGGGGTGGCAAAACGGAAGACCAGCCGCAGGAGATGATGATCGGTCCATGACAGGGGCATAATAATTGGAGAGCCCCCACCAAGATCATCTAACCACCGTCCAGATAAGAAAACTAGGTCAAGGGTGTGGCCTCCCTCATGAGTCGGTCCCGAAATTACCTGCGTCAGGTCCATGGCCGTCATGGAAGCCATGAACTCCCGGGCCAACTCAGATGATCCTCCCAGTGATGGTAGGTTGAAGTCCCCCAAAACTATAAGTTTCGGGAACTCAACCACCAGCCCAGAGAGGACATCGAGCAGCTCAGGCAGGGCTGCTGCTGCGTGACTAGGCGAAAGGTACACCAGCAGCAAGCCCAACTGCGCACCAGGGCCGCATCTCAAAAAGAGAGACTCACACCCGACTATCTGAGGAACAGTGGCCTCCCGCGGACACAAGGTCTCCCTCATAACAACAGCCACACCCCCACCCCTACCCTGAGCCCGAGGCCGGTGCAGCACCCGGAAACCTGGTGGGCAAAGATCAACCAGAGGAATCCCGCCCTCTGGGCCCAACCAAGTCTCCGTGATGCAAGCCAGGTCCGCCTGCTCACCCTCGACCAGATCACGAACGAGAGGAGCCTTATTAGAGACGGACCTGGCGTTCAAATACACCAGCCGGAGCTCAGGGGGCTGCACACCCTCACTCCCGGGACCTTGGGGTAGAGCCAGAGGGTCGGAGTGCCTCACCGCTTGTAAGTAGCGGAGAGGCCTTCCCTGAGATCGATACGGCCCTCTGCTCCTCCATCTGCTGCCATTCCCTGATGTCGTGGGAATAGGTAGCCCCACGACCAGCCCTGGAGCCCCGGAGGTGACCGACCCCCGCTCCTCCCCCCTGCGATCTCCATCGGCCCTAGCCAGAACAGCGGTAGTTGGATAGCCCCCCTTATCCAAACAACCAAAAGAACCCTCCCGCCTCCCTAACCCCCTAAAAAATTTTGAAAGAAAAATAATCAGGGGCCTCTTATTAGGTCTACGTCGAAGGCCCCTACCCGTGCCCAGCCAACTCTCAGGGTCCCAATAAATGGGCCCTTCCTCGAGGTTATAATCGGCTGGCAAGGCGGGTCGCACCCAGGAGGGGGGAGCACCCCTGAGGGCGCACAAGTCCGTGGACGAATATTTAAAGGAAGGCATAAATAGCAGTCCGAATCGCAGGCAGTCCATAGATGATAGTCCATGAGGAGGATCTATTCGGAGAGGGAGTCCCAGGCCTCCGTCCAGCCGCTGCCACTCAGCTGGATAAGCCCCCCGGGCAGGCCTACCACCGTCCTCTCACTACGGCTACAGAGCCAATTCTCGGGGGGGGGATGGAAGTCTGGAGCAACCCCACTGGGTATGGCCTGCCCCATAGAGCTCTCACCTCTAGGGGCAGGAGATGTAAATTCGGCCATCCTCTCACAATGGCCAATACCCAGAATTCTCTGTCCTTTGGGGTATAAGGGGCAATGCGCAGTCGATTGTAAAAGCAAAAAACAAGCCATCATAGTCAATTCTGATAACAGCCAAGTCCCCCGTTGTCTCGTCATTCCTAGAGGTTGTAACTGACCACCAGTCCATAGGCCCTCAGTTCGATAATTATTGGGGCCTTCCAGGGTGCCAATAATTTTGTCCAGCCCATTTTTGGAGTTTTGTTTGACATTATGTCCAATTTGCTTTTTTCCTCCCTTTTTTTGTTGTGTTCCAATACACACAAAGGGAATAAACCTGTGTATAGCAAAACATGTGTTCCTGCAATACTTTTCTGTGAGAAATATTTGATTTTCTTGAAAAATTTCTGGGGTGCCAACAATTTCGGCCATGACTGTATATATATATATATATATATGCTAAGATTTATTGATGAAAGGTAAATAAATATGTTTTAATGTAGTGGTAAGAATGAAAACCAAAGGTTGAAATGGAAGAAATTTTGATTACCGAATTTAAGATATTTGGAAAGTATGCAAAAATAAGAATATTATATTGAATTATTAATTTGTTGATCTAGAATTGATATAGATAAGATATGTATCCTGAACATCAGATGTTGTAGGGAATGGTGACAAAGGGAATTGGGGCCATTTAAAACTTGGAAATGATTACTAATAAACTTTAAACTTAAATATTAATGGAAAATTAAAACTGGGAAATTTATAGATAAATGTAAGAAAGCTATGTTGTATCTGATTGATAGAATAAGAAATATGCCAATAAGAGACAGTACATATTATGGAGATTTGTATTAATAATATCTGTATGGAATTGAATCATTGTAACTCAGCTGCCACATTGTTTTTCAAAGATATAATTGTAACATTAGAAAATAAATAGTTTTTTTTTAAAAAGACAAGGTTTGGACTATCATTGTGGTTTTTCATATTCTTAAGATTTATGTTCTTATGCTACTCTTGCTTGTAATCTTGGCAGGATGGCCATATAAGGATCTCTTGCCTGGTAGGTCCAAAGGAATGTTGTGCATATAAAGGGACATTTGCCTAGTTTATGTTCAGGTAGACCAACAAACAAGGACACCAGGATTCTACATTTAGTTGGGATTGTTTATGACATTTTGCCTTAACTGTGGGAAACACCAATAAGGAAGACATAGACCAATAAAGTCAGGAAACTAAAGAAAACAAACTGGTACATCTCCTATGCACTGTGACTTTCCCAACACTACATGTGGAAGCAGGGCAAGAGAAATGGCTGGAATAAGAAGCAGGGAAAAAATGGTTTTTCTTAAATGCATTGTGATAATCTAAATATTTAGTACCTGGATAAACCATAGCACATGGTATATAACTAAAACTAGTTTGCCTCATATTCAAAAAAGAATATAAGAATGTACAGATGGATGTTGGTATCCAAAATCAAATTGTTAGGATATTTTTTTGGCGGGTGGGGGGTAGAGTCACAGCAAGAACTATGTCAAACTGCACTGAAAATACACAGGGAATTTTTTTTCATCCCCTACTGATTTTGTACGTTTGCCCACTGACAAAGAAGTGATCAGTCTATAATTGTAATGGTAGATTTATTTTAACAGTGAGAGACAGAATAACAACAAAAAATCCAGAAAGACGTATTTCAAAAAAGTTTTAAATTGATTTGCATTTTAATGAGTGAAATAACTATTTGACCCCTTCACAAAACATGACTTAGTACTTGGTGGCAAAACCCTTGTTGGCAATCACAGAGGCCAGAAGTTTCTTGTAGTTGGCCACCAGGTTTGCACACATCTCAGGAGGGATTTTGTCCCACTCTTTGCAGATCCTCTCCAAGTCATTAAGGTTTCGAGGGTGATGTTTGGCAGCTCGAACCTTCAGCTCCCTCCACAGATTTTGTTGGGATTAAAGTCTGGAGACTGGCTAGGCCACTCCAGGACCTTAATGTGCTTCTTCTTGAGCCACCCCTTTGTTGCCTTGGCTGTGTGTTTTGGGTCATTGCCATGCTGGAATACCCATCCACGACCCATTTTCAATGCCCTGGCTGAAGGAAGGAGGTTCTCACCCAAGATTTGACAGTACATGGCCACATCCATCGTCCCTTTGATGCGGTGAAGTTGTCCTGTCCTCTTAGCATAAAAACACCCCCAAAGCATAACGTTTCCACCTCCATGTTTGACAGTGGGGATGGTGTTCTTGGGGTCATAGGCAGCATTCCTCCTCCTCCAAACACGGTGTCAGGACCCACTTCAATCCCACATCTTAAGAAAGCAGAACTCTTGGAAGCGATTTCTTCCAGCAGGAACTTTTATTAAGAGTAGTTGATAGCAGGCATAATAGACGGGATCTGAGATTTCCCGTGCAGAACAATAGATTAAGGTATCCCCAAGCAAGACCCCACCCCATAGTCCACCCGGCTGGTATGGGACGGCCAATCCCTAGGTGTTAGGTCCATCGTGATCAGTGGCTTCTTCACACCTTCCTCTGAGACCATAGAAATAAACCAGGCACTGAGGTTACATTCCTTATTTCCTCTCGTTCTAGCTGACAGTTTAGATAAAGTTCAGAGAGAGAGATAATGCAGGAAGCAAATTGTTACATTGTAGCGGATAGAGGAAGCAGAAGCAATAAACCCACGGGCACATCCCCCTCCCCTTTGGGAGTATGGCGGAACCCAGGGAAAGGTGAGATTTGATTTTGGGTCAGAGGGGATATACAGAAATGAAATAGGAAAAGGTTCTGACATTCTGCCCCCCTTAAAAATAGCAGAGATCCACCTGTAGAGAAAACAAAACAGGTATAGATGTTAGTCTGGTTTTTTGGAATATTCTGTATGAAACGTCTTTAGCAGTTTGGGTGCTCTGACGTGACATTTGTGGACCCACTCGTTCTGTGAGGAGGGAAGGTGTTTCCACGGTACTAGGTATTGTGTTGCCCCATGATACTTCCTAGAATCTAGGATTTCTTTTATCTCGGAAGTGTTGTTCTCCTTCAACCATGATTGGAGGTGGTGGGGGAGATTTTTGGCCGTAAGGGCGACTGTTCTCGTTTCAGCAAGCTGCAGTGAAAAATTGGGTGTATTTGCCTGAGGTTCTTGGGTAGTTCTAGTTCTACTGTTACTGGGTTTATGATTCTTTTAATTGGAAAAGGTCCTATATATTTTGGACCACGTTTTTTACAGGGTTGTAGGGATTTTAGGTATTTTGTAGACAAATATACCATTTCTCCTACAGCGAATGGTTTAGTTTTGACTCTTTTTTTATCTGTTTGTGCTTTGTGTGCTTGTCTAGCTTCATCTAAGGCTTTCCTAACCACTGGCCAGGTGTTTTGTAATTGGGATGTCCATTCTTTCAGCAATGGGATTGCTGGTTCATTTGGGGTTAGTTCTGGTATAGGGTTGAAACTTTGGCCGGTGGCTACTTGAAAGGGAATGTAGCCTGTGCTGGAGTGGACTGCGTTATTGTAAGCAACTTCTGCGAAAGGGAGACTGTCCATCCAATTTGTTTGCTGGAAATTAATAAAGAACCTTTAGTATTGCTCAAGTACTGAGTTCGAACTTTCTGTCGATCCATTGATACTGAGGATGATAACTAGATGACAGTCCCTGGGTGGTTCCTAAGAGGGATAAAAATTCAATGTTTCCTTGTTTTGTTAAGTTCCATCTTTAAGTCTCTATTCTCAATTTTGTATCCACTTATCTGTTTTATCTGCTCCTTCTCTGTTGTTGTTTTCTGGGCATTTTTTTGTTGTAGAGTTAACTTGGAAATAGATTGATTTATATTTTCAAAGTTATTTTGAATTTCTTTGTGGTTTAAAATAATTGTTGTTTGAATTAGTTACAGTATACTTAATATCTCCTCCTGTGGAGTATTTATGTTTTCTTGATATGGTCTTTCTACATGTCTCTGATCCATAATGGCCAAGAATTTAAGTTTTTCTCTTCTTTTCTTTTCTCTGTAAATAGCTTTAGAGTCCCATTTAAATAGATATTTCTAATCCAAATAGTTTAAAAAAGATTACAGCTGTTCTTTGTTGTTAAAGCTTTGAAGGTCACAAACACAGATTAGCTTTTCCCAGGTTTTGCCAAGTCTTATATGAAAGTCATAGCTGTCATAGTCTTCATCCACTACTAGGTGTCAGCATCTATTTGTTTTTCAATTTCCAAAATGAACAATTGTCTTTAGAATGAGAGTCTTAACCATTTAACAATATTAGATTTATCCAGATTTAAGTTTTAAATTTCAGATTTTATATTTATTTCACTTCCATATATTTTGATCCTCCATAAAAAGATTAATTCACCGCTTCCGTTAGTATAAGGGTGGGGCGGAAATCCCCCTCCTTCCTTTTTGGAGGTATTTTGCTTCTTGGGGATCTTTTCCAGGAAATTAAATATAGAATAGAAAAGAGAAGATCAATTTCCTCACCCAATTTCAAACATGCTGTCCACAGTTGTGCTGGTTAGTACTTTTTGGACTTCGGTTGCAAGTAGCTTGGGCTGGTCGATGAAGTATGGCCAGCCTTTCTCCTGTCGGGTTAGAAGGCTTTCCCCAACTCGAACAGAACGACCACCATCGTTTCAGAATCGCTAGGGCACCCTTCCTTCTTCACCCTTCCTTCTTCACCACCTCTCCAGGGCAACTTAGACCCAATTAGGGTCCCCTGGCAGGGCGAAATTAGCTGCAGGGGTGTGGAGAATCCACAAGCCCGCAACTGGTCGCTACCGCGCAAAACCAGAAGTCTGGGACAACTTTTTCTGCACCCACCTGGTGGCACCCACCTGGCCACACTTATGTGGTTGCGTCCACCTGGCCGTGCCCACCCAGTCGCCCCGAGACATTCACAATGAACTGGCTGTACCTAATCCTCCATGTTGACTTGGCCACACCCAGCCAGCCATGCCCACCTGGTGGTGCTTAGATGGCCACGCCCACCCAGTCACGCCCATCTGGCTGCTGTGAGTCATCCCATTCTCCTCTGGAAGGAATGATGAGTCATTAGCCTTCGCCCCTCCCGTCCGGCTCCCTCTCCCCATGGTTCATGGCAGACTGGCAGCGAATGCGAAGCTCAAGCATATGATGGTAGCTCTGACACTTTTGCCTCATGGCTTGCATTCTGATCATCTCTAGTTTGATGCCAATTATGATTCTACAACCAGCTACAGGTAGTCCTCACTTACTGATTGCAGTGGGGACTGGCAACTCCATCAATAAGCAACTCAGACAAAAAATGAAATATCATATAACTACGCTGACTTATGTTAGTTCCGTCTGTGGTAATTAAGTGAATCACCAGTCGTTGTCACAAAGATTGCAAATGGCGATCATGTGACTGCAAAATGGTGCAACCATAGTAATATATTATAAATAGTCTCTAAATATTGCTGAGATTCAGAATATCTGATGTGAGGATCATTAAATAACCATTCCTTTATGCTTCAACTAAACTAAATCAAGCCATGGAAGATACGAGGGCAATTCTGAAATATACCTCCCTTTGGTTATCAATGACAGACACTCGCAGATACAGAACTTTTGTTATACACATTAGAAAACTACAACATTACATTACTTTTCAACATAATCGCCATTCAAATTGAGGCACTTGTCATGTCTTACAAGGTTTGAAATTCCTTAGTAGTAGTCACTCAGCACCAAATCTGGGCTATTGGTGGGGGGAGGGATGATAAAAAGCACCCCAACAGAACTGCTTCAAAGGTTCTTGGTGTTGTGACTCAGGGCCAGCCTGTGGGTCCGACAGCCGGCTCCGACGTATCGGAGGACTCAGATGAGGGGGAGGAGGGAGACGAACCGGCTGATGATGGTTTGGAGGCTTTGCAGAATCCTCAGCCGGGGACCTCTTCTCAGCTGCGTGAGCCCGAGAGTGCGGAGGATGATGACCCACAGCTGGCCCTGTTCAAGGACGCCCGACGCAGGAGGCAGTCGAGCAGGAACAAAGAAAGGCTATGGGACTCCTCGGGAGGAGGCACAGGGAGACCACGCCCTGAGCTCTCTATAAAAGGAGTGTTTGGGGAGGGGCTGGTTGCTGAAAGCAACTTTTCCGCTTGAGAAGACAAGCTCTAGTGTTTTTGTTAACTGCGTAATTAAATCTTGGCAGAAGCCTTTTAGCCTTGGACGCTCTCCAGTCTCTTCTTTCTGATAAGGGGTTTGTTAGAAGAGGGCTGGTTCAGAACAGTTTGCTTTCAGCCTCCCACCCCTTACAACTACGATGGAGCAGCTTCTCACCCAGCAACTCACTTTGCTGGCAGCTCAAGTGGGGCAACTACAAGCCCAGGTACATGCTGCACCCCCACCCAGGAGGAAATGTCAGATAGCTATGCCGGATAAATTTGCTGGCAATCCAGAACTGTTTCCTGCCTTCCTGGGACAATGCCAGCTTTTTATCAGCGTGAGAGCAGCTGATTTCCCCACTGACCGAGATAAGGTGGGTTTCGTGTTGAGCCTTCTGTCGGGAGATGCAGCTCGTTGGGGCACGCCTCTGTTGGCACAGCCTAGCCCTTTGTTGGATAACTTTGGGGGGTTTTGTGACCATATGCGCCTCATGTATGAGGACCCAATTAAGGCGCAGACGGCCACCCGACGCCTGAAAGCTTTGAGGCAGGGTCAGCGCCCCCTACAGGCCTACATCAGCGATTTCCGGCTGCTTAGCCAGGATTCCGCCTGGAATGAGGCTGCGCTCGTGGATGCCTTCCAGGATGGCTTGTCGGAGGAGATGTTGGATGAGCTGGCCCGCGTGGACATTCCCTCAGACCTGAATGGGCTGATCCATCTTTGTCTGCGGATCGATGCCTGGCTGCAGCAGCGAAAGAGTCGCCGTGCCACCCCACAGACCCCTGCCGCTCCTGTTGTGCGTGAGCCCCCAGTCCAGAGGGAGGAGCCAATGGAGCTGGGTGCCGCCAGGTCCCGTCTATCGGAGACGGAAATGGACAGACGACGATCGGGGGGGTTGTGTTTTTACTGTGGGGACCCTGGACATTTGGCTGCTTCTTGCCCGAAGAAGCGTCAGCGGGCGTCAGTGATCAAGCCTGCCCCGAGAAAGTCCCCTGCTTTGCTGTCGGGAAACGGCCCGAGCCCGATCTAGACGGTGTGGAAGATCGGGCGACCCACAACGACCACGCCGAGCGACGCCGTTCCGACGGTGCCTGTGAACCTCCACGGCATTTGATTCTGGAGGCACGTCTGATCCTTCCTGGCAAGCCAGAGGGGATTCCGGTCCATGCCTTAATTGACTCTGGGGCTACCACTAACTTTATGGATTCGGCCTTTGTGGCCAAATGGGCTGTTCCCCAGTGTCCAGTGGATCCGCCCATGCTTGTGGAGACCATCGATGGTCGAGTGCTCCTGTCCGGGCCTATTACGGCCGCCACGCAACCCGTGTGTATGGCCATCAGTACCCATGTGGAGGCCATTCAGTTCTACGTCACTTCGGATCTGCACTTCCCCGTGGTCTTGGGACTGGCGTGGCTCCGGGCGCATGATCCACAGATCTATTGGTCTCAGAACTTGGTCACCTTCCCAAGTTTGCAGTGCGTGGACCACACCCGCCATATCTGTGCCGGCCAGGTGGAGGGTTCCCCAGGGGTTTCCTTGCCTCCCGAACTGTCCGACTTTGCTGACGTGTTCAGCGAGTCAGAGGCGGACCAATTACCCCCGCACAGGCCCTACAACTGCTCCATTGACCTAGTCCCTGATGTGCCTCTCCCAGTGGGGCGTTTGTACTCCATGTCGGAGCCCGAGTTGGCTGCATTGCGGGACTTCCTGACAAAGAATTTGGCTCGTGGTTTCATCCGGCCCTCGTCCTCGCCAGTGTCTGCGCCCGTGCTCTTCGTCAAAAAGAAGTCGGGCGAGTTACGGCTTTGCTGTGACTACCGGAAACTCAACGCCATCACGGTGCGTAACCGCTACCCGCTGCCCCTCATCCCCGAGCTCTTGGACCGACTCCGGGAGGCTAAGATCTTCACGAAACTGGACCTGCGTGGAGCTTACAACCTCGTCAGGGTTCGGCCGGGTGATGAGTGGAAGACGGCGTTTGGTACTCGCTATGGACATTTCGAGTACACGGTGATGCCGTTTGGCTTGACCAACGCCCCTGCTGTGTTTCAGCATTTTATGAACGATATCTTTCGGGATCTGTTGGACCAGTTTGTCGTGATTTACCTGGACGACATCCTGATTTACTCCCCGTCGCGTGAAGCGCATCATCAGCATCTCCGTCAGGTCCTGCAGCGCCTCCGGGAACATCGGCTGTTTGCCAAGTTGGAGAAGTGCCAGTTCTACCAGGTGACCATCGATTTCCTGGGTCACCGCATTTCTCCTGAGGGCATCGCCATGGAGCCGAGTAAAGTCGAGTCGTTGCAGAGTTGGCAACCCCCGCGTCGCGTGAAGGACGTTCAGCGACTCCTTGGATTTGCCAACTACTATCGGACATTCATCCCTGGCTTTGCTGCCTTGACAGCCCCCCTCACCCGGCTCCTGCAGAAGAAGACTCGGTTCCAGTGGAACGCCCCCGAACAACAGGCGTTCCAGGCTTTGAAGGACGCCTTCATGAAGGAGCCCATCTTGAAACATCCCGACCCGCAATGGCCGTTTGTCGTGGAGGCGGACGCCTCCGACATTGCCATTGGGGCCGTGTTACTCCAGGCGACGACGCCCAGCGGTACCCTTTTCCCTTGCGCGTATCACTCTCGGAAATTGAACCCCTCGGAGCGCAACTATACCATCTGGGAGAAGGAGCTGCTGGCCATCAAGGCGGCGTTCGAGGCTTGGAGGCATCATCTGGAGGGGGCGCGGCATCAGATCGAGGTCCGGACGGACCACAAGAATCTGGAAAGCCTGCAGACCGCTCGGAATTTGAATCAACGCCAGATCCGGTGGTCCCTCTTCTTTGCGAGGTTTGACTTCCGGGTGCGGTACATACCAAGCGGGCACAACCAGAGAGCGGATGCTCTGTCCAGAAAGCCCGAATACACCCGAGCGGAAGACAAGCTTCCGCCCAGGACAGTGATCCCCGTCGAGTCTTTTGCTGCGGTGCGGGAGCCGGTGGATATACGGGCTCGGATCCGGGAGGCGCAGCAGCAGGAGGCGTGGGTGGCTCAGCGGAAGGAAGAGGTGGGGCCAGATTCGCCTTGGTCGGTCGCGGATGGACTCCTGTATTATCGTGACCGGCTCTATGTTCCAGGAGGGCCACTCAGGGGACTCGTCCTCAGCCAGTGTCATGCGGGGCATTTTGGCCTGTTCAAGACTCTGAACTTGGTCTCCCGTACTTTCTGGTGGCCCCGAGTCCGACACGATGTCCAGTCTTATGTCACCTCCTGCATTCCTTGCAGGCAGGCCAAGTCAGCGACAGGGGCCCCGCCTGGTTTACTGCAGCCCTTGCCAACACCCAAGAGACCCTGGGGGGCTGTGTCCATGGACTTTCTGACGGATCTACCCCCATCCTCCGGCTTCACGACAGTGTTTGTGGTGGTGGACATGCTGACCAAGATGGCGCACTTCATCCCTTGTCGCGGCTTACCGTCAGCTCGCGCCACTAGTCGCATGTTCATCCAACAGGTGTTCCGGCTGCACGGCCTTCCCGATAGAGTCGTCTCCGATAGGGGGGCCCAGTTTACAGCCCGCTTCTGGCAGGAGTTGATGCGGGCGTTGGACATTAAGGTTTGCCTCTCGTCCGCGCATCATCCACAAACCGACGGGGGTACCGAGAAGGTCATCGGCATCTTAGAGCAGTATCTGCGCTGCTACGTTAACCTGCAGCAGGACAATTGGGTGGACTATTTGGCCATAGCCGAGTTTGCCTTTAACAACTCGCAGCACACCTCCACGCAGATGACACCGTTCTTGGCCAACGTGGGTTATCACCCCCGGTTTTTCCCCCTTTCTCCCGTGGACTCATCGGAGCCGGCAGCGAACGAATTTATGACGGAGTTACAGGCGATCCATCGGTTGGTGCGACGGCAGCTGGAGAAGGCCAAGGCCGACTACAAGAGGTTCGCCGATCGGTCGAGAAGGGATACGCCTCCACTATCGGTGGGGGATCGGGTCTGGCTGTCCACCAGGAACCTACCATCCACTCGGCCGGCGAGGAAGCTGGACCACCGTTACCTTGGACCGTTCCCAGTCGAGGCCGTCATCAATCCGGTCGCCTATCGTTTAACTCTGCCACGTTCCCTGTGCGTGCACCCCGTCTTCCATCGGTCCTTGTTGGTCCCCGAACAACCGGCCTGTCCACTTCGCCAAGCGGAACCTCCCCCATCAGGAACTCGTGATGGAGGCAGCACCCCCGAGTACGAGGTCGCCAGCATCAGGGATTCCCGCTGGCTGAAAGGTCGCTTCCAGTACCTGATCGAGTGGAAAGGGTACGGGCCGGAGGACTTCACATGGGAAGACGCGACCGCCGTTCATGCCCCTGCGTTGGTGACTGCTTTTCACGAACAGTTCCCATCCCGACCGCATCCGGATCGGCAGACCCGGGGGAAGGGCCCTGCGGTGCGGGATAGTGTTGTGACTCAGGGCCAGCCTGTGGGTCCGACAGCCGGCTCCGACGTATCGGAGGACTCAGATGAGGGGGAGGAGGGAGACGAACCGGCTTATGATGGTTTGGAGGCTTTGCAGAGTCCTCAGCCGGGGACCTCTTCTCAGCTGCGTGAGCCCGAGAGTGCGGAGGATGATGACCCACAGCTGGCCCTGTTCAAGGACGCCCGACGCAGGAGGCAGTCGAGCAGGAACAAACAAAGAAAGGCTATGGGACTCCTCGGGAGGAGGCACAGGGAGACCACGCCCTGAGCTCTCTATAAAAGGAGTGTTTGGGGAGGGGCTGGTTGCTGAAAGCAACTTTTCCGCTTGAGAAGACAAGCTCTAGTGTTTTTGTTAACTGCGTAATTAAATCTTGGCAGAAGCCTTTTAGCCTTGGACGCTCTCCAGTCTCTTCTTTCTGATAAGGGGTTTGTTAGAAGAGGGCTGGTTCAGAACACTTGGGTGCATTTAGTGGTGCGTGCGTGAGCATTATCGTGAACCAACACCACACCGGAAGTGGTGCCATAGAAAATCCCACCAAATGTGAAGATGCTAAAGGAGTACTGCTAGTGAAGTTCATAGAGCATGGTTCGACCATCAATTCAGAAGTGTACTGTAAAAAGTTACGAAAACTCAGATGAGCAATCCATAACAAGCCTTGGGGCATGCTGATTTCCGGTGTGGTGTTGGTTCATGATAATGCTCACCCGCATACCGCTAGACGCACCCAAGAACCTTTGAAGCAGTTCCGTTGGGATGGTTTTTATCAGGGCTTTTCAACAGGTGGTACACGTACCACTGGTGGTACATTGGCACTTGGCAGGTGGTACGCGGCCCTGCCCAGCCTAGCCAAGTGTAGCGGGGGAGGGAACGAGCTAAAGCGGTACAGCGCAGGACTTGCCATGAGAGAGTCCTCAGGAGCTGCAGGGCTGCTGGGGTGAGACAAAAGCCCCAGGATTGGCACTTCCGGCACACCCGGAAGAGAAAGGGGCGGCAGAGACAGGAGAGTCTATAAAAGGAGGCAGTTTGGGCAGGGGAGGGAGAGAAAAAAAGACGCCAGAGAAAGAGGCAGAAGAGAAAGGGCTTTTCTCAGAGAACCAGTGAGAGAGAGAGAGAGAGGAAAGGCTTTTGGGGAGGTGTGTGCGTGAGAATGGGGAGGATTTTAGAGGGACATGTGGGTGAGAATGGGGAGGATTTTGGAGGGACGTGTGCATGAGAAAGAGAAAAGGCTTTTTGTGGAAGAAGCAGTGAGGAGAAAGGGAGAAGAGGAGAGAAGAGAAGAGAAGGAGATGGGAATTAGAGGGAAGGAAGGAGGGAAGGAGCCTAACCCTAACCCCCTCCACAGGAGACCCCCCCGGATCCCCCCACAGGTGCCTCCCCGACCTGAGCGACGTAGAGCTGGTCATACCCCCCCGCACTCCCCCACCAGTAACCACAATGCTGATATGGCCCTCAATGAAATCAAGTTCGACACCCCTGATATAAAAGGACGAGGGGGGGAGAGGAGAGGATATAAAAGAAGAAGGGGTGAGAAATTTGTTAAATGAGTTTTGCCCCATTTTACGACTTTTCTTGCCACATTTGTTAAGTGAATCACTGCAGTTGTTAAATTAGTAACACGGTTGTTAAGTGAATGTGGTTTCCCCATTGACATTGTGACCATCATAAATATGAATTAGTTGCCAAGTATGCAAATGTAAATCACATGACCCTGGGGATGCTGCAATGGTCATAAGTGTGAAAAATGGTCATAAGTCACTTTTTTCAGTGCTGTTGTAACTTTGAACAGTCACTAAGCGAACTGTTGTAAGTCGATGACTACCTGTACTTTATCACTGTTTTTCTTTTTTTTTGTCATCAAGTTTTTGACACCTTGCTAGGCAACTGGTGGTACTCGAATATTGCCATATCCTAAAAGTGGTACAATCGGTAAAAAGGTTGAAAAGCCCTGTTTTTGATCACACGCACACACACACACACACACACACACACACACCCTATAGCCTAGATTTGGCGCCGAGCGACTACTACTAAGGAATTTCAAACCTTGTAAGACGTTATGACAAGTGCCTCATTTGAATGGCGATTATGTCAAAAAGTAATGTAATGTTGTAGTTTTCAAATGTGTATAATAAAAGTTCTTTATATGCAAGTGTCTGTCATTGATAACCAAAGGGAGGTTTATTTCCGAATTGCCCTCGTATTTATGGACTGAATTGCCTATCATCTTTTCAGAACTCAGTCCATTTCTTTCAGGATGCTGTAAAACTAAAATTTGTCTGAAAGAATGTTTTTAGTTTATAGTGTGCAGCACTCTTAATACTGACTTTGCTTTCTTCATAGGGAAATCATCTTTGACAATTCAGTTTGTGGAAGGTCAATTTGTTGATTCATATGATCCTACAATAGAGAACAGTAAGTAATCTTTAACTATTACTCTGAACAAGTCAGCAGAATTCCTCCTCGACCAGTTTCATTCAGTTTCTGAATCTTGGTGTTGGTGGTTTTTTTTGGGGGGGAGGGGAGAGCTTAGAACAGTTTCCATTTAACTTTCTGTTTTTCTCCACTCTCCTTGGTTTTAGATTTGGAACATTTGCAAATACAGTGGATATAAGAAGTCCACACACCTCTGTTAAAATGCCAGGTTTTTGAGATGTAAAAAAATCAGAGCGAGATAAATCACTTCAGAATTTTTCTACCTTTAATACAGCAGGCAAGGCTGTATACTGTCGCCCTGCCTGTTTAACTTATATGCAGAGCACATCATGAGAAAGGCAGGGCTAGATGAATCAAAAGTTGGAATTAAGATTGCTGGGAGAAATATCAACAACCTAAGATATGCAGATAATACCACTCTAATAGCAGAAAGTGAAGAGGAACTAAAGAGCCTCTTGTTGCGAGTGAAGAAGGAGAGTGCAAAAGTTGGCTTGAAACTCAACATTAAGAAAACCAAGATCATGTCATCCGGCCCTCTCAATTCCTGGCAAATAGATAGGGAAAAAATGGAGGTAGTGACAGATTTTATTTTCCTAGGCTCCAAGATCACCACAGACAGGGACTGCAGCCAAGAAATTAAAAGACACTTGCTCCTGGGGAGGAAAGCCATGGCAAATCTAGACAGCACACTAAAAAGCAGAGACATCACCCTGCCAACAAAAGTGCGTATAGTCAAGGCTATGGTCTTCCCAGTTGCAATGTATGGCTGTGAAAGTTGGACCATAAGAAAGGCTTGAGCGCCAAAGAATTGAGGCCTTTGAACTATGGTGCTCGAGAAGACTCCTGTGAGTCCCTTGGACTGCAAGGTGATCACACCGGTCAGTCCTACAGGAGATCAACCCTGACTGCTCTTTAGAAGGCCAGATCCTGAAGTTGAAACTCAAATACTTTGGGCACCTAATGAGATCGAAGGACTCACTGGAGAAGAGCCTAATGCTGGGAAAGGTTGAGGGCAAGAGAAGAAGAGGACGACAAGAAAATGAGGTGGCTGGATGGAGTCACTGAAGCAGTAGGCGTGAGCCTAAATGGACTCCAGAAGATGGTAGAGGACAGGAAGGCCTGGAGGAACATTGTCCATGGGGTCGCGATGGGTCGGACACGACTTTGCAACTAACAACAACAAAATAGCTGTACAATTCAATTGGAAAACAAACTGAAATATTTTACGGGGGAAAAATAAACAGAACAGCCCAGTGCACATATAGAGAGACAAGTTCTCTGAGGATAGGCTCCAGCATGAGTCTGAAAGCTTGGAAGACTAAATCTCTGGTCTCGATGACTGACTCAGATTGGATCCTGCAACATTATTGTGAGACACATATATTTGCCTTCATTCTTGGGAAAAATAAAAATTAAAAATATAAAATAATGTGGTTGCATAATAATGTGGTTGCACACCCTTAAACTAGTACTTTGTTGAAGCACCTTTTGCTTTTATGACAGCGTTCAGTCTTTTCAGGTAGGAGCCTATCAGCATGGTACATCTTGCCTTGTGAATCTTTGACCCCTCTTCCTTGCAAAAATGCTCCAAATCTGTCACATTGCGAGGGCATCTGTGCACAGCCCTCTTCAGGTCACCCCACAGATTTTCAATTGGATTCAGGTCCAGGCTGTGGCTGGGCCATTCCAAAACTTTGATGTTCTGGTGAAGTCATTGTTTTGTTGATTTAGAGATATGCTTTGAGTTGTCCTGTTGAAGGGTGAAATTCCTCTTCATCTTCAGCATTTTAGCAGAGACCTGAAGGTTTTGTGCCAAAATTGATTGCTATTTAGAACTGTTCCTAATTCCCTCCACCTTAACTAAAGCCCCAGTTCCAGTTGAAGAAAAGCAGCCCCAAAGCATAATGGTGTCACCACCAAGTTTCACTGTGGGTATGGTGTACTTTTAGTGATATGTAGTGTTCTTTTTGCGCCAAACATACTTTTTGGAATTATGGCCAAAAAGTTCAACCTTGGTCTCATCAGACCATAACACATTTTCCCGCATGCTTTTGTCAGACTTGAGGTAGGTTTTTGTAAATGTAGGTGGACTTGGATGTTTTTCTTTGTAAGAGTCAGCTTCCATCTTGCCATCCTACCCCACAGCCCAGACCTATGAAGAATACAGGAGATTGTTGTCATGTGTAGTACACAACCAGTACTTGCCAGGAATTCCTGCAGCTATTTTAATGTTGCTGTAGGCCTCTTGGCAACCTTTTGGACCAGTTTTCGTTTTGTTTTTTAATCAATTTTGGAGGGACATCTAGTTCTTGGTAATGTCACTGTTGTGTCATATTTTCTCCACTTGTTGATGACTGTCTTCACTGTATTCCATGGTATATCCAATGCCTTGGACATTTTTTTTGTACCCTTCTCCTGACTGATACCTTCCAACAATGAGATCCCTTTGATGCATTGTAAGCTCTTTGCAGACCATGGCTTTTGCTGCAAGAGGCAACTGAGTAAATGACAGAAAAATCCTACTAGAACAGCTGAACTTATATGGGTTTGATCAGAGTCACTTTAATTGATGGCAGGTATGTAGTGACTACTATTTATCAGTTTGAATGTGATTGGTCAATGCTGAACACAGCCATATTCCTACTTATAAGAGGGTGTGCACACTTATGCAACCATGTTCTTGTATGTTTTTATTTCCCCCCTAAAAGATTTCAGTTTATTTTTCAATTGAATTATACAGCTTATACATTATATTAAAGGTGGAAAAAATTCTGAAGTGATTTATCTTGGTCTGACTTTGTTATATCTCAAAAACCTGGCATTTTAATGGGTGTGCAGACATTTTAAATCCACTGTATGATTATGAATTATATATGTCCAGAAGTAACCAAAGTGACATCCAATTGTGCAACAAAGAACCCTTGAGGGTGATAAAACAAGTCTGCAATTTGCAAAGATCAGTAGTTCTCTAGTGCAGCAAATCTACATTGGCTGTAATTAAAATATATTCTCAATTTTTTGAGACTTCATTTTGTATGTATATCATGAAACACAGAAGATTCAGTTTGATAGCTTAAAATTCAGTTTTGCAATTACTGCATGCTTCAAAATTTGGAAGGTGAACTTGATTTGAGGTCTGTTGCAAAGTACAGTATTGATAAGCTATCTTATGATGTGGTGATCTGTCTAATGCATTATGATCCCATCTGCCTGGAAGCTTCTGAGATACCAATAGAAGCAAATAATTGTAGCTCAGGGTTGAACTGTGGGGACCTTGGTGCTCTCTTGAGGTTGCTTGTTTTCTTGCAGACGTTTCCTACCATGATGTTACCTAGTTTTGTTAATGAAATGTCTGCAAGAAAACAACCAACCTCAAGAGAGCACCAAGGACCCCATAGTTTCTGAGATCTTGGTAGAAAAATTCCCCAATGTCCCTGCTTTGACTAAAGTTAGCACTTGCAGCAGGACCTTCTCTCTACAAAGTTCTTCAGAATTGTAGCTTTGGTACTGTAGCTAATTCTTCAGCAATGAATGTTTAACGTGGTGTTTATATTTCTCAGCTCTTCCGACTTTTTTATCCAAACTTACTGCTACTGATGGAATATAGTATCTAATGTTTATATTTGGAATTAGTTGGATTGCAATAGAAAAATAAGGCATAGAATATACAAATAATTTCAACATATTTTTTATAAAACAGAGTTTGATTTAGAATAACAAAATGCTGGCTTCATCAAACATTCACTGTCAGGCTTTTATTCAAATATTCCAAGCTGCATTTCTTATCTTCCATTCACTAGAACAATC
Organism: Vipera ursinii; assembly: GCF_947247035.1. Classification (NCBI taxonomy): domain Eukaryota; kingdom Metazoa; phylum Chordata; class Lepidosauria; order Squamata; family Viperidae; genus Vipera; species Vipera ursinii. The sequence continues at coordinate 33,990,718 of NC_139522.1, forward strand.
TCCATCTGCATTCATGTCCTAAGCACTTTCACAAGATGATGGATATGCCAAGCTGCAGGTACTAAAATGGGGCAGGCAGCCATAGTAACAACAAATACAGTTCATGAATGGAATTTCAAGTCTAGAAACCTGCTGCTACCAAACTTAATTAACTTTAAAGATTCTGATTAGTTAAGGAAATTAAATTCATGTGTAATCAAGTACAATATACAGGTGAAACTTGAAAAATTAGAATATTGTGCAAAAGTTCATTTATTTCAGTAATGCAACTTCAAAGGGGAAACTAATATATGAGATAGACTCATTACATGCAAAGCAAGATAGTTCAAGCCGTGATTTGTCATAATTGTGATGATTATGGCGTACAGCTCATGAAATCCCCAAATCCACAATCTCAGAAAATTAGAATATTACATACAATCAATAAAACAAGGAGTGTACATAGAACAATATCGGACCTCTGAAAAGTATAAGCATGCATATGTACTCAGTAGTTGGTTTGGGCCCCTTTTGCAGCAATTACTGCCTCAATGCGGCGTGGCATGGAAGCTATCAGCCTGTGGGACTGCTGAGGTGTTATGGAAGACCAGGATGCTTCAATAGCAGCCTTCAGCTCTTCTGCATTGTTCGGTCTCATGTCTCTCATCTTTCTCTTGGCAATGCCCCATAGATGCTCTATGGGGTTCAGGTCAGGCGAGTTTGCTGGCCAATCAAGCACCGTAATCCCACGGTCATTGAACCAGGTTTTGGTGCTTTTGGCAGTGTGGGCAGGTGTCACGTCCTGCTGGAAAATGAAGTCAGCATCCCCATAAAGCTCGTCTGCGGAAGGAAGCATGAAGTGCTCCAAAATCTCCTGGTAGATGGCTGCATTGACACTGGACTTAATGAAGCACAGTGGACCAACACCAGCAGATGACATGGCTCCCCAAATCAACACAGACTGTGGAAACTTCACACTGGACTTCAAGCATCTTGCAGTGTGTGCCTCTCCATTCTTCCTCCAGACTCTGGGTCCTTAGTTTCCAAATGAGATGCAAAAGTTGCTCTCATCAGAAAAGAGGACTTTGGACCACTGAGCAACAGACCAGGTCTGTTTTTCTTTAGCCCAGGTAAGACGCTTCTGACGTTGTTTGTTGTTCAGGAGCGGCTTGACAAGAGGAATACGACATTTGAAGCCCATGTCCAGAATCCGTCTGTGTGTGGTGGCTCTTGATGCACTGACTCCAGCCTCAGTCCACTCCTTGTGAAAGTCCCCAACACTTTTGAATGGCCTTTTCCTGACAATCCTCTCCAGGCTGCGGTCATCCCTGCTGCTTGTGCACCTTTTTCTTCCACACTTTTCCCTTCCACATAACTTTCTATTAATGTGCTTTGATACAGCACTTTGGGAACATCCAACTTCTTTTGCAATTACCTTTTGAGGCTTTCCCTCCTTATGGAGGGTGTCAATGATGGTTTTCTGCACAACTGTCAGGTCAGCAGTCTTCCCCATGATTGTGATTCCTACTGAACCAGACTGAGAGACCATTTAAAGGATCAGGAAGCCTTTGCAGGTGTTATGGCTTAATTAGCTGATTAGAGTGGGACACTTTGAGCCTAGACTATTGCACCTTTTCACAATATTCTAATTTTCTGAGATTGTGGATTGGGGGTTTTCATGAGCTTTAAGCCATAATCATCACAATTATGACAAATCACGGCTTGAACTATCTTGCTTTGCATGTAATGAGTCTATCTCATATATTAGTTTCCCCTTTGAAGTTGCATTACTGAAATAAATGAACTTTTGCACGATATTCTAATTTTTCGAGTTTCAGCTGTATATAAAAGCAGATGAGTAAAATTGAAAAGCAACAGGCATATTTTCATATGAGAAACAAGCATTAGTTTGTGAATAATTTTAATTTTGTAAAGGTAAAAAGATACATTTTAGTCAGTTAAAAATAAAATTACTTGTGCCAACCCTTTATTAAATATTGTTTATAATTTCTTAGTTGAGAAGCACCATGAAGTCCTCAGATCCAAATATTCTTGAAAAGAAGGGCTATAAGTTAATCTAATGCAGTCTGCAAATTCTAAGCATTGTGTATGAGCAAATAACAGAATAAAAGAGTTGGAAGAGACCTTGGAAGTCTTCTAGTCCAACCCCATGCTCACACTGGAAACCCTACAGTGAGGGAAACAATTATTTGATCCCCTGCTGATTTTGTATGTTTGCACACTGACAAAGAAATGATCAGTCTATAATTGTAATGATAGGTTTATTTTAACAGTGAGAGACAGAATAACAACAAAAAATCCAGAAAGACGCATTTCAAAAAAGTTATAAATTGATTTGCATTTTAATGAGTGAAATAAGTATTTGACCCCTTTGCAAAACATGACTTAGTACTTGGTGGCAAAACCCTTGTTGGCAATCACAGAGGTCAGATGTTTCTTGTAGTTGGCCACCAGGTTTGCTCACATCATAGGAGGGATTTTGTCCCACTCCTCTTTGCAGATCCTCTCCAAATCATAAAGGTTTTGAGGCTGACGTTTGGCAGCTCGAACCTTCAGCTCCCTCCACAGATTTTCTATGGGATTAAGGTCTGGAGACTGGCTAGGCCACTCCAGGACCTTAATGTGCTTCTTCTTGAGCCACTCCTTTGTTGCCTTGGCTGTGTCTTTTGGGTCATTGCCATGCTGGAATACCCATCCACGACCCATTTTCAATGCCCTGGCTGAGGGAAGGAGGTTCTTGCCCAAGATTTGATGGTACATGGCCCCGTCCATCACTCCTTTGATGTGGTGAAGTTGTCCTGTCCCCTTAGCATAAAAACACCCCCAAAGCATAATGTTTCCACCTCCACGTTTGACGGTGGGCATGGTGTTCTTGGGGTCATAGGCAGCATTCCTCCTCCTCCAAACACGGTGAGTTGAGTTGATGCCAAATACAGTTGCAAGAAAAAGTATGTGAACCCTTTGGGATTACGTGGAGTTTTGCATGAATTGGCCATAAAATGCGCTCTAAACGTCATGTAAGTCACAACAATAGAAAAACACAGTCTGCTTAAAATAATACTACACAAACATTAGCTCTTGTCATGTTTTAATTGAACATAAGATGGAAACATTCACAGTGCAGGGTGGAAAAAGTATGTGAACCTTTGGACTTAATAACTGGTTGACCCTCCTTTGGCAGCAATAACCTCAACCAAACGTTTCCTGTAGTTGCAGATCAGACCTGCACAACAATCTGGAGTAATTTTGGACCACTCCTCTTCACAAAACTGTTTCAGTGTAGCAATATTCTTGGGATGTCTGGTGTGAATCGCTCTCTTAAGGTGACGCCACAGCATTTCAATCGGGTTGAGGTCAGGACTCTGACTGGGCCACTCCAGAAGGCGTATTCTGTTCTTTTGAAGCCATTGTTTTGTTGAATTACTTGTATGCTTTGGGTCATTGTCCTGTTGCATCACCCATCCTCTGCGGAGCTTCAGTTGGCGGACAGATGGTCGTACGTTTTCCTGCAAAATGTCCTGATAAACTCTGGAATTCATTTTCCCATCAATGACAACAATCCGTCCAGGCCCTGAGGCAGCAAAGCAGCCCCAAACCATGATGCTCCCTCCGCCATGTTTTACAGTGGGGATGAGGTTTTGATGTTGGTGTGCTGTGCCTTTTTTTCTCCACACATAGTGTAGTGTGTTTTTCCCAAACAACTCAATTTTGGTTTCATCTGTCCACAGTATATTTTGCCAGTAGTGCTGTGGAACATCCAGGTGCTCTTTTGCAAACTTCAAACATGCTGCAATATTTTTTTTGGACAGCAATGGCTGCCTCCGTGGTGTCCTCCCATGTACTCCATTTTTGTTTAATGTTTTCCTTATTGTAGATGTGTCAACAAAAATGTTAGCATGTGCCAGAGATTTCTGTAGGTCTTTAGCTGACACTGTAGGATTCTTCTTTATCTCATTAAGCATTATGCGCTGTGCTCTTGCAGTCATTTTTACAGGACGACCATGCCTAGGGAGACTAGCAACAGTGCTAAACTTTCTCCATTTGTAGACAGTCTGTCTTACCGTGGACACATGAACATCAAGGCTTTTGGAGATACTTTTGTAACCCTTTCCAGCTTCATGCAAGTCAACAATTCTTGATCGTAGGTCTTCTGAGAGCTCTTTTCTGCGAGGCATGGTTCACATCAGACAGTGCTTCTTGAGACCAGTAAACCCAAAACAGGTGTGTGTTTTTAAAGGGCAGGACAGCTGTCAGCAACACATCCAATATCATCACACTGATTGGAGTCAAGGTTGGCTCACTCCTGGCTCCAATTAGCTCTTGGAGAAGTCATTAGGCTAGGGGTTCACATACTTTTTCCACCCTGCACTGTGAATGTTTCCATCTTATGTTCAATTAAAACATGACAAGAGCTAATGTTTGTGTAGTATTATTTTAAGCAGACTGTGTTTTTCTATTGTTGTGACTTACATGACGTTTAGAGCGCATTTTATGGCCAATTCATGCAAAACTCCACGTAATCCCAAAGGGTTCACATACTTTTTCTTGCAACTGTAGCTCGATTTTGGTCTCATCTGACCACAACACTTTCACCCAGTTCTCCTCTGAATCATTCAGATGTTCATTGGCAAACTTCACACGGACCTGTACATGTACTTTCTTGAGCAGGGGGACCTTGCGGGCACTGCAGGATTTCAGTCCTTTACAGCATAGTGTGTTACCAATTGTTTTCTGGGTGATTATGGTCCCAGCTGCCTTGAGATCATTGACAAGATCCTCCTGTGTAGTTCTGGGCTGATTCTGCACCATTCTCATGATCATTGCAACTCCATGAGGTGAGATCTTGCATGGAGCCCCAGACCGAGGGAGATTGACAGTTATTTTGTGTTTCTTCCATTTGCAAATAATCGCACAAACTGTTGTCACCTTCTCACCAAGCTGCTTGGCCATAGTCTTGTAGCCAATTCCAGCCTTGTGTACGTCTACAATCTTTTCCCCAACATCCTAGCTCTTTGGTCTTGGCCAAGGTAGAGAGTTTGGAATCTGATTGATTGATTGCTTCTGTGGACAGGTGTCTTTTATACAGGTAACAAGCTCAGATTAGGAGCACTCTCTTTAAGATTTTGCTGATTTAAGATCTTGCTGATTGATAGGGGATCAAATACTTATTTCACTCATTAAAATGCAAATCAATTTATAACATTTTGAAATGCGTCTTTCTGGATTTTTTGTTGTTATTCTGTCTCTCACTGTTAATATAAACCTACCATTATAATTATAGACTGATCATTTCTTTGTCAGTGGGCAAACGTACAAAATCAGCAGGGGATCAAATAATTTTTCCTCTCACTGTATACCATTTCAGAAGAATGGTTGTCCAATCACTTCTTAAAAACCTCCAGTGTTAGAGCACCCACATCTTCTGGAGGCAAGTTGTTCCACTGATTAATTTTTCCAACTTTTAGGAAGATTCTCCTTAGTTCTAGGTTGCTTCTCTCTTTGGTTATTTTCCATCCATTACTTCTTTTTTTTATATTTTATATTTTATTCTTTACACACATTTGTAAATTTTCCAAACAACGTGCAAACTGAGTTCTTAATTCATTAATACATATACAAATTTCACTCTTTGGTTCTTTTTTCCAACCATTTATAAAATAAATTCCAGCTTTCATAATAATCTGTTTCTTCTTTGTCTTTTAGTCTCATAGTTAATCTGTCCATCTCTGCGCATTCCAATATTTTCTTTATTAGCTCTTCTTCTGATGGTACTTGTTCATTTTTCCAACATTGTGCATAGCTTATTCTTGCTGCAGTTATGATATGCAGAACCAAGTATGTATTTTGTTTATCAGTCTTTTCTGGTAATATACCTAATAAAAATAATTCGGGATTAAATGCTACATGTTCTCCTAATATATTTTCTAACCAAGCATGTATTTTTCTCCAATAAGCTTTTACTTTATCACATGTCCACCAAATATGATAATATGTACCTATATTATGTTTACATTTCCAACATTTGCCTGATACATTTTTAAACATTTTTGCTAATCTGGCTGGAGGTAAGTGCCATCTATAAAACATTTTATACAGATTTTCTTTATATGCAGTTGACATTGTCAATTTATAATTTCTCTCCCATAATTTTTGCCATTCTTCTAACTATAGTATAACCAAAATTCTCCGCCCATCTTGTCATTGTCCCCTTAATTTGTTCACTTTCCATCTCTAAAGTTAACAAAAAATTATACAATTTTTAATTAATTTCTCATCAGAAGTTAGTAATATCTTATCAAACACGTTTTGTTCTTTATAAAATCCATACATTTTCATATCTTTTTCATATCTATTTTGTGTTTGTAAACGTACCCACCATGACATGTTGATACCCTGATGTTCCAGTTCTTGCTTCGATTTTAATGTCCCATCAGTATTTAAAATATCTTTATATGTCCACGTTTTTTCAAAATCTAACAAGTTTACATGTGAAAAAGCTTCAATTGTTGATAACCACTCTGGAATTTTTACATATATTTTCATTTTTATTTTTTCCCATACGGTTATCAAAGCATTTCTAATACAGTGGTTTTGAAAATATCTATGAATTTTGTTTTTCCCATACCATAAAAATGCATGCCATCCCAACTGTAAGTCATGTCCCTCCAAGCATAACAACCTTTTATTCCTAAGTATTATCCATTCTTTCACCCATGTCAATACTGATGCTTGATAATACAAAGTCCACTCAGGTAAACCAAAACCACCATTTTCTTTAGTATCTTGCAAAGTTTTCTTTTTTATTCTGGCTTTTTTTCCCTGCCAAATAAACTTCAAAACTAAAGAGTCCAACTCTTTAAAAAAAATCCCCCAACTTTTATCGGAATTGTCTGAAACAAAAATAAAATCTTAGGCAATATATTCATTTTAATTGTAGCTATCCTTCCTAGTAAGGACAATTTTAAATTCCTCCATTTTTTCAGGTCTAACTTTATTTGTTTCAATAGTCTTATATAGTTGTCTTCTTTTAATGTTGAACATTTGGCTGATAAATATATACCCAAATATTTTACCTTTTTCACTATCTGTACTTCTGTCACTTCTGATATTCGATTTTTTTGCTTATCCGTAACATTTTTCACTATTATTTTAGTTTTTTCCTTATTAATTTTTAATCCCGCTACTTCACCATATTGTTCCAATTTCTTCCACAATTTTGGAATCATCTTCAAAGGATCTTCCAAAATGAATACCAAATCATCAGCAAATGCTTGTAATTTATATGTTTCATCTTTCAACTCCAAACCTCTAATTTCTGTATCTTGTCTTATATTTCGATTTAAAACTTCCAAAGTAAAAATGAATAGCAGAGGAGACAGAGGACATCCTTGCCTTGTGCCTTTCCTTATTTCAAAACTTTCAGTACAATCTCCATTCACCATTACTTTGGCAGTTTGTTTACTATATATTGTTTTTACCATATTTATGAAGTTCTGTCCGAAATCCGTTGCTTGTAGTTGATAAATTAGAAACTGCCATGAAAGATTATCAAAAGCCTTCTGAGCATCTAAAAATATTAATGTCATTTGTTTCCCTGGATGTAATTCATAGTACTCCAGTATATCTATTATCATTCTTAAGTTGTTTTTAATTTGTCTCTTTGGTAAAAAGCCGTTTTGGTCCGGGTGTATAAATTCAACCAAATATTTCTTCAATCTCTCCGCCATTATTGAAGTGAAAATTTTATAATCCACATTAAGTAGTGAAATCGGTCTGTAATTCTTGATCTGAGTCAGATCTGAATCGTCTAAATTTTCTAAATCATTGATGAAGATACTGAAGAGTACTGGGCCTAAGAGAGACCCTTGGGGTACCCCACTGCATACTTCCCTCCATGTAGATGCAGTTCCATTAAGGACTACATGTTTTATGCAGTTTGTCATTCAGTTACAAATTCATCTGGTGGTGATGCTGTCTAACTCACCTTTTTCTATCTTATCAAGTAGTAGATTGTGGTCTACTTTATCAACTGCCTTACTGAAGTCCAAGTAAATTATATCCACGGCATTTCACTAGTCCAATAATTTAGTCACTTTGTCAAAGAATGCAATAAGATTTGTCTGGCATGATCTGTTTTTAACAAAGCGATGTTGGCTTCTAGTTCTGACTTCGTCATCACTGGCCTAGGTCATGGGTAGAGAACCTTGGCTCTTTTATGACTTGTGGACTTCAACTCCCAGAATTCCTGAGTCAGCATGGCTGGTTCAGGAATTCTGGGTATTGAAGTCCACATGTCATAAAAGAGCCAAGGTTCCCTACCCCTGGCCTAGGTGTTTGCAGATTTGTTGCTTGATTATATTTTCCAGAATGGAAATGTACTGCAAAAACTAACTTTTCTGCCTCTGTGAAGTTGATTCCCTTATATCAATTGCAAACTTTTTAATGTAGTTTATTTTGGGATTTTATGATTTTTTACAAAAATAATTTTTATATATGATTTTTACAAAAATAAAAAGTGAACTAAAGGTAAATTGTTAATGTCCAGCTGGTTTTCAGTTTTGTGTTTGTATTTTCTCATTCTAATGAGGAAATTAAATGTCTTATTATGAATCTGTTCTTTCCACCATTATTATATAAATCAACCCAGAGGTGTTATAACTGACATTAGGGGGCGGAATTGTTTAATAACATAAAACATTTCTCACAAAACATAAATAATTTTACTTCAAAATTAATGCTTATCAAATGCATGATATTAATGAACTGTGCATCTGAAACATTAAAATACTATTTTCTTATTTGTCCAGCATTCACAAAGTTGATTACAGTAAATGGGCAAGAATATCATCTTCAGGTGGTTGACACAGCTGGACAGGTATGTGACTCTTAGTCTCATTTTATTGTCTTTGTTGTAGAAAGAAGAGACTCACGCCAGCTCTTCAAGAAAGGAAAGGTTTATTGTGCAGGTTCAGAAGGCTTAAACAAAGCAAAAGGTCTGAACCCCGAAGGGCTCATGAACAGACATATTTATACACCTCTAATTCCTAGTTATACATTGTTATACATTGTTACTTATGTGGTTAATATTCTACACATTCTTATCCGAAGACAGTTTACAGAAGAAAATTACTTGCAGTACGTGTAGTTTCACAGACAGGATATGGTTATCCCAATCAACATCTGCATTAAGGACAAGACTATGTTTGCTTAAACAAGGACTTTAGTACATTCCTCTTTAAGACAGTCGCTGGGGAATATGTGTAGTTACGCTAACAGGATTATGGCTTCCTCGATCAGCGTCTGTTCTAAGGACAAGAATACATTTGTTTCACAATTATTTTAGTACATTTCTTCTTTATTTCCCCCTTTTGAGTCTTATCTCAGCTTGTGACGATGAGTCTCAACAGAGGTCTTCTTTGGTTTGTAATCTTTCATATTCCCACATTGCCATTACCTGTGCAGTCGCTTTTCTTTCAGCAAGTAAAGCTAAGCTATTGGATATAGTTCTTATAAAAATAGGCAAGATACAAGGAATCAGCACACATCCTGCAGCTGTCAGTCCTATGAGAGCTACGATTGCTTGTAACCCTGGAAGTTTGGGAAACCATCCACTGAAAATCTCTTGGAAATTAAAACCCTTCCAGGTTTGATCTGCATTGTGTGTCAATTGCTTCATTTCAGTGGTTAATTGTTTGATTACCTGCCCAGTTTCATTGAGTTGAAGACAACAATTTGAAAGATTGAATTTTCCACACACTCCACCTTCTTTTGCCAATAGATAATCCAAAGCCAATCGGTTTTGATAGACAGCTGTCCGGATTTTATCAGTGGTTACAGCTAACAAATTTAAGGCTTTATCTAGGCGTTACCCTGCTAGATCCACAGCAGCCTGCAGCCTAATTATATGGTTTATCATATAGATTGGTGTTCTGTAACCATAGGTGCCATCCTCTGCCCAGGTTGCTTGGCCATACACACAAACTCTCCTCTCTGAATTCCACAAATCCCCCATTTTCTCATAATAATCGGATTCTCTACAAGGGAAATTAGAGAAGGCTGTGTCCACCTCTCTTTTTCTTCGATTTCCCATTTGATCATAGACTGGCACACCAAGCACCTGTCGTGATCGTATTGGCAAAAGAAAGAATGAGAGCTTTATCCAACCCAATACACATGATCCTTACCAATTCTTAGGTAACACCTCATAAGCAAAGGTGCCACAAATCCAGTACATGTCACTGGGGGCTACCCATTCCTCTTCTTTGTTGGAGTTCAGATAAGGCATGATAGTCATATCAAACTTTAAAGGTTCAGAGGCATTTCCCAAAGATGTCCATACCTTATACTGTTCATCCCAATCCCCCAAACAGATAAGATCTCCCACTGGCCGATCCCCTTTGCGTGTAAAGCAATTTCGACCAACCAGATTTGTTGTGAGGGTCCACACTGTGCCATATACATGCATTCTTTGGGTGATGTTACCTGCCCTTGTCATGTTATGTATTTCCGGGTTAGCTTCCATCGCCTCCTATGGCCACTGTTCCCCCATATTTGTTCCTCCACATACAAAACAATTCTTTACAGTCAGGGCTTTTGCTTTTTCCTTTGCTAACGACAGAAATAAATTGGTTGCTTTCATAGAAACCTCGAATTGGTCTTTTGATTTCTCCTTTCGGGTTAAAGTGTCATATACTGACCATCCTAGAGATTTTTGTTCTCCATTATAGAGTACCTGTTTTACGATTGTAATATAAGTCTTTGGATCCTCTCCTGTTCCATCAATTCCTATGGCATACACATATCGACTAGGCATCTCTCAGCTGACTTCTAGTACCACTTGATTACTCTGAGTCATTCGATGGACATTAGTCAAATACTTGCACCCCTTATATCCTCCCCTGGTATATTCACAAACACATTCCCACCATGAGCAGGCTGTTTTTCCACCATATCCTGCACAGGGGAGATATGTATGTCCATCTGTGATCCATGAACCCTTTTTATCACACAAATACTTATGATTGTACCAATATGTTTTTCTCCAACTGTCATTCCCACATGTTGTGGCTCTTTTCCCCAAGGGGCTCCGATCCATGGCTTGGCAGAAATCAATAGTAATCTCAGCTCTCTGGCTCCCAGTTTGTAATACCAGGGTCGAATTAAGGTAGTTGCTTGGCCCCACCTTAACCTCATAAAACATACCTGCATAGATTGAGAAGTTAAGCCTAATTGGGGTCTCAGAGTTGTAACATATCTTTTTTCCCCTCTTGTGAACACAGAGAATACATAGTCTTGTTATATAGACATGTGATCCCTTCTGGTTTACAACTGATAAGCTTTTGGGTATGATATACCAAAGTATTAATTATATGAGTCCCATGCCTTGCCTTGGTTATACAAACATCACAGGCGTCAGTTTTAGTTTCGTTCCCTTGATTACCCTTAACTTCCTTTGAAACATTGTTACATGCAGCAACAATACAATACACCCATAGCAACAGTAAACTTTTCTCCATTCTTCTCCCGTGCGTAGAAAGTCAGCTTCCGCAGTGACTTAGCAGGGGTCTTCAGTACTGTGCGTAGAGGAACCTATTGCCAGTAAGGTTCCAGCAGAGTAGCCTTTCAGCGAATAAAGCTTCTTAAATAAGTCCAGCTGCATTAACAAATCATATTTCACTTTCGTTTAAACGTTAACTTTGTAGGAACCACTGGATCTTTAGACACCACCCATTCAGGTTCAGCTGCTGCTTTGACCCTTGTCCAGTGGATCCATGATTTGGATTCTGCAATCTTGACAGCAAGAGGAGAGGACATAATAACAACATACAGTCCTTTCCATCTGCCTTCTAGCTGTTCCCGCTTCCAATGTTTCACCCAGACTCTGTCTCCAGATTTGAAGGGATGACACTTTGTTACTATTCTAGGAGGGGTTTGTTCCAGCACATAACCTCGAAGCTTTTCAACCTGTTTATTTAGTTCTTGTACCATCTCCATGTTCCACACTCCCCCCTTATGTCCCAAATCTGGCCATCCCGTCACGTTTCGTCGTAACAAAGTGGGAGGACGACCAAACATGTTTTCGCGGTGCACACCTCACAGAATACAGTGCTAAGGGCAAAGCATCTGGCCATTTCAAATGGCTCTCAGCACATATTTTAGTAATTTTCTCCTTTAAAGTGCAGTTCATTCGTTCCACCTTAGCCCCTGACTGCGGATGGAACGCACTGTGAAATCTCCATTTAGACCCTATTGCTTGAGCTATACCTTGGTTTATATGATGGACAAATTCAGGACCATTATTTGAAGAAATGAAAGACGGACTCTCAAACCTGGGAATTAGTTCTTTTAGCAGTATTCTTGCAACCTCCTTAGCCTGTCTGGTTTTTGTAGGGAATGCTTCAGGCCATCCGGTATACATGTCAACAATTACTAACATAGCCTTATATAGTCCACTCTGTGGCATATCAGTAAAATCTATCATTACAGAGTCCATTGGGAAATATGTCATCGGTATGGTTCCTGGTGGCAAGAGGGGTCCTTGCCGGGGATTGACGCTTGCACACGTTGTACACTGAGATGTTATTCGTGCTGCCATGCCTGCAAGTCCATTAATGAAATAATCCCTTCCCAATGCCATTTCTAGTCCTGTCTTCCCCATATGAGTAGCATCATGGGATGCTTGAACCAACGTCCAGGCCACAGAGGCTGGCACGAAGATGCGTTTGTCTGGTAACAGATACCAACCATTCCTAATAGTTGCTTTGAGGTCATTTACTGCCTTTATACATTCCTGCTGAGAATATGTTGGCTTTATTTCAGCAGACAACACTCCCAGATCCATGGGAGTGTATTGTACATGTGTACATGTATTGACAAATCCGGTGTAGCCCCTGTCTTCTTAGCCACACGTTTTGCTTCCAGATCTGCCTTCCTATTCCCAATAGCCACCTTATCACTTCCTCTCTGGTGTCCCTTACAGTGCATTACTGATACTTTTGTTGGTTTTTTTATTATTAAAAAGTTTTATAAAAGTTACAATATAATCCCCAAAACCAACCCCCCCAACCCCCCTCCCCCACTTCCCAGAACTGAGTACAGGTTTACAAATATAATAATCATAATCTAACTAACATTAACCAACTATATAAATAACCAAATTCATAATGCGCTTTAACTCCCCTTTAACATAAATACAAGCAAAATAAAAGTAAACATAATAATAGTAAAAACATAAGCAAATTAATATCCAAGTTATTAAACAATACAATATAGAAATAATAATACCATGTAATTAAAACTAATAAGAATTCCACTATAATAAACTATTAATAATAATAACAATCTAAAATTTACTCATAAGCTAAATGGAACTTTTTAGTCCCATATTTATTCTGAATATAATCTATCCATCTTCTCCAGACCGAAATGTATGTATCTTGTGAATGATCCTTCAGATAAGCAGAAATCTTAGCCATTTCTGCTAAATTTGACACTTTAAGCGTCCACTCTTCTATAGTAGGCAAGCTATCCTTCTTCCAATATTGCTCTACGAATAACCTTGCAGCTGTTATCAAGTTCAACATCAAGTTAGTTTCTTTAATATCACAATCTGTAATAACACCCAATAAAAATAATTGTGGAGTAAACTTTATCTTTCTCTTGAAAATCTTTTGAATGTTCCACCAAATTTTAATCCCAAAAGCTTTTATATTTCTACAAGTCCACCAAATATGAAAATAAGTAGCATCCAAACTGCCACATCTCCAACATTTGGGCTATAAATTAGGATACATACAAGACAACTTTTTAGGATCCAGATGCCATCTATAAAACATTTTATAAAAATTTTCTCTTAAATTTTGGGCCTAAGTAAATTTTACATTTCTAACACAAATTACCTCCCATGTATCCAATGGGATCGGTTCTTGAATATTTTGGGCCCACTTTACCATACAATCTTTAACTAATTCCATTTCCGAATCCAATTCTATTAAAGCATTATAAATTCTCTTTATATGCGCTCGATTTTGATCTTTAATCTGTTTTACCAAATTTTCATCCATTAATGTAATACCAACCTTCTGATCTAACTTCCACCTAGCTTGCAATTGAGTATACTGGCACCAGGACTGTACAATATTTTCTTGTTTTAACTCAGCTAATGACTAATTGCCAATCATTCCCTACCAATCTAAGTAATTCCTTATAAGAAATCATATCCAAATTCACACCCATAAATACACCCTCTATCGTGTGTCCAGGAATCCCCCAGATTGGTATTTTATAATTTAACTTATAATAATACTTTTTCCAGACACGCAATAAAGCACTTCTTAAAATATGAGATTTAAAAGCCTTATCAACTTTTTTATCATAAATTAAATATGCATGCCACCCATATAATAAGTCCCATCCCTCAAGATAAAGTGTTCTTTTATTTGTTAAATTAAGCCAATCACTAACCAGTGTTAAAACCACCGCATCATAGTATAATTTCAAATTAGGCAAATTAAGTTTAACTCTTGGTTTTTTCCCCGCCCAGATAAATTTATTAATACCCTTCTGCCATTCGTCCAAATTAGCATCTTTTTTCAAAATAGGTATCATTTGAAACAAAAAGAGAAACTTTGGTAGAACATTTATTTTAACAGCTGCAATTTTCCCCAGCACAGATAATTGTAGTTTTTTCCAATTATTTAAGTCCTTTTGTACTTTTAACCATAATATCTCATAATTATTCTTATATAATTTCACATTAGAGGCTGTAATATATACTCCCAAATATTTAACCTTTTTCACTATTTCATAACCTGTTGTAGTTTTTTCCAATTATTTAAGTCCTTTTGTACTTTTAACCATAATATCTCATAATTATTCTTATATAATTTCACATTAGAGGCTGTAATATATACTCCCAAATATTTAACCTTTTTCACTATTTCATAACCTGTCAATTTTACTAACATTTCCTTTTCATTCATGGTCATATTTTTAGATAATATTTTAGTCTTATTATTATTTACCTTAAAACCAGAAACTTTTCACATAACGCAAATTAATTGCAACCTGATCAGCCATTAACATATTAAATTGCTCTTTCAACAAATTTATGGAAACCCTTAATCTATTATCTGATGGGTTCAAAATAAAAGCTTTCTCCTTCGATTTAATCTCTTCTTCAAGCTCTTTACGTTTTTGCATCTGCTTACGCCTATATCCATTATTCATATGAATCAAAACCCCTCTCATATAAGCTTTACTAGCATCCCAAACCATTGCCATCGATGTGCCTTTATGCATATTCAAAGCAAAAAATTCTTTCAAATGTTCTCTACATTTCTGCGAAAGCACCTCATATCTGAATAAATTTTCGTTCAATCTCCAAGATCTTCTATTCCCATCTTCAACAAATAACTCCAAACATACAGGGCTATGATCCAACAATGTTCTAGGAAAGATCTTAACATTCCTGACCCTGGAGAGAAGATCAGTAGTAATTTTTAAAAAGTCAATTCTGGAAAACGATTGGTGCCTATCTGGAAAAAAAGTAAAGTCTCTATCTTCCACATTCCATTCCCGCCAAATATCTCTTAATTCCAAGTCATCTTTCAAATCAAAAAAAGCTTTAGGCAATTTAGAATGATTAGGAGAATTTTTGAAAGATCCCTTCTTGTCTTTACTTGAATCCAAAACACCATTCCAGTCACCCATCATAATAACAGATTTGTAATCCAATTGAATTAGTTTGTGATGTAAAAACTTATAAAACTTTTTTTGCTGTTGATTAGGGGCATATAATCCAATAATAAGAACTTTGTTGCCTTGTAGCACTAATTCAATAATAACATATCTTCCTTGTATATCAGATCCAATTAATCTAGCCGATAAATCTCTTCTTACATAAATAACCACTCCCCCCTTTTTATCTGGGGCAGAAGCTATAAAATGTGATCCCAACTGAGAACTAATCAAATACTTTTGATCTTTTGCAGCAATATGAGTCTCCTGTAAGCAAACAATGTCATTTTTATGTTGTTTCAGGTAGTGAAATACTTTCTTTCTTTTCTGTGGTGAATTCAGGCCCTTAACATTCCATGTCAGAAGCTTTGCCATCCTTAGTGGCCTGGAGCCTCTGGAACACTGCCTGAAGATCTGCCATTGATCTCTTCGGTCGTGCCCCTCCCACAGGCTCTGTAGTAATCGGGCCTTGTGTTATTAATCCAGAATTAGCCTTCTGCTTCTGCTCCTTTTCTTTACGTCTATACACAGCCCGAGTCATCCTCTGTTCCTTTGGATCATCCTTTAACACCAAACTCTGTTCAATAGGCTCAGCCTGCGGTAAATCTCCAACAGCCAGTGACATTGCACCTTCAACTGGTTATCTTCCAGCCTTTCTTCTATTCTCTTGAGTCGTGGAGATGGTGGTGAACCTGCTTTCAGGACATAAGTATAAAAATCTTTTGCCTTTGAAATTGTATTAAGTCTGTATCGTGTCCCTGCATAATTTACCACTATTCCAATAGGTATCTCCCATCTAAACTGGACCTGTCGGTTTTTAAGCTCCTCAGACAGAAAGGCAAAATCTTTTCTTTTTCTAAGAATTTTTGAAGGTATTTCTTTTAAAATTATAATGTTTTCATCTGCAATTTGAAATCTCTGTTTGTAAAAAGCCTGAATAATTGCATTTCGAAGTGATCTCCTGGAAAAATAAATAACCACATCTCTAGGTAATTTTTTCTGCCTTGCAATCCAGGAATTGACCCTAAATATCTTATCCATCTCTCTTGATAACTCCTCAGGTTCACATCCCAGAATAGGAGCTATAGCTTTTGCCACCTCCTCTTTCAGATCTTCTCGTGGGTCCTCCTTTAATCCTCTTATTCGCAATGCAAATTCCACATCTCTATATTGTGAGATGGTCACTTCGTCCTCTGTTGTATCAATCTTGTTTTCAACTTTGACAACTCTGCTTTCTAATTTTTCAGTATTTTCCACAACTTCATCCACCCGATCATCCAAGCGTTCAATATGTGTTGCTAACCCTTGAAGTGCAAGCAATATGTCTTCCCTCATCTCTCTATTTTTATTCTCAAGAAGGTCAGCCATCTCCTCCTTCATTTTACTGTCAAGGAGATCAGCCATCTCCTCCTTTATTTCTTGTGTTGCTTGCTTTAAAGCATCTTGAATGTCTTTAAGCGTAAATGTAGGTGGTGGGGGAGAAGGTGGAGGGGATTTAGGCTTAGCTGTAGGTTGCACTGCAGGTTGTGCTACAGGAGAGGAGATTGTACTTTTAGAAACAGCAGAATTTCCCAAACGCTTTGAAGCCATTTTCCTGCTTATAAAAATCCACTTCTTATAAGTTTCACTTTCCCCTTCAACAAAATCAGCAATTAAAGAAAAAAAAATAAAAAACAAAATCCCAGAAAAAAGCTGTAAGAATTCTTTCTTTTAAAAAAAGAAAGAAGCTCTAAATACACAAAGTCTGATACGTTGTTTAAACTTTGTTGCCAAATGTATCTCTTCCTTGACACTGTCCTTTCAAACAAAGAAACAGCATTCCGGCACCATTTTTCCCCTTTAAGTCAAATTAAAATATGGAGAAGATTGATTCTCCCAGAATTAAAGTTTCCAGCACTTGCAATTTTTACTTCTCCTGGTCAGCTCTGTCTGCTTTTAAATTACTCACAAGTCGCTTTAAATAGCAGATGTAGATGCGGCGTCTTGCTTCGCTCCTGAAGCTCGGAGCAAAGGCATCCTGGAGTGCGGAGAAAGCCTTGGGCTCCGAGGGAGCTCTCACCCTCCGACCCCCAAATAATTAAGGGTCAAGGGGAGCTCTACCTCTACCCGAGGAAAACTCTCCTCCCCCTCTTCTCCCGAGGGGGAGGTTTTCAAGCCGCGGGACAGCTGATTTTCGCTGTCTCAGCGCGCTTTTCACGCAATCCCAGGGCTGGCAGCCAGAAGAAAGCCGCCATTAGCGCGGTGTCGCCACAGGAAGTCACTTTTGTTGGTTTTTTAACGGCATCAATGAGACGCAGAATTAAATGTCCATGCTGTACTTGTTTGCCCGCCGAGTCTCTAAACCCTCTTTCCTTGTAAACAGCACCATGTGCATGTAACGTTAAGAAAGCATACTTACTATCTGTCCACACATTCAGTGTCCTTCAGCTAACTCCAGCGCTCTAATAAGTGCCCACAGTTCCGCCACCTGCGCACTATATCCATTCCCTAGAGGACCACTTTCCACGACATCATCATCATCTACAATGGCATAACCTGTAATACTTCGTCCTTCATGCATATAACTAGAGCCATCTGTATACCAATTAAGCTCAGCCTGTTGAAGAGGGATATCTGACAGATCTGGCCCACTAGCATAGACACTATCTAATACTTGCAAACAGTCATGTTCCAATTTTGTCTCTATGGGCAGGAGGGAGGCTGGATTCAATCGATTAGACACTACCAATTTAACTTGTGGATTCTTGATCATCATTGCTTGATATTTAAAAAGGCTTTGATTGCTTATCCATAAATGTCCCTTATTATCCAGAATAGACTGAACAGCATGAGGCGTATGGACGTTAACAGGACATGAGAAGGTTAGCTTGTTACAATCTTGCAAAAGGAGCGCTATAGCTGCTAAGATCTTTAAACAATGTGGCCACCCTTGCGCCACACCATCCAGCTGCTTGGACAGATAAGCCACTGGTTGCTGCCACTGCCCCAGCTGCTGTGTCAACACTCCCAATGCAACATTCTTTTTTGTATCTACATATAGATTGAAATCCTTCTTGAAATTGGGTAAAACCAAAGCTGGTGCTGCTGTAAGAGCAAGCTTAATGTCCTTAAAATCCCTTCTTTGTTCTCCTCCCCACTGAAAAGGTTCAAAGTCACCCCCCCTTTGTAGCTGTATAAAGCAGAGCTGCCATCAGTGCAAAATTAGGTATCCAAATTCTGCAAAAGCTAGCTAGCCCCAAAGAACCTCGCAGCTGCCTTCTGTTTACTGGTTCCGCAATGGCTAGAAGTGCCTGCTTCCTTTCTTGTCCTTGGGCTCTCTGACCATGCATAATATCATATCCTAAGTATCTTACTTTCTGCTGTACCAATTGTGCTTTCTTTTTGGACACCCGATAACCACATTTTAATAACAAAAGCAAAAGAGTTCTCGTATTATCCCAACACAATTCCTCTGTTTTGCCTGTGACCAAGTCATCATCTACATACTGTAAAACTATATCTCCAGGTTGTCGGGGTACATAATGCTGCAAGTCTTTTCCTAGAGCAGTACCAAACAAGGTGAGTGAGTTCTTAAACCCCTGGGGAAGTCGAGTCCATGTGTATTGCCTCTTCTGACCTGTCCCCGGGCTCTCCCACTCAAATGCAAATAATGGCTGACTAATCTTGTGGATTGGGATTGTGAAAAAGGCATCCTTTAAATCTATTACTGAGAACCACCTAACAGTTGGTGGAATCAAACTAAGGAGCGTATATGGGTTTGACACAACAGGATGTATGGTTTCTGTTATTGAATTTATAATCCTTAAATCTTGCACGGGGTGAAAATTTCCATCTGGCTTTTTGATTGGCAAAATGGGAGTGTTCCAAGGTGACTGAATGGGCACCAAAATCCCTGCTTTAAGGTATTTTTGAATACTTTCATATATCGCAGCTATGGCCTCATTAGAGCACGGGCGCTGACGAATATGAACTGGCGTAGCCAGGGGCTTCACCTCCACTATTATCAGAGGATGATGAGCTGCAAATCCAGGAGGGTTATCCTCTGCCCATATACCTGGAACCTCATATTCCCTCCATTTCTCTTTTTTTTTAATTGAAAAGTTTTACAATACATTTTATCTTTAACAATCCCTCCCCCCTCCCCCCACCCAACCCTTCCTAACCCTCCCTAACCCTCCCCCCCTTCCCCCCTCCCCCCTCCCCGACTTCCCAGAGCTAAATACAAGGTATAAAAGTAGAAAAAATCATAAACAACCATATGTTAACAACAATAAACTATTAAGTCTATCGCACTCTAGCTCATATGAAATGACTACAAGCAATACTAATATCACATAAAAAAACTTATACAAATGCTAAATGAAACTTTTTGGTCCCATATTTGTTCTGGATATAATCAATCCACTTTTTCCACTCCATAATATAACGTTGTTGCGAATGGTCTTTCAAATAAGCCGAAATCTTTGCCATTTCCGCCAGGTCAGAAACTTTTAGAGTCCATTCTTCTATAGTCGGCAGTTCCTCCTTCTTCCAATATTGACCTACTAAAAGTCTTGCTGCCGTAATTAAGTTCAGCATCAACTTGGTGTCCACAACAGTAGTATCTGTAATTATGCCCAATAAGAACAATTGCGGACAAAACTTTATCCTTTGCTTAAATATCTTCTGCATATTCCACCAAATTTTAATCCAAAAAGCTTTAACCTTTTTACAGGTCTACCATATATGAAAATACGTTGCGTCTTCGCCACCACATCTCCAACATTTAGGTTGATAGTTTGGATACATACTTGCAAGCTTTTTAGGATCTAAATGCCATCTATAAAACATTTTGTAAAAGTTCTCTCTTAAGTTTTGAGCTTGTGTAAATTTTACGTTCCTCACCCAAATCTTTTCCCAAGTGTCCATTGTGATAACTTCTTGAATATTCTGAGCCCACTTTATCATACAATCTTTAACAAGTTCTGTTTCTGAGTCAGTTTCTTTCAATGCAAGATATATCCGTTTGATATGTGCTGGACCCTGATTTCTAATTTGCTTTACCAAATTTTCATCAATCATTGAGAAACCAATTTTCTGGTCTTCTTTCCACCTGGCCCGTAATTGACCATATTGAAACCAAGTTTGAACAATCTTCTCATCTCGTAAAAAATTATACGGCTTCAAACACCATACGTTCCTCTCCAAACTTAAGATCTCCTTGTATGTAGTCACATCATGTTTGAAGCCAACATTTATGTTTTCTATTGCATGTTTTGGAATTGCCCATAAAGGTATATTGTAGTTTAGCTTATGTCTATACTTTTTCCAAACTCTCAGCAATGCCTGTCTTAAAATATGCACTTTAAACACATTATCTACCTTCTTATCATACAATAAATATGCATGCCAGCCAAATAACAAGTCGTGGCCCTCCAGATTTAATAATCTCCCTTGTGTTAAATTAATCCAATCACTTATCGCTGACAACGCAGCAGCTTCATAATATAATTTAAAGTTGGGCATTTTAAGACCACCTCTTTCACGCGTATCCTGCATAATCTTAAATTTAACTCGTGGCCTTTTCCCTGCCCATACAAATTTATTGATACCCTTTTGCCATTCCTCCAAATTTGAGTCTTTTTTAAGAATAGGTATCATTTGAAATAAAAATAGAAATTTAGGTAAAACATTCATTTTCACTGCTGCAATTCTTCCCAGTAGAGACAACTGCAATTTTTCCCAGCTCTCCAATTCTTTTTGAATTTTTCCCCATAACTTTTCATAATTATTTTTATATAACTTTGCATTTGAGGGTGACAAATACACCCCAAAATATTTAACCCTTTTAACAATCTTAAATCCAGTTAACCCTTCTAGAAGGGCTTTTTGCGATACTGTCATATTTTTGGCTAATATTTTAGTTTTTTGTATATTGACCTTAAATCCAGAAAACTTCCCATATTGCATTATTATCTCCATCAGGTCCACAACAGAATTTTTTGGCTGGGTCACCGTAACAACCAGATCGTCTGCAAACGCCCTCAGTCTATAATCCTGATCTCTAATTTGAATTCCCTTAATTTTTTTCGAATTTCGTATTTAATCAATAATATCTCCAATGTTAAGATAAATAATAAAGGTGACAACGGACACCCTTGTCTTGTGCCCTTTTCAATATTACATACTTCAGTCAAACTATTATTTACTATTATTTGGGCTGTTTGTTTTTGATATAATGCCCTAATTGGTTGTAAGAATTTATCCCCAAAATTCATTTTATCTAAAACTTTCATCAAAAATTGCCAATCCAATTGATCAAAAGCTTTTTCGGCGTCTAAAAAGATCAGCGCTGCAGGGATCTGGTTGTTCCTTTCCAAAAATTCCAACAAGTCTACTATATGCCTCACATTATTTTTCATTTGTCTACCACTGATAAACCCAGTTTGGTCCCCATGAATTATCTGTTGCAGAACCCTCATCAATCTGTTAGCTAAAACCTTAGCAAATATCTTGTAGTCCGTATTCAAAAGTGATATTGGTCTATAATTTCTTACTTGAGTGACGTCCTGATCTTCCTTCGGAATCAAAGAAATAAAGGCAGTTCTCCAAGACTGAGGCACCCTTCCTCCCCTTTGAATTGTCTGAAACAATTCCCTTAGTGGCTTTATCATCTCCAATTGTAGGTTTTTGTAGTACACCGCAGTCAGTCCATCCGTACCTGGCGCTTTATCCATCTTCAATTGTTTAATTGCTAAAAGGATTTCTTCTTCTGTTATCAGTTGATTAATCTCTTCATTTTGTTCTTGTATAAGAACCGGGATGTTAACATTCCTCAAATATACATCAATATCTGCTTCATTAATCTTATCTTTAGCATATAATTTAGAATAAAAGTCCAGAAAGGCTTCCTTGATAAGATCCTGTTGATACACAACCTTACCCTTATGTTCTATTTTATCTATGTTAGAAGCCCTTTGCTTCTTCCTTAACCTGTAAGCTAACCATCTGCCTGGTTTATTGGCATTGCAAAAAGTATTGTGCCTAGCAAACCGTAAATTAGTTGCCACCTGATCAGCCATCAACTTATCAAATTGTCCTCTTAACAGATTAATAACCTCTTTGATCTTCACATCCGATGGATTCCGAATTAGGGCCTTTTCTTTTTCTCTAATTTATTTATTTATTTATTTATTTTAATTCCATTTATATCCCGCCCTTCTCCGAAGACTCAGGGCGGCTTACAAGCTTAGCAGTAGCCTTCATTCTATGTATATGCCTGCTTATTAGGGCTTTCGCCCCCCCCCCAAGCGGCATTATTACAAAGTCAGCTTATTGCCCCCAACAATCTGGGTCCTCATTTTACCTACCTCGGAAGGATGGAAGGCTGAGTCAACCTTGAGCCTGGTGGGATGCGAACCTGCACTAATTGCAGGCAGCTGGTGTTACTTAAGGAGGCATCAGCCCACTGCTCCACCAAGGCTCTTTCATTTCATTCTCCAATTCCTTCCTCCTAAATTCCAAGTTACGTCTGTATTTGTTATTCATATATATTAACACCCCTCTCATATAAGCTTTACTAGCATCCCAGACCATATCCATAGAAGTGCCCTTATTCATGTTAGTTTCAAAAAAGTCCTTCATCTGTTTTTTACATTCTTCCACATTTCTCTGATTTCTAAACAAGTTCTCATTTAAGCGCCAAGAGCGCCTATCTCTATTATTCTTGTCAATCTCTAACCAAACTGGACTATGGTCAGACATAGTTCTTGGACAAATCTTTATCTTTTTAATCCTGGAAAAAAATCATTAGTCAATAATATAAAATCAATCCTGGAAAAAGATTGATGTCTATCAGAAAAAAAGTATAATCCTTTTCTTGTAGATGTATTTCTCTCCAAATGTCTCGCAACTCCAAATCATCCTTCATTTCAAAAAAAGATTTAGGCAATCTAGCGTGGCTCGGAATATGCCTAAAAGAGCCACCCTTGTCCAGTTGTACGTCTAAGACTCCGTTCCAATCTCCCATAAAAATAAAAGATTTATAATCCAACTGAGTAATCTTACTGTGTAATAAACTATAAAAGTCAGCTTGTTGTTGATTAGGAGCGTACAGTCCAACCAAAAGCGTTTTTTTGCCTTCTAACAGCAAATCTATTATAACAAATCTTCCTTGTTTATCTGCTTCTATTAGCTCCGCTGTCACAGTATTCTTGACATAAATAACCACTCCATTTTTCTTATTCATTGCTGAAGCACTAAATTGTGTACCCAATCTAGAGTTCAATAGGTACTTTTGGTCCATAACCCTAATATGTGTTTCTTGCAAGCAAATAACATCAGTCTTAAATTGTTTTAAGTATTGAAAAACTTTCTTTCTCTTCTGTGGTGAGTTTAAGCCATTGACATTCCAAGTTAGAAACTTAGTCGCCATCCTTAGCGGCCTGAAGCTTCTGGAGCACATCTGTCAAGAGTCCCTTAACTTCCTTAGGCCGCACCCCTCCCACAGCTTCGCTATAGGTACGCTTTGGAGGTTCCATAACTTTCTGCTGGTCTTGCTCTTGCTCTTGTCTCGCTCGTCTCAAGGTAGCATGCGTCATCCTCTGCTCTCTGGCATCTTCCGATGAAGCTGTAATTTGATCCCCTCCAGTAGCTTTCTCATCTGTCTGTGTTCCTTCAGCATCTTGAGGCTTTCCCTCGCCATTTTTCTTTGCAGATTCCAAAGGTGGTAAAGAGATTGCTTTTAAAACATTGCTATAAAAATCACGTGCCTGGATCACTGTGACCAAACGGTGTCTTATGCCTTCATGCATCACCACCATGCCCACTGGTATCTCCCATCTAAACTTGATGTCGCGTTTCTTAAGTTCCTGTGCTAGAAAAGCAAAATCTTTCCTTCTCCTTAAAATTCTTGGAGGAATCTCTTTTAAAACCAAAACTTCTTGCTCAGCAACCACAAGCTTAGTATCATAAGAAACTTGGATAACTTCATTCCTGATTGCTCTCTTTGTGAAATAAACCACCACATCTCTAGGTAGCTTCCTCTGTCTTGCAATCCATGAATTCACACGAAAGATTTTATCTATATTTCCCTCAATTTCAGCTGCTGGCTGTCCCAGTACCACTTCCAAAGCCTCAGAGACTATCTGCTTTAAATCTTCTTTAGGATTCTCTTTTAAACCTCTGATTCTGATAGCAAACTCCATCTGGTGGTACTGGACCAGAGTCAAATCACCGTCCATTTTATCCATCACATTTTCATTCTCTAACACTTTTGCTTCTAATCTGGAATTCTTCTGGCTAAGATCTTCCATTTTTTCGTCCAAGCATTGAATACATGAAGCCACACCTTGAAGTGCAGGCAAGATGTCTGCCCTCATTGCTGTAAACTTCTCTTCCAGCTTTTCCATCTTCTCCTCCAGCTTTTCCATCTTTTCATCTATAATATCTGCTATTTGTTGTGAGTGCTTTTCCAAAGCATCCTGTAAATCTTTAACCGTCAGTGCCGGAGCAGGTGCAGGAGGCAATAAGGCTTGCAGCAAGGACTGTTGCACCGGGGAAGCCCCCGCACTCCGGAGAACTTTAGAAGTTTTAGCCGCCATCTTCCCCCACTTTCACTTGCTACGCACTTTCACTTTTAAAGTCCATAAAATCCATTGAACTAGAGAACAAAAATCCACTTCACCTTGACCTCCTGTATCGCTCTGCCTGCCTCTTCACACTCCAAAGTCCTTCCTTCTGGCAGGGGTGGTTGCTAACGCTTAGTTCTGCTCCCAAAGGCACGGAGCAGAAACGCTGCGCAGCCCGGAGCAAACCCAGGCTTCGGGGGGGCTCGATCCTTCAGCCGCCCGAACTAGAAGCTCAGGCGGCCCCGGAGAGCTCAACCCCTACCTGGGGCCTCACCCCCTCCTCTTCTCCTGAGGAGGGGGCTTCCAAACCGCTGAAACAGCTGATCGGCGCTGTTTTCAGCACTTCTACTAAGCCGCGGAGCGGACAGCCCGGAGATGGCTGTCTTCAGCGTCGCATCGCCACCGGAAGTCCCTCCATTTCTCCTTATTATTTAGCTCAATAGCTGATCTAGTTACCATGAGTCTCCACATTGCTTCAGGCTGGTGTTTTATTCTAAGTTTCTGCTGGCCTTCGTCAAAAGAGATTGTGGCACCTAGTTTGCTGAGCAAATCTCTGCCTTCAGGGCATTCAGGGATGTATAAGAACTCATGTTGAATTTGCGCTCCATTAAAAATACATGTGACTGCTTTTAGGACCTGCCATCCCAATATCTGTCCTGACACACCTTGAACCTGTATTTGATGGGGTCCAGGTCCTGAAACTGGGCTATTTACGACTGACCTTCCTGCTCCCGTATCTACCAAAAACGTCGTCTTATGACCCCCTATATTCATAGTTACCAAAGGCTCAGGGGGGGCCTCCTCTAAGCCTGGTCCCCGTCAATCCGTCCAACTTGTCCCTGCCAATCCAATCCCTTCTATCTCACGTTCACTCTCCATTCTTCCTCTACCTCCTCGGTTCCCTCTTACTCTTAAAGAAAATCCAGTCTGTGCCATTCCTATAGACCTTCTCTTCCAAAATCTGTCCTTCCTCTTCCAAAATCTGTCCTTCCTCTCCAGCCTCGTCCTCTCGTCCCTAGTTTCGGACATTCCCTCTGCCAATAACAATTGATTTGGCCTCAGCGGTGTTTTCCCTTGTAAAGCTACTGCCAGCAATTCCATTTTCCTCTGCATTCGTGCTTCCCTCTTTTTCTTTTCTACTTTATCCCTATTAACATACACTTTTCTTGCCACCTCCAGCAATTCACTGGTATTCTTTCCCAGAGCTCCTTCCAACCTCTGTAACTTCTTCCTTATATCACCATAACTTTGTGCTATGAATCTCTCATTCAACATTCGTACATTGTCTGCATGTCTCGGATCTATCTGCGTATACAGCTCATAAGCCTCTATCAGCCATTGCAAAAAACTCTCCGGGCTTTCATCTGCTCCCTGCATTACCAAAGACGGCTTAGACATATTCACAGGGTGTTTTCCTGCCTTCCGAAGCACCTCTACTGTTAAATTCTGATATTCCCGCAACAATGTCCTTTGCGCTGCATCCCTAACATTCCAATCTGGATCCTGCTCTGGTGCCCTTGTCTGTATCTCTACCTGTATATTCTGCGCGTTAGAGTACCTGTCTATAACACATTTCCTAAGTGCGGCTCTCCACTTCTCCTTTTCCTCCGGAGTTAATAGTGTATTCAACAACTGCTGTACATCCTGCCATGTGGGGTTATGGGTTTGCATGATAGTCTGAAACAGGTCTGCTATCTCTGTTGGTTTAGTGGTCATAGGACCATAATGCTGCTTCCAGTTGAAGAGATCCGTTGTGGTGAACGGGACATATTGAAACATAGGGTGGAACTCCACCTGACCCTGTTGATTTATAACTTGCTGATCTGTCTCCCTTAAGGGAGCTAAGAATCCACGTTTAGCAGCCGCTGCTTTAGCTGTAGCTGACCTTGTCATTACTCCTACCGATACATCTACCCCAGCAGCTAATCCTTCCTCCTCCTCCTCCTCCTCCTCCTCATCATCATCATCATCATCACCCTCACCTATTTTGCCACTCCCAGCCACAGAATGATCCTCCTCATCCTTAGGAGCCGTGGGCTCCTTTCTCCTTTGCTTCTTTCTGACTGCTGGCTGCACTCCACTTGGCGCTGCAGCAGCTGCTGTCACTAAAGGATAAGGCAGCGGGAGCGGACGCGGTACATAAGGAGGGGGTCTAAAAGTCATTTCCTCTTCCTCAAATAGCACCTCTTTCTTGATATCAGACACATTTGTTTCGGATTTGTTCACGTCCTTAAATTTCTCTGACACAACCCCCAGCTTCTTTCCCTTAGATCTAGCAATAAAAGGCGAACCATTTCAGCCTGACATTGCAATAGGTCATCTGCCTTTTCTTCTACTGCATTCCACCACTGATCTATATACTGATATTGATTGGGGTACGTCTCCTCATTTGCTGCTATCATGGCCCGAAGGTCATTGATGAGCTGATTTTTGAATGTACCCTCTGGCGGCCACCCGACCCCCATATGTGACCACTGCTTTTCACATAGAAACCCCAGTCTCTCTTTCATCACCCTAGGATAGGGGACTTTATACTGTGTATGATTAAAATAATCATCAAAACCTTTCAACATGCATTCCAGCAGTGTGCTGGGAATACTGCTTCTCCCCCCCCCCCATTCTAAGAACCTAAAGGATCCAGACCTACAGTGCCGGACGTTCCAACGGTCACCAATAGGAACTGCAATGGCTTAAGCTCCCACACACACACAACCTAACACGGACTACTTTAGGATCGCCGTTCCGAGTCCAGGAGAGTGATCAGTCCCCCTCTTCTATCTTCAGGTGAGATAGGTACTTCACAACTTTAACATATACACAACCTAACACACAGACTAGTCCCAAGTTCAGGAGGGTGATCAGTCCCCCTCTTCTATCTTCAAATGAGGTAGGTACTTTTCCCCTTTAACACATACTCGCCTGAGGCGTCTTCACACTTCGTCCTTTCCCCGTCCTGGCCAGGATTCGCGTTCAGACCTCCTTTCCTTCCCTCAAGGGATCTTGGACTAGCCATCAGCACCGTTGGCCCCGCAGAGGTGTCACTGCTGTCTCCCAGAGTTGCTTTCCCCCGTGGCACCTGGAGAATGTTTCAGGAGTGGCCTCTCGTCGGGTCCGAGGGATCGGGCTGCCCTCAGCAAAACATCGCCTCGCAATGAAGTCCCATCTGGGTCGCCATGGAACTGTTGTAGCAAGAAGAGACTCACACCAGCTCTTCAAGAAAGGAAAGGTTTAGTGTGCAGGTTCAGAAGGCTTAAACAAAGCAAAAGGTCTGAACCCCAAAGGGCTCATGAACAGACATATTTTTACACCTCTAATTCCTAGTTATAAATTGTTATACATTGTTACTTATGTGGTTAATATTCTACACATTCTTATCCGAAAACAGTTTACAGAAGAAAATTACTTGCAGTACGTGTAGTTTCACAGACAGGATATGGTTATCCCAATCAACATCTGCATTAAGGACAAGACTATGTTTGCTTAAACAAGGACTTTAGTATATTCCCCATTAAGACAGTTGCCGGCGAATATGTGTAGTTACGCTAACAGGATTATGGCTTCCATGATCAGCGTCTGTTCTAAGAACAAGAATACATTTGTTTCACAATTATTTTAGTACATTTCCTCTTTATCTTCAAATTTCAAAATTATTTGTTGATGTGCTTGAAGAACTGGATTATGATCAAATGGGTTCAGTATTTTTAGTGTAGCCTTCTTTATATAAATTATTGTAATGTGAAGATTCCAGTGGTTAGGGGGCTAGAGTTGTGCATGCTGGTATTCCCCCCTCACCCCATCTCTTTCCATTCTTGTCTCCTGCCCCCTCATTCCCCGATCTCCTTCTGTTGAGCACAAACATCTGAACACCTGCAGTCCTGCAGCATGTGGAGTGCTGTGCTTTTGTTCAGTTAAGCATATGGACAATGCTTCTTTAGATATCCCTGCTAAATATGTGTTTGAGAATGAGAGAGGTGAGTACATAAGTGTTGAGCCTCATGTTCAGCTCAGTCTTCCCCATTAAAAACTCTCCCAAGTTCACTAGAATCCGTAAAGGACTAGTCTGATCTTGTAATGGGCAGAAGGAATAGCCTTGAGTAATAGGAGGAAGAGCCACTACCAAGACAATGGTCAGATTAAAAAAAAACCCCAAGTCCAGATCAGAAATGTAATTATAAAAATATCTCACAGAAGACCATCTGTAGTTCTCACAAAGATAAGGGTAGGGGGCATTCATAGGATGGGGGACATTCATACTTGCAAAATTCTGTAATCATAACCTTATAATAAAAGAAGTATTGGCAAAGCCTGTCCCGAATAGGCAGTCAAGAAAATACTATGGTAAATGGACATGCGTCCGAAAGATCCTTGGACTGGCTAGTAAGATGACCAAAATAGAATAACCTTAAAATTTGGTACTGTATCATAATGTTGGGAGAATTTCCCTGGCTCCCCTTTGTTCCAAGCCAGAAAAAGAGTGCAAGCAATCAGGATGCAAGGTGAGCTGCTGGAAAGGAAGTCTCTGTCTTTATTTCCAAAAACAATACAAAGTCGTTTGGGGGGGCAGCTGGCAACTGACTGACACATCAGCAAGAGTTTTACATACAGGTGAAACTCGAAAAATTAGAATATCATGCAAAAGTTCATTTATTACAGTAATGCAACTTCAAAGGGGAAACTAATATATGAGATAGACTCATTACATGCAAAGCAAGATATTTCAAGCCGTGATTTGTCATAATTGTCATTGGTCATTACCAGCACCTTAAATCTCACCCGGAAGGCAACTGGAAGCCAATGCAGCTCACGGAGCAGAGGTGTAACATGGGAGTATCGGGAGACCCCCAACACAACTCGCGCGGCTGCATTCTGCACCAGTTGGAGCCTCCGAGTGGTCCTCAAGGGCAGCCCCATGTAGAGAGCGTTGCAGTAGTCTAACCGAGAGGTCACGAGCACATGAGTGACTGTAAGCAAGGCATCCCGGTCTAGATAGGGCCGCAACTGGCGCACCAGGCGAACCTGGGCGAAGGCCCCCCTAGTCACAGTTACTATATGATCTTCTAAAGAAAGCTGTGAATCTAGGAGGACTCCCAAGTTGCGAGCCCTATCTACCTGGGGTAATAACTCACCCCCCATAGTAAGAGATGGAATGATCTGAGTTTCCCGAGATGCCGGCATGCACAGCCACTCAGTCTTGTCAAGGTTGAGCCGAAGCCTGTTCCTCCCCATCCAGACCCGGACCGCCTCCAGGCAGCGGGACATCACGTCGAGGGCATCACTGGGGTGGTTTGGGGTCGAAATGAAAAGCTGGGTATCATCAGCATACTGATGATACCCAACTCCAAAACCACGAATGATCTCGCCCAGAGGCTTCATATAGATGTTGAACAGGAGAGACGAGAGGACCGGCCCCTGAGTACATATGCATGCTTATACTTTTCAGAGGTCCGATATTGTTCTATGTACACGCCTTGTTTTATTGATTGCATGTAATATTCTAATTTTCTGAGATTGTGGATTTGGGGTTTTCATGAGCTGTACGCCATAATCATCACAATTATGACAAATCACGGCTTGAACTATCTTGCTTTGCATGTAATGAGTCTATCTCATATATTAGTTTCCCCTTTGAAGTTGCATTACTGAAATAAATGAACTTTTGCACGATATTCTAATTTTTCGAGTTTCACCTGTAAGGGACCCTCCTTCTAATAAAAGCAGGACTTCATTCAGGGATCAGGATGCTGGTTTTGTGACTGGAGGAACTTATGATTTTATGACGAGAGGAACGTAGAGGAAATATTTTGTTTGTTATCTCCTTTATCAGAAAAGATCTTCCTGGTTAGGCATATGGTTTTGTTGTCTTTTATGGTTGTGAGAAACATGGGTATAGGGCAGGGGTAGGGAACCTTGGCTCTTTTATGACTTGTGGACTTCAACTCCTAGAATTCCTGAGTCAACATGGCTGGTTCAGGAATTCTGGGTATTGAAGTCCACAAGTCATAAAAGAGCCAAGGTTCCCTACCCCTGGTATAGGGTATAGATGTTAAATTCCCATGCCTTTTAAATGAGGATTGGCTCCAGCAATAGATTCCTGCCTGTCTGCGCGCTCTTTGTATCACTGCCTTCTAGCGCTTCAAATTTATTACTTTCTCTGGTTTATCTCTGGTTGCTTGAGATGATGTATATCTCTGCTTACAGAAACATTGTATTTCTCCCGCTGTCATCAGTTAGCAGTTAAAAGGAGAAAGTAGAGATGGGACTATTTTCTTTATGGAGGATTTCTTCTTTAGGGAATTTTCTTTTGAGGGTTACATTCTAACCTTTGGATGGGGGGATTAAAAAAAACTACACAATAATAAACAGCAGGATTAAGGTTCAGATCTTTGGAACAAAGTATTGTTTGGCAAAACCTTTTGTACAGTACTATGTGTGTTCATTCTGGGAGTGACTTACTGTTAGCTATAAACTAAAGTCTGAGGGCTTTTTAAAATCTTTATAATGCAGTTGAGCATGTATAAAGTTCCTGAAATAGTTTATCTGATTTTGCATTTTTAACAGCAAAAATATAAATTTGTTAAAATGTAAATCTAGCGACATAATGGTTTATTCTAATAGTCTTCTTGATATTCAACTTTAATAGAACAACTTAGAAATTGAAACCTAAGTATTACCACATTCCAGTTTAGTATTTTATTAAAATTATTGGTTATGTGAGATTTAAAAACCCAAAATTTGATACAACCCGAAGACAAGTCTGATTAACAAAAACAAAGATTTATTGAAAAGAAAATAGAAAATAAAAAAAAGAAAAGTGATTGCAAATGCGGCCTCTTAGACACTTCCCAAATTAGATTGAGTTCAAAGAGCTCCCTGAGCAAGTTTCAAACTAGGCATTTTATACTCTTTCATGATACTGTTGTTGTTGTTAGCTGCGAAGTCGTGTCCGACCCATCGCGACCCTATGGACAACATTCCTCCAGGCCTTCCTGTCCTCTACCATCTTCTGGAGTCCATTTAAGCTCACGCCTACTGCTTCAGTGACTCCATCCAGCCACCTCATTCTCTGTCGTCCCCTTCTTCTATTGCCCTCGCTCTTCCCCAGCATTAGGCTCTTCTCCAGGGAGTCCTTCCTTCTCATTAGGTGGCCAAAGTACTTGAGTTTTAGCTTCAGGATCTGGCCTTCTAAAGAGCAGTCAGGATTGATCTCCTCTAGGACTGACCGGTTTGATCGCCTTGCAGTCCAAGGGACTCGCAGGAGTCTTCTCCAGCACCACAGTTCAAAGGCCTCAATTCTTTGGCGCTCAGCCTTTCTTATGGTCCAACTTTCACTACCATACATTGCAACTGGAAAGACCATAGCCTTGACTATACGCACTTTTGTTGACAGGGTGATGTCTCTGCTTTTTAGTGTGCTGTCTAGATTTGCCATGGCTTTCCTCCCCAGGAGCAAGCGTCTTTTAATTTCTTGGCTACAGTCCCCATCTGCAGTGATCTTGGAGCCCAGGAAAATAAAATCTGTCACTACCTCCATTTCTTCCCCATCTATTTGCCAGGAATTGAGAGGGCCAGATGCCATGATCTTGGTTTTCTTAATGTTAAGTTTCAACCCAAGTTTTGCACTCTCCTTCTTCACCTGCAACAAGAGGCTCTTTAGTTCTTCTTCACTTTCTGCCATTAGAGTGGTATCATCTGCATATCTTAGGTTGTTGATATTTCTTCCGGCAATCTTAATTCCAACTTTTGATTCATCTAGCCCTGCCTTTCTCATGATGTGCTCTGCATATAAGTTAAATAGGCAGGGTGACAGTATACAGCCTTGCCGGACTCCTTTCCCAATTTTGAACCAATCAGTGGTTCCGTGTCCAGTTCTCACTGTTGCTTCTTGACCCGCATATAGGTTTCTCAAGAGCCCAATAAGATGGTCTGGTACTCCCATCTCTTTAAGAACTTGCCACAGTTTGTTATGATCCACACAATCAAAGGCTTTAGCATAGTCAATGAAGCAGAAGTAGATGTTTTTCTGGAACTCCCTAGCTTTCTCCATGATCCAGCGTATGTTGGCAATTTGATCTCTAGTTCCTCTGCCTCTTCGAAATCCTGCCTGCACTTCTGGTAGTTCTCGATCCACATACTGCTGAAGTCTAGCTTGTAGGATTTTAAGCATGACTTTACTAGCATGAGAAATGAGTGCAATGGTGCGATAGTTTGAACATTCTTTGGCACTGCCTTTCTTAGGAATTGGAATGTAAACTGATCTTTTCCAATCCTGTGGCCACTGTTGAGTTTTCCAAATTTGCTGGCAAATTGAGTGTAGCACTTTTACTGCATTGTCTTTTAAGATTTTGAATAGCTCAGCTGGAATACTGTCACCTCCACTAGCTTTGTTGTTGCTCAGCTTTTCTAAGGCCCACTTCACTTCACATTCTAGGATGTCTGGCTCGAGGTCAGTGACCACCTCATTGTGATTATCAGGGACGTTAAGCTCATTCTTGTATAGTTCTTCTGTGTAATTTTGCCACCTCTTCTTAATCTCTTCTGCCTCTGTTAGGTCCCTGCCATTTTGGTCCTTTATCATGCCCATTTTTGCATTAAACGTTCCCTTCATTTCTCCAATTTTCTTGAAAAGATCTCTGGTCCTCCCTATTCTATTGTTTTCTTCTATTTCTTTGCACTGTTCATTTAAGAAGGCATTCTTATCTCTTCTAGCTATTCTCTGGAATTCTGCATTCAATTGGGTGTATCTTTCTTTTTCTCCCTTGCCTTTCGCTTCCCTCCTTTCCTCAGCTATTTGCAAAGCTTCCTCAGACAGCCATTTTGCTTTCTTGCATTTCTTTTTCTTTGGGATGGTTTTGGTTGCTACCTGTTGTACAATGTCACGAACCTCTGTCCATAGTTCTTCAGGCACTCTGTCTATCAGATCTAATTCCTTAAATCTATTTGTCACCTCTACTGTATATTCAACAGGGATATGATTTAATTCATACCTGACTGGCCTAGTGCTTTTCCCTACTTTCTTCAGTTTAAGCCTAAACTTTGCAAGGAGAAGCTCATGGTCTGAGCCACAGTCAGCTCCTGGTCTTGTTTTTACTGACTGTATAGAGCTTCTCCATCTTTGGCTGCAGAGCATATAGTCAATCTGATTTCTGTGTTGACCATCTGGTGATGTCCATGTGTAGAGCCGTCTCTTGGGTTGTTGGAAAAGAGTGTTTGCTATGACCATCGTATTCTCTTGACAGAATTCTATCAGCCTGTGCCCTGCTTCATTTTGCACTCCAAGGCCAAACTTGCCTGTTATTCCAGTTATCTTTTGGCTTCCTACTTTAGCATTCCAATCCCCCATGATGATAAGAACATCATTTTTTGGTGTTAGTTCTATAAGGTGCTGTAGTGCTTCATAGAACTGGTCAATTTCATCCTCTTCAGCACTGGTGGTTGGGGCATAGACTTGGACTACTGTGATATTGAATGGTTTGCCTTGGATTCGAACTGAGATCATTCTGTCATTTTGAGGATTGTATCCCAGTATTGCTTTTCCTACTCTTTTATTGACTATGAAGGCTACTCCATTTCTTCTGAAAGATTCTTGCCCACAGTAGTATACCTGATGGTCATCTGAATTAAATTCACCCATTCCTGTCCATTTTAGTTCGCTGATACCTAAGATGTCAATGTTCAGTCTTGTCATCTCTTGTTTGACCACGTCCAGTTTTCCTTGATTCATGGATCTTACATTCCAGGTTCCTATGGAGAAAAAATCTTTACAGCATCGGACTTTCCTTTCACCACCAGACACATCCACAGCTGAGCGTCCTTTCGGCTTTGGCCCAGTCGCTTCATTCTTTCTGGCGCTACTAGTACTAGCCCTCTGCTCTTCCCCAGTAGCATATTGGACGCCTTCCGACCTGAGGGGCTCATCTTCCAGCGTCATATCGTTTTGCCTTTTGGTACTGTCCATAGGGTTTTCATGGCAAAGATACTGGAGTGGGTTGCCATTTCCTTCTCCAGTGGATCACGTTTTGTCAGAACTCTCTGCTATGACCTGTCCGTCTTGGGTGGCCCTGCACGGCATAGCTCATAGCTTCATTGAATTACGCAAGCCCCTTCGCCACGACAAGGCAGTAATCCATGAAGGGGTTTCATGATACACGCCACCCCTAAGAAGCTTAAGTCATTCTTTGAAGTTGTTTCTTATTTCTAAAGGGGTCATTCTGACCATTTCCGTCTGACAATTTCCGTCCATCCATTACGATCTTATCTCGTTTACTTGTAATTTCCACCTTGGGCCGATGTTCCTGTCTCTCGGAAGCTTTTAGCAAGTCATTTCTGATTACCATTTGTGAGTCAATTTGCCTGGGCAGGAAACAGTTAGCCTCATACCTGGGTGTTACATTTTATACAATTCATTGGTGTTACATTTTATACAATTTATAAAAGAATAACCCTTATTTATTTCCTTCAGTTATAAACTTGGAATAAGTACAGTATATGGACATGCTATCTCAGTAAATGTTGCTTTTATGCCTTGTATTTTCAACTGAGTTCTTGCTGACCTTTGCACAAGCATTGAAATCTTTCAGCTATGCCTGGAATTCTGAGAGTGTAAGACAGAGCTATGAAAAGAAGGCAGTTCATGTACATTCATGTATGGTGTTTCAGTGATGTGATGATTGTGTTTAATCTTAAACATCAGCTATTTATTACCAATAAGTGTGTGTGTCTACAGAATTTTAAAATGAAGCTATCTTCCAACAGGATGAATATTCCATATTTCCTCAGACATATTCCATAGACATTAATGGCTATATTCTTGTTTATTCAGTGACATCAATAAAAAGGTAAATTATGTTCCTATCTTTGTTGTCTAATTTTGAGCTGTTAATCTATGCTTCAGTCTTTCCACAAAAGTAAATGTCTGTTTTATAGGCTGTTGTTGGCTGTTGTTGCATTGAGGAGTCACAGCACATTAGCTAAAATAAATACTATAATGAAGGCTTAGAAACAGAAATGGAAGAAGAGTTGAACTGTGTTTTGTGGACCAATAATCCTCTGCCTTTCCATCAAGTAGCCAGTTCCACCACTATTCCTCACCAGTGTCCAACTACAAGGAAAAAATATGTGATCAGAGCAATAACTTTACTATTCAATGTAGACAGTGTGTTTAGTTCTGTTAGTAATAGTTGTTCAAATCCACCTTATAATAAAAATATAGTATACAGGTGAAACTCGAAAAATTAGAATATCGTGTAAAAGTTCATTTATTTCAGTAATGCAACTTAAAAGGGGAAAGCTAATATATGAGATAGACTCGTTACATGCAAAGCAAAATAGTTCGAGCCGTGATTTGTCATAATTGTGATGATTATGGCTTACAGCTCATGAAAACCCCAAATCCACAATCTCAGAAAATTAGAATATTGTGAAAAGGTGCAATATTCTAGGCTCAAAGTGTCCCACTCTAATCAGCTAATTAAGCCATAACACCTGCAAAAGGTTCCTGAGCCTTTAAATGGTCTCTCAGTCTGGTTCAGTAGGAATCACAATCATGGGGAAGACTGCTGACCTGACAGTTGTGCAGAAAACCATCATTGACACCCTTCATAAGGAGGGAAAGCCTCAAAAGGTAATTGCAAAAGAGGTTGGATGTTCCTAAAGTGCTGTATCAAAGCACATTAATAGAATGTTATGTGGAAGGGAAAAGTGTGGAAGAAAAAGTTGCACAAGCAGCAGGGATGACCGCAGCCTGGAGAGGATTGTCAGGAAAAGGTCATTCAAAAGTGTTGGGGACTTTCACAAGGAGTGGACTGAGGCTGGAGTCAGTGCATCAAGAGTCACCACACACAGACGGATCCTGGACATGGGCTTCAAATCTAGTATTCCTCTTATCAAGCCGCTCCTGAACAACAAACAAGGTCAGAAGCATCTTACCTGGGCTAAAGAAAAACAGACCTGGTCTGTTGCTCAGTGGTCCAAAGTCCTCTTTTCTGATGAGAGCAACTTTTACATCTCATTTGGAAACCAAGGACCCAGAGTCTGGAAGAAGAATGGAGAGGCACACACTGCAAGATGCTTGAAGTCCAGTGTGAGGTTTCCACAGTCTGTGTTGATTTGGGGAGCCATGTCATCTGCTGGTGTTGGTCCACTGTGCTTCATTAAGTCCAGGGTCAACGCTGCCATCTACCAGGAGATTTTGGAGCACTTCATGCTTCCTTCCGCAGACGAGCTTTATGGGGATGCTGACTTCATTTTCCAGCAGGACTTGGCACCTGCCCACACTGCCAAAAGCACCAAAACCTGGTTCAATGACCGTGGGATTACTGTGCTTGATTGGCCAGCAAGCTCGCCTGACCTGAACCCCATAGAGAATCTATGGGGCATTGCCAAGAGAAAGATGAGAGACATGAAACCGAACAATGCAGAAGAGCTGAAGGCCGCTATTGAAGCATCCTGGTCTTCCATAACACCTCAGCAGTGACACAGGCTGATAGCTTCCATGCCACGCCGCATTGAGGCAGTAACTGCTGCAAAAGGGGCCCAAACCAAGTACTGAGTACATATGCATGCTTATACTTTTCAGAGGTCCGATATTGTTCTATGTACACTCCTTGTTTTATTGATTGCATGTAATATTCTAATTTTCTGAGATTGTGGATTTGGGGTTTTCATGAGCTGTACGCCATAATCATCACAATTATGACAAATCACGGCTTGAACTATCTTGCTTTGCATGCAATGAGTCTATCTCATATATTAGTTTCCCCTTTGAAGTTGCATTACTGAAATAAATGAACTTTTGCACGATATTCTAATTTTTTGAGTTTCACCTGTAAATTGAGCTTTTAGTACAATTATAAAGAGATTGATAGTATGTTTTTAAAGTATAGGAGTTGGATCTTCATAGAGGTAGTCTTCAACGTACGACCACAGTTGGGACCAGAATTTCTGTTGATCTGTAAGGCAGTTGTTAAGTGAGTCATACCTGATTTTATGTCCTTTTTTGCCACGGTTGTTAAGCTAATCACTGCAGTTAAGTGAATCTGGCGATTGTTAAGCTTATCTGGCTTCCCCCTTTGACTTTGCTTATCAAAAGCCAGCTGGGAAGGTCACAAATGATGATCACATGACCCCAGGATGCTGAAACCATCATAAATACATGCCAGTTGCACCTAAATTTTGATCACATGACTATGGGGTTGCTACGATGGTCGTAAGTGGGAGGGCTGGTCATAAGCCACGTTTTTCAGTGCTATTTTAACTTTGAATGGTCACTAAATGTACAGTTGTAAGTCAAGGACTACCTGTAGTGTAAACACAGGGTCTTCTAAACTGCACATGTGTGAGTTCTGAGTTCTCTGGAGGTTATCCATTAGTCAATTGCAAAAGGCAGCCTTACTAGGAACTGCTTCCATCATGCGATGATATCTATAATATCAAACATCCACATCTGCCTATCCCAGGTAAAGACTCGATAGGTAGACAAAAATGCCAATCCCGTCTGAACATCTGGCTGACTGTGCAATGAATAATAATAATAATAATAATAATAATAATAATAATAATAATAATAATAATAATAATAATAATAATAACAGCAGCAGCAAGAAAGTTGAAGAAAAACACAGAGGGGCTAATTCTGTATGCATAAGAACAAGTCTTAAGAACAAATGGATACAAAGCTAGAATTGAGAAGACAGCAACAGATAGCAAGTGCCGCCTTTGCAAAGAAACTAAAGAAACAGTGGACCACCTGGTTAGCTGCTGCAAGAAGATCACACAG
Source organism: Vipera ursinii (assembly GCF_947247035.1). NCBI lineage: Eukaryota > Metazoa > Chordata > Lepidosauria > Squamata > Viperidae > Vipera > Vipera ursinii. The sequence goes on from NC_139522.1 coordinate 34,029,838, forward strand.
ACTGACTTACAAAGAACAGCATGACAATGTAGCAATAATGGTGCATTAGAAGATCTGCAAGAAATACCATTTACCTGCAAGCAAGAACTGGTGGGACCATAAAATACAGAAAGTCATAGAAAATGAAGAACTAAAGTGCTCTGAGACTTTAGAATTCAAACAGACAGGCACTTGCCACATAACACCCCAGACTTAACAATTGCCGATAAGAAAGAAAAAAAAAGTCTGGATAGTGGATGTGGCAGTGCCTGGATACAGCAGAATAAAAGAGAAGGAACTGGAGAAGATAACAAAATACAAAGACCTGCAAATAAAAATACAGTGGCTGTGATGGCAAAAGAAAGCAAAGGTAGTACCTATAGTCATAGGCGCCTTGGGTGCAATCCCAAAACAACTGGAGCACCACTTGAGCACTATCAGCGTTGACAAATTCACCACCAGTCAATTGCAAAAGGCAACTTTGATTGGAACAGCTGGCATCCTGCAACAAATACCTCTAACTCAGGGGTCTTCAAACATGGCCCTTTTATGACTTGTGGACTTCAACTCCCAGAATTCCTCAGCCAGGCTGAGGAATTCTGGGAGTTGAAGTCCACAAGTCATAAAAGGGCCAAGTTTGAAGACCCCTGCTCTAACTCCATAAAACATCAACATCTGCCTATCCCAGGTCATTGGGAAGGATTCAATAGGTGGACAAAAATGCCAAATCCAGTCTGAACATCTGGCTGACTGTGCAACAAACCATAATAATGTAGTACAGCCCCCCTTATTTTGAATATGCAATCATTGTATTTAGTTGTTACGCAATTTAACAATTTTTAACAATCAAATTCATACACAGTCCAGCTAACATTTCTTGCCTTGGATAAACTGAGTTAAAGATTAATTGATCATTTAAAAATGTACCTATACATTTCTGGAAAGACAGAATGTTCTGAGGGAAAGTGGAACATTTCAGAAACACCACCCTTATTTTACACATTTATTTCTAGGCAAATAGACACCCTAAGAGTTTAATAAAGTCATTTGATCTGTTTAAAACTGTAGACTGGGGAGAAATGTTATAAGTGCACCCTTAGTCATTGAGTATGTTGTAATCCTTTTATTTTGCAGTTTTGAAGTGATTAAAGTTATCCATGGAAAGTTATTGGATATGGTGGGAAAAGTCCAGTAAGTACCAACACAGTTGTTTCATTCCGTGTTTAGTTTTTAAAATTTTTCTATTGTTTTATTCCCCGTGTATTCACTTCTACTCTGAAAGTAGTTGTATGTTTTTTCTTCCACAGGATTCCCATTACATTGGTTGGAAATAAGAAAGACCTGCATATGGAACGGTATTGAATATTTTCCTTAAAACAATGAAGGTTCTGCTGCAGTCCTGTTAAAATTAAAATGTTTAGTAAAGTATTAGTTTAAAGTAAAGTACAGGTGAAACTTGAAAAATTAGAATATCGTGCAAAAGTTCATTTATTTCAGTAATGCAACTTCAAAGGGGAAACTAATATATGAGATAGACTCATTACATGCAAAGCAAGATAGTTCAAGCCGTGATTTGTCATAATTGTGATGATTATGGCGTACAGCTCATGAAAACCCCAAATCCACAATCTCAGAAAATTAGAATATTACATGCAATCAATAAAACAAGGAGTGTACATAGAACAATATTGGACCTCTGAAAAGTATAAGCATGCATATGTACTCAGTAGTTGGTTTGGGCCCCTTTTGCAGCAATTACTGCCTCAATGCGGCGTGGCATGGAAGCTATCAGCCTGTGGCACTGCTGAGGTGTTATGGAAGACCAGGATGCTTCAATAGCGGCCTTCAGCTCTTCTGCATTGTTCGGTCTCATGTCTCTCATCTTTCTCTTGGCAATGCCCCATAGATTCTCTATGGGGTTCAGGTCAGGCGAGTTTGCTGGCCAATCAAGCACAGTAATCCCACGGTCATTGAACCAGGTTTTGGTGCTTTTGGCAGTGTGGGCAGGTGCCAGGTCCTGCTGGAAAATGAAGTCAGCATCCCCATAAAGCTCGTCTGCGGAAGGAAGCATGAAGTGCTCCAAAATCTCCTGGTAGACGGCTGCGTTGACCCTGGACTTAATGAAGCATAGTGGACCAACACCAGCAGATGACATGGCTCCCCAAATCAACACAGACTGTGGAAACTTCACACTGGACTTCAAGTATCTTGCAGTGTGTGCCTCTCCATTCTTCCTCCAGACTCTGGGTCCTTGGTTTCCAAATGAGATGCAAAAGTTGCTCTCATCAGAAAAGAGGACTTTGGACCACTGAGCAACAGACCAGGTCTGTTTTTCTTTAGCCCAGGTAAGACGCTTCTGACGTTGTTTGTTGTTCAGGAGCAGCTTGACAAGAGGAATACGAGATTTGAAGCCCATGTCCAGGATCCGTCTGTGTGTGGTGACTCTTGATGCACTGACTCCAGCCTCAGTCCACTCCTTGTGAAAGTCCCCAACACTTTTGAATGGCCTTTTCCTGACAATCCTCTCTAGGCTGCGGTCATCCCTGCTGCTTGTGCACCTTTTTCTTCCACACTTTTCCCTTCCACATAACTTTCTATTAATGTTAGGGAGGGGGAGGGATAGTAGGGTGGGGAGGGAATTTTTAACCGGTACTCAGTCTGGGCCTGATAGGGGTCCCGGCGGGATGGGTTTGGGGGTGGAGGCTGCTGGTTCTTGAGCTGTACGCCATAATCATCACAATTATGACAAATCACGGCTTGAACTATCTTGCTTTGCATATAATGAGTCTATCTCATATATTAGTTTCCCCTTTGAAGTTGCATTACTGAAATATATGAACTTTTGCACGATATTCTAATTTTTCGAGTTTCACCTGTAAGAGAAGGAGTGGCAGTCTGGGGATGGGGTCAAAAGAGGGATTAGCCTAGCCACAAACGTACTAGATCCAACCCACCATGAATTCCGTTGACTTCTAGCAGATGCTAACCGTTAGTTGAGAATGCTAGGCATGAGCAATAAATCTGTTTAATTGGAACTTCACATGTGGTCCTGGTCTTTTGCGCCTGACAAGCATGTAGGTTAAAATGTGCAACTGTTGTGAAAATAAAGAATATTTTTCATTACACTAAGGCTTAATTAGGGATAGGTCTGGGGCAATAGTTCATTGGCAGCCATATTTGTCAGACAAATTATTCTGAGATTTTATTTTCAGTCTTTTAGCAGTGTTTTACTGCCTTTTGCTTTTCTTTCCCTTTATGTGTTTTATCAAACTTGAGGTTTCCCCTGGCATATCATTTCATGCATTGCAATCACACTTGGAAATATTCTTTGCATTTCTTGCTTCTTATTCATGTTATTCTTATGGCACCATGGCCACTGCTACCTCTACCACTACTACTGTATTGAGAATTTTGGCCAGTTTCAGGGTTATTCAAGATGTTAGCAATGACCTTACTTGGCTATCATTGAGAACATGTAGTATTTCTTCATTTGACTGATAATGTGCATTGCAACAATACAGCCACAGAGGTTTCTCCCTGTCCCAGTTGCTTTCTCTAACCTGACATTCCCCAAATGTGTTGGGTTGCAACTCCCATAACCTCTTGCTGGTACAGTTGCAAGAAAAAGTATGTGAACCCTTTGGGATTACGTGGAGTTTTGCATGAATTGGCCATAAAATACGCTCTAAACGTCATGTAAGTCACAACAATAGAAAAACATAGTCTGCTTGAAATAATACTACACAAACATTAGCTGTTGTCATGTTTTAATTGAACATAAGATTGAAACATTCACAGTGCAGGGTGGAAAAAGTATGTGAACCTTTGGACTTAACAACTGGTTGACCCTCCTTTGGCAGCAATAACCTCAACCAAACGTTTCCTGTAGTTGCAGATCAGACCTGCACAATGATCTGGAGTAATTTTGGACCACTCCTCTGCACAAAACTGTTTCAGTGTAGCAATATTCTTGGGATGTCTGGTGTGAATCGCTTTCTTAAGGTCACGCCACAGCATTTCAATCGGGTTGAGGTCAGGACTCTGACTGGGCCACTCCAGAAGGCGTATTCTGTTCTGTTGAAGCCATTGTTTTGTTGAATTACTTGTATGCTTTGGGTCATTGTCCTGTTGCATCACCCATCCTCTGCGGAGCTTCAGTTGGCGGACAGATGGTCGTACGTTTTCCTGCAAAATGTCCTGATAAACTCTGGAATTCATTTTCCCATCAATGACAACAATCCGTCCAGGCCCTGAGGCAGCAAAGCAGCCCCAAACCATGATGCTCCCTCCATGATGTTTTACAGTGGGGATGAGGTTTTGATGTTGGTGTGCTGTGCCTTTTTTTCTCCACACATAGTGTAGTGTGTTTTTCCCAAACAACTCAATTTTGGTTTCATCTGTCCACAGTATATTTTGCCAGTAGTGCTGTGGAACATCCAGGTGCTCTTTTGCAAACTTCAAACATGTTGCAATATTTTTTTTTTGGACAGCAATGGCTTCCTCCGTAGTGTCCTCCCATGTACTCCATTCTTGTTTAATGTTTTCCTTATTGTAGATGTGTCAACAAAAATGTTAGCATGTGCCAGAGATTTCTGTAGGTCTTTAGCTGACACTCTAGGATTCTTCTTTACCTCATTAAGCATTATGCGCTGTGCTCTTGCAGTCATTTTTACAGGACGAACATGCCTAGGGAGAGTAGCAACAGTGCTAAACTTTCTCCATTTGTAGACAGTCTGTCTTACCGTGGACACATGAACATCAAGGCTTTTGGAGATACTTTTGTAACCCTTTCCAGCTTCATGCAAGTCAACAATTCTTGATCGTAGGTCTTCTGAGAGCTCTTTTTTGCGAGGCATGGTTCACATCAGACAGTGCTTCTTGAGACCAGTAAACCCAAAACAGGTGTGTGTTTTTAAAGGGCAGGACAGCTGTCAGCAACACATCCAATATCATCACACTGATTGGAGTCAAGGTTGGCTCACTCCTGGCTCCAATTAGCTCTTGTGAGAGGACAGTTATGGGCTCTTTGTCTGGACCGGCTCAGGTGAGAGCAGAGCCGGATTGGCGGATTGGTGCATGAAGACATGTTCCGGATTTAACATTTTAACATCTTAATAACATCTGACCCTCCATTCATGGACAATGGCTTATACGGACATTATTATTCCATGGCTCGATTGCAATACTCTAGATCAGACTTGTACACCCTCAGGGGGGGTCTCTCCCTCCTGGATACGACCAGCCTCCCTTTCTATCATCTCCCTTGATGACGGGCCCAATTGTTGGGACCCCGAGAGGTGGCTGGGCTTAACTAGAGGCCTCTGGTGGAGACGCATTAAGAGGCCCCTGATACATTTTTAGCTGGGTATTTTAAAGGGTTAGGGAGGGGGAGGGATAGTAGGGTGGGGAGGGAATTTTTAACCGGTACTCAGTCTGGGCCTGATAGGGGTCCCGGCGGGATGGGTTTGGGGGTGGAGGCTGCTGGTTCTGTGTGTGCAGGGGTGGGGTTTCAAATCTCCACAACGATAGGGAATGGCGGCAGGTGGTTGCACGGAGGGCCGCATCAACGTCTGGGATCGCGCACCTGCTGTCTTCGCGCTCCGACCCTCTGGTTAGCACCCTTTTGCCCGGGGATGAGGGTGATCAGGTCCCTGAGCTTAGGCTGGTTTATCTTAATGCCAGATCCGTTGTTAATAAGGCTCCCCTCATTCGTGACTTGATCGAGGAGGAATGCGCGGATCTGGCATGCATTATGGAAACTTGGTTGGGCTCGGAGGGAGGGGTCCCTCTGACCGAGTTATGCCCCCCAGGTTTCCGTGTGCTACACCGGCCACGGGCTCAGGGTAGGGGTGGAGGGGTGGCGGTGGTTATTCGGGAGACTTTATGTCTGCGGGAGACCACCATTGTCCAGATTGGTGGGAGTGAGTCCCTTCTCCTGAGATGCGGCCCCCGGGCTCAGATGGGCTTGTTGCTCACATACCTGGCGCCCAGCTGTGCGGCAACAGCCCTGCCCGAGCTTCTCGACACCCTCTCAGGGTTGGCGGTGGAGTTCCCCAGGCTTATAGTTCTGGGTGACTTCAACCTGCCTTCCCTGGGAGGGTCGTCGGAGTTAGCCTGGGAGTTCATGGCTTCCATGATGGCCATGGACCTGACCCAGGTAATTCAAGGCCTGACTCATGTGGGGGGGTCACACTCTCGACCTGGTGTTCCTGTCTGGACAGTGGTTGGATGATCTGGGAGGGGGTTCGCCAGTCATTGTTCCCCTGTCATGGTCCGATCATCATCTCCTGCGGCTGGTCTTCCGTTATGCCACCCCCCGCCGCTGGGCTGCAGAACTGACCAGGTGGTTCCGCCCCAGGCGCCTAATGGACCCTGAACGGTTCCAGATGGCACTTGGGTCTATACCCATCGTTTTCACTCACAGCCCAGTTGATGCCTTGGTGGGTGCCTGGGAAAGGGCGGCCACTGAGGCACTCAACCGTGTTGTACCCTTGCGACCCCTGACCCGGCGCAGATCCCGTTGGGCTCCATGGTTTTCTGTGGAGCTCCGGGAGATGAAGCGTCGGAGACGGGGTCTAGAGAGCGGTTGGAGGTCCAGCTGTTCTGAATCTGACCGATTGCAGTGAAGAACCTTTATAAGGTCTTATCTTGCGGCGATGAGGACGGCGAAGGCTAATTACCTCGCTGGCCTCATCGTGTCCACAGATAATCGCCCGGCCACCCTTTTTAGGGTGACTCGCTCCCTCCTTAATCAGGAGGTGAGGGAGGAGCCCTTGCAGGAGCGGGCCGAGGAGTTTAGTCATCATCTGACGGACAAAAATCACTCAGATCCGGGCCGGTTTGGACTCTAACTGGGCAGAGTCTGATGTGGAGGAATCGGACAGTCTTGAGCATGTTATCTCGACTGAGTTTGATCCTGTTTCCCCTGATGATGTGGACAGGATTATGGGGAGGCTGAGTTCCACCACCTGTTTATTGGACCCGTGTCCCTCCTGGCTGATTTATGCGGCTCGGGAGGAGACACGGAGCTGGTTCCAGGCAGTAATATCTGTCTCTTTGAGTTAGGGTGTCTTCCCCGCCGCTTTGAAGGAGGCGGTGGTGAGGCCCCTTCTCAAGAAGCCTGCCCTGGACCCAGCGATTTTAAACAACTATCGTCCGGTCTCCAACTTTTGCTTTTTGGCGAAGGTTGTTGAGAGTGTGGTGGCGCATCAGCTTCCTCTGTTCCTGGAGGAAACTGATTATCTGGACCCGTACCAATCGGGTTTCAGGCCCGGGTACAGCACGAAGACGGCATTGGTTGCACTGGTGAATGATCTCTGGCGGGCTCGGGACGGGTTGTTCCTCTGTCCTAGTTCGGTTAGATCTCTCAGCGGCTTTTGATACCATCGACCATGTTATCCTACTGCGGCGTCTCAGGGGGTTGGGAGTGGGAGGCACTGTTTTGCAGTGGTTCTCCTCCTATCTCCTGGGCCACTCGCACTCGGTGTTGACGGGAGGGCAGAGGTCCGCCCCGAGGCCTCTCGTTTGTGGAGTTCCTCAGGGGTCGGTTCTCTCTCCCCTCCTGTTCAACATCTATATGAAGCCACTGGGTGAGATCATTCGTGGTTTCGGGGTGGGGTATCATCATCAACTTTTTTTCTCCACCCCGAACCAACCCAGTGATGCCCTCGCCATGATGTCCCGTTGCCTGGAGGCGGTCCGGGTCTGGATGGGGAGAAACAGGCTTCGTCTCAATCCTGCCAAGACTGAGTGGCTGTGCATACCGGCATCTCGGACTAACCAGTTCATTCCACCTTTAATGATGGGGGGTGAGGTGTTACCCCCCGTTGATAGGGCTCGCAACTTGGGTGTCCTCCTGGATTTGCGGCTCAGTTTTGAAGACCATATAGGAGCTGTGACCAGGGGGGCCTTTGCCCAGGTTTGCCTGGTGCGCCAGTTGCGGCCCTACCTGGACCGAGATGCCCTGCGCATAGTCACTCATGCCCTCCCAATTGGACTACTGCAACGCTCTCTACATGGGGCTGCCCTTGAGGACCATTCGGAGGCTTCAGCTGGTGCAGAATGCAGCCGCGCGGGTTGTGATGGGGGTTTCCCGATACTCCCATGTAATACCTCTGCTCCGCGAGCTGCATTGGCTTCCGGTTGCCCTCCGGGTGAGATTCAAGGTGCTGGTGATGACCTATAAAGCCCTAAATGGCTTGGGTCCGGGATATCTGAGGGAACACCTGCTTCCGGCATCAAGCTCCCTTCGTCCTGTGCGCTCCCACAGGGAGGGTCTTCTCAGGGTACCGCCGGTAAAAGATTTCTGGCGGATAATACCCAGGGGGATTATCCGCCAGTGCGCCTGCCCTTTGGAACCAGCTGCCCGTAGAGCTTAGGACTGCCCCTGACCTTCGCTCATTCCGCCGGGACCTGAAGACTTGGCTCTTTGAGCTTTCTGGCCTGGACTGAGAGTATTAATTGGGGTTTTAATTGGATTTTAATTGTGCTTTTATATTTATTCAAGGTCTAAATGTAATCATTTTAACTGTTCTTAATTTTTGTAATTGTTGTATTGTTATTTTAAAAACCTTGTGAACCGCCCTGAGTCCTACGGGAGAAGGGCGGTATATAAGTCTGATAAAGATAAAGATTAGGCTAGGGGTTCACATACTTTTTCCACCCTGCACTGTGAATGTTTCCATCTTATGTTCAATTAAAACATGACAACAGCTAATGTTTGTGTAGTATTATTTTAAGCAGACTGTGTTTTTCTATTGTTGTGACTTACATGATGTTTAGAGCGTATTTTATGGCCAATTCATGCAAAACTCCACGTAATCCCAAACGGTTCACATACTTTTTGTTGCAACTGTAGCTTGTTGGGTTCCATAAGAGGAATTGTCCAACAACTCTGGAGGTCACCACACCTTGGAAAATTGTGCTAGCTGGAAAAGTTGCTTACAGTTAAAGCATATTTATATTTGCTTGTGTGTGGCTTGGGGCTAGGCTATTTGAAAGACCACCTCTCCCTTAGTACCTCTACCTGGCCCACCAGGATGGGAAGGCAGGGCATGTTATGGGTCCCATTGGTTAGGGATGTATATCTGGCAGGACCATGAAAAAGGGCCTTCTTGGTGGTGGCCTATTCTTTATGGAACATATTTTCCCCAAAGTTATGGTTGGCACCCTGTTGCTTTCCCAAAAGGGCCTAAAACCTGGTTTTGTCAACACTCAGCCAATCAAGTGGCTAATTTGATTGTGTTGCTGATGCCGGGGTGGGGTGTTGAATGTTTTTTTAACATGTTGTAATCTGCCCGGAGTCACCTATGTGTGAGTTGGGCAGCTATATAAATTTATTTAATAAATAAAATAGAATATTTAACAATTGAGCTAATTATGATAGCAGACTAATTCTTTTGTTGTTGCTTCACTTTTTTGAATGTTTTAGAAGAAAGCACCTCCAAATAAAGATCCTCTCTTAGATGGCTAGCATAGCACTCTACAAAGGACATGGCATTTCCCTAATAGGCCCAATTGGCTGTTCCCAAAATAACACATAGCAGATTGCTTCTGAAGCTGTTGTAATGTGCTATTGGAGATGGTACTTAAGTTGTTGCTGCCAAACAGTTGTGATCATTTGTGAAGTTTTAATATTACTCTACTATATGAATATCCCTTTCCTTGCATATGCATATCAATAGAGTCCCATCCCTTCCCAACAATAGGCAGGTTGCATAACCTTCTATTGAAAAAGACTACAGACCTTTTCCTATACAGTGTGGTAATTCAAGGCTACAAAAATCACACACCAGGACTTCAGGGTCATGCTACCATTGTATTTCAGGTGAGTGGGTGGGTCTTTTCCTTATTATGAGTCCCTTGCACCAAATTGCTTTTTTATCACATCTCTGCTCCAGGGTGATCAGCTATGAAGAAGGGAAAGCTTTAGCAGAATCATGGAATGCAGCTTTCTTGGAATCTTCTGCTAAAGAAAACCAGGTAACAAATATATTTTAAATCCCATTTTTGAAATTGAGCAAAAGAGAGAGGGAAGAACCTCAAGGGCAGGTGTGTGAAACTCAATTTCAATGAGGGCCGCATCAGCATTCCGGTTGCCCTTGGGCTGGGTGGGTGTGGCCAGGGTGGGCACGGCCTACTGGGTGGGCGTGGCTGGAGTGCATATGGCCTACTGGGTGGGCATGGCCAGCTCTACATTGTTCGCGTCAAGGGTGCCTATGGGGGCCTGGGCAGGAGTGTGACAGATCTCAGGGTCTCTGGCAGAAGGAGATGGGACTGGGGCAAGTGCCAAAGCATGGTCCACTGGAGGAGCCTCACTGTTCCTCTCAGGCCATGCAGGGGGGGGCTGGATGGTGGAGCGGAGGTCAAATGCCCAGCCCAGCCCTCAAGCACCCGCGGCGCTAAGCCCAGCCCCACTTCCCCAAGGGGGCACCCAGCTGCACTTACCTCCTCCTCAAGGCTGCAGCTGCTGTGCTTGCTCTCCTCAGCCAGGTTGCTCATGATGGGTACGAGGGCAAAGTCAAGAGGGAGGCCCACTCCCTCTCCATGTGAGGAGACCTGGCTTTGTATCCAAAGCTTCCTTAGCAATAGGATCGGAGACCCCCCAGTTTAGGCCAGGAGGAGGGGGCAAGGGGATGGTGAAAGGGCAGCAGGGCAGGACTAAGGCAGGACTTCCCTCAGACCCTCCCCCTCCTTCCTTCCTTCCTTCCTTCCTTCCTTCCTTCCTTCCTTCCTTCCTTCCTTCCTTCCTTCCTTCCTTCTTTTGAACAGAGTGGTGGGAAAATATTTGAGGTGAGGGAGGGAGAAAAACAGGCAAGAAACACAGCTGGGGAAGTGTCATCCTTCGTGAGGAATGAAGAAATGCACCATTGCCTGGAAATGGCCAGCACATGGCCCTCGCCTACTTCACATATCCGGCTTGGTGGGCTCTGGGGGAGGGGATGCCATGAGCAGCGTGAGAGTCGATGTTACCTGCGCAATGCTGCCCAGCCCCCAGCCTGCCCGGTTTTGGCAGGTAGTGGGGCACTCTCCTCACAGTGCCGAGAGGCTGAGCCGGGTGGCACGAATCTGAAGAGAAGTGCAATGCTGCCCATCCCCTAGCCTGCCCAAAGTAGGCAGGGCCATGTGCTGGCCACTTCCAGGCAATGGTGCATTTCTTCATTCCTCACAAAGGGTGATACCTCCCTAGCGGGTGCCCAGGGTACAATGCCAACGCGGCACAGGCCGGTCCCTCGCTGTTTCCAGACGGCCTTGTGGAGCTAAGACTGAATGCATTTCAGCATAGATGACCACCACGAAATTGTACATTGGCTCCTGGCCGGCCTGGGCTGGGGCCAAGGCAGCGGGGGCCGTACCCTCACTGTTTCCAGCATGGCTTCATGGACCACATGAAATCACTTCGCAAACCGGATCCGCCCCCCGGGCCTTGTGTTTGACATGTCTGCTCAAGGGCCTATAAATATTGTAATTATTAAAACTTGTATGTCTCTCAACTCTCAACAACTCTGGACAGCAATACAGAGTCGCTTTCAATTTCATTCAGTTTTGTACAGCAATCTAGTCAAGTAGTTTATGGACATTGCAAAAGGTAAAACAATTTGTGCTTTATTTTGTTTTCATGGTAGTCATTTTACTTCTATTTTTATTTATATTAGAAGCAAATATATGCCGTGGGTTTTAAGAATATTTATTTTCCACGTAGTTCTGTTTTTCTGTTTATTGCAGCAGCATTTCTGTCTTGTCATAAACACACTTGTTTGGTTGCATTCATAATTTGATGCTATTCCACAATAGACATTTAGCTGGAATATAGAGAGAGAATCACCCATTTTAGAAATTTTGTTATATCTATGTTGTAAGTCATTTTAGTCCTTTCTGCTGTATTAATTTTGTTTTTACAGTGCCCTTGAGAAAGGAAAACATTTTCTAAACAGGCTTAAATAAGAATTTTGTCCTGACATTTGGGGTCTCTCTCCCCCCCCCTTTTCTTTTTAAATTGACTTCCATGTTCACCTTCTTCCATTATTTCTGTAGCTGGAACTGGTAGTTAAATGAAGATAGGAAAGGAATTCTCAAAGTCAGTCTTTCTGCAACCTGCTAATGACTCTTTTTCATGTGGGAAAATTCAAAATTGACATGTCTTTGACTTTCACAAATCACTACATGCTACCCATTTCAGCCACCAAGACTATTGTAAAACTGTTGCAGACATCAGAAACTGAATATAGTCACATGACTTCAGTTGGTTAAAACTGTTTTTAAAAAAGTAAAAGAGGAGGTTGGGTAAGAATCACCACAGGTAATCCTCGAGTTACAAATGTAATAGAGCCTACCAATTACATTTGTAACTCGAGTATTCGTTAATTGGATCATGTTAAATGAATGAGCCCCCTCCCTGCTTTCCCCAATGCATTCATTAATCAAATGTGCAGGTTGTTAAGTGCACATGAGGTATCTCAGGGTGGGGAAGACCATGGGGGAGGGGGTCTAGTGCTGGAACAGGCCATCTGCTTTCAACCACCCAAGACTTCCATCCACCCACTGAAATACCTCATGCTCCGCTTAAAACCCCTTGGGGTCCCCATAGTTACTTCCTGCCCCATCCTGCCCCACCAGGTCTCCACAGGCACTGGGTCTGCTTTGCTAGTCCACCGGATTCCACTTGCTTCTCCCCACCCTGTTACAGATCACTCACTTACATTTCAAAGTTCTCCAGAGTTCCAGAACAGGCTGACCCACGTAGCAAAAAAGCAGCCATCTTTTTCTTAGGCACTGGTGAAGTTGTTTTCCTTAGATCTTGCATTACAAACGCTCATTTTTGTGCATAGGATGGAATCATCCGGTGGGCTAGCAAAGCAGGCTTAGCCTTATATACATCTGATACTGAGCAAGACCTGGTCATCGTGATCATTTTTCTAACATAAAAGAAGGAACTCTGTATGATGGCCATGGGATTCTTAGTGGATCTCCCTCTTTTTCCTTCTTTTAGACTGCTGTGGATGTTTTCAGGAGGATAATTTTGGAAACAGAAAAAAATGATGGGGCATCTTCACAAGGGAAATCGTCCTGCTCAGTGATGTGATTGCACAGTGGAGGTTGAAAAGTGGGAATATGTTGTTCTTTCTAAAGAAGCAAACTGCCTGTTTGAACAGTGAAACCACACTTGTTCTTCTGTTAACTTGAACAATATATACTCAATTGGATACTTTTCTGATTATGTTAAAGTCTGACTCAGAAAGGCTTTACTTCCATTTTCAAATTTTAAGCAATCATATTTTCAATTTATATATTGTATTTCTTAATATTATGACCAAGAATTTTATTGACATTAATTTTTCAATATAATTGGATTAGAATAATCAACATGAAGCATATTGCTACACTACTACAGTATTAACTAGGGCTAGGCTTAATTATCAGTGTTTCTTTGTGTTCAATGTATACTTGTAAATAAAATACTGCAAACCTTGATGTGCCCCCTGTTGAACTGAAATTCTTTTAGGATTGCAATTCTTTCCACGTTAACAATATTTGCTTCAGTTTCCCAGGATAATACAATTCAGCATGGCATTTCTGAATTCAGTGATGGTGTACTTCAAAGAGAAAACTGTCAGAGGTAACTGAAAGAATCTGGAAGATTTTGATTGATTGATTGATTGACAGGACTTATATATCCACCTCTTTCATACAATGACTCTGGAGAGCTCACAACAATCCATTAAAAAATAGCTAAAAACAAAAGTACACTTTCCCCCAAGCACCTTCTCAACTCAATCCCCATGCTAGCCCAGTGCTTGGGGGAAGAGACAGGTCTTCACGGCCCTCTGGAAGGTTAAAAGGATAGGGATCCCTCAGATCTCATTTGGGAGTCTAGTGCCATGGGGAGCTTTAAAAGTGATAATCTGTACCCTGAGGTGCATATGGAAAGCAATTAGGAGCCAGTGTCACTGACACAGCAATAGTGTTACTCAGGTGAATTGCAGGGCACCCAAAACTGCATGCCTCTGCATTTTGGACCAGTTGCAGTTGCCAGATGGTCTTCAAGGGCAGTCCCATGTAGAATGCATTGCAGCAACATAACATGATTAATGCATGAGTGACTGAGCAAGGCCTTCTGGTCCTGGTTCCAAAAATGACATGGAAACATGTCACTTTTAGAAGACAACAACAAGCAAGAGCAAAGCCCCTACTATCTAACCCTAACCCTAGCCCACTCCAGTGAAGCCCCTTTGGAACCAAACAATCGCTTTCATAACCTCCCGCTGGAAGAAAATATGCAGACACCTATAAAAGAACAGTCATCAATAGTTTCTAAAAAAGAGGCAAAACCCAACATTCCTGTGACAGGAAGAAAAGTATCCCAGATTTCACTAGGGAAAAAAAGGTGAGTATTGGTGATAGGAGATTCAATTCTTAGGGGAACAGAAACTATAGTCTGCAGACCAGATAGTTAATCTAGGCAGGTATGTTATCTCCCTGGAGCAAAAATCAAAGATGTCACTGAGAACCTTACTAAAATAATCAAACCCACAGATTACTACCCCTTCCTTCTCCTACACTTGGGGACCAATGACACAGCAATGAATCTGAAAACAAATAATCAAACCCACAGATTACTACCCCTTCCTTCTCCTACACTTGGGGACCAATGACACAACAATGAATCTGAAAACAATAACAAGATAATGAACACTTAGGGAAGAAAGTTAAAGAATTAGAAGCACAAGTGGTGTTTTCATCTATACTTCCAACAAAAGACCAAGATCCAATGAGGAAGCAAAGGATTTTAGAAATGAACCACTGGCTTAAATCCTGGTGTCAAGAGAATTTCGGTTTCCGACTTCCGGGGCTGAGGTCACAGCAGACAAGCGGGTCCTGGAATATCTCTTCGGATCGCAGCTTGTTTTCCCGATACTGTGCGGCTCTACATAGCCATCGCCAGCTGGGGATCAGCAGGCGAAGAAGAGAGGACGCTCGGCAATTGCAGGGAACTTGCAAAATTCCTGCTTAGCAGTGAGAAATCCTCCCGTGGTGCCGGTATTGAGAGAAGGCACCTGAAGAATGGCTGCCCTGGAGCTGTGACTCAGCAATTTAGAAGGAAGGAAGCTACTGACATTCCAGGCAGAGTTAAGAGTGAATATCAAAAGAGAATGAGAAATCCCCCCCTTCGTTTGTTGATCGTTTGAGAGGTGAGCAGCGTGAAGTATTATCCAGCCTTAATTGACTAAAGCGGCAGACAACAATACAGGCTTTTAACAATAGCCGCCTTAGAGAGACTCACAGGCTGATTTGAGGATTCCAATTACTTCTTTGGTGTTCTTCTTCGATGGACAGACTCTTTAAACTTTGATAAGTGTTTTTTTTCTCCTTTTGAAATATCTGGGATCTGGATGGTGACTTGTTAATTCGTTAATGCATAACGGCCTGGAGACCCCCTTTTCTATTTGATCTGGCATCGGGTTTTTTTTCTTTCTGCTTCTTTCTTGGAGGTTTAACATCGTAACATTTGTCAGCAGAGAAGAGAAGAGGAACTGAACTGAACTGAATTGGACTGCCACGCTCCCTTGAAGAATAAGGAATTTAAATATACTGAACTGGGTTACATTCCCCTTTTTTTGAATATTGGCTTATTCATATTATTACTTATTTCCTTTCTTTTTTGCCATTGATAGGGCCTATTTACTATATTCTCTCTATATTTTTCTTTTTATGCCTTATATAATAACAACATATTTAACCCTTACTTTAATAAACTTAGAGAAGAAATTAGGTGATTAGGATAATATTGAGAGTACGAGGTGCTTGGGGAGGAGTCTTGGAGATTGAGTAAGTGTAGGCTATTTTGGAAGAGCACCAAAGAATAATAGAAATGGCGACCATAACAACTTTTGCCAAGAAGAAGACCATAGTGCCTGTGCCCATACAATCCCCGTCAACTACACCCCTGACAGCTCGCAAATTTCCGGATGAGACAGTGACAGGGAATAAAGACGCTTTATCTATACAGGGAGTTCAGGATATGTTTAAGTCACTTCAAGACTTAATGTTGAAAAATCAGGAGACTACAGCTATAGGATTTGAGGAGTTAAAGAGGGAAATGAAGGCTGAGATGGGTAACCAGGTGGAAGGTTTAAAGGGAGAAATAAGGAGTATACATACGAAGCTCCAGGAAATGCAGACAATGGTAGTGAGTCAAGAGGAACGGATCCAGGTGGTAGAAACGAGAATGGATAAGACAGATGTAAAAGTGGAAAGTATGGAACACCGGCTGGTGATAGCTAATAAACGCCTGGAGGATGAAATTATTGCCCTTGAATTAGATAAATCTGCCTTCTTCCTACGTTTACAAAACATTGAAGAGGACCGAGAGGAGCAGTTGGAAACTATTGTGACAGAGATTTTGGCTGGAGTGCTTGAGGTGAACCCACAAGAGATGTTGAGGGATATAGATGACGTATTTCGGGTTTACACTAGTTATGCACGTCGAAACAAACTCCCGAGAGAGATACATGTCCGACTGAATAAAACATCAGTGCGGGAGCAGGTCCTAAGGAAAGCAAGAGAGAAGACTATATCCAAGGAAGATCAGTAATTATTCTTAAGCAGCTACCAAGAAGAGTGAGAGATCAGAGGAAAAAATATGATTTCCTAACAAGTGAGTTTAGGAAATTTGACATTCGCTACCGATGGCTGATTCCAGAAGGATTGGCTTTTATGTGGCAGGACAAGAGATATCGTATTGATAACTTACAGGATGCCCATGTATTTTTTGAATCTCAGTTCAATCAGGAGAGTGAGGAGGAGTTAGAAGGCAAAAGCCAGGAAGAAGTTCAATTAGATTCCAAGGGGAGAAGTGGAGGATTAAAAGAAAAGAAGAGTATAGATAAGGAAGGCTCGGGCCCTCAAATGGAGACACGGTTAGCAAAAAAAATAAAGAATACAGCGAAGCAGTGACATTCAGGAAGAGGTTCGCCTTTTTTCTGTCAATATTAACGGTCTTAATGCTCCTACTAAGAGGAAAAAAACTTGGTCCAAACTTTGTAAATTAAAATATGATATAATTTGTATCCAGGAAGTCCATATTACTAAAAGTCAACAGAATGTACTAGCGTGTCCAAAATTGGGGGAAGTTTTTGTGTCCCTGGCAGATTCCAAGGGGAGAAGTGGAGGATTAAAAGAAAAGAAGAGTATAGATAAGGAAGGCTCGGGCCCTCAAATGGAGACACGGTTAGCAAAAAAAATAAAGAATACAGCGAAGCAGTGACATTCAGGAAGAGGTTCGCCTTTTTTCTGTCAATATTAACGGTCTTAATGCTCCTACTAAGAGGAAAAAAACTTGGTCCAAACTTTGTAAATTAAAATATGATATAATTTGTATCCAGGAAGTCCATATTACTAAAAGTCAACAGAATGTACTAGCGTGTCCAAAATTGGGGGAAGTTTTTGTGTCCCTGGCAGAACAAAAGAAAAGGGGAGTAGTGATTTACGTCCGGCGAAATATTGAGGCCCACTGGGTGTATTCAGATACAGAAGGTAGAGTAGTGATGGTAGAACTTCGATTGGCTCAGAAGAAGATCTTATTGGTAAATGTGTATGCACCAAATTGTAATCAGTGTGCCTTTTTTCAAGGTTTATATAAAGTAATAGCAGGGTTAGAATACGAGCATATATGCATCGTAGGAGACTTCAATGCAATAGTAGACGTTGATAAAGATTATACCCCGGGGCAACGTTTACTTAAAGGGGTAAAAAGAACATTGCCTAAGGTGTGGGATCAAGTGAGGGAGGAATTAGGTATATGTGATATATGGCGAGATTTTCACAGGGAAGAGAGGCAATATACTTATTTCTCTCCCAGGCATCATACATGGACCCAAATTGATATGATATGGGCATCCCATGAATTGAAAGAGATGGTTAGGGAAATAGAGATTACGACTAATGACTGGGCAGATCACAGCCCGTTAGTTTTCGTTTGGAAAGGAGAAAAGAAGAGGTATAGATGGACAATGAGAGCAGCTCTTTTAAAAGAAGAACAATTCAAAAACTTGTTGAACCAGGAAATGGGATACTTTTTTGAGGAGAACAGAAGGGAAGATACACCAATTCAAATTATATGGGACACTGCGAAAGCAGTGATTCGAGGGATAGCAATTAAGTATTCGGCATATAAGTGGAAGAAAGAGAGGGTTAAGAGATTGGAGTTGATGGGAATGTTGACAGAGGCCGAGGAGGCTCTTCAGAAAGACCCATCCTCAGTAATAGCGAGGGAGAGGAAAGATATTACGCGACACAAGATTTCCCTCCTGGATCAACATGAATTAGCAGAGAAAATTCAAAGGAATAAACAATTTTTTTTGAACATGCCAACAAGGCTGGAAAATGGTTGTCCTATAGGCTTAGGAAGCGAGCAATCGCGAGAAAAATAGAATGGTTACAGGATGGGATGGGAAATATGGTGGGATCAAATGATCAAAAGAAAAAGGTGATTCAGGAATTTTTTACTGCATTGTATAAGAAAGACCCAATTTTAGAAGAAAGGATTGGAAGTTACTTAGAAAGGGTGGATTTACAGGAGGTTCCTGAGAATGTAAAACAAAATTTGAATTCAGAGATCTCAGAAGGGGAAATAAAGGAGGCAATTAGGAAACAATCGAATGGGAAAACCCCAGGAACGGATGGACTCCCGGCGGAATTATATAAAGAGATGTTGTAAATGTTTAGTGGCCATTTAAAAGATTTATTTAATGAGGTTTTGAGTGAAGGGAAAATACCCCAGTCATGGACAGAGGCTTATATATCTTTGATCCCAAAGGAAGATTCAGATCATACCTTGGTTAAAAATTATAGACCCATTTCGCTATTGAATGCAGATTATAAAATTTTTTCCTCAATTCTGGCGGGCAGGCTTAAAGTTTTTTTAAGAGAATTTATACATCCAGATCAGAATGGTTTTCTTCCAAATCGGCAAATAAGAGATAATTTGAGAATAGTAATGAATACGTTGGAATATTATGAGATGCACCCTAGCAAACAGTTGGCAATGATGTTTCTTGACGCTCAGAAAGCATTTGACATGGTTAGTTGGGAATTTTTAATATGTCAGATGATTAAAATGGGATTTGGACCAAATTTTGTAAGAGCTATACAAACAATTTACACTAGGCAATCTGCCCGAGTATTATTCAATGGTGAAATGACTGGGAAAATTGATATACAAAAAGGTACGAGACAGGGATGCCCCCTTTCACCTCTACTGTTTATATTGACTTTAGAACCACTATTGATCATAATTAGGCAAAATAATAATATTAAAGGATTAAAAATAAATGATCAGCAATATAAGCTTCAAGCTTTTGCTGATGACTTAGTTTTTATTTTGGAAGACCCGTTGGAATCAGGCCCTAAATTATTGGAGGAAATTAGTGCCTTTGGAGAAGTAGCAGGTTTAAAGATTAATCGAGATAAAACTAAATTTTTGGTAAAGAATATTGGAACTGAATCCAAGGTACAATTACAAGAGGTGATGGGGATCCAAATAGTTAAAAAAGTTAAATATTTAGGTATTTGGCTATCTCCAAGGTGTCCATCTATAAAGGAATTAAATTATCAAAAATTGATGACTGAGATGGAGAAGAAATTAGACAGCTGGAAAAACATTCAACTCTCAATCCTAGGACGAATCACAGTGATTAAGACTCATATTTTGCCAGAGTGGTTATACCTATTCCAAACTGCTCCTGCAAAACTAGATAATAATTTTTTTAAAAAACTAGAACAGATGGTTGGTAGATTCATATGGAATAATCGAAAGCCGTGTATTAAAAGAAGAACGCTGCAGGAGCACAAAACAAGGGGAGGACTGGGGCCTCTGCCTCTGCCTTGGCTTGGATTAGGGACTGGGTTGTGTTATCTAGAAGGAGGGTGTTAACTATTGAAGGATATAACTTAACACAGGGATGGCATGCCTATCTCTGGCCAAGGAAGGATAGAATATATAAAGTTTTCTCTAATCATTATATTAGGGATGTATTGATAAACTCTTGGCGTATGGTGAGAGGGTGGATCTATACAAAGATACCTGGCTGGTTTACTCCTTTGGAAGCTGTAACTTATTCAACGTTACACAATCCAGGCAGAAACTATAGGTATAAAGATCTCATAGATTTGAGAGGCAATCTTAAATCCAGGGAGGAGTTACATTCTGGGGGTATAGAGTTGGATTGGTGGTCGTATTCTCAAATGAGCTCAAGGTTTAATAGGGATAAGCAGGAATTTGGAATCAATATAATCCCACAAGAATTGGACAAGATTTTATGGGGAAGTGATGCTAAATTTTTATCTAAGACCTATAATCTACTTTTGTTCCATGGGATGGAAGGGGGAACAATAAATGACGTAATGAATGCCTGGGGGAGAAATATTGGTCACACTATAGAATTAGAAGAGTGGGAACAAATTTGGAAGAAAAATATAAAATTAACGTTAGCAACGGCATTTAAAGAAAATATGTACAAAATGTTGTATAGATGGTACTTAGCCCCCGCACGAATTTCATAAATGTTTCCCAATGCAAATGACAAATGTTGGAAATGTGATTCTGCCAGGGGCACTTTCTACCATCAATGGTGGACTTGTCCAAAGGTTAGGCGTTACTGGACCAATATAAAAAATTGGTTATTTCAAATAACAGGATATGATCTTCAATTGGACCCAGCTATTTTCCTCTTGGGGATGAAGCCACAAGAAGTACCAAAAAATGTTTGGTATCTAATAATACATATTACAACAGCGGCACGTATGATTTATGCGCAATATTGGAAGACGATGGAAATCCCAACGGACTATCAAGTAATAGAGAAAGTATTACTATGCACAGAGTCAGATCGAATTACATATATTCTCAAAGGGAAAAGTGAATCACTTTTCAATAAAAGTTGGGACTCCTGGTATTCATGGTTACAAAATAGAATATTTAATCCCAACGGGGGAAATACCAGATGATTGTGTATTTTTATTTGAGGTATAGAATTTGGAGATATATACAATTATAGATTTCTAATATTTGGTAATTAAAGGTTACTTAGCCTGGGATGTACGAGAAAAAGAAATTAGGGGTAGTATTACACTCCCCGGTCCTGTCTAATGTTGTTGTTCTTGTTTTTTTTGGTGTCTAGGATGTCTTGGTGTTTTTCTATTTGATGCACTTTTCAGTACTTTGTAATAATGTTCTTGTTTTTTTTATTTAAAGTTTGTTTAATAAATTTTTTTTTAAAAAAGAGAATTTCGGTTTCCTAGACCATGGTCTGCATTACCTACATGAAGGGCTACTGGCAAGGGATGGACTGCACCTCACAAATACAGGAAAGAATATATTCGGAAAATGTCTGGCTCATCTTAGCAAAAGGGCTTTAAATTAAAATTGAGGGGGGGCAATCTTTATGACCTTTAGGACCTAATTCCAAGTAAAAACCACTAAATAACCATTCATATAATGAGGTAGGGGGTAAAGAGAAAGAAGGGGGAAAAACGATGTAGAGAGTGATGGGAAAGATGGAAAACCCAGTGTCAGAACCCATTTCTGGGGGGGGTGGTCTGTTCCTTTCAGGTTCTTTCTGTGGGTTCTGTCATTCTGGGAGGAGGGGAGAGGTTCCAGGGAATGCATCATTTCTCCTTTTGCTTAGCTACAATGTATCCTCTCTGCCTTTCCTATCTGCTTGCTCTTTGAACTGTTTCCCCTTGATGTTAACCTGGGGTGAGAAAGGAATGTGCCTCTGGCCATCTGGCTTATCTCTCGCTGCAGAAGAGAAAGGTGTGAAGACCCAACAACGTCTTCACAGGCATGGGAATGGACTCCGTTATCAGCTCCATTCCCACAGTGGACCTAACACCTAGGGATTGGCTCATTTGAACTGACCAGATGAACTATTGGGGTGGGATTTGCTTGATGCTTGTTTAACCTATTGATCTGAGCAGGAAACCCTCAGATCCTGCCCTCTATGCCTGCTGCTTCTCCTAATAAAAATTCCTTTTGGAATGGAATTGTTCCAAGAGTCCTGCTTTCTTGGGATTAGGTTTTGAAGCGGGTCCTTACACCCATGTTACAAAGTAGGAGATACAAGAAACAAACCCAAGACTCATAAAGGACTCAAATGCCAATACACTAACACTCAATGGAGGTAAGAGTTACATTATATATAAAAGATGACAACATGTCTATAGAAATGCACAAAACCAAGGATGAAAACCACCTAGAATGCATATGGGTCAATATAAAAGGAAAAAATAATGACATTGCTATAGATATATACTACAGGCCACCCAATCAAATAGATGAAATTTTTGCTAATTAACAAAAGTATGCAAGAAACACAGCACAGCAGTATTGGAAAACTTTAACTACCCTGATATCAACTGGTAGACAAACTGCAGCAAGTGGGAGATCGAAAAGATTCCTAACCAAACTAGCTGACAACTTACTCATCCAAAAGGTAGAAGAGGGATCTAGAGGGGCAGCTATACTTAATTCTTACTAATAGAGAAAAAGTGATGGAGTTGAAATCTCCGGAACTTTGGGACAGAGTGACTGCGTCATATTGGAATTCAATATAATGCGAACGCAAGCAATAGAAAATAATTCAACCAGTGTCTTAAATTTTAAAAGCCGATTTTAACAAACTCAGAGAGAACCTAGGAAATATTCCATGGATGAAAATCCTAAGGGGGAAAACAACTCAAGAACCATGGGAAACTCTGAAATATATGATCATAAAAGCTCAGTCCAGCACAATACCACTGAAAAAGAAAAACAAATTCAAGAAGAAACCAGCATGGCTGCACAAAGCTCGCTCTGACAAATTATAAAACAAAAAGGACAAGTACAAAAAATGGAAAGAGGGACACACAACTAAGGCTGATTATCAGCAGACAGCCAGAATATGCAAAGATTATGTCAAGGAAAGCAAAGGCTCAGAATGAACAAAGGCTTGCAACAGAAATCAAGGACAATAAAAAAAGTTTATTTCAACATATTAATAACAAGAAAAAAGTCAAGGAAACAGTTGGTCCCCTAGTTGGTTAGGCTGAGAATCTAAACAAAATAATTAGGCCCACAGATTACTACCCTCTCCTACTCCTCCCCCACCTGGGTATATCCGACCATCTCTCACTCCTGTTGTGCCCGAAATATGTCCCTCTCAGCACTCAGACAGTCACAAAAAGGGTTAAAAACTGGCCAGAGGGTGCTCTCAGTCAGCTGCAGGACTACTTTCAAACCACTGACTGTAGTGTATTCGAACATCAAGACCTGAATGTATACACGGATGCCGTACTCTCTTATATCAAAGCGTGCACGGATAGCGTGACAACAGAAAAGTGCATTAGGGTTTACGGGAATTGCAAACCTTGGATGACTGCAGAGAAGGGTGACCAATCTTTAGAATCTCTAGAGCACAAAACCAGTCATAAATCCCAAGAAAACAAATCAAACAAAGAGGTAAGAAGTGATGAGAAAAAAAAATCAAACAAAAATCAGAAGATCCAGGAAACACCCATGGACATACATAAAAGTCTAAAATGTTTATATACTAATGCTCAAAGCTTGGGGAACAAACAAGGTGAACTAGAAGCAATAGTACACAAGTGTGGGTATGACATAGTTGGCATTACAGAAACCTGGTGGGATGAAACCCATGCCTGGAATGGACTGATGGATGGATAGAAATTGTTCAAAAGAAACAGAAATACAAAAAGAGGAGGGGGCGTTGCAGTATATGTAAGAGAATTTGTTTTTTTGTTGTTTTGTTTTTGTTTTTAATTGAAAAGTTTTACAGCACATTTTAAGTATACTCCATCCCTCCCCCTCCCCCCCACATCCCCACCCTCCTCCCCGACTTCCCAGAGCTGAAAACAGGGTATTGCCTCTAACAAGCTTAAACTAAAATATTCTAACCAACTGTGAATACACTTTAAATCCTATCGCACTTTAACTCCCCTTATACATAGGTAAATAATAGTACATCTTATAGTTCTAATATTCATTCATATGCTAGATGAAATTTTTTAGTCCCATATTTATTCTGAATATATTCAATCCATCTTCTCCATTCCGAAATATATCTCTGTTGCAATTATTCTTTCAGGTATGCTGAAATTTTTGCCATTTCTGCCAAGTTTGAAACTTTGAAAGTCCACTCTTCTATAGTAGGCAGTTCCTCCTTCTTCCAATATTGCGAAACCAAAAGTCTTGCTGCCTTTATTAAATTCAACATCAATTTAATTTCTATAACAGTACAATCTGTAATAATACCCAACAGAAATAACTGTGGAGAAAACCTTATTTTTTTCTTAAATATTTTCTGCATATTCCACCAGATTTTAATCCAAAAAGCTTTAACCTTTTTGCAAGTCCACCATATATGATAATACGTTGCATCCTCACAACCACACCTCCAGCATTTAGGCTGATAATTTGGATACATACATGCTAATTTTTTAGGATCTAAGTGCCACCTATAAAACATTTTATAAAAATTCTCTCTTAACTTTTGAGCCTGAGTAAATTTTACATTTCTGACCCAAATTTTTCCCCAAACATCCATCATTATTGGCTCTTGAATATTCTGGGCCCATTTTATCATACAATCTTTGACAAGTTCCATTTCTGAATCTATTTCTATCAATGCATTATATATCCTTCTTATATGTGCTTGACTTTGATCTCTAATTTGTTTTACCAAATTTTCATCTGTTGTAATACCAATTTTCTGATCTTCTTTCCATCTAGCTTGTATCTGACCATACTGAAACCAAGTTTGTACTATTTTCCCTTCTTTTAAGATATTAAATGGCTTTAATTGCCATACATTCCTCTCCAGTCTAAGAATATCTTTATATGTAGTCACATTATGTTTAAATCCCAGACTTATATTTTCTATTGCATGCTTAGGTATTGCCCAAATTGGTATTTTATAATTTAACTTATATCAATATTTTTTCCAAACTCGCAACAGGGTGTACCTTAATATATGTGTCTTGAAGATATTATCCACCTTTTTATCATACAATAAATATGCATGCCAGCCATATAATAAATCATGTCCCTCAATATTCAACAATCTTCTGTTAAATTAAACCAATTACTAATTGATGATAAAACCGCAGCTTCATAATATAATTTAAAGTTGGGCAATTTAAGACCACCTCTTTCACGTATATCTTGCATTATCTTGAGTTTTACTCTCGGTCTTTTCCCTGCCCAAATAAATTTGTTAATGCCTTTCTGCCATTCTTCCAAATTTGAATCTTTTTTAAGTATAGGTATCATTTGAAACAAAAATAAAAATTTTGGTAAAACATTCATTTTAACTGCTGCAATTCTTCCCAATAAAGACAATTGTAGTTTCCTCCAACTATCTAATCCTTTTTGTATTTTTAACCATAACAATTCATAATTATTTTTATATAATTTCACATTTGAGTCTGTAAGATATACCCTCAAATATTTAATCTTTTTAGCTATTTCAAATCCTCTTAATTTTTCTAAAGCTACCTTTTGTTCCATAGTCATATTTTTAGACAAAATTTTAGTTTTTTCTCTATTAACCTTAAATAAAGGAGACCTTTATTAAGATGGCGGACGTGCAGGCGGATCTGTTAGGGTGAGCTCTGCAAGTCCCAGAAAACAGGCGTCCCAGGAGCCCCCCAGGGGTGTTCATACCCTCTGTGTTGGGGTGATAGTGATGGCAACGATCTGGCAGCTGGATGGTGTTGGACTGCTGGTCTGTTGCTGGTCTGCTGCTTTCCTGGACTGGATGTTCGCGGCGCCTCCCCGCTGCTTTGGGCATTTTCCGGGCCGTTTCTTGCGGCGTTTGGCGGTTTCGGCGGCCGGCGGCGGCGGTTTCGGCGGTGGCGGAGCCGGCGTCTTCGGATGGTCCCTGGCTGCTGCTCCTTTTCGGCCCGTTTTCCATCGGCGGCGGGAATGGCTGGATCATTCTTGGTTCCGGCGGTGTCCTGGCAGCGGCAGCAATGGCGGTGGCGTCTGCAGCAGCGCTCCGGTGGTGGTAGCGGCCTTGGTGGCTCAGCGGCGATGCTGCACTCGACTTGTCTTCTCCCCTGTTTGCTTTGCTTGTTCCAGACGGCCTGGTACCCTCACTGCTGCTGGTGGCCTCGAAGGTTCCAGGGTTAGCCGGTTAACTCCGGTGGATCCCAATGGAGCCCAGCGGTCCCTTGAAAGACCTATGCTTTCCGTGGCACCTGTTGTGATTCTGGTCGGTGCCAACGGATTTTTGGACCTAAAAGAGTTAGACTTAGTAGATTATAATCTGGAAGGCCCCAATGACTGCAGAACTGAGGGCCCATGGAGTTGTGGCCATGAACAATCTTCTGGAACGGCAGAGCAACGGAGGACTCGGCTATTTAGCAGTGCAGACTTTGATGGCGTACTACGATGGATTATTATACTATTATACTTCTGCCTTAGGACTGTTGCTTATTGTCACCCATATATCATCCCCAAAGGATTCAGAGTTCCCTGGGTACTAGCCACCGTGAGAGGGTGGCTTGAACTTACATCTGCTGCCCCTAGAGGTGAGAGCTCTAGGGGACATGCTATACCCAGGATGGGTGTTTCGGACCACTCCCCCAGGAATAGGCCTTGCGACTGTCGTGAGAGGACGGTGGTTGGCCTGTCCTGGGGGTGCACCCAGCTGAGTGGCAGTGGCTGGGTGGAGGCTCGGGACACCTATTTGTCCTCTGCTTAGACCCTCCTTATTGACTATGGACTGCCTGTATCTGGACTGCTCTTATGCCTTGTTTTAGGTATTCCTCTACGGACTTGCTCGCCCTCAGGGGTGCTCCCCCTTCCTGGGGGCGACCCGCCTTTCCAGCCGAGTACAATCTCGAGGAAGGGCCCACTTATTGGGACCCTGAGAGATGGCTGGGCACGGGTACGGGCCTCCGACGTAAACCTAACAAGAGGCCCCTGGTTTGTTTTTTGTCGAAATTTTTTCGGGGGTTAGGGAGGAGGGAGGGTTCTTCTTTTGGTTGTTTGGACAAGGGGGGCAGTCCAACAACCTCTGTTCAGGCCAGTGCCGAGGCGGATCGCGGGGGGGAGGAGCGGGGGTCGGTTGCTTCTGGGGCTCCAGGGCCAGTCGTGGGATTACCTATTCCCACGACGTTAGGGAATGGCAGCAGGTGTAGGAACAGAGGGCCATATCGATCTCAGGGAAGGTCTCTCCGCTGCTTACAAGCGGTGAGGCACTCCGACCCTCTGGTTCCGCCCCGAAGTCCCGGGAGTGAGGATGTGCAGCCTCCTGACCTCTGGCTGGTGTACTTGAATGCCAGGTTGGTCGTTAATAAAGCTCCTCTCATCCGTGACTTGGTCGAGGGTGAGCAGGCGGACCTGGCTTGCATCACGGAAACTTGGTTGGGCCCAGAGGGCGGCATTCCTCTGGTTGATCTTTGCCCACCAGGTTTCCGGGTGCTGCACCAGCCTCGGGCTCAGGGTAGGGGTGGGGGAGTGGCTGTTGTTATGAGGGAGACCTTGTGCCCACGGGAGGCCACCGTTCCCCAGATAGTCGGGTGTGAGTCTCTCTTTTTGAGATGCGGCCCTGGTGCGCAGTTGGGCTTGCTGCTGGTGTACCTTTCGCCTAGTCACGCAGCAGCAGCCCTGCCTGAGCTTCTCGATGTCCTCTCTGGGTTGGTGATTGAGTTCCCGAAACTTATAGTTTTGGGGGACTTCAATCTACCATCTCTGGGAGGATCATCTGAGTTGGCTCGGGAGTTCATGGCTTCCATGATGGCCATGGACCTGACGCAAGTAATTTCGGGACCGACTCATGAGGGAGGCCACACCCTTGACCTAGTTTTCTTATCTGGACGGTGGTTAGATGATCTTGGTGGGGGCTCCCCAATTGTTATGCCCCTGTCATGGACCGATCATCATCTCCTGCGGCTGGTCTTCCGTTTTGCCACCCCCCGCCATGGGTGTGTGGAACCTATCAAATGGTACCGCCCCAGACGCTTAATGGATCCCCAGAGGTTCCAGGCGGCTCTGGGGTCCCCACCTGCCTCCCTTGCTCACAGCTCGGCAGACGCCTTAGTGGAAGCCTGGGAAAGGGCAGCCACTGAGGCTCTTGACCGAGTTGTACCCCTGCGGCCCCTGACCCGGTGCAGATCCCGTCGAGCCCCATGGTTCTCCGTGGAGCTCCGGGAGATGAAGCGTCGGAGACGGGGCCTAGACAGCGGTTGGAGATCCAGCCGATCCGAATCCGATCGATTGCGACTAAGAACCTATACTAGGTCTTATCTCGCTGCGATAAGGGAGGCGAGGTCTAACCACTTTGCCACCCTTATCGCGTCCGCAGGTAATCGCCCGGCCGCCCTGTTTAGGGTGACTCGCTCCCTCCTGAATCAGGAGGTGAGGGAGGATCCCTTGCAGGGTCGTGCCGAGGAGTTTAACCAGCATCTGTCGGACAAAATCGCTCGGATTCGGACCGGTCTGGACTCTGACTGGGTAGAGTCTGTCGAGCAAGACACGGGTGGTCTTGTCGATATCAGCTGGGAGGAGTTTGATTCTGTGACTCCGGAGGAAGTGGACAGGATCATGGGGAGGCTGAGCACCACCACATGTTTATTGGACCCATGCCCTTCCTGGCTGGTCTATGCAGCCCGGGCGTTGTGACTCAGGGCCAGCCTGTGGGTCCGACAGTCGGCTCCGATGTATCGGATGACTCAGACGAGGGGGAGGAGGGAAACGAACCGGCTGATGATGGTTCGGAGGCTTTGCAGAGCCCTCAGCCGGGGACCTCTTCTCAGCTGCGTGAGCCCGAGAGTGCGGAGGAAGATGACCCACAGCTGGCCCTGTTCAAGGACGCCCGACGCAGGAGGCAGTCGAGCAGGAACAAACAAAGAAAGGTTGTGGGACTCCTCGGGAGGAGGCACAGGGAGACCACGCCCTGAGCTCTCTATAAAAGGAGTGTTTGGGGAGGGGCTGGTTGCTGAAAGCAACTTTTCCGCTTGAGAAGACAAGCTCTAGTGTTTTTGTTAACTGCGTAATTAAATCTTGGCAGATGCCTTTTAGCCTTGGACGCTCTCCAGTCTCTTCTTTCTGAATAGGGGTTTGCCTTACTCAAGGCCAGAAGAGGGCTGGTTCAGAACAGTTTGCTTTCAGCCACCCACCCCTTATTACTACGATGGAGCAGCTTCTTGCCGAGAATGCCCAGCTCACCCAGCAACTCACTTTGCTGGCAGCTCAGGTGGCACAACTGCAAGCTCAGGTACATGCTGCACCCCCACCCAGGAGGAAATGTCAGATAGCTATGCCGGATAAATTTGCTGGTAAACCAGAACTGTTTCCTGCCTTCCTGGGACAATGCCAGCTTTTTATCAGCGTGAGAGCAGTTGATTTCCCCACTGACCGAGATAAGGTGGGATTCGTGTTGAGCCTTCTGTCGGGAGATGCAGCTCGTTGGGGCACGCCTCTGTTGGCACAGCCTAGCCCTTTGTTGGATAACTTTGGGGGGTTTTGTGACCATATGCGCCTCATGTACGAGGACCCGATTAAGGCGCAGACTGCCACCCGACGCCTGAAAGCTTTGAGGCAGGGTCAGCGCCCTCTACAGGCCTATATCAGCGATTTCCGGCTGCTTAGCCAGGATTCCGCCTGGAATGAGGCTGCGCTCGTGGATGCCTTTCAGGATGGCTTGTCAGAGGAGATGTTGGATGAGCTGGCCCGCGTGGACATTCCCTCAGATCTGAATGGGCTGATCCATCTTTGTCTGCGGATCGATGCCCGGCTGCAGCAGCGAAAGAGTCGCCGTGCCACCCCACAGACCCCTGCCGCCCCTGTTGTGCGTGAGCCCCCAGTCCAGAGGGAGGAGCCAATGGAGCTGGGTGCCGCCAGGTCCCGTCTATCGGTGACGGAAATGGACAGACGACGATCGGAGGGGTTGTGTTTTTACTGTGGGGACCCTGGACATTTGGCTGCTTCTTGTCCAAAGAAGCGTCAGCGGGCATCAGTGACCAAGCCGGCCCCGAGAAAGTCCCCTGCTTTGCTGTCGGGAAACGGCCCGAGCCCGATCTAGTCGGTGTGATAGATCGGTCGACCCACCACGACCACGCCGAGCGACGCCATTCCGATGGTGCCTGTGAACCTCCACGGCATTTGATTTTGGAGGCACGACTGATCCTTCCTGGCAAGCCAGAGGGGATTCCGGTCCATGCCCTAATTGACTCTGGGGCTACCACTAACTTTATGGACTCGGCCTTCGTGGCCAAATGGGCTGTTCCTCAGTGTCCGGTGGATCCGCCAATGCTAGTGGAGACTATTGATGGTCGAGTGCTCCTGTCCGGGCCTATTACGGCCGCCACGCAACCAGTGAGTATGGCTATCAGTTCCCATGTGGAGGCCATTCAGTTCTACATCACTTCGGATCTGCACTTCCCCGTGGTCCTGGGACTGGCGTGGCTCCGGGCGCATGATCCACAGATCTATTGGTCTCAGAACTTGGTCACCTTCCCAAGTTTGCAGTGCGTGGACCACACCCGTCATATCTGTGCCGGCCAGGTGGAGGGCTCCTCAGGAGTTTCTTTGCCTCCCGAACTGTCCGACTTTGCTGATGTGTTCAGCGAGTCAGAGGCGGACCAATTACCCCCGCACAGGCCCTATGACTGTTCCATTGATCTAGTTCCTGATGCGCCTCTCCCAGTGGGGCGTTTGTATTCCATGTCGGAGCCCGAGTTGGCTGCATTGCGGGACTTCCTGACAAAGAATTTGGCTCGTGGTTTCATCCGGCCCTCGTCCTCGCCAGTGTCTGCGCCCGTGCTCTTCGTCAAAAAGAAGTCGGGCGAGTTACGGCTCTGCTGTGACTACCGGAAACTCAACGCCATCACGGTGTGTAACCGCTACCCGCTGCCCCTCATCCCCGAGCTCTTGGACCGACTCCGGGAGGCTAAGATCTTCACGAAACTGGACCTGCGTGGAGCTTACAACCTCGTCAGGGTTCGGCCGGGTGATGAGTGGAAGACGGCGTTTGGTACTCGCTATGGACATTTCGAGTACACGGTGATGCCGTTTGGCCTGACCAACGCCCCCGCTGTGTTTCAGCATTTTATGAACGACATCTTTCGAGATCTGTTGGACCAGTTTGTCGTGATTTACCTGGACGACATCCTGATTTACTCCCCGTTGCGTGAAGCGCATCATCAGCATCTCCGTCAGGTCTTGCAGCGCCTCCGGAAACATCGGCTGTTTGCCAAGTTGGAGAAGTGCCAGTTTTACCAGGTGACCATCGATTTCTTGGGTCACCGCATTTCTCCTGAGGGCATCGCCATGGAACCGAGTAAAGTTGAGTCGTTGCAGAGTTGGCAACCCCCACGTCGCGTGAAGGATGTTCAGCGACTTCTTGGATTTGCCAACTACTATCGAACATTCATTCCTGGCTTTGCTGCCTTGACAGCCCCCCTTACCCGGCTCCTGCAGAAGAAGACTCGGTTCCAGTGGAACGCCCCTGAACAACAGGCGTTCCAAGCTTTGAAGGACGCCTTCATGAAGGAGCCCATCTTGAAGCATCCTGACCCGCAACGGCCGTTTGTCGTGGAGGCGGACGCCTCCGACATTGCCATTGGGGCCGTGTTACTCCAGGCAGCGACGCCCAACGGTACCCTTTTCCCTTGCGCGTATCACTCTCGGAAATTGAACCCCTCGGAGCGCAACTATACCATCTGGGAGAAGGAGCTGCTGGCCATCAAGGCGGCGTTCGAGGCTTGGAGGCATCATCTGGAGGGGGCGCGGCATCAAATCGAGGTCCGGACGGACCACAAGAATCTGGAAAGCCTGCAGACCGCTCGGAATTTGAACCAACGCCAGATCCGGTGGTCCCTCTTCTTTGCGAGGTTTGACTTCCGGGTGCGGTACATACCAAGCGGGCACAACCAGAGAGCGGATGCTCTGTCCAGGAAGCCCGAGTACACCCGAGTGGAAGACAAGCTTCCGCCCAGGACAGTGATCCCCGTCGAGTCTTTTGCTGCGGTGCGGGAGCCGGTGGATATACGGGCTCGGATCCGGGAGGCGCAGCAGCAGGAGGCGTGGGTGGCTCAGCGGAAGGAAGAGGTGGGGCCAGATTCGCCTTGGTCGGTCACGGATGGACTCCTGTATTATCGTGACCGGCTCTATGTTCCAGGAGGGCCACTCAGGGGACTCGTCCTCAGCCAATGTCATGATAACCCGGCTGCGGGGCATTTTGGCCTGTTCAAGACTCTGAACCTGGTCTCCCGTACCTTCTGGTGGCCCCGAGTCCGACACGATGTCCAGTCTTATGTCACCTCCTGCGTCCCATGCAGGCAGGCCAAGTCAGCGACAGGGGCCCCGCCTGGTTTACTGCAGCCTTTGCCAACGCCCAAGAGACCCTGGGGGGCTGTGTCCATGGACTTTCTGACGGATCTACCCCCATCCTCCGGCTTCACGACAGTGTTTGTGGTGGTGGACATGTTGACCAAGATGGCGCACTTCATCCCCTGTCGCGGCTTACCGTCAGCTCGCGCCACTAGTCGCATGTTCATCCAACAGGTGTTCCGGCTGCACGGCCTTCCCGAAAGGGTCGTCTCCGATAGGGGGGCCCAGTTTACAGCCCGCTTCTGGCAGGAGTTGATGCGGGCGTTGGACATTAAGGTTTGCCTCTCGTCCGCGCATCATCCTCAGACCGACGGGGGTACCGAGAAGGTCATCGGCATCTTAGAGCAGTATCTGCGCTGCTATGTTAACCTGCAGCAGGACAATTGAGTGGACTATTTGGCCATAGCCGAGTTTGCCTTTAACAACTCGCAGCACACCTCCACGCAGATGACACCGTTCTTGGCCAACGTGGGTTATCACCCCAGGTTTTTCCCCCTTTCTCCCGTGGACTCACCGGAGCCGGCAGCAAACGAATTCATGGCGGAATTACAGGCGATCCATCGGTTGGTGCGACGGCAGCTGGAGAAGGCCAAGGCCGACTACAAGAGGTTCGCCGATCGGTTGAGAAGGGATACGCCTCCATTATCGGTGGGGGATCGGGTCTGGCTGTCCACCAGGAACCTACCATCCACTCGGCCGGCGAGGAAGCTGGACCACCGTTACCTTGGACCGTTCCCAGTCGAGGCCGTCATCAACCCGGTCGCCTATCGTTTAACTCTGCCACGTTCCCTGCGCGTGCACCCCGTCTTCCATCGGTCCTTGTTGGTCCCCGAACAACCGGCTTGTCCACTTCGCCAAGCGGAACCTCCCCCATCAGGACCTCGTGATGGCGACAGCACCCCCGAGTACGAGGTCGCCAGCATCAGGGATTCCCGCTGGCTGAAAGGTCGCTTCCAGTACCTGATCGAGTGGAAAGGGTACGGGCCGGAGGACTTCACATGGGAAGACGCGACCGCCGTTCATGCCCCTGCGTTGGTGACTGCTTTTCATGAACAGTTCCCATCCCGACCGCATCCGGATCGGCAGACCCGGGGGAAGGGCCCTGCGGTGCGGGATAGTGTTATGACTCAGGGCCAGCCTGTGGGTCCGACAGTCGGCTCCGATGTATCGGATGACTCAGACGAGGGGGAGGAGGGAAACGAACCGGCTGATGATGGTTCGGAGGCTTTGCAGAGCCCTCAGCCGGGGACCTCTTCTCAGCTGCGTGAGCCCGAGAGTGCGGAGGAAGATGACCCACAGCTGGCCCTGTTCAAGGACGCCCGACGCAGGAGGCAGTCGAGCAGGAACAAACAAAGAAAGGTTGTGGGACTCCTCGGGAGGAGGCACAGGGAGACCACGCCCTGAGCTCTCTATAAAAGGAGTGTTTGGGGAGGGGCTGGTTGCTGAAAGCAACTTTTCCGCTTGAGAAGACAAGCTCTAGTGTTTTTGTTAACTGCGTAATTAAATCTTGGCAGATGCCTTTTAGCCTTGGACGCTCTCCAGTCTCTTCTTTCTGAATAGGGGTTTGCCTTACTCAAGGCCAGAAGAGGGCTGGTTCAGAACACCGGGAGAGGACACGTAGCTGGTTCCAGGCAGTTATATCGGCCTCTTTGAGTGAGGGTAGCTTCCCCGCCGTCTTGAAAGAGGCGGTGGTGAGGCCTCTCCTCAAGAAGCCTGCCTTGGACCCAGCTATATTGAACAACTTTCGTCCTGTCTCCAACCTTCGCTTTCTTGCGAAGGTTGTTGAGAGTGTGGTGGCACATCAGCTCCCTCTGGTCCTGGATGAAGCGGATTATCTAGACCCGTACCAATCGGGTTTCAGGCCCGGGTACAGCACGGAGACGGCATTGGTCGCACTGGTGAATGATCTCTGGCGGGCTCGGGACAGGGGGCATTCCTCTGTCCTGGTCCTATTAGACCTCTCAGCGGCTTTCGATACCATCGACCATGGTATCTTGCTGCGGCGTCTCGGGGGATTGGGAGTGGGAGGCACGGTTTTACAGTGGTTCTCCTCCTATCTCCAGGGACGCTCGCAGTCGGTGTTGGCAGGAGGGCAGAGGTCGACCATGAGGTCTCTCATTTGTGGAGTTCCTCAGGGGTCGGTCCTCTCGCCTCTCCTGTTCAACATCTATATGAAACCGCTGGGTGAGATCATTCGTGGTTTTGGAGTTGGGTATCATCAGTATGCTGATGATACCCAGCTTTTCTTTTCGACCCCAAACCACCCCAGTGATGCCCTCACCGTGATGTCCCGCTGCCTGGAGGTGGTTCGGGTCTGGATGGGGAGGAACAGACTTCAACTCAACCCCGACAAGACCGAGTGGCTTTGCATACCTTCATCCCAGGTTTATTCGGACATTCCACCTCTGGCTATGGGGGGTGAATTATTACCCCCCGTAGATAGGGCTCGCAACTTGGGAGTCCTCCTAGATTCACGGCTCACCCTGGAAGACCACATAGGAGCTGTGACTAGGGGGGCTTTCGCCCAGGTTCGCCTGGTGCGCCAGTTGCGGCCCTATCTAAGTCGGGATGATCTATGCACGGTCACTCACGCGCTCGTGACCTCTCGACTAGACTACTGCAACGCTCTCTACATGGGGCTGCCCTTGAGGACCACCTGGAAGCTCCAACTGGCACAGAATGCAGCCGCGAGAGTTGTGTTGGGAGTTTCCCGATACTCCCATGTTACACCCCTGCTCCGTGAGCTGCATTGGTTGCCAGTTGTCTTCCGGGTGAGATTCAAGGTACTAGTTATGGTATTTAAAGCCCTACATGGCAGGGAGCCGGAGTACCTTAGGGAACACCTGCTGCCGGCGTCAACTTCCCTCCGCCCTGTGCGTTCCCACAGAGAGGGACTCCTCAGGGTGCCACCGGTCAGAGAATGTAGATTGGTGGCCCCCAGGGGGAGATCTTTCTCTGTGGGCGCCCCGGAGTTATGGAACCAGTTACCGGTTGAGCTCCGGACGGCGCCCGATCTTCGCTCCTTTCGCCGCGATCTGAAAACATACCTGTTCGAACAAGCCGGCCTGGCCTGAGGGGGGATTGGTGGGGTTTTTATTATCATTTTATTGGGGTTTTATTAATGTATTTATTGTTTTTATGGGCATGTATTTAATTACTTTTTAATTTTTTTTTTATTGAAAAGTTTTAAAAATACAGTTTTCCTTTAAAAAACCCCCTTCCCCCTCCCTCCTCCCCTCCCTACCTCCCCCCTTCCCCCCACCTCCCCCCCTCCCTCCTCCCCCCCACCTCCCCCCAACCCCCCTCTCCCCCCCGGACTTCCCAGAGCTAAATACAAGGTATATATATATAAAAAAGCAATCATAAACAACCATATACTAACAACTATAAATTCTAAAATCCATCACTTGCGTAAGAACCGGGATGCTAGCCTTCTCCAAATACGTATCAATATCTTTTGCATTAATGTCCTCTTTAGTATATAATTTCGAGTAAAAATCCACAAAGGCATCCTTAATAAGATTCTGTTGATACACAACCCTTCCTTTATACTCAATCTTATCTATATTAGATGCCCTTTGTTTTTTCCTCAGTCTATAAGCCAACCATCTGCCTGGCTTATTAGCATTGCAAAAAGTATTATGCCTAGCAAACCGCAGATTGGTCGCCACTTGATCAGCTATTAATTTATCAAATTGTCCTCGTAACAGTCTAATAGCCTCCTTGATCTTCACCTCCTCTGGGTTCAAAATCAAAGCCTTTTCTTTTTCCTTTATTTCATTCTCCAGTTCTTTCCTTCTAGTTTCCACTGCACGTCTATGTCTATTATTCATATATATCAACACCCCTCTCATATAGGCCTTGCTAGCATCCCAAACCATATCCATAGAAGTACCCTTATTCATATTCATCTCAAAAAAATCCTTCATCCGCTGTTTGCATTCTTCCACATTTCTCTGATTTCTAAACAAATTCTCATTTACGCGCCATGAGCGTCTATCTCCTCTTTCCTTATCAATCTCCAACCACACTGGACTGTGATCAGAGATAATTCTTGCACAGATTTTCACCTTTTTAGTTCTCAAAAGAAAATCATTAGTCAACAAAATAAAATCAATCCTCGAAAAAGATTGGTGTCTATCAGAATAAAATGTATAATCCTTCTCCTGCAAATGTCTCTCACGCCAAATATCTCGCAATTCCAGGTCATCCTTCATTTCAAAAAAAGATTTAGGCAGTCTAGCGTGACTTGGAATGCGTTTAAAGGCTCCAGCCTTATCCAACTGTACATCCATAACTCCATTCCAGTCCCCCATAAAAATAAAGGATTTATAATCCAACTGGGTAAGCTTTGTATGAAGTAAACTAAAAAAGTCAGCTTGTTGTTGATTTGGAGCATATAGTCCAACTAAAAGCGTCTTTTTACCTTCAAACAACAGCTCGATCATAACATATCTTCCATGCTTATCTGCTTCAATTAGGTCCGCTGTTAAGGCACTTTTAACATAAACAACCACTCCATTTTTCTTATTCTCTGCAGAAGCAACAAATTGCTTACCCAGCCTCGAGTTCAATAAATACTTTTGATCCAAAACTCTAATATGCGTTTCTTGCAGGCATATAACATCTATCTTAAATTGTTTTAAATATTGAAAAACTTTCTTCCTCTTCTGCGGTGAGTTTAGTCCATTAACATTCCAGGTTAAAAATTTAGTTGCCATGTATATCCCCGAAAAGCTCTTGGACCACAGCTTTGATAGGACTGGTTACTTTAGGCCGTGCTCCTCCCACAGCTTGACTATGAATGTGTTGTGAAGAATCTGAAGACTTTTGCTGATCTTGTTCTTTTATTTTCTTTGCTCGTTTTAAAGCAGCACGCGTCACTCTTTGCTCTCTAGGATCATCCAAAGAGATTGTAGCTTGATCTCCTCCAGCACCATTTTCCTCTGTTTCCTCCTCTTGTTGTTCTTCTTCTCCAGATCCCTTTCCAGCTTCCAGGAGCGTTAATGGGGTTGCTTTTAAGACATTATTGTAGAAATCACGTGCTTGTTTCACAGTAATCAGCCTATACCTTTTACCTTCATACATCACCATCAGCCCCTCTGGAATCTCCCATCTGAACCTTATATCTCTTTGCTTGAGCTCTTGCACAAGAAATGTATAGTCCTTCCTTCCCCTTAAAATCCTTGGAGGAATTTCTTTTAAAACCAAGACTTCTTGTTCAGCAATCACAACCTTAGCATCATAGGCAGCTTGTATAACTTGATCTCTAATTTCTCTTTTTGCAAAATAAACCACCACATCTCTAGGCAAATTTCTCTGTCTGGCAATCCATGAATTCACCCGAAACACTTTATCCATAGCTGCTCTTATTTCAGATGCTGGCTGGTTCAATACCCCTTCGAGAGCCTCAGAGATCAGCTGCTTTAAATCTTCTTTAACATTCTCTTTTAAGCCTCTAATTCTGACAGCAAACTGCATCTGGTAGTATTGGGCATGGCTTAACTCCCTTTCCAACTTGCCTCTTTCAATTTCATTCTCCCGTGCTTTTACTTCTAGTATAGCATTCCTTTGAGCCAAATCATCCACTTTTTCATCTAAATCTTCCACACATTCCGCCACTTTATGCACTGAAGTCAAAATGTCTACCTTCATCACGCTGTACTTCTGTTCCATCCTCTCTTCCATTCTTTCCTCAAATTTCTCCAATTTCTCCTCCATCTGTGCAAATTTATCAGCAATTGATTGATTAATTGATTCCAAAAGTACCTGGGCATGTTTATCCAAGGCATCTCGCAAATCCTTCGATGTCAGCACTTCAGGAGGGTGCAATGCCTGTAGTGATGATTGTTGCACCGGCGAGGATCCTCCACTCCGAAGAGTTTTAGAGGGAGGTTTAGCCGCCATCTTTTAATCCTCAATTATGACGCACTTTCAATTAAAGTTTAAAAAGTCCAACAAGTTAGAGAGTACAGTAAAATAGTCCTCTTCACCTTTTCCTCTTGTACCGCTCTGCCTGCTCCTTTAAATCATAGTCCTTTCTTCAGGCAGGGATGGTTCGCAGACGCCTGGCTCTGCTCCAGGAAGTTCGGAGCAGAGACGACGGCCAGCTGGGAGCAACCCAGGCTTCGGGGGAGTTCGATCCTTCAGCCGCCCAAGCTCCAAGCTCAGGCGGCCTCGGAGAACTCTACCCCTACCTGGGGCCTCACCCCCTCCTCTTCTCCCGAGGAGGGGGCTTCAATTTCACCCGAACAGCTGATCGGCGCTGTTTCGGGCGAAAAAACAAACAGCTGAGCCGCGGGCAGCCAGGGGAGGCTGTCTTCGGCGCCGCGCCGCCACCGGAAACAATTACTTTTTAATTTTTGTAACTTTGTGTTTTATTCTTTCCCTGTATACCGCCCTGAGTCCTTCGGGAGAAGGGCGGTATAGAAATATTAATAAATTAAAATTAAATTAAATTAAATCCAGAAACTTGCCCATATTGCGAAATTATTTCCATTAAATCTATAACCGAATGAGTCAATCTATAATCTTGATCTTTCATTTTAATTCCGTTTATTTTATTTGAGTCACGTATCTTAATCAATAATATTTCCAATGTTAAAACAAACAGCAATGGTGACAACGGACATCCCTGTCTTGTACCCTTTTCGATTTTACAAACTTCTGTTATACTACCATTAATTATTATTTGAGCTGTTTGCTTCTGATATAGTGCCCTAATAGGTTGTAAAAACATATCGCCAAACTCCATCTTCTCTAAAACTTTAAATAAAAAATGCCAATTCAATTGATCAAACGCCTTTTCAGCATCCAAGAAAATAAGCACTGCAGGGACTTGATTATTTCTTTCCAAATATTCTAATAGGTTTACAATATGTCTCACATTACTCTTCATTTGTCTACCACTTATAAATCCAGTTTGATCACTATAAATCATTTGCTGCATAACCTTCATTAATCTATTTGCTAAGATCTTTGCAAATATCTTATAGTCTGTATTTAAGAGCGATATAGGTCTATAATTTTTTGGTTGGGTAAGTTCTTGATTTTCCTTTGGAATCAACGATATGAATGCTGTTCTCCATGATGGAGGCACTTCCCTTCCAGATTGAATTGTCCTAAATAATTCTTTTAAAGGTTCCACCAACTCTAATTGTAAATTTTTATAATCAATAGCTGTCAAACCGTCTGTTCCAGGTGATTTACCCACTTTTAATTGTTTAATTGCTAAAATAATTTCTTCAGCAGTTATCGGTTGGTTCATCCCTTCCCTCTGCTCCTGTGTAAGTATAGGGATATTCACTTCTTCTAAATACCTGTCTATATCTAAACCTTGAGTTATATCCCTTGCATATAATTTAGAATAAAATTCACTAAAAGCCTTTTTAATAAGATTTTGCTGAAACACCTCTTTACCCTTATATTCTATCTTATCTATGTTACGTGATTTTTGTTTTTTCCTTAACAAATAAGCTAACCATCTACCTGGCTTATTAGCATTACAAAAAGTATTATGTTTGACATATCGTAAATTGGTTGCCACCTGATCTGCCATCAGCATATCAAACTGCCCTCTTAGCAAATTAATTGCTTCTTTCAACCTTTTATTAGATGAATCCAAAATAAAAGCCTTCTCTTTCATCTTTATTTCCTCCTCTAATTCTTTACGCTTATATTCCATTCTACGTCTATATTTATTATTCAAATATATTAACACTCCTCTCATATAAGCTTTACTTTCATCCCAGACCATTTCAATGGGTGTATCCTTATGCATATTTATAACAAAAAATTCCTTCATTTGTTTTTTACATTCTTCCAAATTTTCTTCATATCTAAACAAGTTTTCATTTAACCTCCAAGATCTCCTATCTCCCTTCTCCTTGTTCAATTCCATC
Organism: Vipera ursinii; assembly: GCF_947247035.1. Taxonomy (NCBI): domain Eukaryota; kingdom Metazoa; phylum Chordata; class Lepidosauria; order Squamata; family Viperidae; genus Vipera; species Vipera ursinii. The sequence goes on from NC_139522.1 coordinate 34,070,110, forward strand.
CATACTGGACTGTGGTCTGATAAGGTTCTTGGACATATCTTGATCTTCTTAACCCTAGAAAAAAAATCATTAGTAGTTAATACAAAATCAATCCTAGAAAAGGATTGTCTATCAGAAAAAAAGTAAAATCTCTTTCATCCATGTTTCGTTCTCTCCAAACATCTCTCAGTTCCAAATCGTCTGTCATGTCAAAGAAGGATTTAGGCAATTTAACGTGATTTGGTGTACTTTTAAAAGGTCCTTTTTTATCTTTTTGTGTATCCAGCACTCCATTCCAGTCTCCCATTAAAATACACGATTTATAATCCCATTGAATTATTTTGTCATGTAAGAGTTTATAAAATTCTCCTTGCTGTTGGTTAGGTGCATATAGTCCAAATAAAAGTATTTTCTTGCCTTCTATTAAGAGTTCAATTATAACATATCTTCCTTGTTTATCTGCTTCAATTAGATTGGCTGTCAGATTCTTCTTCACATAAATAACTACACCATTTTTCTTTTCTGGAGCAGATGCAATAAACTGTAAACCCAATCTAGAGTTTATCAAATATTTTTGATCAGCTACACGAATATGCATTTCCTGCAAGCATATAATATCATTTTTAAATTGTTTCAGGTACTGAAATATTTTCTTTCTCTTTTGCGGTGAATTTAAACCATTAACATTCCATGTCAGGAACTTTGTCACCATCTTTTGCGACTTGAAGCTTTCGGAGTGTATCTTGCAGATTCACAAACATCTGCTTCTTTGGTCTTGCTCCTCCCACTGCTTCTGTATTAGTAGATTCTTGAGTTGTAATTGTAGAATATTGTTTCTGTTGTTGTTGTTGCTCCTTGCGTCTAGTCGCAGCTCTTGTCACTCTTTGAGCCCTTGGATCTTCTAATGGGACCAAGGGCTGCGCAATTTCCAAAGTTTGCTGTAATTCTTTTAAAATCAGCGAGGTGATTTCTTCATCTCGCTGTGTACCTTCCAATTGTGTCTGTCGCACTTCTTTTTCCTCTCTCCTTTTAATTTCTGGGGATGGCGGTGAGCCTGCCTTCAGTATATTGCAATAAAAGTCTCAGGCCTTAAGAACTGTATTAAGACGATACCTTGCGTTGTTGTTGTTAGCTGCGAAGTTGTGTCCAACCCATCGCGACGCTATGGACAACGTTCCTCCAGGTCTTCCTGTCCTCTACCATCTTCTGGAGTCCATTTAAGCTCACGCCTAACTGCTTCAGTGACTCCATCCAGCCACCTCATTCTCTGTCGTCCCCTTCTTCTATTGCCCTCAATCTTTCCCAGCATTAGGCTCTTCTCCAGTGAGTCCTTCCTTCTCATTAGGTGCCCAAAGTATTTTGAGTTTTAGCTTCAGGATCTGGCCTTCTAAAAAGCAGTCAGGGTTGATCTCCTCTAGGACTGACAGGTTTGATCACCTTGCTGTCCAAGTGACTTGCAGGAGTCTTCTCCAGCACCATAGTTCAAAGGCCTCAATTCTTTGGTGCTCAGCCTTTTTTATGGTCCAACTTTCACTTCTATACATTGCAACTGGGAAGACCATAGCCTTGACTATACGCACTTTTGTTGACAGGGTGATGTCTCTGCTTTTTAGTGTGCTGTCTAGATTTGCCATGGCTTTCCTCCCCAGGAGCAAGCGTCTTTTAATTTCTTGGCTACAGTCCCCATCTGCAGTGATCTTGGAGCCCAGGAAAATAAAATCTGTCACTACCTCCATTTCTTCCCCATCTATTTGCCAGGAATTGAGAGGGCCGGATGCCATGATCTTGGTTTTCTTAATGTTAAGTTTCAACCCAAGTTTTGCACTCTCCTTCTTCACCCGCAACAGGAGGCTCTTTAGTTCTTCACTTTCTGCCATTAGAGTGGTATCATCTGCATATTTTAGGTTGTTGATATTTCTCCCGGCAATCTTAATTCCAACTTTTGATTCATCTAGCCCTGCCTTTCTCATGATGTGCTCTGCATATAAGTTAAATAGGCAGGGCAACAGTATACAGCCTTGCCGGACTCCTTTCCCAATTTTGAACCAATCAGTGATTCCGTGTCCAGTTCTCACTGTTGCTTCTTGGCCCACATAGAGGTTTCTCAAGAGACAAATAAGATGGTCTGGTACGCCCATCTCTTTAAGAACTTGCTACAGTTTGTTATAATCCACACAATCAAAGGCTTTAGCATAGTCAATGAAGCAGAAGTAGATGTTTTTCTGGAACTCTCTAGCTTTCTCCATGATCCAACGTATGTTGGCAATTTGATCTCTAGTTCCTCTGCCTCTTTGAAATCCTGCCTGTACTTCTGGTAGTTCTCGATCCACATACTGCTGGAGTCTAGCTTGTAGGATTTTAAGCATAACTTTACTAGCATGAGAAATGAGTGCAATGGTGCGATAGTTTGAACATTCTTTGGCACTGCCTTTCTTTGGAATTGGAATGTAAACTGATCTTTTCCAATCCTGTGGCCACTGTTGAGTTTTCCAAATTTGTTGGCAAATTGAGTGTAGCACGTTTACTGCATCGTCTTTTAAGATTTTGAATAGCTCAGCTGGAATACTGTCACCTCCACTAGCTTTGTTGTTGCTCAGCTTTTCTAAGGCCCACTTCACATTCTAGGATGTCTGGCTCGAGGTCAGTGACCACCTGATTGTGATTGTCAGGGACGTTAAGCTCATTCTTGTATAGTTCTGCTGTGTAATTTTGCCACCTCTTCTTAATCTCTTCTGCCTCTGTTAGGTCCCTGCCATTTTGGTCCTTCATCATGCCCATTTTTGCATGAAACGTTCCCTTCATCTCTCCAATTTTCTTGAAAAGATCTCTGGTCCTCTCTATTCTATTGTTTTCTTCTATTTCTTTGCACTGTTCATTTAAGAAGGCATTCTTATCTTTTCTAGCTATTCTCTGGAATTCTGCATTCAATTGGGCGTATCTTTCTTTTTCTCACTTGCCTTTCGCTTCCCCCTTTCCTCAGCTATTTGCAAAGCTTCCTCAGACAGCCATTTTGCTTTTTTGCATTTCTTTTTCTTTGGGATGGTTTTGGTTGCTACCTGTTGTACAATGTTGCGAACCTCTGTCCATAGTTCTTCAGGCACTCTGTCTATCAGATCTAATTCCTTAAATCTATTTGTCACCTCTACTGTATATTCAACAGGGATATGATTTAATTCATACCTGACTGGCCTAGTGCTTTTCCCTACTTTCTTCAGTTTAAGCCTAAACTTTGCAATGAGAAGCTCATGGTCTGAACCACAGTCAGCTCCTGGTCTTGTTTTTACTGACTGTATAGAGCTTCTCCATCTTTGGCTGCAGAGCATATAGTCAATCTGATTTCTGTGTTGACCGTCTGGTGATGTCCATGTGTAGAGCCATCTCTTGGGTTGTTGGAAAAGAGTGTTTGCTATCACCATCGTATTCTCTTGACAAAGTTCTATCTGCCTGTGCCCTGCTTCATTTTGTACTCCAAGGCCAAACTTGCCTGTTATTCCGGTTATCTTTTGGCTTCCTACTTTAGCATTCCAATCCCCCATGATGATAAGAACATCATTTTTTGGTGTTAGTTCTATAAGGTGCTGTAGGGCTTCATAGAACTGGTCAATTTCATCCTCTTCAGCACTGGTGGTTGGGGCATAGACTTGGACTACTGTGATATTGAATGGTTTGCCTTGGATTCCAACTGAGATCATGCTGTCATTTTGAGGATTGTATCCCAGTATTGCTTTTCCTACTCTTTTATTGACTATGAAGGCTACTCCATTTCTTCTTAGGGATTCTTGCCCACAGTAGTATACCTGATGGTCATCTGAATTAAATTCACCCATTCCTGTCCATTTTAGTTCGCTGATACCTAAGAAGTCAATGTTCAGTCTTGTCATCTCTTGTTTGACCACGTCCAGCTTGCCTTGATTCATGGATCTTACATTCCAGGTTCCTATGGAGAAAAAATCTTTAGAGCATCGGACTTTCCTTTCACCAGCAGACACATCTACAGCTGAGTGTCCTTTTGGCTTTGGTCCAGTCGCTTCATTCTTTCTGGCGCTACTAGTACTAGCCCTCTGCTCTTCTCCTTCCGACTTGAGGGGCTCATCTTCCAGCGTCATATCTTTTTGCCTTTTGGTACTGTCCATAGGGTTTTCATGGCAAAGATACTGGAGTGGGTTGCCATTTCCTTCTCCAGTGGATCACGTTTTGTCAGAACTCTCTGCTATGACCTTTCCATCTTGGGTGGCCCTGCACGGCATAGCTCATAGCTTCATTGAATTACGCAAGTCCCTTCGCCACGACAAGGCAGTAATCCATGAAGGGGTGTAAGAGAATACTACATATCTACAGAAATGCACATGATCAAAGATAAAAGCCCTCCAGAATCTGTATGGGTCAATATAAAAGAGAAAAAAGTGACATTGCCATAGGGCTATACTACAGGCCACCCAGCCAATCAGAAGAAATAGATGGACTCTTTGCCAACCAGTTAACAAATGTATGTAGGAAGCATACCACAGTAGTAATGGGAGACTTCAACTACCCTGACATCAGCTGGGAGACAAACTCTGCAGCGAGCGGGAGATCAAACAGATTCCTAACCAACCTAGCCAACAACTTTGTCATGCAAAAGGTAGAGGAGGGAACTAGAAGTATAGCTTTATACTGGACCTAATTCTTACTAATAGAGAAGAAGTGATAGAGGGAGTTGAAGTTGCCGGAACCTTGGGGGAAAGTGTGACCATGTGTTAAGGAATTTGTTGTGCAGAGGTCTCCTTGTGCTACCAAAGAGTTGCACAGACAAGGAAGGGTACTGAGAGTTATGATGGGTATATTTCTTCTTTGGAAGTCCTGACCAGAGAGGAACTGACATTGACTAACATTACTGGGAGACTGCTGGAAGAGTCCAGAAGGAGGCGTGACAGAGACCAGCTGAGAGAGACACAGCCACGAGAGGAGCAGCCATTTACCACTGCTTACAACGTCAAGAAATGTTATTCTTGTGGGGCTAAAGGGCATATAGCCAAATTCTGTAGAAAGGGAAGAAAACAGAATGTGAATAGCAGTGGGAAGGCTAAGAAGGGCATTGGTTTGGCTATTTCTGGTGAACCAACATCCAGAAATAATGAATTGTGGGTTGTTGATAGTGGGGCTTCACAATGCATTACTAAAGTGCTTTTACACTGCGTTGTAAAAGCAAAAAGTATTTTACTTTGAGGTGGTGTAAAAACAAAAAATGCACAGTCAAAAATAAACAGTCCAAGTCATACACAATAGCAACAGTCCAAGGAGTAATCCAAACTACAAAGTCTTCTTACCAGTCCAGAGGTCAATACACAGTTCAGGTTTACAACAGTAGTAAACCAACAGCAGAGCAAAAACAGTAATAGTAGAGATCAGTGAATTCAGAGAGAGAGAGAAGCTACTTCCTAGCTTCCTCTTATGGCCATGAGAACACTTACACACCCATTGGCCAATTAACTTCTTAAAGTCATAACATTATGGTTAATATATTTTCAACCCAACATTGTAGGCTAACACCATATGCCTAACACCATGTCATACTGGAATTCAATATAATGCAAACACAAGCAATAGAAAATAATTCAACCAATGTCTTAAACTTCAAAAGAGCTGATTTTAACAAACTCAGAGAACCTAGGAAAGATTCCATGGATGAAAATGCTAAAGGGGAAAACAGCTCAAGAAGCATGGGAAACTCTGAAAAATGCTATCATAAAAGCCCAGTCCAGCACAATACCATTGAAAAAGAAAAACAAGAACGTCAAGAAGAAACCAGCATGGCTGCAGAAAGATATCTGACAAACTGAAAGACAAAAAGGACAAGTACAAAAAATGGAAAGAGGGACACATAACTAAGGCTGATTATCAGCAGACAGCCAGAACATGCAAAGACGAAGTCAGGAAAGCAAAGGCTTAGAATGAACAAAGATTTGCAACAGAAATCAAAGATAATAAAAAGTTTTTTTGAACATATTAATAACAAGAAAAAAGTCAAGGAAACTAGGTCCACTAAAGAGAGAAGATGACAAGGAGCTAACAAGCAATAGAGAGAAAACAGACCTGCTTAACTCATTCTTTACATCAGTCTTCACACAAAAAGAAATTATAGCACAACATACCAAAAAAAATACTGCAAAAGACAAACTAGAAACAAAAATTAAAATAAGCAAGAAAATGGTAATAGAACACCTATCCGACCTTGACGAATATAAATCACCAGGACCCGACAGATTACATCCCAGAGTTCTGAAGGAGCTGGCAGATGTTATCTCAGAACCATTGTACAATATCTTTCAAAAATCCTGTAACACCGGGGAAGTACCTGAGGAATGGAAAAGGGCTGATATGGTTCCCATCTTCAAGAAAGGAAAGAAAACAGACCCAGGAAACTATAGACCAATCAGTCTAACATCAATACCTGGGAAGATCCTGGAAAAGATAATTAAAAAACAGATCTGTGAACAACTAGAAGCAAACAAAGTTATAACTTGGTAGCCAGCACGGGTTTGTTAAAAACAGATCATGCCAAACCAATCTTATTTCATTCTTTGATAAAGTGACCAAATTAGTAGACCAGCGAAACGCTGTGGACATAGCATACTTAGATTTCAGTAAGACATTCGACAAAGTAGACCACAATCTACTACTTGGTAAGCTAGAAAAAGGTGGAATAGACAACATCACCACCAGATGGATTTGTAGCTGGCTGACAAACAGTACTCAATGGTACTATATCCACATGGAGAGAACTAAGCATTGGGGTACCATAAGGCTGCGTCTAAGGCCCAGTACTCTTCAATATCTTCATCAATGACTTAGATGATGGAATAGAAGGGGAACTCATCAATTTGCAGATGACACTAAACTGGCAGGAATAGCCAACACCCCAGAAGACAAGCTTGGGATTAAAAAAGATCTTGACAGACTTGAACAATGGGACGTATCCAACAACATGAAATTTAATGTGGAGAAAAGCAAGGTTTTACACTTAGGCAGGAAAAACCAAACATACAAGTAGGGGGTTGGACTAGATGACCTCCAAGGTCCCTTCCAACTTATTATTATTATTATTATTATTATTATTATTATTATTATTATTATTATTATTATTTACAGATTAGGCAAAACCTGGCTCAAAAACAGTACCTGGGGCTTCCGGTTTGCGAGCGCGGTGCTTCCAGACGTGCAGGAACAGCCTGCTTCCTGCCGTTCGTTTCTTTCTTTTTTGGAGGACCCTGAAAAGGGTCAAAAATTGCCCTCGAGGGGCGATTACTGAGTGGAGGACTTTCCTGCTGTCGCAGAAGGGCGGCATCCCTCCGCTGGAATCCGGAATCATTTCCTTTGGCCCGAAGAAGAAGAGACAGGCCATAAAGATGGCCGATCATTAAGCCGCTCCCTGCCAAAAGTCAAAGCACTCCCTAGCACTAAGAAGCAATCTGGAGGACCTGGGTGAGCTTTTACCTTTCTTATTCCCTAACCATCTTCCTGTGGGACTTTCCTGAAAACCTCCTTCCCCATTTTTTGAGAAAATGGTGAATATCTACTCTGGGAACAAATCTTAAAGCCTCAAAGCTACAAAAGAATGTTAATTAATTCAGCAAATAAATTAAGTAATTTCATCTGTATTTACTAAAAAGCTTCTATTTGTCGCTGGGAATCCACTACCCTATCTTTTCTCTAAGCTGTGAATTAAGGAAAAAATTTGGACTAATCCTACAAAAGTTCTATATTAATTTGGAAAAAGAAAAGAAAAGAAAATTCCTACACTGCATGTTATATGTTACTGATGACATCTTGTGGCGAAACCTGGTACCGCAAGTAAATTTCCTTTTTTTGTTGTGAGAGCTCACTGAATAACAGAGCTGTCCTTGACACTAAGATAAGGGTGGGAACACCTGGCACTGAATACAACTCTTCAGGAGGTGTAACATCTATGACTATTATTAAAACAGCCTCCATGGAAGATTTAACTACAAACAACAATGAAATGGATGAATACATCCCACCACTTGATTACAAACTGATATTAGACATGATTTTGGCAATGACAGAGCAAATTAAAGCCAAATGGCAAGAAAAATCTGACAACTTAAAGCCACCAAATCAAATTTTGATTTTAAATGAGGAAAAGATAACCCAAAATCAAATAGAAGAAGTGGAACCTAATACTAAAATAGGAGATTTCAAAGAACAACAAAAGCAACCTACAGAAGACCTTAAAGTCCACAGTTTAATGGCAACTACAAAACTTGCAACCCAAAAAGCAGCAGCACCTGAAGAAAACAACACCAAGAGTGAAGACACTAAAGGCCTTCAAATACAATATATTGAGAATTCAATTAATCAAAGCACAATCATAATACCAGCTACTACTTTCTACCTAACCTAGATAGAATTGGAAGAACAAAAAGATTTGACTGATTTAATGACAACTGTATTATATCAACCATCAAAAACTGAATTATCAAAGCAAAAATACAATGGTTACAAAGGGGACATCTTCCTTGCAAAACTGACATTTGGATACGCTCCCTGGATTCAAAAACAGGGTATAAGAAGAAAGGAAGATACATTTGAGATTTTAAAGATGCCAAGAGGGAAGCATAATTGGCACAAAAGGAAGGCAAGAGTTAGATTTTTAAAAAACTGAACTTGTTTCACTTTTGGGGTTCCTAAAGATAGACTATAAAAATATCTTTTTTATGGATTAAGGGGAATCCCTAAAAATATAACTGATTTTACATTTAGCTTTTAGATCTGTAAAGGTAAACAAATGTAAGCTTTTAGAATATAACTCCGAACTATATCTTAGAACTTGGAATGACATATCAAAAGATAGTATTTTAATAATTGATGTACAGTCAAGATGACTTATAGAATATTCAGTGGTTATTTTTGAATCATAGTATAGAACCTAGAATTTTATATATAAAAGATAGTATTTTAATAATTGTTGAATGGTTAAGGCAAAAAACATATTTCTAATAACTGGTGATTTGTTAAGATGAAAATTAGACTTTAATGGTAAAACATAAGAATGCTTTGTAATGAACAAAATAAGTTTTGTAGACAAAATAATTATTCTTTATTGAAATAGGGATTTGTGGGTTTTTCCTATATACTATAGGCCACTCTAGAATATCCTATTGCAATTAGATAAAATTTAAAAACAGGATATTGATATGTATTACTGAAAATATATTTTAAGTTTTGTTGATTGACTAGGTTACAACTAGAAATGTACTAACTTGCCTATTTTTACTATGTAATAACTAAGGGAAGTAGAGAGGGCATCTCTGTTGATGTAACCTGAACTATTTACAACTGGTTTTTTCTTATTTTAACTACTCAACCACCATATTATTTCACAAATACATGTATCTGTAAATATTAAAAAATCAATAAAACTTGTCTAAAAAAAACAGTACCTGTGATAGGGACCTTGGAGTGCTAGTGGATGATCACTTAAATATGAGCCTTCGGTGTGCAGCAGCCACCAAAATAGCTAATGCAGTCCTTGGTTATATAAACAGATACATAGAATCAAAATCATGTGAAGTATTACTACTTTATAAAACCTTAGTAAGACCACACCTTGAATACTGCATCCAGTTTTGGTCACCACATTACAAAAAAGATAATTGTCAAGCTACGAACCCTATGGTCTTTAGGACCGCTATATGCTTCTAACTTGCCAACAGTGTGGGAGGGAGACAGAGGAGGTGTTTTGGTAAACTAAAGTTTCTTCTCATAATAATTACTGAACGATGTATTGGACAATGTGACCTGAACCTGAGAGGGGAGGGAAAGTTCCATTCTTTTAATTAACTGCTTCCCGTCATTTCCTCAGAGCTAGCTTTCCTTTAACCCTGCCGGTTTATATCTGCTCAATAAAGTATACATTAGAGAACGCAATGGCTCTGGTGTTTTTCTTTGGTTGGGCTTTTCAGCTGGAGGTTGACAATAATGAGATTTTGGAAAAAGTGCAGAGAAGAGCAACTAGGATGATTAAAGGCCTGGAGACCAAAAGATATGAAGAATGGTTGCAGGAATTGGGTATGGCTAGTCTAGAGAAAAGAAGGACTAGGGGTGACATGATAACAGTATTCCAGTATTTGAGGAGCTACCACAAAGAAGTGGGGGGTCAACTTATTTTCCAAAGCACCAGGAAGCAAGACAAGGAGCAATGGATGGAAATTAATCAAGGAGAGAAGCAACCTGGAATTAAGGAGAAACTTCCTAACAGTGGAATGCCTTATTTCAAAAGTTGTGGGTGCTTCATCACTGGAGGTTTTTAAGAAGAGACTGGACAGCCACATGTCTCAAATTGCATAGGGTCTCCTGCTTGAACAGGGGGTTCAACTAGAAGACATCCAAGGTCCCTTCCAGCTCTATTCTGATTGATTGATTGGTCCAGGTTTCAAAAATGTGTCAAAAAATAATTTCAGCTGGCAAAGGCTTTCATAGGTGGAGACAAGAAAGTGGGTGTATCCACACAATTGAAGACTCAGCTACAATGCAATCCCCAAAAAGACTCAGGTAGTCAATTGTTGCTACTACAATCTTGACCTTTCTGACCCCCCCTCCCCCCCACAAACATACCCTGCAGGCACCACTAATGGGTAGTTCTTTTTTTAAAAATTTTTTTATTGATTTTCTAATATTACATTTACATATTTGAAAAGCAGCGTGGTGGCTGGGTAGTAGTAATTCAATTGCATACAAATATCATTAGTACAGATTTCAGATTGCGAGCATAAACATTTCCTCTCTTTTTCCCTTCATATGTACTGTCTATTTGTGAATTTAAAGACAAGTTTTATCCTATCAATCACATAAAAAATAACTTTCTTACATATATCCATAGTTTTTAGTTTACACATATTCTAGTTGTTTTAACATACAATCTTTTAGACAATCAATGACCTAATAGATTTTTCAATTTTAATTCAATTTTAATTTCCACTAACATTTAGATTTAACGTTTGATATTTATCATTCCCAAAATTTTAATATACTCCCAAATCATCTATCTAATATTCAAAATACACATGCCATTTACTTCTCACCCTCTATGTCAACAAATTAAGGATACAATATGATATCCTTCCTTTTTGCTAATTTTCAGTTTTGTTTTTTAAGCAATAATCAAAATTTCTTTTTTATTTCAGTATTTAATACTTCCTCTCTTCCTCTTTGTATCTGCTATCTCTTGCTTAAACTGATAATTTTCATTTTTAATGGTCCATATAGATCCATTTATTACTTTCAACAATAGGTTTTTAGGTTATCTACATTATTCACCTTTACATGACCTTTATGCACAAATCAATATTCAAATTAGCTATTAGTAGTTATACTGCTAAATTTTAATGACCAATTTTTTTTCTTTATCTCAGTTCATAACAATGTCTTGTGTTCAACATGCACATCTTATCTATTTAAGTACATTCTGTTTTAGATTTCAGTAAGATGGTCGAAACTCCATTCTTCTTGAGTCTTATTCTGGCTTTTTTCCTTTGCCAAATCATCTTCCATGTCCTTGTTTTTGGGTCATCGAACCAATCTCCTTGTAATATCATGTATATTAATTGATGTTGGCAAAAACATCCGGTTGCCATTTTTTTGAGAGGACTTGTAGGTCTAGTGGGTCGTCTCTTTATTCTTCCATATCGACGTGGTTGTTCTGAATTGTTTGTCTTCTCATCCAACTGTTCTTTTTCTAGATCCTCTAGTTCCTTCTGTGTTGTATAAGAAACCTTTTCCTTTTTCCAAGTTGTTGATATCTTTTCTGGATTTTCAAATAGCAATATTTGTTGAATTATAGATTCTTCTGTCATAGTATTTGAAAGTTTCATTTTTTCCTATTGTATTTTGTATAGATGATTCTTTAGTTGTGGTCAAAGTTTGGGCTTTCATATCTGGGCTGTCTTCTTGTTCCTTCACAGAGCCTCTTAGTATTTCATTGGTAGTGGTAAGAGTTTGAATTATTGTTTTCAACATAGCGAGAGTTTATTGATCTTCAACTATAAAGAAATTTTGTTCCTGGCCTTCTTCCATGTTGCTATTTTAAACTAAAGGCTTTACACTTAAAAAATCCAAGAGAGAAATAATTATTTGTTATTTCTTAGTATGTTTAAGGTGAGTTAAAGTGTGATAGAATTTAATGTTTTATTTTAGCTTGTTAGCATATTTTAGTTTAAGTTTGTAAAGTTTATACCCTGTATTCAGCTCTGGGAAGTCGGGGGGGAGGGGAGGGTAAGGGAGGGTAAGGGGTAGGGGAGGGGGAGGGAGGGAGTTCTTTCTTTTTAAAAATGTACTGTAAAACTTTTCAATAAAAAAAATCCAAGAGAGATATTTTTTTTATAGTTAGGGAACACAGAGACTTTCACAGCTGTTCTTTCAGAGCTCTCAAGGTTATGTATCTTATCTATTTCCCTGGGCAGTCAGCCTGGCCCCTTTTAAAGTTTCCCTTTGAGTCCCAAAGTTATCTTAATCTTTTCAGTGTTTCTTTTTTTTCATAAGAAGAAACCCAGATTTCCAACAGAAGTAAATAATGAAAAATAAGAAATAAAAAATCTTTCAGTCCACATGCTTTAAGAAATAAAGTTCCAATTGGGATTCAGTTACTTTTTCAACGTTTAAAACGCCCTTGGGTATTTCGTCGCTGCTCTTTCTGGAGGGAGGGCTAAAGTTCCCCTTCCCTCACCGCAGGGGGGAGAATGCTTAGCAGCTTAAGGAGGTACAGAAAGTAATTAGGGTGTAAAAGAGGTAGACCTCACCCAGTCTCTTCCGCTCTGCTTTAAGAGTTGCCTGCTGGAAAATGTGACTTTGGCTGTTCATAGCCTAGGGATGAGCCATAATGGCCGGTCCTTTCATCCACTGGTTTGGAGGGATCGCCAGATCTAATGGGAGAGTTGTGGCTCTCCCGCGATCCAGCGAGCACCCCTCCTTGCTGGTCCCCTCTTCGGGGTGACTTTTGGCCCTTTTCAGGGGCCCCTAGCAATGCAAAACTGGACGGGGGAGAGAGAGCAAGTCTCCCAGCCATCCATAGTGGCTGCGTGGCAAACCAGAAGTCCGCTAATGGCTAGTTCTTGTGCTGTGAGCAATTCATTAACTCCCTTTGGTGGTAATTATATTTTAATTTAATTTAAAATATAATTTTATAAATAGTTTTATAAATAAAATGTAATTTGTAATTACATCTATATTTCCTCTTCGGAACCAGACTCTATTTTCTTTGGGGTTTCACATTCTTGCAAAGACCATTTTCAGTTTGCAAATCCTTTGCTTTCTAAAATAAGGCCTGTTCTGAAAGTGGCACAACAAACCAACTTTTCAATCCAGTGCACTGTGTAGCTTCTCCTGATACAGCAGAGAGTTGCTATAGAGCGATGACTTTTAGAGGTGTGTGTGGATGCATCAACTAACCACTGCCATGAATGTATTTGAGTTAGGTTGATGCTTTTCATCCTGACAAGAGTTAATGGATGCACAGACTGCAGAACAATCATTTTAACTGCCAGCTACAGTATTTTACTGGAGTAAACAACATGTTGACCATTGTGATCTTTGCTCATTTAATAGATCCTGTGCTCAGTATTATAATACACTTTCTTCCTGTTTTTTCTGACTTTCAGCTGCCTTAACTAAAGCCTTCTTCGCATCACTCCAAACCCTTTGAAAAGAACCCACCCAATCACTTAGGGTAGTTGACAATGGGGGTTCCTGTGGGCACTCTGGAATGGGCACGAACTCCACCCCCGTGGCTAACTTAAATGGAGTGAAACCAGTACTGCGGTGCACTGCATTGGTATATGCCACTTCTGCAAATGGCAAAAACTCTGACCAGTTTGTTTGCTGATAGTTGACATAGCAACGCAGGTACTATTCCACTATTGCATTAGCTCATTCTGCCGATCCATTCGTACTGGGTTGAAAAGCAGAACTGAGCCCCTGGGAAGACCCAATCATTTTTACAAATTCTCACCAGAACTTAGCAGTAAATTGGATCCCATGATCTGAAATGATGCGCTTAGGCACCCCATGCAGCCGGTAGATGTGTTGCAAAAACATCTTTGCTAGCTTATGGGCTGAGGGGAGTCCAACACATGCACTGAAGTGGGCTTGCTTGGAAAATAGGTCTATCACAGTCCATATTACACTGTTTGTACCACTTTCCAGTAGCTCCACGATAAAGTCCATGGCTATCTCCTCTCAGGGTCTGGTCGGGTCAGCAACCTGCTGCAACAGAACTGTCTACATTGAAGAGCTCGGTGCATTCATTCCCGATGTTTACTATGTTCCGTCTGCCAGTAGTAATTTGCTTAGTCAGAGTCATTTGTCTAGGTTTTCTCATTTTCAGGTCCACCATCTTGAAAAAGCAAGTTATATAGTCAAAGACGGAGATATTGTTGCTGAAACCATGTTGATTGGTGGTATTTATTACTTAAAACCAAAGTCTAAGCAGCAAGAGCAGGCAAGTATACACGTTCCAAAAAGCACAGGCCCAGAGAGAGACGTTCCAGAGAGAGATCCTGTTGCTACTCCAAAGGTTCCTAATAATGATAAAAATACAAAAAAGACACAGGTTGCTCACAGCAAGCCTGGGGTTCCTAATAAAAATGCTAATGTTGAGAATTCACTAACAGGTAAACCTTTGCATTCCAGGTGTATCCATAAGTGGCACAGAAGATTGGGTCATGCCAGTTTCCGTGTTCTGAAGAAGATGCCAGAGTTCGCAAGAGGTTTGGATCTAAAGGGGTGTAAGGTGTTCTTGGACTGTGCTGTCTGCAAGAAAGCCAAATCCAAAGCAGCAGCAATTCCAAAACGTGCTACACGCCTGTCAACACGCATTTTTGATTTGGTACACACTGACATAGTTGGTCCTTTTGCACCAAGACTTGGTGGTAATAGATATTTCTTGACAATCATTGATAATTATTCTAGATATGGATATGTATATCCTATGAAAGAATAATCTGAGACCTTTCAGATCTTTAAAGACTTTGCTAGTCTTGTCTATACCCAATTCGATGTCAACATTGCCAGAATCCAGAGTGATCGTGGTGCTGAATTCATGTCTCAGCGTTTCCAGGACTGGATGCGTGAGAATGGGATAGTACATCAGACATCTACTCCTTATACTCCAGCTGAAAATGGAGTGGCAGAACGCAGAAATGGGGTTTTGCAAACCATGATGCGTTGCCTTCTTGAAGATGCTAACCTCAGTCTTCCATACTGGGGTGAAGCTATCAAATATGCTAACCATATCATCAACCGTACTTGGAGTAGTGTGATAAATCAGACCCCTTATTTCATGTTGTATGGACACAAGCCTGATCTCTCACATCTCCATATTTTTGGTTCATATGCTATGGTGAATATTCCTTTAGCCCAAAGAAAGAAAGGGGGTCCTGCAGCAAAAAGGATGAGATTTATGGGCATTGATGATAATTCAAAATGGAGCAAATACATTGACTCTCATCATGTTATTGTGGTTTCACAATCTGCTACTTTTGAGGAAGATGCTGACTGGTCCAGGATTCATTCTAACGATCCTGGAGTTTATTTTCCTAGAGATGATGTTGTTGATGCCACACAACCTGATGATCAAGATTCACAGGATAATGTTCCTTCCACGTGTTCTTCTCAACCTACTGTTCCGACTTCGCAAGCCGCCGATGTTGCTGCTGGCGACAATGATGAAGACAAGGACGACACGGAAGAAGAATGGACGGTTGGCCCGAGACGTTCCAAGAGGACCACAAAGGGAATCCCTGCAAAACGGTATTCGTGGCAAGTAACAAAAACACCTGTACCTTTGATTTGTAATGTTACACTTCCACCTGAGAAGTTCACACAGATCAAACATCTTCCTGAATCAGAACAAGATAAATGGTTTGAGGCAATGCAGGCTGAAATGGACAGTCTAAAGAAACTTCAAGTGTTTACGCCTGCAAGCCCTCCAGCAAACATGAAAGTTATTGGTACTCGATGGGTCTACAGGATCAAAAAGAAGCCGAATGGTGAGTCGTTGTACAAGGCCAGACTCGTAGCCCAGGGTTTCGCTCAACGTTATCCTGAGGACTATACAAATACATACTCACCCACAGTGCGGACTGAAAGTGTGAAAATTGCATTAGCCACTGCAACTATCCTTGGCCTAGAGGTTTTCCAGTTCGATGTTGAAACGGCTTATCTACACGCTGATCTTGACGAGGACATCTACGTGAAAGGTCCTCCAGGTTTCCGACAGCAAGAAGGGGATACGTGGTTTCTACACAAAAGTCTTTATGGTCTGAAACAGTCTGGTTTAATGTGGTACTTATGTCTTTCTGACAAACTAAATTCAATGGGCTTTATTAAGTCCGAAACAGATGAATGCGTGTTTACTAAAAGATTCGGTAATAGGTATGAGATAATTCTTGTTTATGTCGATGATATTGTTTATATTGGTCCAAATAAGCAGATGAGTGAGGTTTTTGCTAAAGCTTTACAAAAGTTTTTCACATTGAAGTGTTTAGGATGTATTAACACTTATTTAGGTGTTCAAATTGCCAAAACTCAGAAGGGGTTTAGTCTCACACAAGAAGAGAAGATTGAACAACTGTTACATCACTGTAACATGGAGGACGCTAAGCCTGTGAGTATACCCATGCAAACTGACTTTCACATTTTGGCACATGAACCAAGTCCTGAGTTCGAAGATCAAACACTATATCGCTCAGTCATTGGGTCGCTGCTATATATTAGTAGTTGGACTAGACCCGACATTGCACTTAGTGTTAATCTGTTATCACGACACGTAGGCAAGGCAAAACAGTTTCATTGGACATGTGTTAAAAAGTTATTGAGGTATCTAAAACACACCAAAGACATGAAGTTGTTGTTGGAACCAACACATACTGACTATGCAGAGTTATGTTGTTATGCAGATTCAGATTGGGCGAGTGATAAGAAGTCACGGAAAAGTACATCAGGTTACATGATGTTCTTAAATGGATGTCCTGTTTACTGGCATGTGCGTAAACAGAATTTTGTTTCTTGTTCCTCTACAGAAGCTGAGTATGCTTGTGTGTCTGATGCATGCAATTCTTTAACCTGGTTTGATGCTTTAGTCACAGATATCTGGACACATCCGATTCGACCGATCACAGTGATGGAAGATAATGAATCTGTGATTTATATTTCTGAAACACGTTTTACAGGTTCAAGGTCCAGACACATTGACATCCGATATCAAAACATAAGGCAACTGGTGAAACAAGGTTTTGTGACATTACAGTATGTGCCTACACGTGATCAAATTGCTGACATGCTGAACAAACCACTTCCTACAGCCCAGCATGAGTATCTGCGTGAGAAGATGTGCCTTACTTGAGTCTTCACTTTGCTGACGAAAGAAGGGGAATGTCACTGCACTTTTTTTTTGTTCGTCAGAAAAGTTCATTTCTAACTGTACATTTCCCCTGCTCTCTGCACCTGTTGTGATAACTTATCTGGTAACCATAGTGAATCCCATATGACTAGTTATGTTATGGTTTCAGTCTGTTTAGTGCGCATGTCTAGAAAAGGTTCTCACAGTGTTTATCTTTATTGTTTTATTCACTTTGCTGTTACTGTCTGTTACGTTAGGATGTAGTTAGCTAGCTCTCTTTATAATATATATTTAGTTTTTATATTTTTGTAAGTAAAAAGGTATTTAGTAAGATTATGCGTCGTGTTTTTATTGCCTTCCTGCATGCATATCATGCATTCTCTGAAGCACGGTCCTTCGCCCTCTACAAAGGTGATTTTTACCTTGACAGACTCTTCCTTGATGGGCTTGCTGGCTGCACAGACAGCACAGCTCCCCACATAGCTCTCAATGTCTTTCTTCATCTTGGGCCATGAGAACTGACGGTTAGCGAGACCTAGCATTTTCAGGAACCTAAAATGGCCTGCTTGCTTGGCATTGTGGCTGCATTGTAGGACTTGCAGTCGCGGGCGGTCTGGAACATACAACTTCTCCCCTTTCCATGTCAACCCCTCCCTCATGGTCAACTCTTTCGGATGAGCCACAAACAATACATCAGTTTGCAGCTCTTGCTTCAGCTGTTGTGCAAACGCATTGGTGTGGGGGGGTGAGCTTCTCTTTTTCTCCTGCCATCTGGTTGTTGCTTGCGCCACTTGCTGTCTATCGGGAATGACCAAACTATCCACCTCCTACCATTTGCTTTTGTATTGGGGCATGCGGGATAGAGCATCAGCTAGGAAGTTCTTCCCTCCTGGGATGTATTTTAGTTCGAAGTCAAACCTTTTGAAATACTGCACCCATCTGACTTGCTTAGGAGAAAGTTTGCAGAGGGTTTTCAGGGCTTCTAAGTTTTTATGGTCAGTCTACACTTCAAAGGGGATCTTGCTTCCCTCCAGGAACTGCCTCCAAGTTAGTAGTGCTCACTGCACCACAAAAGCCTCTTTCTCCTACACCACCCATCACTGTTCCATTTTATTTAGTTTGCGAGATGTGTATGTGCACAGCTGTAAGTTCCCCTCCCCATTGCGCTGGAGGAGAACAGCTCCCACAGCCACGTCACTGGCATCTGCCTGGATCATGAAAGGTTCTTCAGGGTTTGGGTGTTTTAACACTGGTTCAGCACCAAATAGCCCCTTCAAATTTTCGAATGCCGCTTGGCAACTCGTCCAGTTCAAGGGCTGATTCATCCGGGGCTTCTCCCCCCCTTTTCCAGTTTCCAACAACTCCATGATTGACAAGGCAATCGTGGCAAAAGAGGGGATAAATTGCCGGTAGAAATTTGCAAACCCCAGGAAACTCTGCAGTTGCTTGCGGGTGTGAGGGACTTGCCATTCCTAGATGGACTTCACTTTTCCCGGTTCCATCTCTATCGCCTGACACAACACACGGTAGCCCAAATAGTCCAGTCTAGATTTGTGAAACTCACATTTTGACAGTTTGGCATACAGCTGAGTGTCCAAGAACTTTCTCAGCACCTGTCGCACGAGTTTCATGTGGTTATCCATAGTCTCTGTATAAATGAGGATGTCATCAAGATACATTAGAACCCCCTTATAGAGGTGCTCATGCAGCACCTCATTTATGAGTTACATGAACATAGCATGGGCCCTCATAGTCCAAATGGCATCACTTTGAATTGGTAGCTACCAAGGGGGTAGTTTAAGGCTGTCTTCCACTCATCACCTTCCTTAATCCTCACCTGGTAGTACGCCTCCCTCAGGTCTAATTTCATGAAGATCTTTCCTTTGGCCAAATGGCCTAGCATGTCCTTCATGAAAGGGGGGGGGGGTACATGTTCTCCATGCACACACTGTTAATCCCATGCAAATCAATGCATAATCTCAGCGACCCATCTTTCTTCTCTTTAAATCAGGGGTTCCTGAGGGTGCGAGATGATACTCCAGGGGGTGTGAAAACTTGAGTTTTCAAAATTATAGTGTATATGCATAATTCGTTGCTGTTATTTTGAACTTTTGTAAGGGGTGCAAGAATATATCAGAAGTATTCTAGGGGTGTGGGGTATAGAAAAAGTTGGGAACCACTGCTTTAAATAGTACTGGGGCTGCTACTCGGGATTTTGTGGCTTGGATGAACCCCCTTGCTAAATTCTTGTCAATGTACTCCCTCAGCTCCTTCAGCTCCTTCAGAGTCATGGAGTACATCTTTGATTTGGGGAGTTTTGCCCTGGGTAGGATTTTGATGACACAGTCCGTGGGGCAGTGAAGTGGCAGGATGTTGCCTCCCCTTCCTTCTCAGGCTTCTCTTTTCTCTTGTCAGGTGGGCTTGGGGCCCACTTCCTCATAATCATTCACTTTGAGGCTCTCTCCCAATAGATCCGAGGCCCCCACTTGGCTAACCATGCCAGGCCCAGGATCATGTTCCCAGCCATCTTTGGGGTGACCATAAAACGAATAGTCTCTTGGTGGTCTCCTAACTCTAGCTGCACTTGCTCCGTCAGATGGGAAGCGGTTTTGCCTCCTATCAACAAGCCATCAGCCTGTTCAAACTTCACAGGTTTCTTGAGCTTCCTTACATGTAGCCCTAGCCTCTGCACTGTGGCTTGACTAATTAGGCAACGGGAGCAACCAGAGTCTATGAGGGCCTTAACCATCCCCCTCGCCCCTGAGTGGGATGTTTTAATGCCTACCCTAAATTCAAGGTGACTGACAGGTCCACTCACCATCAGATTGTCTTCTCCCTCGTTCTCGCTGTCATAAAGGGCGGCCCCTCTTCAGTCAGAGTTCCATCCCCTCCACGCTCTGGAGGGGAGACCTCAATGACCTGGGTTGCTGCTTGGGATTTCTCCTTCCCCTTCTTTGGAGGCTTTTTCAGCTTTGAGGGGTTTGGCGCCGCGGAAGCCATCTGAGTGGTTAGTGCCAGGCACATTGCTGCCCAGTGGCCCTTTTGGCCATAGCAAAAGCACATGATGGGAGCACGGTCAGACAGCCCTGCAGGCACCAGGGATGCTGCTGCTGGTGGTTTTCTCCCCAACGCGTATCTCTCTTGGCTTTTCTTCTGCTGTGGTCCAAGGCTCCCATGGTCCTTGTACACCACCAGGTCTATCTCTATGGTGGTGACTAGCTGGTACCAGTCACTGAGTTGATTCGGGATCCCTCAGGCTAGGCACATATGGAAGAGGTTGTGGCTCAGCCCCTGTCAAGAGTTGCTGTGGCCAGAAAAGACTTCCGGTTTGCCATCGCGGCACCTGCGGATGTAGGAAGGCGAGCTCTGTCTTCCGCATCCGAATTCACCCCACTGGGGGACCCTGGAAAGGGTCAAAAGTCTCCCTGTAGGGGCGCTGAGCAAGGAGGGGACCCCCGCTTGATCATGGGAGGGTGGCAGCCCTTCCACTTCATCTGGGGCAGCCCTCCAAACTGACGGTGGAAAGACCAACCATAGCAATATGGCTCGTCACTAAGCTGCTGACAGCCGAAGTCAAAATTACTACCAAGCACCTGTAAAGCAACGCAGACGAAACTGGGTGAGATCTGATCATCTCTTTAAGACTTTAAATATCTTTTCCTGCAAAATCAGGAAATCATTCTTTCAGCTTGTAACAAAATAAGATGCAACATAAAGAAACAAGATGCCAGCTTAGATACACAAACCCAGATCTTGACTACAACCAAAGAACTAACAATGCAGAAAGTAACAGAAGAAGTGGAACAACTAAATACTAAGACAGAGGACCCAATTGACCAACAGATCCAGCCAACAGAAAAATCAGAAAAGGGAGTGACAACACTGAAAATGGAAAAGACTTTTAACATAAATCAGAAGAATTTTGAGGAAAAGGAAGAAGAACAGATTGAATGGAAGATAAACCTATCAGAACAATTGTAGGAAATTGGAGTAACAGGGAGGCAATTAAATGAATACAAATGGGCTAGTTCTTCCAAAAAAACTGTAACCAAATGGTCTTTCTTATTCCAAATAATACATACAATAATAGAGGGAGAACTGTTTGAGGATTCAAATGTACTGACATGGAAGGTCAGTTGGCAAAGGAAGAAAGCCAGAGCAAGGCTGAAAGAAACTAGGGTTTTGATCTATTAGAGGGGATTTTATACTACTGATTAGAGGGTTGAATATGGTGAAAAATAGATAATTTTTAGAAAATAAACTAACATTATTGTTAGGAGTTGTTGTGCAGAGGTCTCCTTGTGCTAGCAAAGAGTTGCACAAACAAGGAAGGGTACTGAGAGCAGTAAGAGTCACACAGTAACCACAAGAGTACACTGAGTTGTGAAAACAGAAAGTATTTTACTTTTGAGGTGGTGTAAAAACAAAAAATACACGGTCAAAAATAAAACAGTCCAGGTCATATACAATAGTAACAGTCCAAGGAGTATTCTAAATACAAAGTCTTCTTACCGGTCCAGAGGTCAAATACACAGTTCAGGTTTATCACAGTAGTAAACCAACAGTACAGCAAAACAGTAATAGTAGAGAGAGCAGTGAATTCAGAGAGAGAGAAGCTACTTTCCTAGCTCCCTCTTATGGCCATGAGAACACTTACACACCCATTGGCCAATTAACATCTTAAAGTCACAACATCATAGTTTATATATTTTCAACCCAACTATGTAGGCTATCACCATATGCCTAACAATTATAATTGAATAGGTAAGATGTGTAATAAGACTAACAAACTTTTGGTTTAATGTGGTGGAAAATAGATAACTTTTAGAAAATAGAATCAGATTATATGCAAATAGATAAGTTGTGTATTTAGAATATTAGAATTTGTTATGAAAGGGAAAAATGTAGAAGTTGAGATGAGGGAAACTTTGGTCACCTAAAGCCTGGAAATTATAAGTACCAAATGTTAATTTGAATATTGATGGGAAATTACAGCCTGGGGGGAAAAAGCAATAACAGGACATAGATTGTATATAAGGATTGAATGCAAACACAATTAAGATATGTATAAGCTAAAAAGTATTGATAAATGTAACAAAGGTGGTTTTTACTTAGTTGATAATAATAAGAACTATATTAGCCTAATATGAGATAGTAGATATTAAGGGAAAAAGAGGGGAAATATCTGATGTTGTAACTTGAGATTTGTGCTAAAGATTTATGTATGTTATTGAATTATTGATTACCATGTTGCTTTTTAAATGTTTAATTGTAAAATTTAAAAAAACTAATAAAATATTATTTTAAAAAAAGTTGCTGTGGCCAGTGCCTCAGCCTCCCTGCGATCCTCCTGAAATCTCTATTCAGTCACTGGTCTACTCCCCTGCTTGACCTTCCAAACCTCTACCTCTGCCCATTGGGTTTGTGCAGGGTCTCTGAACCGGTCTCTGAGTCCACAGAGAAATGCATCTGGGTCTGCCAACTCAGGGATGCCTTCATCATGGAGAATTGTCACCCATTCCGCCACCTCCCCTTCGAGGTTGGCCACTATGACATCCACCCAGGCTTCATCATTAGGGTACTGTTCTCCATGTCAATTGAGGTGGGTCCAGACTTGATTGAGGAAGAATGCCAGCTTCTTGGGGTTTCCATCAAATGTAGCCCTCAGCAGTGGGAGTGGAAGTGGCTTTGGCACTGGTCCAGGTCTCAGCATCCAGCCCCCACCGTATGGGTACATCCACAGGTGATCTCCATATCTGGGACCCGGGGGTGGTCAGACGTCTGCCCTCCCACGCTGAGGAACAGGTGCTGGTGGCGGGCTGTGGGTTCTCTGTCCCAGATTGGGGCTGGTCTGAGGAGGTGGCCCTGGCAGTGGGCTAGCAGCTCTCCCAGTCACCACGGCTGCTGCTCCTGCTGCGTGCTGAGACGAGAGGGCTGGTGCCAATGCTAGGAGCAGAAAAACTTCCCTTTTTAGGGAAGGTGGTAGAAAAGGTGGTTTCTTGGCAGCTTCAGAGGGTCCTGAATGAAATGGATTATCTTGACCCCTTCCAGTCAGGATTCAGCCCCAGTTTTGGGACAGAAACAGCATTGGCTACGTTTGTTGATGATGTCTGGAAAGAGCAGAATAGGGGTACTGCAGCCATCCTTGCTCTCCTTGACCTCTCAGCAACCTTTGATACCATCGACCATGGTATCCTTTGAGGCCAGTTGCAGTTTTATGGGGCTGGGCAGCACAGTCTTATGCTGGTTTTGCTCCTTTTTCCAAGGGCAGTCCCAATCTATATTGATAGAGATTGAGAAATCCAGCCCATAGCTGCTTCTTTGTGGTGTGTCGCAGGGCTTGGTACTGTCTCCACTCATTTTTAACATCTACTGTACATGAAGCTGCTGGGTGAGACCAACCATTACCATGGGTTGAGGTATCATCAGTACACAGATGAAATTCAACTCTATATCTCCAACCCCGGGTGACCCAAGTGAAGTTGCTGCTGCCCTGTCTTGGTGCCTGGAGGCTGTGGCAGTCTGGATAGGGGACAACATGCTTCAACTGAACCCTGGCAAGACCAAATGGATTTGGGGGCATGGAGCTTCGAGATCCAAGACTTTAACATCTTTAGTTATGAATGGGGTTGCACTACACCAGACAGACTGGGGGTCTGAACTCACAATTCCTGGAGTTATGACTTCTCAAAAAGCAGGTGGCAGTCGTAGCTTGGAGACCCTTTGCACAACTCCATGTTGTGTGCCAGTTGTGAAATTTCCTGGATCATGAGTCCCCGTACTCAGTCATTCAAGCCCTGGTCATCCCACACCTGGACTATTGCAATGTGTTCTACATGGGGGTAACCCTTGAAGAGTATTCAGAAGCTACAACTGGTGCAAAATGCAGTGGTGTGGGGAGTTCTTAGGGTGGCCCATGTTAGACCGCTGTTCCGTGATCTGCAATGGCTGCCAGTTTGCTTCTGGGTGCAATTCAAGGTGTTGGTTATAACCTTTAAATCCCTTCATGGCATGGGTCTAGGTTATGTGAAAACTGTCTCACCCAAATGGGATTGGCTTACCCCACCTGCGCTAGCAGAAGGGACATGCTATGGACCCTGTCGGTCAAGGATTTTTGGCTGACAGGGTGCAGGAGAAGACCCTTTTCTGCTATGGCTACTGCCTTTTGGGACATTGTAGCCCCTGAGGTGAGATCTGTGCCCACCCTGCTGACCTCCGTAAGGGCCTGAAGTCCTGACTCTGCCATTTGGCCTGGGGCCCCAATGTGGGTGCACCATTCTGGAGGTGGCTATTAGATTAAGAAAAGCCCCCACCTCTCCCCATGTACATCGTGCTCTCCTCCACATCTTTCAACTGTAGCTGTTTTATTGTTATTTATTGTTTTATCATTTTAATGCCTACTGGTTTTAATGTTTGTAAGCTGCCCAGAGTCACCTCTAGATGAGATGGGTAGCAGATAAATCTAATAACTAAAGAAATAAAAAAAATCTGGAATTATGTTGTCTTTTCAGGCAGAGTCACGCAACTGGGTTGGTCTGCAATGTGCAAAATATTCCCTTTGAAATGCAAGAAGAGAAAAGGGGATTGGGAAATAAAATGGAGTGCATCCTAATTAATCTAAATACACAGTTTAAAAATGATTACAAAACTCCCAAGAGGAAATTTGCATTAGGAAACACACACTGTTATATCCTGGAGTAAAGCTGCATTTTTATTTTTTGTTAAAAACATTTAGTTTTCAGTGAGTTTGTTCACTAGATGCAGAAGTCAATTTACCTTGGACAAGATGCCACCAGCATGGATGACCAATTAATATTGGGGTGGGATGATTTACTCATCCAGAATAAAGATTGATTGTTCAGTAGATCAAGATTCCCGGCTTTTCAACCTTTTCACCGATTGTACCACTTTTAGGTTATGGCAATATTCGAGTACCACCAGTTGCCTAGCAAGGTGTCAAAAACTTGATGACCAAAAAAAAAGGAAAAAAGTGATAAAGTACAGGTAGTCCTTGACTTACAACAGTTCGTTTAGTGACTGTTCAAAGTTACAACAGCACTGAAAAAAGTGACTTATGACCATTTTTCACACTTATGACCATTGCAGCATCCCCAGGGTCATGTGATTTACATTTGCATGCTTGGCAACTGATTCATATTTATGATGATCACAGTGTCAATGGGGAAACCAGATTCACTTAACAACCATGTTACTAATTTAACAACTGCAGTGATTCACTTAAATGTGGCAAGAAAAGTCGTAAAATGGGGCAAAACATTTAACAAATTTCTCACCCCTTCTCCTTTTATATCCTCTCCTCTCTCCCCCCTCCTCCTTTTATATGTTCTCCTCTCCCCGCCCTCGTCTTTTTATATCAGAGGTGTTGAACTTGATTTCATTGAGGGCCATATCAGCATTGTGGTTACTGGTGGGGGGAGTGGGGGGTTATGGCCAGCTCTACATCACTCAGGTTGGGGGGTACATATGGGGGGGATCCAGGGGTCTCCTGTGGAGGGGGTTAGGGTTAGGCTCCTTCCTTCCCTCTTTCTCATTCCCATCTCCTTCTCCCTTTCCCCTCACTGCTTCTCTCACAAAAAGCCTTTTCTCTCTTTCTCATGTACACGACCCTCCAAAATCCTCCCCAATCTCACGCACACGTCCCTCCAAAATCCTCCCTATTCTCACGCACATGTTCCTCCAAAATCCTCCCCAATCTTATGCACATGTCCCTCCAAACTCCTGCCCATTCTCACACACACACACCTCCCCAAAAGCCTTTCCTCCCTCTCTCTCTCACTCCTTCTCTGAGAAAAGCCCTTTCTCTTCTGCCTCTTTCTCCGCCGTCTTTTTTTCCTCTCCCTCTCCTGCCAAAACTGCCTCCTTTTATAGACTCTCCTGTCTCCGCCCCCCCTTTCTCTTCCAGGTGTGCTGGAAGTGCCAATCTCGGGGCCTTTGTCTTGCCCCAGCAGCCCTTCAGCTCCCGAGGACTCTCTCACGGCAAGTCCTGTGCTACACCGCTTTAGCTCGTTTCCTCCCCCACTACACTTGGCTAGGCTGGGCAGGGCCGCGTACCACCTGCCAGGTGCCAATGTACCACCGGTTGTAAAGCCCTGTTCTAGATAATCTTCCATGTTTCCTTAGCCAGAACCTAGAGATAGGCAGGCCCTAGGATGGCTTCCAGAAAGGGACTTTTCATGAGCTTTGTCAATTCCCTCTGTAAATGCTATGAAACTGCATCAATCATGGACTTTTAAGGCCCACAGTAAATCCTCGAGTAATAAGTTCAAATACACACTTGCCAGTTTGTTCCAGCTTGAGAACCTTACCTTGTAAATGTATTAATCACTTTAAGTGGTGGTGAACCAGTTTGTACCAATGGGGTCTGCAAAATACATCAAGCTCAAAACAACTGTTCCAAAGGAAGACAGTGCTTTGGATCCAAAGCAGAAAAGGGCTTTGAATCCTTCTTGGCTTTGTAGAGTAGTTGCACAACCTCAAGAAAATATGTATCTGAGGTCAGAAGCTGCCAACCAAACATGACAAAACTATCTGAAGTGGATGTGGGCAAGAAATTGGCACCTCTTAATTCAAACGAGTATTTTTCCAACCTTGGTATCTCAAGAAAAGAAGAATCTTCTTTTAGAAGGTGCCAGTAAGTAGAGCATGTGTGACCTTTCATACTCAGAAGCAGCTTTCCAGCTTTGTATTTCCAGTGCTACACATCCCTACATTCAGGGGTTCGAAGCTCAAAATATAACATGCATTTTCAAGCTGTGACATTGTACATCTGTGGCATATCTGCAACTGGGCTATGGTTTTGTGGCTCATAATTGGATCTGGATGGCTTGCTTCTAGCCCATCTAATGCAGTAGAAGAAAGCAGTCATGGAACTGTGTCTAATGGTATAGAGGAGATGGGGTTGATGAGGAAATGGAGGATTGAAGAGAAAGAAGCAGTTAGGCCAGGCTAAAAAAAATGGAATGCAATGGATACCTGCCTCTTTTTAAGCTTGGTATGCTATGGACAAATGAAAGGCATATGACTGGGGAGATTATTTTATGTGAGCAGTTTAGTACACTACTGGGTTTCATACTTAAGTGTTGTTGATGGTGTCAAGCCCCGCCGGTCTGCCGCCCGCTCGGGCCTCGACATTGCCTCCGTCAAGCCCCGGACCCTGGGGTGATGGGCGTGGCTTCGCCCGCACACCATGGAGCGCGCCGCAGCCCCGCCGTGCAGCTGGCCGGCGCCCCGGACATTGGGATGATGGGCGTGGCTTCACCCGAACACCGGGGAGCGCGCCGCAGCTCCGCCGTGCAGCTGGCCGGCGCCCAGCTGATCGGCGCGCCCCCTCCAGATCGTCGACTCCGTCGGGCCCCGGACGCTCGGTTGATGGGCGTGGCTTCGCCCGAACTCTGCGGAACGCGCCGCAGCCCCGGCGCCCAGCTGGCCGGCGCCCAGCTGATCGGCGCGTCCGCTCCCAGACGGCCGGCGGACTCGCGCTCACCTCGGCGGCGAGGACGGCGCCGGGCGTCCACCGAACTAGTGCTGGCGTCTGCTCCGGACCCTTTAACTTCTCGGCAGCAGGTCTCTGAGCTGCAGGCGGCGTCCGGGCAGGAATGGACTGGAGGCGATGTGGGACTGAACGGACAGTCAGACCCGCCCCAGCAAAACGTAGAGGGGTGTGTGGCTGTGCCCGTTTTGCCACCCTCACTCACTGGGCGCTTAGATGGACTCGGGGGGGAGCTAACAGCCGCAACGCCGGCGCGGACTGGGGCGCGTGAGGGAGGCTTACCTGGGAGGGGGCTTGGCGGGCCGCAGCAGTGCACACGGTGGGTGGTGGCTATGCAAGGTGATGGGTGGGGCATTTATGGGGAGGCGGGCGGATGCCGGTTTGCTTTGAAGGGGTGGGGTTAGGGTGTGGTAATATGATAAAAGAGCGTTGAGGCTAGATGCCTCAACGCTGACTTTACCGCGGTTTGATTTGTGCAAGAAATAAACCTGGTCACCCGTTCCTTTTGGAGTGCTTGTGTTTCCTGGAGGAGGACGTCGTGACAGATGGTCTTGCAGTTGGGTAAAATAAGGTAAAGGTAGTCCTTGACTTACAACCATTTGTTTAGCAACCATTCAAAGTTACAATGGCACTGAAAAAAGTGACTTAAGACCAGTCCTCACACGACTGTCATAACATCCCCACGGTGATGTGATCAAATTTCAGGTTCTTGGCAACTGGCACATATTTACAACAGTTGCAACATCCTAGATTGCCATTTGCAACCTTCCCAGCCGGAATCCAACAAGCAAAGCCAATGAGGTGAAGCCAGGTTCACTTAATAACTGCAGTGATTTGCTTAACAACTGAGGGGCACATGACATGGATTTTGTAATTTGTTAACTAACACAGTTATTTTGTATTTTAATTTGATGTATTTTCTCTTTTTAAAAATAATGTTGGTTCATTACAGATTGGAATGTAGGATAGTTGTATGGATTGATTAGATAGCTTTTAACATTCCTAAACTGAAAAGCAGAGAGTTCTGACAGAATGTGAACCACTGGAGAAGGAAATGGCAAACCACTCCAGTATCTTTGCCATGAAAACCCCATGGACAGTACCAAAAGGCAAAAAGATATGATGCTGGAAGATGAGCCCCTCAGGTCGGAAGGTGTCCAATATGCTACTGGGGAAGAGCAGAGGGCTAGTACTAGTAGCGCCAGAAAGAATGAAGTGACTGGGCCAAAGCCAAAAGGACGCTCAGCTGTGGATGCATCTGGTGGTGAAAGGAAAGTCCGATGCTGTAAAGATTTATTCTCCATAGGAACCTGGAATGTAAGATCCATGAATTAAGGCAAGCTGAACATGGTCAAACAAGAGATGACAAGACTGAACATCGACATCTTAGGAATCAGCAAACTAAAATTGACAGGAATGGGTGAATTTAATTCAGATGAACATCAGGTATACTACAGCGGGCAAGAATCCCTCAGAAGAAATGGAGTAGCCTTCATAGTCAATAAAAGAGTAGAAAAAGCAATACTGGGATACAATCCCCCAAATGACAGAATGATCTCAGTGCAAATTCAAGGCAAACCATTCAATATCACAGTAGTCCAAGTCTATGCCCCAACCACTGGTGTTGAAGAGGATGAAATTGACCGGTTCTATGAAGCCCTACAGCACCTTATAGAATTAACACCAAAAAATGATGTCCTCCTCATCATGGGGGATTGGAATGCTAAAGTAGGAAGCCAAAAGATAACCGGAATAACAGGCAAGTTTGGCCTTGGAGTACAAAATGAAGTACAAAATGAAGCAGGGCACAGGCTGATAGAATTTTGTCAAGAAAATACGATGGTCATAGCGAACACTCTTTTCCAACAACCCAAGAGACGGCTCTACACACGGACATCACCAGACGGTCAACACAGAAATCAAACTGACTATGTGCTCTGCAGCCAAAGATGGAGAAGCTCTATACAGTCAGTAAAAACAAGACCAGGAGCTGACTGT
The DNA here is from genome assembly GCF_947247035.1 of Vipera ursinii. Taxonomy (NCBI): domain Eukaryota; kingdom Metazoa; phylum Chordata; class Lepidosauria; order Squamata; family Viperidae; genus Vipera; species Vipera ursinii. Next base: position 34,099,989 of record NC_139522.1, read on the forward strand.
GGCTCAGATCATGAGCTTCTCGTCGCAAAATTTAGGCTTAGATTGAAGAAAGTAACAAAAAGCACTAGGCCACTCAGACATGAATTAAATTATATCCCTGATGAATAAACAGTAGAGGTGTATTAATGTCCCAGATAACCATGATTGGGTGGTCACTGACCCCAAGCCAGACATCCTAGAACACAGGTCGGCAACCCGCGGCTCCGGAGCCGCATGCGGCTCTTTAAGCTGTCTCCTGCGGCTCCCAGTCACCCGGTGCGTGCGTACCTCTCCGAATGGGCAGTGGTGTGCGTGCACCTCTCCAAACAGAGAGTGGCGCCACCCATTTTGAGAGGTGCACACGCACCTCTCTGGGCGGAGGTGCACGCGCACCTCTCCGAACGGGCAGTGGCGTCTCAATTCTTGTGTCAAAAAAGCAAATTCCTTCCTTTTTCTTAAAATTCTTGGAGGGATCTCTTTTAAAATCAAGACTTTTTGCTCAGCAATTACAAATTCAATGTTGTAGGAGGCTTGAATAACTTCATTTCTAATCACTCTCTTTGTAAAATAAACCACCACATCTCTGGGTAATTTCCTTTGTCTTGCAATCCACGAATTAACACGGAAAATTTTATCTATATCTTCCATTATTTCATCTGCTGGTCGCCCCAGCACCCCTTCCAGAGCCTCAGAAACCATTTTCTTCAAATTTTCTTTAGGATTTTCTTTTAAGCCTCTAATCCTTAAAGCAAACTCCATCTGATAATACTGTACCGAGGTCAAATCACAATCAATTTTCTCTACCACATTTTCAGTTTCTGTCATTTTTGCTTCCAGTCTAATATCATTTTGACTGAGGTCTTCCACTCTTTCATCCAAATTCTCAATACATATAGCCATGCCTTGAAATGCAGATAAAATGTCTGCTCTCATTTCTGTTAATTTCTCTGTAATCTTTTCATCCATAACCTTAGCTAGTTTTTCTGTTAACTTCTCCTCCAACTTTTTATCCATTATCTCAGCAAATTGTTGCAATTGCTTTTCCATAGTCTCTTGCAGCACATTCTGCAAATCTTTAACTGTAAGAGTTGATGCAAATACGGGTGCTGGGGGCAATAAAGCTTGCAACGAAGACTGCTGCACCAGAGCAGAAACTTTAGAAGATATAGCTGCCATTTTCACACACTATTGTTTGCTACGCACTTCCACTTACAAGCTCAGCAAAGTCCATTGAGTTAAAGATCAAAAGACCATCTTCACCTAGATCTCCTGTATCGCTCTGCCTGTGTCCTCGTTCTCCAGAGTTCTTCCTTTCTAGCAGGGATGGTTGCGAACGCCCTGTTCTGCTCCAAAAAGCCCGGAGCAGAGGCGCCTCGCAGTCCGGAGCATGCCCAGGCTTCGGGGGGGCTCAATCCTTCAGCCGCCAAAACTTTAAGTTCTGGCGGCCCCGGAGAGCTCTACCCCTACCTGGGCGCTCGCCCCCTCCTCTTCTCCCGAGGAGGGGGCTTCCGAGCCGCCTAAACAGCTGATCGGCGCTGTTTTCGGCGGCTCTACGGAGCCGCGAGGCTGACAGCCGAAGAATGGCTGCCTCCGGCGATGCCTTGCCATCCGGAAGTCCCTTAAAAAAGACTTTTGAGACCTACAAAAAGCAGGCTGATAAAAAGAGAGCTCCCCAAAGGACATTCCAAGTTGGGGAAAAGGTTTATTTGTCAACCAAATACTTACGCCTTAAACTACCCAACAAGAAATTCTTGGTGCCTTTCACCATCGTAAGGATCATCAACCCGGTCACAGTAGAATTGAAACTCCCCAGACTTTTGGGAAAAATTCACTCGGTTTTCCATTGTAGCTTAGTGAAAACTTTTCAGGCCTCCACTTTAAGACCTCCCCCAAGAAGGCACCTGGACCCCTCATAGTAGCAGATCAGACCCATTATGAAGTGAAACATATTCTTGACTCTAGAATTTTTAAGGGAAAATTGCAGTACCTAGTACAATGGAAGGGCTACCCATTGTCTGAAGCCATTTGGATGAAATCTAGTGATGTGAAAGCTGACAGACTTATCAAAACGTTTCATGAGAAACACCCTAACAAACCAAAAGCCAGCTCCTAATTTGTGTTTTTGTTTACATTACAGGATCTGTCCTTTTTGTAAGGGGGGGCAGATGTCAACGCTGCTAACATCGAATGTTCTTGCTTTGACAAAAGATGAATAAGCAGCTATTTCATATTTACAACTTGTGTGTTACTTTTAGAGCTAGAATCAGTTGTTGCTGGGGGGGAGGAGGAAGAATATCTCTCAAGGCTGTTTTGAAATAAGAGAAGATAAGAATTTGGTGGGTTGTCTAACAGAAGGGAAAACTGACCCTTCAAACTAATTGGAGAATGTGATTAATGACAGCAATGAATAGGAGGAGAATTGTGTTTAATATATTGTCCTAAGGGGAGGGGAATTCAGATTCCAGCTTCCAGCAAGCATTGCTGATGTTATAGGGCTCTAATAAAAGACCTTTAAGGTAAACAATGCCTCAGAGTCCTTTGAAGAGCTAATCCATCAGAAACTTAACAGTATGGCTGTCAAAGTTGGACCATAAGAAAGGCTGAGCTCCAAAGAATTGAGGCCTTTGAACTATGGTGCTGGAGAAGACTCCTGCGAGTCCCTTGGACTGCAAGGCGTTCAAACCGGTCAGTCCTAGAGGAGATCAACCCTGACTGCTCTTTAGAAGGCCAGATCCTGAAGTTGAAACTCAGATACTTTGGCCACCTAATGAGAAGGAAGGACTCACTAGAGAAGAGCCTAATGCTGGGAAAGATTGAGGGTGAGAGAAGAAGGGGATGACAGAGAATGAGGTCGCTGGATGGAGTCACTGAAGCAGTAGGCGTGATCTTAAATGGACTCCAGAAGATGGTAGAGGACAGGAAGGCCTGGAGGAATGTTGTCGATGGGGTCGCGATGGGTTGGACTCGACTTTGTAACTAACAACAACAAAACTGAAAAGATAAATCTTCAGATTGATTATTTTCTCTGTTCAGGTACAATGTTGTTGTTGTTGTTAGTTGCAAAGTCGTGTCCGACCCAAGACAGGAAGATCATTTTATTACAATTTATCAGAATATTCAGACAAAAGGGATTCCTCTCATTGAATGAGGGAGCCCTAATCTTTAGCTTACAACACCTTTTATAGTTAGCATAACAAAGAAAAATTCAAGAGGAAAGTTGATTGGACAGGATAAAAGTAACCTCCCCTTTGCATAGGAAATCAGTTACATGTGGTCAAGCATGTTACACATTTGCATCCCATAATATCATGCATGTGCATTAAAATGAGGTCTGATGTCAGAAGAGCCGTAAATTGTAAGGAAAAGGGTTGTTTGGAGTTCACTAAAGAGATAAACCAGACCCCAGTTTGTACTAACAAACGTTTTCTTATCTTCAGATAATCTTCAGCCTGTTTATCTCTTCAATTTAGGAATGTTAAAAGCTATTCCTAAATTCCTGTTGTATTGTCTCTTGAGAAACCTATATGCGGGCCAAGAAGCAACAGTGAGAACTGGACACAGAACCACTGATTGGTTCAAAATTGGGAAAGGAGTCCGGCAAGGCTGTATACTGTCGCCTTGGCTATTTAACTTATATGCAGCACACATCATGAGAAAGGCAGGGCTAGATGAATCAAAAGTTGGAATTAAGATTGCTGGAAGAAACATCAACAACCTAAGGTATGCAGATGATACCACTCTAATGGCAGAAAGTGAAGAGGAACTAAAGAGCCTCTTGTTGCGAGTGAAGAAGGAGAGTGCAAAACTTGGGTTGAAACTAAACATTAAGAAAACCAAGATCATGGCATCCGGCCCACTCAATTCCTGGCAAATAGATGGGGAAGAAATGGAGGTAGTGACAGATTTTATTTTCCTGGGCTCCAAGATCACTGCAGACGGGGACTGTAGCCAAGAAATTAAAAGATGCTTGCTCCTTGGGAGGAAAGCCATGGCAAATCTAGACAGCACACTAAAAAGCAGAGACATCACCCTGTCAACAAAAGTGCGTATAGTCAAAGCTATGGTCTTCCCAGTTGCAATGTATGGCAGTGAAAGCTGGACCATAAGAAAGGCTGAGCGCCAAAGAATTGAAGCCTTTGAACTATGGTGCTGGAGAAGACTCCTGCGAGTCCCTTGGACTGCAAGGCAATCAAACCGGTCAGTCCTAGAGGAAATCAACCCTGACTGCTCTTTAGAAGGTCTTATTGGAAAATATGCATGCTGAGGCATGAGCCTAAAAGCCATATTTGGCCTTCACAGCTATGGCAGAAAAGGCAGAAAATTAGGCATGACTCACAACTGCCTTGCTAGCAGTGGAAATTCTCATACCAATTGTAGCTGTAATCTTCTATTTATTAATGCAAGAATTTTAAGTAGTAGCATTTGATTGCAAAAGTATTTGAGTAAAGTAAAAGTTATAGTTATAGTTATAGTTTATTTGATTTATATACCGCCCTTCTCCTTGGTAGGGACTCAGGGCGGTTCACAGGGCATATATAAAAAGAAAGACAATACAAAAATTAAAAAAAGGATTAAACCCATGCCCAATTAAAAACAGTAATACAAATTTAAAAAACAATTAAAAACCCATAATCCCCCATCAGGCCAGACCAGCTAATTCGAACAGGTGGGTCTTCAGGCCCCGACGGAGTCTCATAGTAGTAGACAAAGCATATATTAATTTAGCTTAGCTGCATTTCTCTGTTTCTATTACGTATATCAAACATGCTGGTTGCCAAGTGGCCAAATTTTGAACATGTAACAGTGGAGATGATATGATGATCATAAGTATGAGGAACAGTCATAAGTCACTTTTTTCAGTGCTACTGTAATTCCAAATGGTCACTAAATGATTGGTTCTAAGTTGAGAACTATCTGCACCATAGGATCAAACTAGGCTAGTAAGTGAGTGGGAAAATAAAGCATCTGCCCTCTTCTTCTGCCTTCTACACCAGGCATCTTAACCTCAAGAATGGAGGTATACTAACACAGGATTGCTCTTATAGCCTTGTTTTTCAAACTCGACCGCTTTAAGATGCATGGATGTCAACTCCCAGAATTCATGCTGACTGGGAAATTCTGGGAGTTAAAAAACCATGCATCTTAAAGTGGCTGATTTTGAGAAAGAGTGCCTTGTAGGCTTTCAGCATTCCTCTGGCTGCATATCAGTGTTCCCTAAGGGATGGGGCAGGGGGCAAGGACTCCATCATTTGTGTCTCATCCCCTGAAAAGAGAAAGAGTGGCTGGGTGCTGACCTCATTGATTTTCTCTTTTCCTTGTACCATGTGCTTTTTCTGGACAAGCCAACCAATCTATCAGGAGGCATGTGTGTGAGAGGTGTGCCAGAGAGGGCAGAAGAAGATAAAGCCCTCAGCTGGAGTCAGGGAGTGCTTGGCTTGTGCAAGGCACAGCTGGTGTGTTGGTTTACACTTTCTGGGTTTGGGCCAAGAGAGCATCTCAAAGGAGGGCAAAAGACAATAATTGTAGGCACACTGGCCAAAGGGTCTGAATTTCCGTCCCAATGCTTCTCTAGGTAGGGAGGGTCTCTTTCTTGTGACACTTTCACAAAAAAACCTCTCTAACACAGTTTTAAGTACTGTAAAAGCACTGCATTCTCCATGGGGGAGGATTGTTGCTGTGTTGGTATCCCACTTCCCTTTTCCTCTCTCTTTTTATGAAAAAGGATCAGGTGTACAAAGGCTCAGAAAAATCATCAGCTTGAGATTGTGTCTGGATTCTGCTGCCAAAAATTGCAGGCCGAACTGTCAGGTTTGGCAGATGTCCATTTTCAATCTGTTTTGGTCACCTTCCTTCCCAAATAATGGGGACATCTAGTGAAATTTCAGTCCCTCCCAATCGAGTGGCATTGTTGTATCCCCAGACTTGCTCCCTGCCACCACTGAAGCCCAAACTCTTGTAATAAATCAGTTCAGCTCTAAAGAAACAAAATAAATTATTTGTTAAATTCTGATGCCCTGTTTTCACCCATGAGGAGAAGGAGAAAATAGACAAGGAGGAGAAGGAAGAAGGAGAAGAAGGAGTAGATAGAGGAAGAGGAGGAGGAGGAGGAGGAAATAATGATGACAATGATGACTAACAAGGGTGTCTTCTCATATACACACAGTCTAGGTCAGTTGTGGAGAAAATATAGACCTTCATATACTGCAGAATCCTAATCCATCCTGTATGTGATTTGATTCAGGCTTCAAGTGTTGTCACTGGTGTGTGTACAGTAAATTCTTCCATCCATTAAAACCTGCCACATGCTAAATCTGCCATCACTCTCTTTACTACCAAATATGGTGGTATTTATATAAACCTACAGAAAAAAAATCACAGAATGACAATCAATATTATTAGATGACATATGCTGAATGTGAGAGACCCCAGGCAGAGAAACAACAGTGTGCATTTCAGTCCTTTATATTTAACGTGTTTCTCATACTGAAAGGGGCATGCGGGATTCCGTTCACTTTCATATACTAAGCAGACCTGCCTCAGCTTGAATCCAGTGGTGGGATTCAAATATGTGAACAACCAGTTCGCTGTGTGGATGCCGCTTCCAGAAGTCCATTCTGGGCCTGGGCAACAAAAAATTAGCTACCGGTTCTGCCGAAGTGGTGCGAACTGGCTGAATCCCACCACTGCTTGAATTCTAAGTAAGAAAAATCCTTAACTCCATTTATTGAGATAGGTATAGTTTGCTAGAAGTCAAGTGAATTGCAATAATGCATAGCCAGAAGTGAAAAAGCTCACACCAAAATCCCCAAGTCTAACTTTTCCCTCCCTTAGTTGCCTCCCATCACTGGGCTCCCATGTCTAATCAAATTCAAACAAGATGTTTTAAGAACGGTCACTTCAGGCATAGGTTTGGTATTCAGTGGCATTCTGTTCCCAGCTGGTTGTTTTTGAAGCCCATCTTGGAGAGATACAGTAAAGTTTCGTTTCCCCTAGAACAGACATGTCAAACACAAAGCCCAGGGGCCGGATCCGGCCCGCAAAGTGGTTTCATGTGGCCCACGAAGCCATCCTTGAAACAGTGAGGGAACGGCCCCCACTGCCTTGGCCCTGGCCCAGAGACCCTCCTTCTGCCAGAGACCCTCAGATCTGTCCCACTCCTGCCCAGGCCCCCATAGGCACCCTTGATGCGAACGATGTAGAGCTGGCCACGCCCACCCAGTAGGCCATACGCACTCTAACCATGCCCACCCAGTAGGCCACGCCCACCCTGGCCACGCCCACCCGGCCCCCTGAGGGCAACCGCAATGCTGATGCGGCCCTCAATGAAATTGAGTTTGACACCCCTGCCCTAGAAGCATCCCCCCTCCCATCCAGCCCCCCTTGAGTTCATGGCAGCTGATACTGAATGGTTGCGAAGAGCAAGCATGAGGCGGCAGCTGACATTGTGCCTCCCTCGGAAAAAAGAGAAAGAAAAAAGTTAACAATGTAAATTATTCAGCATAGTTTGTCGGGATATTTAGACTAGACTAGACTAGACTAGACTAGACTAGACTAGACTAGACTAGACTAGACTAGACTAGACTAGACTAGAATAGAATAGAATAGAATAGAATAGAATAGAATAGAATAGAATAGAATAGAATAGAATAGAATAGAATAGAATAGAATAGAAATTCTTTATTGGCCAAGTGTGGTTGGACACACAAGGAATTTGTCTCCGGTGCATAAACTCTCAGTGTACATACAAGTAATAGTGATAAATCATGATCATAAACAACATAAAAATACATTCATCATGAATAAAATTTATGATCATGAATCGTGAAATTTATGCAAGAGTTTTGGTGATCGCACATGCTGGGTGGCCACCCATTCGGCTTCAGATGAGGGGAAATGTTTCCATGAAACTAAGTATTGGAGTATTGATTTATAAAATTTATTGGCTGCCCATCTTACCATAGGGTAAATCTGGGTGGCTTACATTTCCATCTAAGTTAAAACAAAAAGTTAAAATCAAACCTTAAAATCAAAGTCACATGGGGAGGGCGTGGGTGGAGGGGGGATCTGTTATTACTCAATCTACCACCTCCATTGCGCTGTTCCCCCACTGGGGCCCAAAGCTGACTGGCAATGCCACATCTTTAGGCCCTTACAAAAAGATAGGAGGGTTGGGGCCAACCTCACATCGGGGGGCAAGATGTTTCAGAGGGCAGGAATACAGCCTCCAGGCACCACAAAAGGACGGCCACAGCATCACTTGGATTACCAAGACACAATAACCAGCCAAGACACAGTGAATCCTTTTTGGTTTTGTTTATTGCAATAAATGGAAGAGAAGCTTTCAAAGCTTGGTTCTCTTCAAAGTCCTAACCCAAAATATGGGCTTCTTTATACAACCCTGCCACGACTGCACATCCCTCCTCTTTCCCCATTGGCTGAGGTACTATGAGGTTACACTTTTTCCGTCCACTTCTTACACATTTCCTGCTAACATATTAAATCATATTCACATATACAATAATAATGACAAAAATTAGACATTTAAATGGTTATTTTGAACTCTGTGGATATTTATGTCCCCCTTTAAGAACAATAGGTTCTGAGGGCAGTTTAATATGTTGATGGCAGACCAAGTGGCAACTAATTTACGGTATGCTAAACATAATACTTTTTGTAATGCTAATAAGCCAGGTAGGTGGTTAGCTTATCTGTTAAGGAAAAAACAAAAGTCACATAATATAGATAAGATAGAGTATACTGTAAGGGTAAAGAGGTATTTCAGCAAAATTTTATTAAAAAGGCTTTTGTTGAATTTTATTCCAAATTATATGTTAGGGATGTAACTCAAGGTTTAGATATAGATAGATATTTACAAGGTGTGAATATCCCTGTACTTACACAAGAGCGAAGGGAAGGAATGAATCAATTGATAACTGTTGAAGAAATTATTTTAGCAATTAAACAATTAAAAGTGGGTAAGGCACCTGGAACAGATGGTTTGACAGCCATTTATTATAAAAACTTACAAATAGAAATGGTGGAACCTCTAAAAGAATTATTTAGAACAATTCAGTCTGGAGGAGAAGTGCCTCCTTCGTGGAAAACAGCTTTTATAACGTTAATTCCAAAGGAAGATCAAGATCTTACTCAAACTAAAAATTACAGACCAATATTGCTTTTAAATACTGATTATAAGATATTTGCTAAAATTTTAGCAAATAGATTAATGAAGGTTATGCAGCAAAAGATTCATAGTGATCAACCAGGATTTATAAGTGGTAGACAAATGAAAAATAATGTGAGACATATTGTAAATTTATTAGAATTTTTGGAAAAAAAATAATCAAGTCCCCGCAGCACTGATTTTTTTGGATGCTGAAAAGGTTTTTGATCAATTGAATTGGCAATTTTTATTTAAAGTATTGGAGAAGATGGAGTTTGGGGATAGGTTTTTACAACCTATTAGGGCAATATATCAGAAACAAACAGCTCAAATAATAATTAATGGTAGTTTAACAGAAGCTTGTAAAATTGAAAAGGGTACAAGACAGGGAAGTCCGTTGTCACCTTTGATCAAGATACGTGATTCAAATAAGATAAAGGGAATTAAAATAAAAGATCAAGATTATAGATTAAGGGAGTTTGCGGACAACTTGGTTATTACATTAAGTCAATCGACTTTGTCGGTTGTAGATTTAATGGAGATAATTTCGCAATATGGAAAAGTTTCTGGATTTAAGATAAATAGGCAAAAAACTAAAATATTGTCTAAAAATATGACTATAGAACAAAAGGAAATCCTAGGAAAATTAACAGGATTTGAAATTGTTAAAAAGATTAAATATTTAGGGGTATATATTTCAGTTTCAAATGTGAAATTATATAAAACTAATTATGAATTGTTATGGTTAAAAGTACAAAAAGAGTTAGACAGTTGGAGAAAATTACAATTGTCTTTACTGGGAAGAATTGCAGCAGTGAAAATGAATGTCTTACCAAAATTTTTATTCTTGTTTCAAATGATACCTATACTTTAAAAAGATTCAAATTTGGAAGAATGGCAGAAAGGTATTAATAAATTTGTTTGGGCAGGGAAAGGACCGAGAGTAAAACTTAAGATAATGCAAGATATACATGAAAGAGGTGGTCTTAAAATGCCCATTTTAAATTATATTATGAGGCTGCGGTTTTATAAAATTAGTGATTGGTTTAATTTAACACAAGGAAGATTATTGAACATTGAGGGATGTGATTTATTATATGGTTGGCATGCATATTTGTTGTATGATAAGAAGGTGGATAATATCTTTAAAACTCATATATTAAGATATGCTCTGTTGCGAGTTTGGAAAAAATATCGATACAAGTTAAATTATAAAATACCAATTTGGGCAATACCTAAACACGCAATAGAAAATATAAGTGTGGGATTTAAATATGATGTGACTATATATAAAGAAATTTTTAGAATGGAAAGGAATGTATGGCAATTAAAGTCGTTTAATATTTTAAAAGAAGAAAAAATAGTTCAGACCTGGTTTCAGTATGGGCAGTTACAAGCTAGATGGAAAGAAGACCAGAAAATTGGCATTTCGACAACTGATGAAAATTTGGTAAAACAAATCAGAGATCAAAGTCAAGCGCATATAAGAAGGATATATAATGCATTGATAGAAATAGATTCAGAAATGGAACTTGTTAAAGATTGTATGATAAAATGGGCCCAGAATTTTCAGGAGCCAATAACGATGGATATTTGGGAAAAAATATTGGAAGAAGGAGGATCTGCCTACGATAGAAGAGTGGACTTTAAAAGTTTCAAACCTGGCAGAAATGGAAAAAATCTCAGCATATATATATTTTAATCCCATTTATATCCCGCCCTTCTCCGAAGACTCAGGGCGGCTTACAATCTAAGAAGCACAAATCAATGTGCTTAGCAATAGCCTTCATTCTATGTATTGCCTGCTTATTAGGGCTTTCAGGGGCCCCCAAGCGGCATTTTTACAAAGTCAGCTTATTGCCCCCAACAATCTGGGTCCTTATTTTACCTACCTCGGAAGGATGGAAGGCTGAGTCAACCTTGAGCCTGGTGGGACTCGAACCTGCACTAATTGCAGGCAGCTGGTGTTACTTAAGGAGGCATTAGCCCACTGCTCCACCAAGGCTCTTTTTTTTGAAAGAACAATATTTGAATATTTATATTTATATTTATATTTATATTTATATTTATATTTATATTTATATTTATATTTATATTTATATTTATATTTATATTTATATTTATATTTATATTTATATTTATATTTATATTTATATTTATATTTGAAAGAACAATCGCAACAGAGATATATTTTGGAATGGAGAAGATGGATCGATTATATTCAGAATAAATATGGGACTAAAAATTTTCATTTAACATATGAATAACTATTAGTATTATAAGATGTATTATTATTTAGTTATTAGTATTTAGTTATTTAGTTATGTTTAAGGGGAGTTAAAGTGCGATAGAATTTTAAGTGGTTTTTTTAGTCAGTTAGCTTATTTTAGCTTAAGTTTGTAAAAGTACTGACCGATTGGCCAAGGGCAAGCTTCCCCTCCTCTGCGAAGGCCCTTTTGGGGCTGTTTTTTTTTTTGGAGGATGGAGGCTGCTGACGAGGCCGCTCGAAAATCAGAGATGAGACCACCCCATTTCTCTGGACGACATTTATATCATGAGGCTTGTTATAGCCCTTTTGGGTCATGAGTTTATCTGGAGATGGGGATGGATGACTGGTTTGGATTTTATTGCCACCATTTTACATCTGTGGCGGCTTTGGAGGTGTTTTCGGTGGGGCCTGGCGATGTTGGGTGGTAGGGGGGCCCGGCTGTTGTTGGCCGGGCCTGGAACCTGAAGCTAGAGACTTGATTACATCTGTTCATCACTGGAGCTATGGATGCCTCCACCGACAAATGGACTATTACTACCTCCCAGTCATCGGACTTTTTTTATTGAAAAGTTTTACAGTACATTTTATTTTTACTAAAACAAAACAAAACCCCTCCCAACCCCCTCCCCTCTTCCCAACCCTCCCAACCCTCCCCAACACCCCCCTCCCTCCCCCTCCCCCCTCCCCGACTTCCCAGAGCTAAATACAAGGTATAAAAATATAAACAATCCTAGTCTACCATATGCAAACAACAATAAACTATTAAATCTATCGCACTTTAACTCTTATAAAATAACTACAAGCAATATAAATATCACATCAATACTTATTCAAATGCTAAGTGAAACTTTTTAGTCCCATATTTACTCTGAATATAATCAATCCATTTTTTCCACTCCACCATATATCTCTGTTGCGAATGGTCTTTCAAGTACGCTGAGATCTTTGCCATTTCCGCCAGGTTGGAAACTTTTAAAGTCCATTCTTCTATAGTCGGCAGTTCTTCCTTCTTCCAATATTGCCCTACTAAAAGTCTTGCTGCCGTAATTAAATTCAACATCAACTTAGTGTCCACAACAGTAGTGTCAGTAGTAATGCCCAGTAAAAACAATTGCGGACAAAACTTTATCCTTTTCTTAAATATCTTCTGCATATTCCACCAAATTTTAATCCAAAATGCTTTAACCTTTTTACAGGTCCACCATATATGAAAATACGTTGCATCTTCACCACCACACCTCCAACATTTAGGCTGGCAGTTCGGATACATACTTGCTAGTTTTTTAGGATCTAAATGCCACCTATAAAACATTTTATAAAAGTTCTCTCTTAAATTTTGAGCTTGCGTAAATTTTACATTTCTCACCCAAATCTTTTCCCAAGTATCCATTGTAATGACTTCTTGAAAATTCTGAGCCCACTTTATCATACAGTCTTTAACAAGTTCTGTCTCTGAATCAATTTCTAACAATGCAAGATATATCCATTTGATATGTGCTTGACCTTGATCTCTAATTTGCTTTACCAAATTTTCATCAGTCATTGAAAAACCAATTTTCTGATCTTCTTTCCATCTGGCCTGTAATTGCCCATACTGAAACCAAGTTTGAACAATCTTTTCTTCTCGTAAGATATTATACGGCTTCAAATACCATACATTCCTTTCCAATCTTAAAATTTCCTTATATGTAGTCACATCATGTTTAAACCCAACACTTATGTTTTCTATTGCATGTTTCGGTATTGCCCATAAAGGTATCTTATAATTTAGCTTATGTCTATACTTTTTCCAAACTCGCAACAGAGCATGTCTTAAAATATGTACCTTGAACGCATTATCCACCTTCTTATCATACAATAGGTATGCATGCCAACGGACTTTTCTCTTTCCCTCTCAGCGACCTGCCCAGAGCTAGATAGTGGTCTTCCCTGATGCCGGAAGATCTTGTTGTCACTGTGAGAGGGTGACCTTGCTCGGGAGTCGCTGTCCAGCTCTGTGATTTTATCATTAATATTCATTGTATTGATCCCTGCCGATTCGTTTCCTCCAGCTTTTAGCTTATTTTATCTCCTTTATTTTATTGATGATTTATTCCGCAGGCAAATTGCTTGCCCTGAGAGATTCCCCCCTCTCCCAGGTGTGGCCCTCTGGTTTGTGCCAACGGTACCTTAATGACGGATCTTGAGATCCTGAGAGGTGGCATGGCACAAAAAGGAGGCTTAGGGATTTTTTATTTAAACTTTTTAATGGGTTAGGGAGGGGGGAGGGATGTAAGGTCCAGCAGAAAGATGGGGGGATTTTGCTGGACCTTTCTCAGTCCAGGTTGGTAGATGGTTGCGGCGGTGGGGGGGTGTCTTGGGGCCTGAGGGGATGGGGTGGGGACAGTGATCCCCATGGTGATTGGGAATGGCGGCAGACGGATGAACAGAGGGCGATATCGAAATTTGGGATCGCGGCCCCGCTATCTTGGAGCGGTGACACGCTCCAACCCTCTGGCTTCATCCTGCTTTTCTGGGGGTGGGGGAGGACAGGTACCTGAGCTCAGGCTGGTTTATTTGAATGCCAGGTCTGTGGTGAATAAAGCTCCCCTCATCCGGGATTTGATTGAGGAGGAAGGCACAGACCTGGCATGCATTACGGAAACTTGGTTGGACCCAGAGGGAGGGGTCCCTTTGATTGAGTTATGCCCACCAGGTTTCCGTGTGCTTCACCAGCCTCGGGCTCAGGGTAGGGGCGGGGGAGTGGCAGTTGTTATTAAGGAGGCCCTTTGTCCGCGGGAGGCCACTGCCCCTCAGATGGGTGGATGTGAGTCCCTCCTCCTGAGATGGGACCCTGGGGGTCAGTTGGGCCTGTTGCTCATGTACCTTTCTCCCAGCTGTGTGGCAACGGCCCTGCCCAGGCTACTCGACGCTCTTTCGGGGTTGGCAGTTGAGTTTCCCAGACTCATGGTTCTGGGAGATTTTAACCTGCCTTCCCTGGGTGGTGCGTCGGGGGTGGCCTGAGAGTTCATGGCTTCCATGATGGCCATGGACCTGACCCAGATTTTTCAGGGTCCGACTCACGAGGGGGGAAACACGCCCGACCTTATTTTTATCTCCGGGCAGTGGCTTAATGGTCTGGGTGGGGTTACTCCAACCTCTCAACCCCTTTCATGGACAGACCATTATCTCCTGTGGTTGGGCCTCCGTCATGCCACCCCCCACTGCTGGGAGGCGGAATTGACCAGGTGGTTCCGCCCCAGGCGCCTGATGGACCCAGATAGGTTCCAGACGGCGTTTGGATTGATTCCTACCTCCCTTTCCCACAGTCCAGTCAAGACCTTAGTTGATGCCTGGCAACGAGCTGCTTCGTAGGCTCTCGACCGCGTTGTGCCTTTGTGGCCTCGGACCCGGTGCAGATCCCGGCTCGCTCCTTGGTTTTCTGTAGACCTGCGGGAGATGAAGCGCCGGAGAAGGGGCCTAGAGAGCATTTGGAGATCCAGTCAGTCCGAGTCTGACCGAACACAGTTAAGATCCTTTTCTAGATCTTATCTTGTGGCAATGGAGGTGGCGAAGCGTGCTCACTTCGCCACCCTCATTGCGTCCACAGATAACCGCCTGGCTGCCCTGTTTAGGGTGACCCACTCCCTTTTAAATCAGGGGACGGGAGAGGACCCCTTGCGGGGATGGGCCGAGGAATTTAGTCAGTATCTGGTGGATAAAATCGCTCAGATTCAAGTTGGTCTGGACTCCGACTGGGCAGTATCTGACGAGGGGGAAGCGATGGGTTTGGCCGATAACATTTGGGAAGAGTTTGATCCTGTGACTCCGGATGAAGTGGACAGGATCATGGGGAAATTAAGTGCCGCCACGTGTTTGTTGGAACCGTGTCCCTCCTGGCTGGTTTATGCGGCTTGGGAGGTTAAATGAGGCTGGCTCCTGGAAGTTACTAATGCTTCCTTGAGTGAGGGGTGCTTCCCTACCACCTTGAAAGAGGCGGTGGTAAGGCCCCTCCTCAAGAAACCTGCCTTGGATCCAGCTATTTTAAATAACTTTTGTCCTGTCTCCAATCTTCGCTTCCTTGCGAAGGTTGTTGAGAGCGTGGTGGCACGGCAGCTCCCTTTGGTCCTGGAGGAAACTGAGTATCTGGATCCGTACCAATCGGGTTTCAGGCCTGGGTACAGCACGGAGACGGCATTGGTCGCGCTGGTGGATGATCTCTGGTGGGCCCGATGTTAGGTATTGTTGTGCAGAGGTCTCCTTGTGCTACCAAAGAGTTGCACAGACAAGGAAGGGTATTGAGAGTAGTAAGAGTCACACAGTAACCACAAGAGTACACTGAGTTGTAAAAGCAAAAAGTATTTTACTTTGAGGTGGTGTAAGAACAAAAATGCATGGTCAAAAATAAACAGTCCAGGTCATACACAATAGCAACAGTCCAAGGAGTAATCCATAATACAAAGTCTTCTTACCGGTCCAGTGGTCAATACACAGTTGTACAGGTTTATCACAGTAGTAAACCAACAGTACAGCAAAACAGAGCAAAAACAGTAATAGTAGAGAGCAGTGAATTCAGACAGAGAGAGAGAAGCTAAATTCCTAGCTCCCTCTTATGGCCATGAGAACACTTACACACCCATTGACCAATTAACATCTTAAAGTCACAACATCATCATGGCTTATATATTTCCAACCCAATATTGTAGGCTATCATCATATGCTTAACATTCTCCCCTTTGGGTAAGATAATATATAACCTGTTACAATCTTATGCATATTCTTTCACAATTAGCATTGTGTTTCACATCACTTTGGACCTTCGTAAAATGGTCTGCGATGTTTACATCAGATGGGCAATACTCTAGCTGTATTAATTTATCCTTAACACATTGTCTTACATTTAGATAACGAAGAGCTGTATGTGTGGATCTTGTTCTGACTGCAGCATTGTTTGCCATCTTTATCGCAGCCTGATTGTCCTCATACACAATAAATGGATCATTTACATTTAAACCCATATCCAACAGTAATTGTTTGTACACTAGCAGTTCTGTACATAACACTGATAGACATGAGAATTCAGCCTCCATTGTGGACAGGCTTATGTGTTTTTGCCTGATGGACTTCCATCCAATCAAAGAATCACCCAACATTATAGCCAATCCTGAAGTTGATTTACGAGTGCTTGTCTCAGAGGCAAAACTCGCATCTGCATATGCTGTAAGGATTAACTCACGATTTGGCTCTAAGTATAACGAGTAGTGAATAGTCTGCTTTAAATACCTCAATACTCGTTTAGCTGCTTGCCAGTGTCTAACAGTTGGTTCATTGTTCTACCTAGCCAATTGGTTTACACAGTAGGAAATGTCAGGTCTAGTCCAATTACTGAGATACATAAGGCTTCCTATCAAAGATTGGTACATAGTCTTATCAAATACAGGACTCTCAACATTAGTGTCCTTGAAACCCATAGCCATTGGAGTTTTTGCTGGTTTACATAGCTCCATGTTGTATCTCTTTAATAACTGAGATACTTTACTGGCTTGCGGAAACCTTAAAACCTCTATTTGTTTTTACAATATCTAACCTCAAATAGTGGCTTATTTTCCCAAGGTTCCTAATTGTAAATTTGTTTTGCAATCTTGAAATGATGTCCTTAGCTTCTAGCTCAGTTTTTGTTATGATTGCAATATCATCTGTGAATAATAGAAGCAAAGATAACACTCCGTTGTGTTCTCTTCTAAACAAACAAGGATCAGCATCACTGGCTACAAAACCTATCGCATGCAACATTCTGTTTTTTACCCTTCCTACAGAATTTGGCTATATGCCCTCTAGCCCCACAAGAATAACATTTCTTTATGTTGTAAGCAGTGGTGAATGGCTGCTCCTCTCGTGGTTGTGTCTCTCTCAGCTGGTCTCTGTCACGCCTTCTTCTGGACTCTTCCAGCACTCTCCTGGTAATGTTAGTCAAAGTCAGTTCCTCTCTGGTCAGGACTTCCAAAGAAGAAACATACTCGTCATAACTTTCATCCAAAGAAGACAGAATAATATAGACCTGATGCAACTCTGAAAAAATCAGCTCCTTTTCATGAAGCTCTTGAATAGTTGTCTTCATGTAGTTTAAATGGGTCAACATATCTCCATTCTTCTGCAGATGAGCCCTAAACAGCTTGCGTGTAAGGTGTATATGAGCACCCACACTGTCTCGAATATAAAGCCTTCGCAAAATGTCCCAACACCTAGCAGCAGACTCCTCACCACAAATATGGACAAGCTGCTGGTCATTCAGTGTTAGTCCAATAATGCAAAGAGCTTTCTCATTGTCACGTTTAAAGTTGTCTATCTTTTTTGCATCGTCTTCGTCATCTGGATCCCAAGCAGTAGTATCGGGTGAGTTATTTACTACAGTCCATAGTCCTTCCTTGTGCAAAAGCAAGCAGCATTTCGTGGACCAGGAAACATAGTTTGTCCCATCCAACCGGGTTATCCAGGAAATGCCTGACAACTGTTCTTGTGCCATTTTACACCAAATAGCTAACACAAACTGAGCTAGGAATACTGTGTGTACTAACTCTCAGTACAGGGCTGGGCCCATAACCAGTGTTAAGAAATTATTGTGCAGAGGTCTCCTTGTGCTACCAAAGAGTTGCACAGACAAGGAAGGGTACTGAGAGCAGTAAGAGTCACACAGTAACCACAAGAGTACACAGAGTTGTAAAAGCAAAAAGTATTTTACTTTAAGGTGGTGTAAGAACAAAAATGCATGGTAAAAATAAACAGTCCAGGTCATACACAATAGCAGCAGTCCAAGGAGTAATCCAAAATACAAAGTCTTCTTACCAGTCCAGAGGTCAATACACAGTTGTACAGGTTTATCACAGTAGTAAACCAACAGTACAGCAAAACAGAGCAAAAACAGTAATAGTAGAGAGCAGTGAATTCAGAGACAGAGAGAAGCTACATTCCTAGCTCCCTCTTATGGCCATGAGAACACTTACACACCCATTGACTAATTAACATCTTAAAGTCACAACATCATCATGGCTTATATATTTCCAACCCAATATTGTAGGCTATCATCATATGCCTAACAGGGCTTCTCAATGTATCACCAAAGTCAAAGAGGGTTTTGTCTATATGAAACGCAGCAATCAACATGTTTCACTGGCCAATGGTTGGAGGATGAAGGCCTCTGGTGAAGATAATGCATACTGTCCATATATTGACGAACGTTTACCAATGCTGTATGTGCCGAAACGACGATTTAACCTTTTATCTCTAAAGGCATTGGTTAAGGCTGGGTTTGTGGTGACGTTCAAGGGGGAGAAATGTATTATGGAGAGGAATGGAACCTGTGTTACTGCCAACCTAAAAAATGGTTTGTTTGTTCTCACTGGCAACCCGGTTAATACGACTAATGCTAACTCTATATGTGAGAACAAGAAGCCGCATGATGAGTGCATACATTTGCTTCATCGACGGTTAGGGCATGTGAACTTTACCGCACTATGTAGGACTATTGAATTAGTGAAAGGAATAAGACTGAAGCCGTGTAAGAGATACCTGAATTGCAATGCATGTAATCAGGAAAAGAGTAAGGCAACTCCTGCAAACAGGTTAAATGGTTTCAAGACCACTGACCCTTTGGAAGTTGTATTTGTAGATCTTATCGGCCCCATGAAGCCTAGTTTAGGGGGATCATATTTTGTCCTGAGCATCATGGATCATTACTCTCGTTATGGGTTTTGTTACCTACTTAAATCAAAGGCAGAAACGTTCCAACATTTTTCAAACTGGCTTAAGTTTGTAGAGAGAAAAACAAAGTGAAAACTTCAGTGTATAATAACTGATAACGGCACTGAATTCACTAAAAGGCGTTTTGTAGATATGCTACAATCAGCCCGCATTGAGCACAAGCGTTCAGCCCCTTACAGGCCTCAACACAATGCATTTGTTGAGAGACGTGGGCAAACGTTACACGCTATGATAAGGACTATGTTAACAGATTCTGGCTTAACAGATAGACTATGGGGGGAGGTGGCAAAATGTGCAAACCATGTCATAAATGTCGTGGTGAACTCTTCTACCGGTAAAATACCATACACGTTATGGCATGGCAGAAAACCAGACCTAGGTTACCTGCACACGTTTGGCACCCCAGCATGGGTTCACATTCCTGCACAACTCAAGAGTAAAGGCCAGCATAGGGCAAGGCAATTGTTTTTTGTGGGATATGAATCCAACCATAAAACTTATCGTTTTGGGGAACAAGGCACCACTAACATATATTGTAGTGCAAGTGCCAAATTCCTTGAGCACGTTTGTTGGGATAGGCTAGAGCAAGAAAATGTTAATACTGATCCTCTTGTATTTAAAAACTCCCCTGATAACATAACTAGAAATGATAATACATCTTCTGTACCTGTAAAAGATGAAGATTCGATAGGGGAGATAAAGGAGGAAGAAGAGGAGACATCAATACAAAGACCTGTACAACTTAGGCATTCAATGCGCAACAGACTTCCACCTGATCGCTATGAGGCCAGTGTGATATGCCAAATTGACTTAGAGCCATCTAATTATGATGAAATTAGGATGTATCCTGAAAAGGAACAGAAAGCATGGAAGGCTGCGATGGATAGGGAGTTAAAGTCTTTGCAGGATCTAAAGGTCTACGAAAAAGCAAAACTGCCACCTGGTGAGCATGCAATAGGTTGCAAATGGATATACAAGGTAAAGAAGGGTGTAGATGGGACTGTTACACATAAGGCACGATTAGTAGCACAAGGTTTTGCTCAAACCACCGAGGACTATGATGAGGTGTTTGCACCTAGTCTGAGGGCAACTACTTTAAGAGCAGCTTTAGTGTGGGCGGCTAAAAACCGATATACAGTAAATCATGTAGACGTGGAAACTGCATACGTACATGCTCCATTACAACACACCATTTATTTAAGAACACCACCAGGAGTGACCAAGGATATAGAAAACGATTGTTGGAAGTTAAAGAAAAGGCTCTATGGCTTAAAACAATTGGGTTTTGATTGGAATAAGTGTATAGTTAATGAATTGGATGTGATAGGTTTCGTAGCCAGTAATGCTGATCCATGTTTGTTTAGGAGAAAATATAACGGAGTATTGTCTTTACTTCTGCTGTTTACTGATGATATTGCAATAATAACAAAAACTGAGGAGCGTTTTGGAACAGCAGAGTGGCGGAGGAACCTGAAGTTGTCTCCGTGAGCCCCGGTGACCTTCGGAGGGGCCTGGTTGGGCCCGGAAGATCCCGGAAGAGTTGCGACTTGTAACAGCTCTGACCAGCTGGTTTTGTCTTGTAATGGCTTCGACCGGCTGATTTTCGGAGCCGATGGAGCCGCGGCTTGGTACGGTGCATGGAAAAACGGCATGTAGACCAACTTGCGGAATGGCGGAATGGCGAGGAATGGCAGTAATATCTGTAGCAGCTGGCGGGGAGGGCTTCATAGCTCCTTGGTACTCCGTCGGCCGGTGCTGTACCCGCCTATCGCCCAATTTTCCTTGATATGGAGTAGAACTTTTGTAGCCGGGACATCTGCTTATTTTGTCATCTAGCAGGCTTCTACATCTTTGGCCAGTAACTAATTCTCTTTGACTTCCGTCCCCCCCTAAAGATTCAGAAGGACCCAGGTGTTGAGCCACTGTGAGAGAGTGGCGCGGAGGTACCATCTGCTATCCCCCCTAGAGGTGAGAGCTCTATGGGGGTAGGCCTTATCCTGGACGTATATTCCATTCTGCTTCCTGGTTCAGGCCTGTGACCGTCATGAGAGGATGGTGGCTGACCTGTTCAGAGGTTATCCAACTCGAGTGGCAGTGGAGTTGGCCAGGCGGTCTGGACATGTACCCATCTTCTGATTTAAGACCCTCCTATCAATCATGGGTCTGCCGTTGCTGGACCCTCATGGACAACTATGGCTCGCTTACATTATACCAGCACAGATTGATTCGCTCTCAGGGGTGCCCCCCCCTTCCTGGGTGCGACCCGCCTGTTTCTTTATTTCTCCTCTTGATGACGGGCCCAATTGTTGGGACCCTGAGAGATGGTTGGGTAGGGACAGGAACCTCTTGTATAAATTTAAGAAGAGGCTCCTGGTTTGTTTTTTATCGAAATATTTTATAGGGTTAGGGAGGGGGGAGGGTTTGCGGTCTTGGTTGGATTCTGGGGGGTGTCCACCATCCGCTGTTCAGGCCAGGCCTGGGACAGATCACAGTCGGACGGGGCTTGGGCTGGTTGCCTCCGGGACCCCGGAGCGGGGTGTGGGATTACCTATTCCCACGACATTAGGGAATGGCAGCAGGTGTTCGAACAGGGGGCCGTATCAACATTCGGGAGTGCGTCCCCGCTGTCTTCAAGCGGTGATGCGCTCCGACCCTCTGGTTTCGTCCCGTGGTTCTGGGAACGAGGATGAGCAGCCACCTGAACTCAGGCTTGTGTATTTTAATGCCAGGTCCATAGTTAATAAGGCCCCTCTCATCCGTGATTTGGTTGAGGAGGAGCGTGCGGACCTGGCTTGCATTACGGAGACCTGGTTGGACCCAGAGGGAGGTGTCCCTCTGGTTGACATTTGCCCACTGAGTTTCCGGGTGCTTCACCGGCCTCGGGCTCAAGGTAGGGGCGGGGGTGTGGCGGTAGTTGTGAGGGAGACCTTATGCCCGCGGGAGGCCACCGTTGTCCAAATAGCCGGGTGTGAGTCTCTCCTCATGAGATGTGGCCCTAGGGCTCAGTTGGGCTTGCTGCTGGTGTACTTTTCGCCTAGTCACATAGCAGCAGCCCTGCCTGAGCTTCTCGACATCCTCTCGGGGTTGGTGATTGAGTTCCCCAGATTTATAATTTTGGGTGACTTCAATCTGACATCCCTGGGGGGATCATCTGAGTTAGCTCAGGAGTTCATGGCTTCCATGACGGCCATGGACCTGACGCAAGTAATTCAGGGCTCGACTCATGGGGGGGGGGTCACACGCTCGATTTGATTTTTCTATCTGGACAGTGGTTAGATGATCTGGGTGGGGGTTCCCCAATTGTTACGCCCCTGTCATGGACTGATCATCATCTCCTGCGGCTGGTCTTCCATTTTGCCACTCCCCGTCGTGGGGTTGTTGAACCAACTAGATGGTTCCGCCCCAGGCGCTTAATGGACTCTGAGCGATTCCAGGCGGCGCTTAGGTCCCCACCTGCCGCCTTAGTTCACAGCTTGGCTGAAGCCTTAGTGAAAGCCTGGGAAAAGGCAGCCACGGAGGCACTCGACCAAGTTGCACCCATGCGGCCCCTGACCCGGTGCAGATCCCAGTGGGCTCCGTGGTTCTCCGCGGAGCTCCGGGAGATGAAGCATCGGAGACGGGGCCTAGAGAGCTGTTGGAGGTCCAGCCGGTCTGAATCCGACCGATTGCGACTAAGATCCTTTACGAGGTCTTATCTCGCGGTGATGAGGACGGCAAGGTCTAACTACTTTGCTACCCTCATCGCGTCCGCAGATAATCGCCCGGCCGCCCTGTTCAGGGTGACTCGTTCCCTCCTGAATCAGGAGGTGAGGGAGGAGCCCTTGCAGGGTCGTGCTGAGGAGTTTAGCCAACATCTGTCAGACAAAATCGCTCAGATCCGGACCGCTTTGGACTCCGACTGGGCAGAGTCTGACGGTGAGGTCATGGGCGGTCTTGGCGATGTCATCTGGGAGGAGTTCGATCCTGTGACTCTGGAAGAGGTGGACAGGATTATGGGGAGGCTGAGCTCCACCACGTGTTTATTGGACCCGTGCCCCTCCTGGCTGGTTTATGCGGCTCGGGAGGGGACACGAGGCTGGCTTCAGGCAGTGATAACTGCTTCTTTGAGTGAGGGTAGTTTTCCCGCCGCCTTGAAGGCGGTGGTGAGACCCCTCCTCAAGAAGCCTGCCTTGGACCCAGCTGTTTTAAACAACTATCGTCCGGTCTCCAACCTTCGCTTTCTTGCGAAGGTTGTTGAGAGTGTGGTGGCGCATCAGCTTCCTTTGTTCCTGGAGGAAGCTGATTATCTAGACCCGTACCAATCGGGCTTCAGGCCTGGGTACAGCACGGAGACGGCATTGGTCGCGCTGGTGAATGATCTCTGGCGGGCTTGGGACAGGGGTTGTTCCTCTGTCCTAGTCCTATTAGACCTCTCAGCGGCTTTTGATACCATCGACCATGGTATCTTACTGCGGCGTCTCTGGGGGTTGGGAATGGGAGGCATCGTTTTACGGTGGTTCTCCTCCTACCTCCTGGGACGTTTGCAGTCGGTGTTGGCAGGAGGGCAGAGGTCGGCCTCGAGGCCTCTCATTTGTGGAGTTCCTCAGGGGTCGATCCTCTCGCCTCTCCTGTTCAACATCTATATGAAGCCGCTGGGTGAGATCATTCGTGGTTTTGGGGTTGGGTATCATCAATATGCTGATGATACCCAGCTTTTTATTTCTACCCCAAACCACCTCAGTGATGCCCTCGATGTGATGTCCCGTTGCCTGGAGGCGGTTCGGGTCTGGATGGGGAGGAACAGGCTTCGGCTCAACCCCGACAAGACTGAGTGGCTGTGTGTGCCGGCGTCTCGGGAAATTCAGATCATTCCATCGTTAACCATGGGGGGTGAGATATTAACCCCCGTAGATAGGGATCACAACTTGGGTGTCCTCCTAGACTCACAGCTCTCTTTGGAAGATCATATAGGAGCTGTGACTAGGGGGGCCTTCGCCCAGGTTCGCCTGGTGTGCCAGTTGCGGCGCTATCTGGACCGAGATGCCTTGCGCACAGTCACTCATGCGCTCGTGACCTCCCGTTTGGACTACTGCAATGCTCTCTACATGGGGCTGCCCTTGAGGCTTCAGCTGGTGCAGAATGCAGCCACGCGAGTGGTGGTGGGGGTTTCCCGGTACTCCCATGTTACACCTCTACTCCAGCTGCATTGGCTTCCAGTTGCCCTCCGGGTAAGATTCAAGGTGCTGGTAATGACCTATAAAGCCCTAAATGGCATGGGTCCGGGTTACTTACGGGAGCACCTGCTGCCGGCATCAACTTCCCTTCATCCAGTGCGCTCCCACAGAGAGGGCCTCCTTAGGGTGCCGTTGGTCAAAGAGTGTCGACTGGTGACCCCCAGGGGGAGGCCGTTCTCTGTGGGCGCGCCAGACCTTTGGAACCATTTACCGGATGGCTGCCGACCTTCACTCCTTCTGACATGACCTAAAAACACTCTTATTTGAACAAGCCGGCCTGGTCTGATTGGTTTGGGGTATTTTTTAAATATTATTGTACTAATTTATTGGATTTGGGCTGCAGTATTTAATTTTTTTTAACTTTTGTATATTGTATTTTTATTGTATTGCCCTGTACACCGCCCTGATTCCTTCGGGAGAAGGGCGGTATAGAAATAAAATAAAATAAATAAATAAATAAACATCTCATAATTATTCTTATATAATTTCACATTAGAAGCTGTAATATATACTCCCAAATATTTAACCTTTTTCACTATTTCATAACCTGTCAATTTTACTAACATTTCCTTTTCATTCATGGTCATATTTTTAGATAATATTTTAGTCTTATTATTATTTATCTTAAAACCCGAAACGTTCCCATATTGAATTATAATTTCCATCAAATCTATAACCGATTGAATCGGTTGGGATAATGTAACATCCAAGTCATCCGCAAATGTTCTTAACCTATAATCATTCTGCTTTATTTTTATTCCCTTTATTTTAGTTGATTCCTGAATTTTAATCAATAAAATCTCCAATGTTAAGACAAACAGTAATGGTGACAGGGGACACCCCTGTCTTGTACCTTTTTCAATTTTAAATGCATCTGTTAATCCCCCATTAATTATAATTTGCGCCGATTGTTGTTGATATATGGCCTTAATAGATTGCAAAAATTTATCCCCAAAATTCAGCTTATCCACAACTTTCAATAGAAATTGCCAATTCAACTGATGAAAAGCTTTTTCAGCATCCAAAAATATCAATGCCGCAGGGACTTGGTTGTTCTTATCCAAATACTCAATTAAGTTAACTATTTGTCTTACATTATATTTCATATATCTTCCAGTTATAAATCCAGACTGATCAGTATGAACCATTTGTTTCAAGACTTGCATTAATCTATTTGCCAATATTTTTGCAAAAATCTTATAGTCTGTGTTTAAAAGCGATATAGGTCTATAATTCTTAGGCTGAGTAAGATCTTGATCCTCCTTTGGGATCAATGATATAAAAGCCCTTCTCCAGGACGGAGGCACTTCCCCTCCAGCCTGGATATTATTAAATAATTCCTTTAAAGGTTCTACCATCTCTGCAAGTAAGGTTTTATAATAAATTGCTGTTAAGCCATCTGTACCAGGAGCCTTACCCACTTTTAACTGTTTAATTGGTAACATAATTTCCTCAGAAGTAATTAAACAATTCATCCCTTCCCGTTGTTCATATGAAAGCATAGGAATATGCGCTTCCTGTAAATATTTATATATATCTAAGGCTTGTATATTCTCGCTAGCATATAACTTTACATAAAAATCCAAAAAACCCTTTTAATCAAATTTTGTTGATATGTTTCTTTACCCTTATATTCTATTTTCTCTATAGTACGTAACTTCTGTTTTTTCCTTAATTGATAAGCTAGTCACCTACCAGGCTTATTTGCGTTACAAAAAGTATTATGTTTCACATATCGCAAATTAGTTGCAACCTGATCCGCCATTAACATATTAAATTGCTCTTTCAACAAATTTATTGAAATCCTTAGTCTCTTGTCTGATGGATTCAAAATAAAAGCTTTCTCCTTCAATTTAATCTCTTCTTCCAATTCTTTACGTTTTTGCATCTGCTTACGCCTATGACCATTATTCATATGAATCAAAATCCCCCTCATATAAGCTTTACTAGCATCCCAAACCATTTCAATCGGTGTTCCTTTATGCATGTTCAAAACAAAAAACTCTTTCAAATAATCTTTACATTTCTCTGAAAGTACATCATATCTAAATAAATTTTCAATCAATCTCCAAGATCTTCTGATCCCGTCTTCCCTAAACAACTCCCTCCATACAGGACTATGATCCGACAATGTTCTAGGAAAAATCTTGACATTCTTGACCCTGGAAATAAGATCACCAGTAATTAAAAAAAATCAATTCTGGAAAATGATTGATGCCTGTCCGAGAAAAAAGTAAAATATCTGTCCTCCAAGTTTCGCTCCCGCCAAATATCTCTTAATTCCAAGTCATCTTTCAAATCAAAAAAACCTTTAGGCAATCTAAAATAGGAGAATTTTTAGAAGATCCCTTCTTGTCCTTGCTTGAATCCAAAACACCATTCCAATCACCCATCAAAATAACAGATTTATAATCCAATTGAGTTAATTTATCATGTAAAAACTTATAAAACTTTCTTTGCTTTTGATTAGGAGCATATAATCCAATAATGAGAATTTTCTTGCCTTGTAACAATAATTCAATAATAACATATCTTCCCTGTGGATCAGACTCAATTAATGTAGCAGATAAGTCTCTTCTTAGATAAATAACCACCCCACTCTTTTTATCTGGAGCAGATGCTATAAAGTGTAATCCCAACTGGGAATTAATTAAGTACTTTTGATCTTTTGCACAAATATGAGTTTCATGTAAGCAAACAATATCATTTTTATGTTGCTTCAGGTAGTGAAATACGTGTTGTGATTCAGGGTCAGCCTGTGGGTTCGGCAGTTGGGTCGGACGACTAAGAGGAGGAGGAGGGGGGTGTTGAAGAGCTTGCTGATGATGGCCTTGAGGCTCCGCAGAGCCCTCAGCCGGGCCCCTCCCACCTGGTCACGACGGAGACCCAGCTGTGTGAGCCTGACAGCGTGGATGAAGATGACCCACAGCTGGCCCTGTTCAAGGACGCCCGACGCAGGAGGCAGTCAATCAGGAGTAAACAGAGGAAGGCAATGGGGCACCTCGGAAGGAGGCAGAGAGAGGCCACGCCCTGAACTGTATTTAAGGGGAATGTGTGGGAGGGCTGGTTTGCTGAAGGCAACCGCTTGCATAGTTCCTGTTTCATAGCTCCTGTTTCATGGTTGGTGTCTTGTCTTGCTCTGTTTTATGTTAATAAATTTGGCAGGCTTTATTCCAGCCTCTTGCCGTTTGTAAAGGAACTGTACTGTATGTGCCACCATGAAAAGAATTCCAGGGAAAACCCCTGGGCTACTGCATTCGGTAGCTGACCCTTTTGAACCGTGGGAAGAAATAGCTATGGACTTTATTGTAGACCTACCCAACAGTAGAGGAAATACTGTCATCTGGACTGTGATAGTTCTGTTTTCGAAGGAGGCTCATTTTATCACCTGTAAAGGACTCCCATCTGCCCAACGACTGACTAAATTGTTCCTGAAACATATCAACCGGCTGCATGGTGACCTAAGCGAATAATTTCAGATAGAGGAGTGCATTTCACAGCAAAATTTTGGAGGAGTTTCCTTAAAATAATTGGATCATCTCAAGGCTTATCATCTGCTTTTCATCCAGCTACCAGTGGGGCTGCAGAATCTGCTAACAAAATGGTGGAGCAATACCTCAGATGCTATGTTTCTTACCAACAGACAAACTGGACTGACCTCCTCCCTTTTGCCGAGGTGGCCAACAATAATTCTGTTCACAGCAGCAGTGGCTACACGCCTTTCAGAGTAGCCACAGGAAAAGAGTTCAGCCCAATGCCTGACTATCCACAGGTGCCCTGCACTTCCCAGACACTTGATCAATGGGTGAGAGGGTGGGAAAAGGTTTGGAGAAACACGAAAATGGTGTTAAAAAAGACTTCTGAGACTTATAAAAAACAGGCTGATAAAAAGAGGGCTCCCCAAAAAACATTCCAAGTTGGGGAAAAGGTTTATCTGTCAACTAAATATTTACATCTCAAATTACCCAGCAAGAAATTGGGACTGAAATTCTTGGGGGCTTTCCCCATTGTAAGAATCATCAACCCGGTCACAGTAAAATTGAAACTCCCCAGACTTTTGGGGAAAATTCACCAGGTGTTCCATTGTAGCTTACTGAAAACTTTTCGACCCTCCACTTTAAGACCTCCCCCTAAGAAAGCACCTGGACCCCTCGTAGTAGCAGGTCAGACCCATTATGAAGTGAAACATATTACTTTTTTATATATAAACTTTTTATTAATTCTTTTTTTTCTTTACATACATATGTTAATTTTTCAACCAGTGTGCGGTCTAGGTTCAAAGGTGCTAATACATAATCAAATCCTACTCTTTGGTTCTCTCCTCTAGCTGTTTGTAAAGGGGTTGTCCCTGCTTTTGCTGCAGGGCCGGTAGCAGGCTGGTACAGAACAGTTTGCCTTCAGCCTCCCACCCCTTACTATTATTATGGAGCAGCTACGTGCTGAGAATGCCCAGCTCACCCAGCAACTCAATTTGCTGGCAGCTCAGGTGGCTCAACTGCAAGCTCAGGTTCATGCTGCACCCCCACCATCACCCCCACCCAGGAGAAAATGCCAAGTTGCGATGCCGGATAAATTTACTGGCAATCCAGAACTGTTTCCTGCTTTCCTGGGACAATGCCAGCTCTTTATCAGCGTGAGAGCAGCTGATTTCCCCACTGACCGGGATAAGGTGGGGTTTGTGTTAAGCCTTCTTTCGGGTGATGCAGCTCGTTGGGGCACGCCTCTGCTGGCTCAACCTAGCCCATTGTTGGACAACTTTGTGGGGTTTTGTGATCATATGCGTCTGATGTATGAGGACCCTATTAAGACGCAGACTGCTACTCGACGCCTGAAAGCTCTGAGGCAGGGTCAACGCCCCCTACAGGGCTATATCAGCGATTTTCGGCTGCTTAGCCAGGATTCCGCCTGGAATGAGGCTGCGCTTGTGGATGCCTTCCAGGATGGATTGTCGGAGGAGATGTTGGATGAGCTGGCCCATGTGGATATTCCCTCAGACGTGAATGGGCTGATCCATCTCTGCCTGCGGATCGATGCTCGGTTGCAGCAGCGAAGGAGTCGCTGTACCACCCCACAGACCCCTGCAGCCCCTGTTATGCATGAGCCCCCAGTTCAAAGGGAGGAGCCAATGGAGCTGGGTGCCGCCAGGTCTCGTCTATCGGTGACTGAAATGAACAGACGACGATCGGGGGGGTTGTGTTTTTACTGTGGGGACCCTGGGCATTTGGCTGCTTTTTGCCCAAAGAAGCGACAGCAGGCATCAGTGACCGAGTCTGCCCCGAGAAAGTCCCCTACTTTTCTGTCGGGAAACGCCCCGAGCCCGATCTAGACGGTGTGATAGATCGGGCGTCCCACAACAACACTGAGCGACGTCTTTCTGATGCTGCCTGTGGACCTCTACGGCATCTGATATTGGAGGCACGTCTGATCCTTCCTGGCAAGCCAGAGGGGATTCCAGTCCATGCCTTAATTGACTCTGGGGCCACCACAAATTTTATGGACTCAGCATTTGTGGCCAAATGGGCTGTTCCCCAGTGCCCGGTGGATCCGCCCATGTTAGTGGAGACTATCGATGGTCGAGTGCTCCTGTCTGGGCCAATTACGGCCGCCACACAACCATTATGTATGGCCATCAGTTCCCATGTGGAGGCCATCCAGTTCTATATCACCTCAGATCTGCATTTCCCCGTGGTCTTGGGACTGGCGTGGCTCCGGGCGCATGACCCACAGATCTATTGGTCACAGAACTTGGTCACCTTCCCAAGCTTGCAGTGTGTGGACCACTCCCGCCATATCTGTGCCGGCCAGGTGGAGGGTTCCCCAGGGGTTTCCTTGCCTCCCGAACTGTCCGACTTTGCTGATGTGTTCAGCGAGACAGAGGCGGATCAATTACCCCCGCACAGGCCCTATGACTGCCCCATTGATTCAGTCCCTGATGCGCCACTCCCAGTGGGGCGTTTGTACTCCATGTCGGACCCCGAGTTGGCTGCATTGCGGGACTTTCTGGAGAAGAATTTGGCTCGCGGTTTCATCCGGCCCTCGTCCTCACCAGTGTCTGCACCCGTGCTCTTCGTCAAAAAGAAGTCGGGCGAATTGCGGCTTTGCTGCGATTATAGGAAACTCAATGCCATCACGGTGCGCAATCGTTACCCGCTCCCCCTCATCCCCGAACTCTTGGACCGACTCCGGGAGGCTAAGAT
The DNA here is from genome assembly GCF_947247035.1 of Vipera ursinii. Taxonomy (NCBI): domain Eukaryota; kingdom Metazoa; phylum Chordata; class Lepidosauria; order Squamata; family Viperidae; genus Vipera; species Vipera ursinii. The sequence goes on from NC_139522.1 coordinate 34,130,547, forward strand.
CTTCACGAAACTGGACCTGCATGGAGCTTACAACCTCGTCAGGGTTCGGTCGGGTGATGAGTAGAAGACGGCGTTTGGTACTCGCTATGGACATTTTGAGTACACGGTGATGCCGTTTGGCCTGAGCCATGCCCCCGCCGTGTTTCAACATTTCATGAACGACATTTTCCGGGATTTGTTGGATCAGTTTGTCGTGATCTACTTGGACGACATCCTGATCTACTCCCCGTCGCGTGAGGTGCACCATCAGCATCTCCATCAGGTCCTGCAGCGACTCTGAGAACATCGGCTGTTTGCCAAGTTGGAGAAGTGCCAGTTCTACCGGGTGACCATCGATTTCCTGGGTCACCGCATTTCTCCTGAGGGCATCGCCATGGAGCCGAGTAAAGTTGAGTCTTTGCAGAGTTGGCAACCCCCGCATTGCGTGAAGGATGTTCAGCGACTTCTTGGGTTCGCCAACTATTACCGAACTTTCATCCCTGGGTTTGCTGCCTTGACAGCCCCCCTCACCCGGCTCCTGCAGAAGAAGACTCGGTTCCAGTGGAACGCTCCAGAACAATGGGCTTTCCAGACTTTGAAGGAAGCCTTCATGAAGGAGCCCATCTTGAAGCATCCTGACCCGCAACGGCCGTTTGTCATGGAGGCGGACGCCTCCGACATTGCCATTGGGGCGGTGTTACTCCAGGCAACGACGCCCAGCGGTACCCTCTTCCCTTGCACGTACCATTCACGAAAACTGAACCCTTCGAAGCGCAATTATACAATCTGGGAGAAGGAGCTGCTGGCCATCAAAGTGGCGTTCAAGGCCTGGAGGCATCATCTGGAGGGAGCGCGGCATCAAATCGAGGTCCGGACGGACCATAAGAATTTGGAAAGCCTGCAGACCGCTTGGAATTTGAACCAACGCCAGATCCGGTGGTCTCTTTTCTTTGCAAGGTTTGACTTCCGGGTTCAGTACATACCTAGCGGGCACAATCAAAGAGCGGATGCTCTGTCCAGGAAGCCCGAATATTCCCGAGTGGAAGACAAGCTTCTGCCCAGGACAGTGATCCCCGTTGAGTCTTTTGCTGCGGTGCGGGAGCCGGTTGATATATGGGCTCGGATCTGGGAGGCACAGCAGCAGGAGGTGTGGGTGGCTCAGCGGAAGGAGGAGGTGGGGCCAGATTCTCCTTGGATGGTCACGGATGGACTCTTGTATTATCGTGACCGGCTCTACATTCCGGGAGGGCCACTCAGGGGACTCATCCTCAGCCAGTGTCACGATCACCCGGCGGCGGGGCATTTTGGCCTGTTCAAGACCCTGAACCTTGTCTCCCGTACCTTCTGGTGGCCCCGAGTCCGACATGACGTCCAGTCCTATGTTACCTCCTGCATCCCATGCAGGCAGGCGAAGTCAGCGACAGGGGCCCCGCCTGGATTACTGCAGCCTTTGCCGACACCCAAAAGACCCTGGGGGGCTGTGTCCATGGACTTTCTGACGGATTTACCCCCATCCTCTGGTTTTACAACAGTGTATGTGGTGGTGGACATGCTGACCAAGATGGCGCACTTCATCCCCTGTCGCGGCTTACCGTCAGCCCGCGCCACTAGTCGTATGTTCATTCAGCAGGTGTTTCGGCTGCACGGCCTCCCTGATAGAGTCATCTCTGATAGGGGGCCCCAGTTTACAGCCCGCTTCTGGCAGGAGTTGATGCATGCGTTGGATATCAAGATTTGCCTCTCGTCCGCGCATCATCCTCAAACTGACGGGGGAACCGAGAAGGTCATTGGTATCCTGGAACAATATCTGCGCTGCTACGTCAATCTGTAGCAAAACAATTGGGTGAACTATCTGGCCATAGCTGAGTTTGCATTTAACAATTCGCAGCACACCTCCACACAGATGACACCGTTCTTGGCCAATGTGGGATATCACCCCTGGTTTTTCCCCCTTTCTCCCATGGAGTCACCGGAGCCGGCAGCGAACGACTTCATGGCAGAGTTACAGGCGATCCATCGATTGGTGCAACGTCAGTTAGAGAAGGCCAAGGCCGATTACAAAAGGTTTGCTGATCGGTCAAGACGGGATACGCCTCCACTATCGGTGGGAGATCGGGTCTGGTTGTCCACCAGGAACCTACCGTCAACACGGCCGGTGAGAAAGTTAGATCACTGCATCTGGATCGGAAGACCCGGGGGAAGGGCCCTGCGATGCGGGATAGTGTTGTGATTCAGGGTCAGCCTGTGGGTTCGGCAGTTGGGTTGGACGACTCAGAGGAGGAGGAGGGGGGTGTTGAAGAGCTTGCTGATGATGGCCTTGAGGCTCCGCAGAGCCCTCAGCCGGGCCCCTCCCACCTGGTCACGACGGAGACCCAGCTGTGTGAGCCTGACAGTGTGGATGAACATGACCCACAGCTGGCCCTGTTCAAGGACGCCCGACGCAGGAGGCAGTCAATCAGGAGTAAACAGAGGAAGGCAATGGGGCACCTCGGAAGGAGGCAGAGAGAGGCCACGCCCTGAACTGTATTTAAGGGGAATGTGTGGGAGGGCTGGTTTGCTGAAGGCAACCGCTTGCATAGTTCCTGTTTCATAGCTCCTGTTTCATGGTTGGTGTCTTGTCTTGCTCTGTTTTATGTTAATAAATTTGGCAGGCTTTATTCCAGCCTCTTGCCGTTTGTAAAGGAACTGTACTGTATGTGCCACCATGAAAAGAATTCCAGGGAAAACCCCTGGGCTACTGCATTCGGTAGCTGACCCTTTTGAACCGTGGGAAGAAATAGCTATGGACTTTATTGTAGACCTACCCAACAGTAGAGGAAATACTGTCATCTGGACTGTGATAGTTCTGTTTTCGAAGGAGGCTCATTTTATCACCTGTAAAGGACTCCCATCTGCCCAACGACTGACTAAATTGTTCCTGAAACATATCAACCGGCTGCATGGTGACCTAAGCGAATAATTTCAGATAGAGGAGTGCATTTCACAGCAAAATTTTGGAGGAGTTTCCTTAAATTAATTGGATCATCTCAAGGCTTATCATCTGCTTTTCATCCAGCTACCAATGGGGCTGCAGAATCTGCTAACAAAATGGTGGAGCAATACCTCAGATGCTATGTTTCTTACCAACAGACAAACTGGACTGACCTCCTCCCTTTTGTCGAGGTGGCCAACAATAATTCTGTTCACAGCAGCAGTGGCTACACGCCTTTCAGAGTAGCCACAGGAAAAGAGTTCAGCCCAATGCCTGACTATCCACAGGTGCCCTGCACTTCCCAGACACTTGATCAATGGGTGAGAGGGTGGGAAAAGGTTTGGAGAAACACAAAAATGGTGTTAAAAAAGACTCCTGAGACTTATAAAAAACAGGCTGATAAAAAGAGGGCTCCCCAAAAAATATTCCAAGTTGGGGAAAAGGTTTATCTGTCAACTAAATATTTACATCTCAAATTACCCAGCAAGAAATTGGGACTGAAATTCTTGGGGGCTTTCCCCATTGTAAGAATCATCAACCCGGTCACAATAAAATTGAAACTCCCCAGACTTTTGGGGAAAATTCACCAGGTGTTCCATTGTAGCTTACTGAAAACTTTTCGACCCTCCACTTTAAGACCTCCCCCTAAGAAAGCACCTGGACCCCTCGTAGTAGCGGGTCAGACCCATTATGAAGTGAAACATATTCCTTTTTTATATATAAACTTTTTATTAATTCTTTTTTTCTTTACATACATATGTTAATTTTTCAACCAGTGTGCGGTCTAGGTTCAAAGGTGCTAATACATAATCAAATCCTACTCTTTGGTTCTCTCCTCTAGCCATTTGTAGAATAATTTCCAGCTTTGGTAATATTCTGTTTCTTCTTTATCTTTCAATCTCATAGTTAGTCTGTCCATCTCACCGCATTCCAGTATTTTTTTAATTACTTCTTCCTCTGGTGGTATTCCTTCATTTTTCCAGTATTGCGCAAAGATTATTCTTGCTGCCGTTGTAATATGTAGAACCAAATATAAACTTTGCTTATTAATCTTTTCTGGTGTTATACCTAATAGAAAAAATCCGTATTAAATACTACATGTTCTCCCAATATTTTTTCTAACCAAGCATGTATTTTTTTCCAATAAGCCTTTGCTTTATCACATGTCCACCAGATATGATAGTACGTGCCTGAATTATATTTACATTTCCAACATCTATCTGACATATTTTTAAACATTTTTGCTAATCTTGCTGGTGGCAGGTGCCATCTATAGAACATTTTATATAAATTTTCTTTATACACAGTTGACAGTGTCAGTTTATAATTTGTCTCCCATAATTTTTGACATTTTTCTAATTCTATATTATAACCAAAGTTTTTCACCCACCTTGTCATTGTCTCTTTAGTTTGTTCACTTTCCATCTCCCAAATTAACAAAAAGTTATACATTTTCTGTTAGATGTTTTGTGCCAGCCATGGCAGTTCCCCAAAAAGGTCATCAGATGGGAGCAAAGAGGCTTCTTTGCTCCCACTGGTGGGTCAGGGGTCCCCGGCCCCTGCAGCCCCATTCTTTCTTTTGCTTGCTTGCTTATCCATGAGCTCAACCCAGGCATGGATGCCTCCATGCCAGGGATCTCTTTCTATTTACTTTATCGTTAAATAAAGCTTTGAATGATTGCATTCCTGTGTGATGCCTTTTACTTGGAAGCACCTTAACGAACATCGACCTCGTGAGACCATCTCAAAAAATGGAAGCAAGAGGATGCTTTAAGGCAACGCTTCCAAGCCAGCAGCTGCTGCAAGATGAGCAAGAACCCATTTGAAACGGATGGCAGGAGATCCCCAATTGTGACCAGGAGTCTTCAATCCAGGATGGCAGCCCTGCATCCAGCCCCTGATGCAAGCTCAGCGCCAGGGACCCCTTCGCATGCCTCCCTACAGCTGCAAGCCACAGAGGGAAGCATGGAAGGCCTACAGTCTACCCAAGACTGCCTAGACACCGGGGAAGCGGCCAGGGACCAGGCCACCCCCAACAAGGACCAGATGACTGAACGGGAATGCAGGGAACTGCTCCAAAGGCTCCTTGCAGCTCAAAGGACGCCACAAGCCTCTCCACGGGGGATGCCAGCGCAGGGGACCTCTGGACACCGGGTAAGTCCTTCCCCAGCACCCACGAGGCCCCCTAACATGGCGCCGACCATCCCAAGTGACCCCGGGACCCCAGAGCTTTTGGCGTGAAATTTCCTGCCAAACTGTGACCTGCAGCTTCCGGGATCAACCGGAAGCAAGATGGCGGCCCCCAGGACACCCACATGGCCTAATATTGATAGGCCTAAGCCAAGCCTCGAGGCCCAGCAATCGATGGCATCCAGCCGAAGCAGCATGGAAACCCCCTGGTCCTCCCCACCGGAAAGCCTCAAGGCCTATGATGGCCTCAGAGCCTGCCCAGCCGAGACTGCTACAGCAGGGCTTGAAGCAGCCATCCAGGCCCTGATTGCGGCCCTGGAAGCCAAAAGGACCGCGGCCTCAACATCGGGGTTAGCCAGCCTCCCTCGCCACCCCCAGAGGCCTCCAACCCTCTCCCCGGGGCCTAACTGCCAGGAGGCGTCCGGCCTGGAGCCTCCCAACTACGTCCTGCAACCCCAGAAGACCCCCAGTGAACCCCCGGGCCCTCCAGCCTACTTTTTTTAAAAAAATTCCATTTATATCCCACCCTCCTCCGAACACTCAGGGCGGCTTACAAGCTTGCCGCCGCCCAGACGCCCTGCTTGCCAGATGGTCTTTGGGGGGGCTCCGGATGAGGCCCCCTCCTCCAGCACCGTCTTCAGCCACCTCCAGGGTCTTCAGGATCAGCGATGGGCTTCTCAGGGCAATCCAGGCAATCCAGGCAATCCATGTGCCATCCAACCCCCATCCTGCGATCTTCGCCCCCCGGTGAGTGTTCCAGTGCCGGGGGGGGCTTCAGGAGGAATCTTCGGGGCCGCTGCGGCCTTCAGCCCCTTTTCAGGCCCAAATCCCGGGCTGCAGACCTGGGCCAGGCCCTCCCTCCGCCTCATGGTCTCAAATGAATTCTGAGCATGCCCAGTCGGGGCCATCCAAAAATCAGAGAAAAATACCACCATCTACCAGCAGAGGGGTCCCTCTTCCATTCACATCAATGGAAAATTCACAGATCTTTATAAATGGATTTAGAGCCAAGGAAAATTCTTTTTTATCTGCTCCTGCATTCTTAAATAAATTTGAAAAACTGCAACTTGGGGGGGAAAATTTCAGCAGATGGAGTAAAGAAGTGCAGATGTATCTATTAGAGCAAGGGACTCTAGAGATGGTTCTGGACCCCCCACCTCTTCCCTGGGGACCCCAAGAAGAGTGGTATCATAGGAAAGCATATACCACTCTACTGAGTTCACTGGATACTAACTTGTACTCCAGCATTCCAGATGGGCTCACAGATGGTGAAGTTTGGCAGTTATTGTACAATTTATTCAACAGCGACAGCATCGGTTCGATCACCAGACTCACAACTGAGTTTTACACAACCAGACTCAGATTTGGATCTAACATGGCCGAACACCTGGGAAAATTGAAATCACTCAGGGCAGAACTGATGTCTAGAGACTACCTTGTACCTGAGGCGAACATGGTCGCTGTCATTCTGGCTTCCCTGGACAAAAATTGGAGCAGTTTCATTGTTTCACTGGAGGGGACCAGGAAGGAAGCCATGACTCTATCCTACCTCACAGGCAGACTCATTGAGGAAGATAGGAGACAAAGAGATGCAGGAGAATACGCCAGAGTTACCACCGAGCGAACCAGCAGGAGCCACCACAGCTCAGAGTAGGTTAATGCTCTACTTACGTGTTTCATCTGTGGCTCTGAGGGGCACCTGAAGAAGGACTGCCCCCATCACCAACAAGGCCCCAAGCGTGGTCCCAATCAAGGAAGGGGCAAGGGGCAAGGTAGGGGGCGTGGCGGGGACAAAGGTAGTGCCAAGGGCAATTTTGTGCATACTTGTCCTCTCACCCCCACCACAAAGGCTGATAACCCCACTGACCTATGGTTACTGGACTCTGGAGCTTCATCTCACATTACCAATATGAAACAAGGGTTTAAAAGGTTAAAGAAAATTAACTTATCTGTCAAGGTGGCCAATGGTGATAAGGCTTTGGTTGTTGGGGAGGGCACTGTTTCTGTACCCGGGCTGGGAAACATTGAAGGGGTATTGCATGCTCCCTCCATTGCCAACAACCTATTAAGCATTATCAAATTCTGTGACGATGACAGGGTGGAAGTTTTTTTTCGCAAAGGGGGAGGTCATGTCACCCGGAACCAGAGGGTCATTGGAAGTATTGCCATCATTAATGGTTTGCCATACTTCTCCCCTGAGAACCCAGCCACAGAGGACAGCCCACAGGGTGCCACCTCAGAAGGGGCCCCACAGCAAGCCCCAAGGCTGTCTAAGGAGCGCAAGGCCGAAGCGGTTGCACCCAAGCCACCTCAGCCAGCCCCACAACTTTCCAAGGGCATTGTGGACAAGAAACCCAAATCTCAGCAGGCACCTACAGCACCGCTCAAGGCAACCAGAGCCAAGAGGGTGTCAGTGGGGAAGCCGCTCCACGATAATTGTGCCCATCTCTTACACCGAAGATTAGGTCATGCGAGCTTCCCTGTGGTTAAAAAGATGGGAGAGTTTGCTGAGGGAGTCCAGCTCAAGGATTGTGAGGTGTTCCTGGACTGTGCCATCTGTAAGGGGGCAAAGAGGAAGGCTGCCCCCATCCCTAAGGTGTCACTGCGTAAGGCCCAATACCCATACCAACTAGTACATGTTGATTTGGTTGGGCCATTCACACCATCCCTAGGGAAAAGACAGTATTTTCTCACTGCCGTTGACGATTTTTCGCGATACGGCCACGTGTATACCCTCACAGAAAAATCCGAAGCCTTTGACGCCATAAAATCACTGTATGACTTTGTAGAGACCCAGTATAAGACCAAGATCGCACAACTGCAGAGCGACCGTGGGGCAGAGTTCATGTCCCGAAAACTCCAGGACTGGGTAAGGCGTAAGGGCATCCGCCATTTTCTTACCGCGCCATTCACTCCCGCTCAAAATGGCGTGGCAGAGAAAAGAAATGGAATGAGATTGTTAAAAGGGTCAAATATTTGGGGGTGTTTTTGTCACCCTCTAATACAAAGTTATATAAAAATAATTATGAAAAACTATGGGGGAAAATTCAAAAAGAAATGGAGAGTTGGGAAAAACTGCAATTGTCTTTGTTGGGAAGAATCGCAGCAGTGAAAATGAATATCCTGCCTAAATTTTTATTCTTATTTCAAATGATACCGGTTCTTAAGAAAGATTCTAATTTGGAAGAATGGCAACGGGCTATCAATAAATTTGTTTGGGCAGGGAAAAGGCCACGAGTTAAACTTAAGATTATGCAGGATACTCGTGAAAGAGGTGGTCTTAAAATGCCCAATCTTAAATTATACTATGAAGCTGCTGCGTTAGCAGGGATAAGTGATTGGATTAATTTGACACAAGAGAGATTATTAAATCTTGAGGGCCACGACTTGTTATTTGGCTGGCATGCATATTTGTTGTATGATAAGAAGGTAGATAGTGTGTTTAAAGTGCATATTTTAAGACAGGCATTGTTGAGAGTTTGGAAGAAGTATAGATACAAGTTAGACTGTAAGATGCCATTGTGGGCAATTCCAAAACACGCAATAGAAAACATAAATGTTGGATTCAAACATGACGTGACCACGTATAAGGAGATTCTGAGCTTGGAAAGAAGTGTATGGTGTTTAAAATCGTATAATCTCTTGCGAGATGAGAAGATTGTTCAAACCTGGTTTCAATATACTCAGTTACGGGCCAGGTGGAAAGAAGATCAGAAAACTGGTTTTGCAATGACTGATGAAAATTTGATAAAGCAAATTAGAAATCAGGGTCCAGCACATATCAAACGGATTTATCTTGCATTGATAGAAATTGACTCAGAAACAGATCTTGTTAAAGATTGTATGATAAAATGGGCCCAGAACATCCAAGAAGTTATTACAATGGACACGTGGGAAAAGATCTGGGTGAGGAATGTAAAATTTACACAAGCTCAGAACTTAAGAGAGAACTTTTATAAAATGTTTTATAGATGGCATTTAGATCCTAAAAAGCTTGCAAGTATGTATCCGAACTATCAGCCAAAATGCTGGAGGTGTGGAGGTGAAGATGCAACATATTTTCACATATGGTGGACTTGTAAAAAGGTTAAGGCTTTTTGGATAAAAATTTGGTGGAATATGCAGAAGATCTTCAAGCAAAAGATAAAGTTTTGTCCGCAATTCTTTTTGTTGGGTATAATTACAGAAGTTACTGTTGTGGACACTAAGCTGATGTTGAATTTAATTACGGCAGCAAGACTTTTAATAGGTCAGTATTGGAAGAAGGAAGAACTGCTGACTATAGAGGAATGGACTTTAAAGGTTTCTGACCTGGCAGAAATGGCAAAGATTTCGGCTTATTTGAAACATCATTCGCAAGAACGCTATATTATGGAATGGAAAAAATGGATTGAATATATTCAGAAGAAATATGGGACTAAAAAGTTTCACTTAGCATTTGAATAAGTCTTCCTTTTGATTTTCTTTTTTCTTTTTTTCTTTTTTTTCTATATGAAATGTTAGTATTGTTTGTAGTTACCTTATATGAGCTAGAGAGTGATAGATTTAAGAATTTATTGTTGGTAGCATATGGATGTTTATGATTGTTCTTTGTTTTTATACCCTGTACTTAGCTCTGGGAAGTCAGGGGGGAGGGGGGAAAGGGGGGGAGGGGTAGGGAGGGATAGGTAGGGGAGGGGGAGAGGGGATTGTTAAAGATAAAATGTATTTTAAAACTTTTCAATAAAAAAAAGAAATGGAATCCTGCAAACTATGATGCGTAGTCTGATTGCAGACGCTGGGGTCGCAGAATCATACTGGGCAGAGGCGGTGCATTACGCCAATTACACCTTAAACCGCACCTGGAGCAGTGTTGTGGACCAGACCCCATATTTCCTGGTCCATGGTAGGAAACCAAGTCTGGGACACTTGCGTGTGTTTGGCTCCTATGCTTGGGTGCACATCCCCAAGCAGCTGCGGAAGAAGGGAAGATCTGTGTCCCAGAGACTGAGGTTCTTGGGCTATGCTCCTGGCTCCAAGGCCTACCGTTTCCTGGGAGAAGGGGGCAGGACTGTGACTTCCCAATCTGCCTCCTTCGAAGAGGACTCCAATTGGACCCAGATCCATTCAAATGATCTGAGCCCATATGTCAACCAACCCAGCAAGGACACACCGACCACAACATCACCTGAGACAACCACATACCCTGCCACTGATGAAAGTGAGGAACAAGACGAAGATGTCATCCTACCTGGATCAGATGGGGAGGATGAGCCGTCCAGTCCCAAGGGGGAAGACACGCCGTCTTCACCCCCAGCGATGCCTCAGAGACCCGCGGAAGAAAAGGGCGGTGAGTGGCAGAAGGTCAGGAGATCAAAGCGGTCCAACAAAGGGATCCCGCCAAAGAGAATCGACATTGGGCACATCGCGTCTGTCAACTGCGTTGTGGTCACCCCAAAAACCTTCTCTGACATTCAGGAGCTGCCCATCGAAGAACAGGAGAAATGGCAGCTCGTGATGGAGAAGGAAATGGAGAGCCTAAGAAACCACCAAAGGAGAGGAAAGTCATTGGCACAAGGTGGGTTTACAAAGCCAAACCACTTGCCAATGGCCTCTACCTGTAAAAGGCCCATTTAGTAGCTCAGGGGTTCGCTCAGCGCTACATGGAGGACTACGGGGAGACCTACTCTCCAACTGTCTGGGCAGAGAGCGTCAAGGCCGCCCGCGTAACTGCAGCCGCTCTGCAGGAGGAAGTCTTCCAATTCGACATCCAGACCGCTTACCTCCACGCCAACGTGGACCGGCAGATCTACGTGAGGGCCCCTCCTGGCTACCAGCAGGAAGGGGGAAATACATGGTTGCTCCACAAAGGGTTATATGGCCTTAAGCAGTCGGGGAAACTATGGTACGACTGCCTTAGAAAAAGTTTAGAACAAGTTGGTTTCAGTGCATCCCATGCAGATGAATGTGTTTTCACACGCAACTCCAAGGGTACCACAGAACGGGTGTTAGTTTATGTGGACGACCTCCTATATGTAGGGCCTGACAAGGAAGGGTGTGATGAATTTGCCAAGGCCCTGGAGGAAAAGTTTACCCTGAAGTCTTTGGGGCGGGTTGACAAGTACTTGGGTGTGCACATCTTGGCCACTAAGGGGGGGTTCGCCCTATCTCAGAAAGAAAAGATATAGGAGTTATTGGCCAAATGCAAAATGGCTGAATCTAACCCAACGCGTAGCCCGATACAAAGTGACTATTACAATCACACTCACAAGGACGGTCCTGAGTTCACAAATAATACGCTTTACAGATCTGTGATCGGCTCCTTGCTATATATCAGCCATTGGAGCAGGCCTGACATAGCTTTAGCTGTGAATCTACTGTCCAGGCATGTGGAACACCCAAAGGAATTCCACTGGACTGCTGTTAAGAGGGTACTTAGGTACCTCAGGGGCACGACCGATGCTCTCCTTGTGCTGGAACCAGAGAAGGGGAAGACGGCCCAGCTCTCCGCTTACTCAGACGCAGACTGGGCTGGCGACACCAAGAGTATACGGAGCACCTCTGGTTTCCTCATATTGCTAAATGGCTGTCCTATCCATTGGCATGCTAGGCAGCAAAAATTTGTTTCTTGCTCCACGGCCAAGGCGGAATATGCCAGCCTGTCGGACACGGCCAATGATTTGATTTGGTTCGATGCTCTGATAACAAGCATCTGGGCATCTCCCCCTCTGCCCATCCAAATTCAAGAGGATAATACGGCTGCAATTGGAATCTCGGGGGCATATGCAGTGGGCTCTAGGTCCCGCCACATAGACATACGCTATAAAAATGTCAGGCAGCTTGCCAAAGAGGGTTTTATCCATGTTGAGCATTATAACACAACTGACCAGATTGCTGATCTGTTCACCAAACCTGTTCCCATTGACCGGCACAACCTTCTGTGTAAGCGTTTGTGTTTGGTCTTCTGAACGTGTTTATGCATTTCTATGACACCTGCTCGCCCCCTCACACACATTCACTGGTCCCTGTCATTGGCTAGCAAGAAGGGGAATTGTTAGATGTTTTGTGCCAGCCATGGCAGTTCCCCAAAAAGGTTAGCAGATGGGAGCAAAGAGGCTTCTTTGCTCCCACTGGTGGGTCAGGGGTCCCCGGCCCCTGCAGCCCCATTGGCGAGAGAGTTTTATGGTAAGGGAGGGGCTGAGACCCCCCCATAAATACCTCTGCTCAAGGGGCTGCTCTCTGCTTGCTCTCTGTTCTCTTTTGTTCTTTCTTTTGCTTGCTTGCTTATCCATGAGCTCAATCCAGGCATGGAGGCCTCCATGCCAGGAAACTCTTTCTATTTACTTTATCGTTAAATAAAGCTTTGAATGATTGCATCCCTGCATGATGCCTTTTACTTGGAAGCACCTTAACGAACATCGACCTCGTGAGACAATCTCACACTGTATGAACCTCTTGAGCTCACCAAGGGAATCCCGCGTGAAATATAAGTTATTCACATTGTCAGAAATACTGCTGATGACCCAGAGAACATGAGGCATAGAAAATCTAAAGCATAAGCTGTTAATAAGCTCTGTTTCACTGGTATCATCCGCATGGTCTTCCTCTGATTGTAGACACCACATTAAACAATGGTTTAATATTTTAATGATACACGCTTTCAGAATCTGAGGCATGCTGACATTTTGAGATTCCACCATTTCTAAAACAGGAAATAAGGTAAAATTAGTCTAGCCATTTCAACTAATCAAAATACTGTTTTCTTAATTTTTATATTTACTTACCATTTGAGGTTTTGCAGAACCTGCAACAACAAGGCTTTATAAGTTTGTTGTCTTCATTGAAGCCATATAGCTCAGGTCCTTTTCTCATTTTACACCCACGCTTGGGAGGTTTGGGGGTCAAATTTACATCAAACAAATCTCCATCAGTATTTGCCATCTTCAAAAGACTGCTGGAATTAAATCGCTAGCTGTTCAGACCTGCCTGTACAATCTCTCCTGTGCTTGCTATGACATGTCCTTGAGCCTAGTGCCTGTCCAGAATCACAGGGTATGACATGCCCGGGCATGTCCCGAACAAGGCCTAACCCCCCTTTTTACTAGCAGACACAAACATGCATGTCCTGGATTCTCAGCCCTGACATGCCTGAACAAGTCTACTTGCCACCTAGCTGGTTGCCCCTTGTGAGCATTTTAATTCCTGTTAATATTCCTTGTCTTTTTGCTGTAGGGGGCAGAATAAATTTTATTAAGGCCGTGCTTCGTACGGTTACATGTACATGCGGATTTGAGGGCCCAATTGACAAAATATGTGTCTTTAGGTTTTTACAAAGGTAAAAATCAGCTGCGGGTTTTAAATGGTTCCCCCCCTTGCATTCAAGAAAATGATTTTAAAACCTCCTAGAAATAAACACCTTTTAGAAAAAAGGGGGTTAAATGCAAGCCCTGGCTGCCTTTTAGGGGCTCCTTTTTTCCCAGCTTTTGAGGCACTGATTTTTAAAACTCCACAAAAATTAAAAGCATCATTAGGCTAGAATGATTAGAAATAAAAAGCATTTTTTTATTTCACAGCTCCCCAAAGTAGGGCTTGTTTCCCAAAAACACAGGCCTCTGTTAATTATTTGCTTTATTTAGCTTATTCTGTTTGTTTTGAGTATCCATAGAATTAGTCTAGGGTTAAGCTAATCATGTATCCAGAGGCTTGACTGCCTTGACTTATTGATGGGGGTTAGGTTCAACACGCCTTATCTGGAAATAGGGCTGCTAGGGTTACTCTTGCTTATCTTGATGGGCTTAGGCCAACACATCACTTCCGCTCGCCTTATCTGAAAATAGGGCTGTTACTTCTGCATAGGGCCATGATCTGCTGACGTAATCACCACCACGTGGGTTTGTTTACTTTGATGATGTCACTGATCAAAAGTGCTGATAATTTTCATTAAAAAAGGTATACACTATTACTACTCCTGTACTTTCTGAGTGCACTGTATATAACATTGAAGTTCCATATTTTTCAAGTTCTTTATCCATTAAGCCTAAAAGAAAAGTCTCTGGTTTTATCTTTATATTCACTTTGAAAAAACCTCTGTATTAAGATGTGACTCCTATTCCAATATTTCTTTGTCACACGTCCACCATAAATGATAAAAAGTTCCTCCTTTACATTTACATTTCCAACATTCATTTGAGATACCTTTATATATTCTTGACAACTTATCCAGTGTTAGATACCAACAATACATCATCTTATAAAAGTTTTCTTTTAGTTTATAATTTAATGTGAATTTTAGACCTTTTATCCACATATTTTCACATTGTTCAAGCATTACATTATATCCAAAGTTCTTTGCCCACTGAATAACACAATGCTTTACATACTCATTCTCCAAATTCAATTTCAATAATAATTTATAAACCTTAGCAATAATATGTTCACCGCTACTACACAGTAGGATTTCCAATTCATTTTTCACAAAATCAAATCCATAACTCTTTTTGTCTAGTTTAAATCTTTCAATTGTAAATATATGAATCAATGACAAACATGTCCTTCTGATTCCAACTCCTCTTTCGATTTGAGGATAGGGTCGCCATAACTGAAAAATATTATTTGAACATAAGTCCACCAGTCTGGCCTCGCCACCATTTCTTTTCTTAAAAAATCTTCCTGGGGAGACACCCAAAGAGGCATCTTCGCAGAGAACTTTATTTTATATTTAATCCAAACTCTTAGGATGGTACATCTAACAAAGTGATTATTAAAATCAATATTTACTTTAACCGTATCATAACTTAAAGAGCCATGCCATCCAAATTTTAATTCATAGCCCTCTAGCATAATAATAATAATAATAATAATAATAATAATAATAATAATAAGAAGAAGAAGAAGAAGAAGAAGAAGAAGAAGAAGAAGAAGAAGAAGAAGAAGAAGAAGAAGAAGAAGAAGAAGAAGAAGAAGACGCTATAAGGGACCTTGGAGGTCATCTAGTCCAACCCCCTGCTGAAGCAGGAAACCCTATACCATTTCAGACAAATGGCTGTCCTGTCTCTTCTTAAAAACTTCCAGTGTTGGAGCATTCACCGCTTCTGGAGGCAGGTTGTTCCACTGGTTAATTGTTCTAACTGTCAGGAAGTTTCACCTTAGTTCTAGGTTGCTTCTCTCCTTGATTAGTTTCCATTCGTTGCTTCTTGTCTTGCCTTCAGGAGCTTTGCAGAATAGCTTGACTCCCTCTTCTTTGTGGCAGTGGCTAAGATATTGGAACACTGCTATCATGTCCCCCCTCATCCTTCTCTTCATTAAACTAGACATACCCAATTCCAGCAACCGTTCCTTATATGTTTTAGCCTCCAGTCCCTGAATCATCTTTGTTGCTCTTCTCTGTACTCTTTCTAGAGTCTCAACATCTTTTTTACGTCGTGGTGACCAAAACTGGATGCAGTATTCCAAGTGTGGCCTTACCAAGGCATTGTAAAGTGGTATTAACACTTCACGTGATCTTGATTCTATCTCTCTGTTAATGCAGCCTAGCACTGTTTTGGGTTTTGTGGTAGCTGCAGCACACTGCTAGCTCATATTGAAGTGATTGTCCACTAGGACTCCAAGATCCCTCACACAGTTACTACTATTGAGCAAGGTACCTGTCAGGTCCTACTTCAAACCCACATCTGAAGAAAGCAGATCCTGTCTAATGTCAGGTCCCACTTCAACCCCACATCTGAAGAAAGCAGAACTCTTGGGAACAATTTCTTCCAAACAGGAACTTTTATTAAGAGTAGGTGATAGCAGGCATAATAGACAGGATCTGAGATTTCCTGCGCTGTGCAGTAGATTATAATATCCCCAAGCAAGACCCCACCCCATAGATCGACCGCCCAATGTGGGATGGCCAATTCCCAAGTGTTAACTCCGTTGTCAGAACCGGGGAGATATCATTGGCCCATCTGCAGCACACACAGTGAAGTTGGCGGCTTCTTCACACTTTCCTCTGAGAGCGTAGACATAAACCAGGCACTGAGGTTACATTCCTTATTTCCTCCTTTGTTCTTAACTAACAGTTTAAAAGATAGAGTTCAGAGAGAGAAATAACGCAGGAAACAAGATGTTGAGGATACAGACCCAATAAACAAAGTAAAGGATTACATTGTAGTGAATAGAGGAAGTGAAAGTAATAGCCCTGCAGGCACATTCCCCCCTCACCCTTGCGAGTATGGTAGAACCCAGGGAAAGGTGGGATTCATTTTTAGATCAGAGAGGATAGATAGAAATGAAATAAAATAGGAATGGGTTCTGACAGTACCACCTATACCTGTACATTTGTTTTTTCTTGCCTAAATGTAGAACCTTACTTTTTTCACCATTGAATTTCATTTTGTTAGATAGCGCCCAGTGTTCAGGTCTTTCCAGATACTCCTGTATCTTAAGCCTGTCTTCTAGAGTGTTGGCTATTCCTGCCAGCTTGGTGTTGTCTGCAAATTTGATGAGTTCCCCATCTCTCCCCTCGTCCAAATCGTTGATGAAGATGTTGAAGATCACTGGGCCTAGAACAGAGCCCTGGGGCACCCCACTACACACTTCCCTCCATGTAGATGCAGTTCCATTGAGGACCACATGCTGAGTACGGCCAGTCAGCCAGCTACGAATCCATCTGGTGGTGATGCTGTCTAACTGTTGGAAGAAAAGTCTTCATCGTGGTTCAGTCCAAGTTGGGAGTAAACATGGCGACTGCTTTAGGAAGAAGGTTGTAGTTTATTGAAGAGGAGAGCCAGACAGGAAGATGGCTCTGGCAGAAAGATACTGAGGGCTTGGGGGGCACTTTTTTCAGTGCCATTGTAACTTCGAACAGTCACTAAGCGAACTGTTGTAAGTTGAGGACTACCTGTACTTCATCACTTTTTTCTTTTCTTTTCTTTTCTTTTGGTCATCAAGTTTTTGACACCTTGCTAGGCCACTGGTGGTACTCGGATGTTGCCATATCCTAAAAGTGGTACAATGGGTGAAAAGGTTGAAAAGCCCTGTGTTAAGGCACAAAATAGACACTAATATAGGCAAACAGAAAAAAAGATCCCTGCAGTGGCTCCAACCCATAAAGTTCTAAAGGTCAGGGCAAAAATTTTGTTAGGTGGAAAAGAAATTTATAGTTACCAATATTCTGTGCCAATCATTTTCAAATGTTGGATGTCATTTTGAGCTTCCAGTCAGGTTTGCACATTCCTCCCAAAATACTTCACAGCCATGGTTTGCCTCAGTACATAACCACTGGCTGCCCTTTCTGAAGAGTTGTTTCCTGCCTTAGCTCTTAGTTCAGTGCATCCAGGTTTGTAATGTCCAATTGAGGTTAGCCAGTATGCAAGCCAGGCTATTACATTTTTTCTTAAATTGCACAGTGAACTCTAGGAGTCCCAATCTGAGTCCACCAGGAATATTCAGGGCTTAGGTTTGGAGATCTATTTCCTGCTACTTCCTCAGTCAGGGCATATGAATTGCAAATCACCTGAGGGGCCTGGTTCCCTCCCCCTTGGAATTTGCAGGAAGTTGTACATGCAAAGTTTTAATGATACAGGGAAAGAATCAGGCTGGAGTTCTACTGCAGGTAGGTGAAAGAGACTCAGTGTGATTATGAATGGTGTGTGTGTGCGTGTGTGCAGCTACTAATACAAACAGGCAATACAAATATTCTGGATAAATTTTCCTCCCACCAGACAGAAATCCAAGGTGTTCAGGACTTGCTGTGCCAACTATTCCCAAATGCCATCTCTCCATAAATACATTCAACTGGCTTATTACAATAAAAATGGGGCAAGAAAGAAAACTTTAAAATGAGTTTCCACCCTCCCCCCATGTTGTTGTTAGCTGCAAAGTCGTGTCCGACCCATTGCGACATCATGGACAATGTTCCTCCAGGCCTTCCTGTCCTCTACCATCTTCTGGAGTCCATTTAAGCTCACACCTACTGCTTCAGTGACTCCAACCAGCCACCTCATTCTCTGTCATCCTCTTCTTCTATTGCCCTCAATCTTTCCCAGCATTAGGCTCTTCTCCAGTGAGTCCTTCCTTCTCATTAGGTGGCCAAAGTATTTGAGTTTCAACTTCAGGATCTGGCCTTCTAAAGAGCAGTCAGGGTTGATCTCCTGTAGGACTGACCGGTTTGATCGCCTTGCAGTCCAAGGGACTCGCAAGTCTTCTCCAGCACCATAGTTCAAAGGCCTCAATTCTTTGGCGCTCAGCCTTTTTTATGGTCCAACTTTCACTGCCATACATTGCAACTGGGAAAACCATGGCCTTGACTATACGCACTTTTGTTGACAGGGTGATGTCTCTGGTTTTTAGTGTGCTGTCTAGATTTGCCATGGCTTTCCTCCCCAGGAGCAAGCGTCTTTTAATTTCTTGGCTACAGTCCCCGTCTGCAGTGATCTTGGAGCTCAAGAAAATAAAATCTGTCACTACCTGCATTTCTTCCCCATCTATTTGCCAGGAGTTGAGAGGGCTGGATGCCATGATCTTGGTTTTCTTAATGTTAAGTTTCAACCCAACTTTTGCACTCTCCTTCTTCACCCCTCCCCCACATAGTCTTCCTAATTTTCTTCTGAGGCTTCATGTGGGGAGCACTGGCTCCAGGACTCCTTCCTTCTTCTGCAGCTTTCACAGGAATCTGTGGGAATGGTAGGACTTGGGAAGATCTGTACCATTCTGGTTTCTTGGTGGCTTTTTAGTGGATGGCTGGATTCAAAACCCAATTCCATGGCTCAAATGGATGGAGGCAGCATTTGGGTCAGTGTGCTCTGCTTCCAAAGTTTGGGGGGGGTCATCTGTGTAAAGCTGAAAGACATGAGAGCAAGATCTCCTCCCCCCTTTCTGGGTGGACTCTCCCAGGAAAGGCAGACAAAAGCATGGAGCTCAGAAGATAAGAAAAAGAGAAGTAGACTTCCTGTTCCTGTTTCCAGCGGAGCAGTCGGAAGATTCAGAATGCCGAACCCTTTGGCTGAAATTTCTTTCTGTTGGGGACCCTAAAGGGGCCAGAACCCACCCCAAAGAGGTGGAATGAATGAAGGAAATCTGACTTCCGGTAGCGCTGCCGTGCCGAATGGTGGTGTTTTGAAGCCACCCGATCCTGGGAAACGTCAAAGCGCCCGGAGGCAGCGAAAATCAGTTGCCCCGCGGCACTGGAGCCTCTCCCTCGGGAGAAGAGGGAGAGGCGAGCTTGCCTGGGTAGAGGTAGAGCTCCCCTGCGATTCTCTCAAGTAGTTTGGGGGATAACAGGGTGAGCCCCCTTGGAGCCCAGGCTCTCTCTGCTCCCAGGACGCTTTCGCTCCAAAAGGAGTGGAACCAGACGCGACAACTGCACCTGCTGCTTAGATGGGACTGTGAGTATTTTGTTTCTTTGAGAAGCAGGCAGAGCAAAGCAGGAAGATCTGAATTTTCAAGTTGGATTTTAACTTTAACTCAGATTCATTATCTTCTTCAAGTTTTAAGTTTTAAGTTTGAAATGGAGTAAAAATGGTGCTGGAATGTTTCTTTCCTGTGTGAAGTGACTGCGTTGGAAAACTGTTATATTTTGCTACATAGCAAGAGATACAATTTGCAACTGACTTTACCCAGTACCGGATTTTGTTTATTTGAAAGCTTGTTCCCTTTTTTCTTATTGAAGGTTAAGGAACTTTGGGAGAACTTTTATTTTTTCTTTCCTTTCCCTTCTTTCCCCCCCCCCTTTTTTTCTGAACTTTGATTCTGCTGGGTGAAAGAGGAAATCGAAACCTAAGAGATGGCTGCGAGACGTGGGGGAGGGCCTCCAATTTCTAAGAATGTTATTTCTTCACCTTTACCACAAGCTGTAGGGCAGACTTCGATGAAACCTACAGCACAACCACCCTCCCCCCACCTCCTGCATTTACACTGACAGACATTCAGCGAGTTGTGATGCAGTCAACACAAGTTTTGCAGCAAGAAATAAAGGAAACAAGGGAAGAATTTGTTAACCAAAACAACCAGATCAGGGAAGATATAGTGCTTGCACTCCAGGGTTTGGCTGCACATATAGAACGCCTGGATGTTCGTGTGGACTCAGTTATGGAGTATGTGGAGAATTTGGAAAATAAAATTATTGATGCTGAACAGAAGATTGATAGAGCAGAGACTAAGATTGACAGAACAGAGGACGAAGTTATTATATCACAATATAAGAACATGGAGTTTGCATTGCGTATCAGAGGCCTTAAAGAGAACACTAAAGAAGATTTGGAATGGGAAATAGCACAAACAGTGGCTCCTGTTTTGAAATGTGAACCTGAAGCACTACTTAAAGAAATGGATAAGACATTTAGGGTTAACTCCTGGATTGCTAGGCAAAAATTTTTACCTAGAGATGTAGTGATTTATTTTTCCAGGAGATCAACCAGAAATTCTATTATCCAGGCCTTTTATCGGGAAAGATTTCAAATTGCAGGCCAAGATATTATAATTTTAAAGGAGATACCTCCAAAAATTCTTAGAAAAAGGAAAGATTTTGCCTTTCTGTCCGATGAGCTTAAGAAGCGACAAATCCAGTTCAGATGGGAAATACCTATTGGAATTGTGGTAAATTACGCAGGGACCAGATACAGATTGGATACAATTTTAAAAGAAAAAGATTTCTACACTAAGGTCCTGAAAGCAGGCTCACCGCCGTCTCCTCGAATCAAAAGAACAGAAGCAAGACAAGAAGATAAACAATTGAGTGAAGGGGCAATGTCATTGCCTCTTGAGGAGATACGGCAGGCTATGGAGCAGAGTTTGGCATTAAAGGAAGACCCAAAAGAACAGAGGATGACAAGGGCTGCATATAAGCGTATGGAAAAAGAGCAAAAACAGAAGCCTGTATCTGGTCCAATTACGCAAGACGCGGCTGTCTCAGAGCCTGTGGGAGGAGCACGTCCGAAGAGAGCAACAGCTGATCTTCAGGCTATGTTCCAAAGGCTCATGGTCACCAGAGATGGTGAAGTTCCTGACATGGAATGTTAATGGCTTAAATTCACCACAGAAAAGAAAGAATTTTTTTATCTGAAACAACATAAAAATGACATTGTTTGCTTACAAGAGACACATATTGCATTAAAAGACCAAAAGTATCTGATTAATTCCCGATTGGGAACACATTTTGCATCGTTTGCTCCGGACAAGAAGGCTGGAGTGGTTATTTACTTAAGAAAAGACTTCTCAGCAAGATTGATTGAATCGGATAAACAAGGGAGATATGTTAGTATTGAATTAATATTACAAGGAAAGAAAGTTCTTCTTATTGGATTATATGCTCCAAATCAACAACAGCAAAAATTCTTCAAATTTTTACATCAGAGACTAATCGAATTGGATTATAAATCTGTTCTCATGATGGGGGACTGGAATGGAGTTTTAGTCCCATCTGAAGACAAGAAGGGATCCTCCAAAAACTTTTTTAATTCAAAATTGCCTAAAGTTTTTTTTGATTTGAAGGAGGATCTGGAATTAAGAGATGTATGGCGGGAAAGGAATATGAGAGACAGAGATTTTACTTTTTTCAGATAGACATAAATCTTTCTCTAGGATTGACTTTATTTTGATTACTACTGATCTTTTTTCTTGGGTTAAGAACGTTAAGATTTTCCCTAGGACAATGTCTGATCATAGTCCTGTTTGGTTGGAGTTTTTTGCTGAAGATGGTAGCAGAAGATCCTGGAGGCTGAATGAGAATTTATTTACAAATGACTTGTTCTTGCAGAAATGTAGAGAACATATGGAAGATTTTTTTGTTACAAATATGCATAAAGGTACATCGATGGAAATGGTTTGGGATGCTAGTAAAGCTTATATGAGAGGGGTTTTGATTTATATGAACAACGCCTACAGGCGTAAGCAAACGCAAAAACATTTAGATCTTGAGGAAGAGATTAAATCTAAGGAGAAAAAGCTTATTTTGAATCCATTGGATAATAATTTAAGGATTTCAATACATTTACTGAAAGAACAATTTAACATGCTACTGGCTGATCAAGTAGCAACTAATTTGCGCTATGCTAAACATAATACTTTTTGTAACGCTAATAAGCCTGGTAGATGGTTGTGTTAGATGTTTAGTGCCAGCCATTGGCAGTTCCCCAAAAGGGTCATCAGATGGAGGCAAAGAGGCTTCTTTGCTTCCACTGATGAGCCAAGGGTCTCGGACCCGACAGCCCCATTGGTGAGAGAGTTTTATGGTCAGGGAGGGACCAAGACCCCCCATAAATACCTCTGCACGAGGGGCTGCTCTTTGTTCTAGTTTCTAGTTTCTAGTTCTCATTCTAACTTCTACCTCTACTCCTAGCTCTTAGTCCTTCTCTTGTTTTTAGTTATGTAATGCTAGCTTGTTTTATTTTATTTCTCTCTCACATGCAGGCATGAATGCTTTCATGCCAAGTATTTCTTTCTCTTTGATCTATCATTGAATAAAGCTAATATGATTGCATCTCTGCGTGATGCCTTCACTTGGAAGCACCTTTAACGATTCATCGTGAGATCACCTCACAAGTTGGTAGCCATAGGATGGTTTAAAGGAATGCTTCCAAGCCAGCCAGGATCTATCCAACAAGATGTCTGGGAGACCCGGCTCAAATCCATTTATAACAGATGGCAGGACTTCTCCTATCGTGACCAGAAGTCATCGATCACAGACGGCATCCCTGCCTACATCCAAGTCTTCAGTTCCTGAAGCAACCTCAGCTGCAGATGAAAGCACAAATGGCCTTCATCCCGTCAGAGGATCCAGCAGAACATCTGGGAGCGCCCCGCATGCCTTCCCCTCCCTGAACGCCACAGAGGAGAACATAGAAGGTTTGCAGACTGCCCAAGATTGTTCAGACGCTGCAGAGACGAACCTGGCTGAAGCCAAACGCCGCGTGAGTAAGCTGACTGCACAGGAACGTGAAGAGCTGCTTAAAGAGATCTTTGCAATGCAGGGGAGGGGGAAGGCAGCCCAGGAAACCGTGCAGGAAGCCTCTGAACACGTGGTGAATCCCTAGAGACCACGAGGCCTCCAAATATGGCGCCCGCCTCCCTTAGTGACCCCGGGACCCCAGGGCTTTTGGCGCGAACACCCCCGCCCAGCTGTGAGCTACAGCTTTCTGGGGCAAGCGGAAACAAGATGGCTCCGCCCACATGGTCTGGCACAGGAAACAAGATGGCGGCCCCCTGTAACCCCACACGGTCTAACAAAGACAACCCTTTTTTAAGCCTGGAAAGCCAGCAGTCTCTGGCATCCAGCAGAAATGGCATGTAAATTCCTGGGCTCTCTCCACCACAAAGCCTAAAGTCCTATGATGGCGATGAGATCTGCCCAGCCGATACTAATACAAATACAAATGCAATTAAAACGGCCATCCAAGTCCTGACTACGGCCCTGGGGGCCAAGCAGACGTCGGGGGTGCCCCCCCCAAGGCCTCCCATCCTCTCCCCAGGGCCCAACTGCCAGGGGGAATCCAGCCCGCAGCCTCCCACCTTCTCTTCAGGTCTTCAGGACCAGCCAGGCAAACCAGGCAATGATGAAAATCCATGTGGTTGCAATTCTCGGGAGGATTCATTGCAGCAACTCCGACCTGGCAAATCTGGGCTCCGCCCCCCCAATGCCTCATGGGAAGAAGGGAGAAATCCTGAACAACGCCCTCCCCCGGATCACATGGTTTCCGGGCACGCCCATCTGGAGTTACTAAATAGTCAAGAAAGGATTCCCTCCTCGACTACTAGAGGGACCCCTTTCACTGTAGGATCCCCTTTCCCTCTCCCTTTTATGTCAATGGACATTTCAGAGTTTTTTGAATATGGGTCTGAGTTTCCAGCCGCAAATCTTCCAAGCGATTTTAAAAAGCTACAACTGGGAGGGGAAAATTACAGCAGTTGGAGTAAAGATATACAGCTATATCTCTTAAAGAATGGGACTCTACAAATGGTTCAGAAACCACCCCCTCCCCCATGGGGACGTCAAGAAGAGCAGCGACATTTGCAGGTGTACTCTGCTCTGCTCAGTTCGCTGGACAATAACTTGTTCTCCAGCATCCCAGCAGGTCTCAGAGCTACTCAAGTCTGGCAACTATTATACAATTTATTCAACAGCGATACCATTGGTTCCATCACCAGATATACAACTGAGCTTTATACAACCAAACTGAAGTTTGGTGCCAGCATGCCTGAACATCTTGCAAAATTAAAGGCAATCAGGGCAGAATTGATTTCCAGAGATTTTCCTGTAACTGATGTGAACATGGTCGCGATCATTTTTGCTTCCCTAGACAAGAGTTGGAGCAATTTCATTGTTTCACTCGAAGCGGTCAAGAGGGAAGACATAAATCTGTCCTACCTCACAGGGAGACTGATCGAAGAGGATCGGAGAAGAAGAAATGCTGGAGAATACGCCAGAGTCACCACTCAGCAAGCCAGAAAGGGGTGCCACAACTCAGAGCAAATTAATGCTCTACTTAAATGTTTCATCTGTGGCTCTGAGGAGCACCTCAAGAAAGACTGCCCCCATCAACATCAAGCCCCTAAATGTGGTCCCAATCAAGTAAGAGGCAAGGGGCAAGGAAGGGGGCGTGGCAGGGGCAAGGGAAATTCTCTGCATACTTGTTCCCTCACCCCCACAACAAAGGCTGATAGCTCCACTGACTTATGGTTACTGGACTCTGGAGCTTCTTCTCACATTACCAATATGAGTCAAGGTTTTAAAAGGTTAAAGAAAATTAACTCATCTGTCAAGGTTGCAAACGGTGATACTGCTTCAGTTGTTGGTGAGGGGTTTGTTTCTGTACCTGGTCTTGGGAAAGTTGAAGGTGTCTTACACGCCCCCTCCATAGCCAACAACCTTTTAAGCATTACCAAATTGTGTGACGATGACAAAGTGGAAGTCTTATTTCGCAAGGGGGGAGGTCATGTCACCCGGGACCAGAGGGTCATTGGAAATATTACAATCATAAACGGCTTACCATATTTTTCTCCCAAGCCGCCACAGCCTGCCCCAAGGCTTTCCAAGGGCAGTGTGGGCAAGGAGCCTGAATCTCAGCAGGCACCTACAGCACCACTCAAAGCAACCAGAGCCAAGAGGGTGTCAATGGGGAAGCCGATTCACAATAAGTGCGTCCACCTCATGCACAGAAGGCTAGGACATGCAAGCTTCCCTGTAGTTAAAAAGATGGGAGAGTTTGCTGAGGGAGTCCAGCTCAAGGACTGTGACGTGTTTCTGGACTGTGCCATTTGCAAGAAAACAAAGAGGAAGGCTGCCCCTATACCAAAGGTGTCATCCCGTAAGGCTCAGTACCCATACCAACTAGTACATGTTGATTTGGTTGGGCCTTTTACACCATCCCTAGGAAAGAAAAAGTATTTTCTCACTGCCGTTGATGATTTTTCATGATACGGCCACGTGTATACCCTCACAGAAAAATCTGAAGTCTTTGACGCCATAAAGTCACTGTACAACTTCGTAGAGACCCAGTACAAGACCAAGATCGCACAATTGCAGAGCGATCGCGGGGCTGAGTTCATGTCTCAGAAGTTCCAGGACTGGGTAAGGCGTAAGGGCATCCGCCATTTTCTTACTGCACCGTTCACCCCTTCGCAAAATGGTGTAGCTGAGAAAAGGAATGGAATCCTGCAAACCATGATGCGTAGTCTGATTGCAGACGCAGGTGTCGCAGAATCATACTGGGGAGAGGCGGTCCATTACGCCAATTACACCTTAAACCGCACCTGGAGCATTGTTGTGAACCAGACCCCATATTTCCTGGTTCACGGTAGGAAACCAAATCTGGCACATTTGCGTGTGTTTGGTTCCTATGCATGGGTGCATATCCCCAAGCAGCTGCGGAAGAAGGGGAGATCTGTTTCCCAGAGACTAAGGTTCTTGGGCTATGCTCCTGGCTCCAAGGCCTATCGTTTCCTGGGAGAAGGGGGCAGGCCTGTGACTTCCCAATCTGCCTCTTTCGAAGAGGACTCCAATTGGACTCAGATCCACTCAAATGATCTGAGCCCATATGCCAACCGACCCAGCAAGGACACACCGACCGCGACATCACCAGAGGCGACCACGTACCCTGCCACCGACGAAAGTGAGGAACAAGATGAAGATGCGTCCAGTCCCACGGAGGAAGACACGCCGTCTTCACCCCCAGCGACACCTCAGAGACCCGCGGAAGAAAAGAGCGGTGAGTGGCAAAAGGTAAGGAGGTCAAAGCGGTCCAACAAAGGGGTCCCGCCAAAGAGAATTGACATTGGCCACATCGCGTCTGTCAACAGCGTTGTGGTCACCCCAAAATCCTTCTCTGACATCCAGGAGCTGCCCATCGAAGAGCAGGAGAAATGGCAGCTCGCGATGGAGAAGGAGATGCAGAGCTTAAAGAAACTCAAAGTCTTCACCCCCCAGCAACCACCAAAGGAGAGGAAAGTCATTGGCACAAGGTGGGTTTACAAGGCCAAACCACTTGCCAATGGTCTCTACCTGTATAAGGCCCGTTTGGTAGCCCAGGGCTTCGCTCAGCGTTACATGGAGGACTACTCGGAGACTTACTCTCCAACCGTCCGGGCAGAGAGCGTCAAGGCCGCCCTCGTGACTGCAGCCGCTCTGGGAGAAGAAGTCTTCCAATTCGACATCCAGACGGCTTACCTCCACGCCAACTTGGACCGGCAGATCTACGTGAGGGCTCCTCCTGGCTACCAGCAAGAAGGGGGAAATACATGGTTGCTTCACAAAGGGTTATATGGTCTCAAGCAGTCAGGGAAATTATGGTATGACTGTCTTAGAAAGAGTTTAGAACGAGTTGGTTTCTCAGCATCTCATGCAGATGAATGTGTTTTCACACGCAATTCCAAGGGAACCACAGAACGGGTGTTAGTTTATGTGGACGACCTATTATATGTAGGGCCTAACAAGAAAGGGTGTGATGAATTTGCCAAGGCCCTGGAAGAAAAATTTACTCTGAAGTCTTTGACAAGTACTTGGGTGTGCATATTTTGGCCACTAAGGGGGGGGGTTCGCTCTATCTCAAAAAGAAAAGATAGAGGAATTACTGGCCAAATGCAAAATGACAGAATCTAATCCTACGCATAGCCCAATGCAAAGCGACTTTTACAACCACACCCATAAGGACGGTCCTGAGTTCACAGATAACACGCTTTACAGATCTGTGATTGGCTCCTTGCTATACATCAGCAATTGGAGCAGACCTGACATAGCTTTAGCTGTGAATCTATTGTCCAGGCACGTGGAACACCCTAAGGAATTCCACTGGACTGCTGTTAAAAGGGTGCTTAGATACCTAAAGGGCACAGCTGATGCTCTCCTTATGCTAGAACCAGAGAAGGGGAAGACGGCCCAGCTCTCCGCTTACTCAGACGCAGACTGGGCTGGCGACACTAAAACTAGACGGAGCACTTCTGGTTTCCTCATATTGCTAAATGGCTGCCCAATACATTGGCATGTTAGGCAGCAAAAATTTATCTCTTGCTCCACGGCCGAGGCTGAATACGCCAGCCTATCAGACACGGCCAATGATTTGACTTGGTTCAATGAGCTGATAACAAGCATCTGGGCATCTCCCCCTCTGCCCATCCAAATTCTAGAGGACAACACTGCCGTAATTGCAATCTCGGGTGCTTATGCAGTAGGATCTAGATCTCGCCATATAGACATACGCTATAAAAATGTCAGGCAGCTTACCAAAAAGGGTTTTATACATGTTGAGCACTGTAATACAGCTGACCAGATAGCTGATCTGTTTACCAAGCCTGTTCCCATTGACCGGCACAACCTTCTGTGTAAGCGTTTGTGTTTGGCCTTCTGAATGTTTCTATGCATGTCTATGACACCTGCTCGCCCCTTACATACATTCACTGGTCCCTGTCATTGGCTGGCAAGAAGGGGAATTGTTAGATGTTTAGTGCCAGCCATTGGCAGTTCCCCAAAAGGGTCATCAGATGGAGGCAAAGAGGCTTCTTTGCTTCCACTGATGAGCCAAGGGTCTCTGACCCGACAGCCCCATTGGTGAGAGAGTTTTATGGTCAGGGAGGGACCAAGACCCCCCATAAATACCTCTGCACGAGGGGCTGCTCTTTGTTCTAGTTTCTAGTTTCTAGTTTCTAGTTCTCATTCTAACTTCTACCTCTACTCCTAGCTCTTAGTCCTTCTCTTGTTTTTAGTTATGTAATGCTAGCTTGTTTTATTTTATTTCTCTCTCACATGCAGGCATGAATGCTTTCATGCCAAGTATTTCTTTCTCTTTGATCTATCATTGAATAAAGCTAATATGATTGCATCTCTGCGTGATGCCTTCACATGGAAGCACCTTTAACGATTCATCGTGAGATCACCTCACAGGTTGGCTTACCAATTAAGGAAGAAACAGAAATCACGTACTATAGATAAAATAGAATATAAAGGAAAAGAAGTCTACCAACAAAATTTGATTAAGAGGAGTTTTTTAGATTTTTATTCGAAATTATATTCTAAATAAAATATACAAGCTTTAGATATAGACAAGTATTTACAGGGGGCTCATTTTCCGAGACTCTCAAAAGAACAACAACTTGAGATGAATTGCCCAATTACATCAGAAGAAATTTCTTTAGCTATTAAACAGTTGAAATTGGGCAAGGCTCCGGGAACAGATGGATTAACAGCAATTTACTATAAAATGTTGTTGGTCGAAATGATTGAACCCTTAAAGATTTTGTTTAATGAAATTCAGACTGGAGGTGCAGTTCCTCCATCATGGAGGACAGCTTTTGTATCGTTGATTCCAAAGGAGGATCAAGACCTTACTCAACCTAAAAATTATAGACCTATATAGCTTTTGAATACAGATTATAAGATTTTTGCTAAAGTATTGGCTAATAGATTAATGCAAGTTTTGAAACAAATCATTCATAGTGATCAATCGGGATTTATATCTGGGAGGTATATGAAATATAATGTAAGACAAATTGTAAACTTGCTTGAATATTTGGATAAGAACAACCAAGTCTCTGCAGCATTGATATTTTTGGATGCAGAGAAAGCCTTTGACCAATTGAATTGGCAATTTTTATTGAGAGTTGTTGAGGAGATGAATTTTGGAGAAGGTTTTTTACATACTATTAAAGCTATATATCAACAACAAACTGCACAAATTATAGTTAATGGGGGGCTAACAGAGACCTTTAAAATTGAAAAAGGTACAAGACAGGGATGCCCCCTATTACCATTATTTTTTGTTTTAACATTAGAGATTTTATTAATTAAAATTCGAGAGTCCTCTATGATAAAGGGAATTAAAATAAAACAGAATGATTATAGATTGAGAGCTTTTGCTGACGACTTGGTTGTGACAGTATCTCAACCGTTACAGTCGGTTATAGATTTGATGGAAATTATAATTCAGTATGGTAAGGTTTCTGGGTTCAAGGTGAATAGTAATAAGACTAAGATATTATCTAAGAATTTATCTATGAGTGAAAGGGATATGTTATCTAAATTAACAGGTTTTGAAATAGTGAAAAAGGTTAAATATTTAGGAGTATATATTGCAGCTTCAAATGTAAAATTGTATAAGAATAATTATGAAACACTATGGTTGAAGGTACAAAGGGATCTAAATAATTGGAAAAAATTACAATTATCTTTATTGGGAAGAATTGCAGTTGTTAAAATGAATGTTCTGCCAAAGTTTCTATTTTTGTTTCAAATGATACCTATATTGAAAAAGGATGCCAACCTTGATCAATGGCAGAAGGGTATTAATAAATTTATTTGGGCGGGGAAAAAACCAAGAGTTAAATTTAAGATTTTACAAGATGCTAGGGAAAGAGGGGGACTTAAGGCGCCGAATTTGAAATTGTATTATGATGCGGTTGCCTTGACGTGGGTTAGTGATTGGCTTAATTTAACTAATAAGAGAATACTTCATCTTGAGGGTTGGGATTTGGTATATGGATGGCATGCATATTTGCTTTACGATAAGAAGGTGGACAGGGCTTTTAAATCCCATATTCTTAGAAGTGCTTTATTGCGTGTCTGGAAAAAGTATTATTATAAGTTAAATTATAAAATACCGATTTGGGGAATTCCTGGACACGCGATAGAGGGTGTATCTATGGGAGTGAGTTTGGATATGGTTTCTTTTTTTTATTAAAAAGTTTTACAATACATTTTATTTTTAACAAACAAAACACAACCCCTCCCCACCCCCTTCCCACTCCCCAACCCTCCCCAACCCCTCCCTCCCTTCCCCCTCCCCCCTCCCCGACTTCCCAGAGCTAAGTACAGGGTATAAGAATACGAACAATCATAATCTACCTTAGGCAAACAATAATAAACTATTAAAACTATCGCACTTTAACTCTTATGAATTAACTCCAAGCAGTATAAATATCACATCAATAATTATTCAAATGCTGGATAATACTTTTTAGTCCCATATTTACTCCACAGTATTTCTCTGTTGCAAATAGTCTTTCAAGTACACTAAAATCTTTGCCATATCCTCCAAGTTGGAAACTTTTACACTCCATTCTTCTATAATCGGCAGTTCTTCCTTCTTCCAATATTGCCCTACTAAAAGTCTTGCTGCCGTAATTAAATTCAGCATCCGCTTGATATCCATAACAGTAGTGTCAATAAAAATACCCAATAAGAACAATTACAGACAAAACAAATTTACATCAATCATTAAAAAACCAATTTTCTAATCTTCTTTCCACCTGGCATGTAATTTTCCATACTAAAACCAAATTTATGCAATCTTTCCTTCTCTTAAGATATTATACAGCTTCAAGTACCATACATTCCTTTCCAAACTTAAAATTTCCTTATATGTAGTCACATCATTTTTATATTTTCTATTACGTGTTTGATTATTGCCCATATAAGTAGCTTACAAGTTAACTTGCATCTATACTTTTTCCCAAACTCGCAACAGAGCATGTCTTAAAATATATACCTTAAACACATTATCCACGTTCTTATCACACAATAAATATACATACCAACCAAATAACAAATCATGACCTTCAAAATTTCAGTAAGCACTACTACAATTCTTCCCAATTAAGTTTTCATAATTATTTTAAAATTAAAACAACATAAAATATTACAAAACATAATTATTTTATATAACTCTACATTTGAGGGTGAAAAATATATCCCCAAATATTTAACCCTTTTAACAATTTCAATTCCCGTTTACTCTTCTAAAACCGCCTTTTATGATACTATCATATTCTTAAACAACATTTTAATTTTTGTATGTTAAGCTTAAATCCAAAAACTTTCTCTTATTGCATTATTATCTCCTTCAGTTCTACAACTAAATCTTCAGGCTCGTCTCATTCGTCTAGAAACAGCACGCCTCCTCCAATTTCTGGCCTCCTCCAATGATACTGAAATTTGATCCACTCCTGTAACTTTCTCATCTGTCTGCATTGTTCCTTCAGCACCTTGTAAATTCTCTCTGTGTCGTTGAGACTCTCCCTCACCTTTCTTCTTTGTAGATTCCAAAAATGGTATGGGGGCTGCTTTTAAAACATTACTATAAAAATCACGTGCCTGAATCACCGTAGTAAGACGATGCCTCATACCTTCATACGTCACCACCATACCCACTGGTATCTCCCATCTGAACTTGATATCACGTCGTCTTAATTCTTGTGCCAAAAAAGCAAATTCCTTCCTTCTACTTAAAATTCTTGGAGGGATCTCTTTTAAAATCAAGACTTCTTGCTCAGCAATTGCAAATTCAGTATTGTAGGAGGCTTGAATAACCTCATTTCTAATCGCTCTCTTTGTAAAATAAACCACCACATCTCTGGGTAATTTCCTTTGTCTTGCAATCCACGAATTAACACGGAAAATTTTATCTATATCTTCCATTATTTCATCTGCTGATCGCCCCAGCACCCCTTCCAGAGCCTCAGAAACTATTTTCTTCAAATTTTCTTTAGGATCCTCTTTTAAGCCTCTGATTCTCACAGCAAACTCCATCTGATGATACTGTACCAAGGTCAAATCACAATCAATTTTCTCCACCACATTTTCAGTTTCTGTCATTTTTACTTCTAGTCTAGTATTATTTTGGCTGAGATCTTCCACTCTTTCGTCCAAACGCTCAATACATATAGCCATGCCTTGAAATGCAGATAAGATGTCTGCCCTTATTTCTGTTAGTTTCTCTGTGATCTTTTCATCCATAACCTCAGCTAGTTTTTCTGTTAACTTCTCATCCAGCTTTTCATCCATTATCTCAGCTAATTGTTGCAATTGCTTTTCCATAACCTCTTGCATCACATTCTGCAAATCTTTAACTGTAAGGGCTGGTGCAGGTACGGGTGCAGGGGGCAATAAAGCTTGCAATGAAGACTGCTGCACCGGAAAAGCCCCCGCAGTTCTAAGAACTTTAAAAGATGTAGCCGCCATTTTCACCCACTATTGTCTGCTATGCACTTTCACTTTCAAACTTGGCAAAATCCATTGAGTTAAAGATCAAAAGTCCACTTTCACCTGAATCTCCTGTATCGCTCTGCCTGCATCCTAGTTCTCCAAAGTTCTTTCTTGCTGGCAGGGATGGTTGCAGACGCCCTATTCTGCTCCAAAAAGCCCGGAGCAGAAGCGCCTCGCAGTCCGGAGAATACCCACGCTTCGGGGGGGGGCTCAATCCTTCAGCCATCAAAACTTTAAGTTCTGGCGGCCCCGGAGAGCTCTACCCCTACCTGGGCGCTCACCCCCTCCTCTTCTCCCAAGGAGGGGGCTTCCGAGCCACCGAAACAGCTGATCGGCGCTGTTTTCGGCAGCTCTACGGAGCCGCGGGGCTGACAGCCTAAGAATGGCTGCCTCCGGCGACGCCTTGCCATCCGGAAGCCTTCTGGATATGGTTTCTTATAAGGAATTACTTAGATTGGAAGGGAATGATTGGCAACTTAAATCATTAGATGAGTTAAGACAAGAAAACATAAGTCGCTCATGGTTTCAATATACCCAATTGAAAGCTAGGTGGAAGTTAGATCAAAAGGTTGGCATCACAATTATAGATTAAAATTTAGTAAAACAAATTAGAGACTTAAATTGTGCACATATAAAGAGGATATATAATGCTTTAATTGAATTTGATTCGGAAACGGAATTAGTTAAAGATTGTATGATAAAGTGGGCACAAAATATTCAGGAACCAATTTCGCTGGACACTTGGGAGATAATTTGGGTCAGAAATGTTAAATTTACTCAGGCTCAAAACTTAAGAGAAAATTTTTATAAAATGTTTTATAGATGGCATCTAGATCCCAAGATGTTGTCCAACATGTATCCTAATTTACAGTCTAAATGTTGGAGATGTGGTAGTTTAGAAGCTACCTATTTTCACATGTGGTGGAGTTGTAGAAATATAAAAGCTTTTTGGATCAAAATTTGGTGGAACATTCAAAAGATTTTTAAGAGAAAGATAAAGTTTTCTCCACAATTGTTTTTATTGGGTATTGTTGTAGATTGTGATGTTAAAGAAACTAACTTGATGTTGAACATGATAACAGCAGCACGGTTACTGGTGGGACAATATTGGAAGAAGGATAGTTTGCCCACTATAGAAGAATGGGTGTTTAAAGTTTCGAATCTTGCAGAAATGTCTAAGATTTCTGCTTATTTGAAAGATCATTCACAGGAAAGATATATTTCAGTTTGGAGGAGATGGATAGATTATATTCAGAATAAATATGGGACTAAAAAGTTCCATTTAGCTTATGAGTAGATTTTAGAGGGATATTATTATTGATCTTAGTGTTGGTACTTTGTATGTATTTATGTTAAAGGGGAGTTAAAGCATATTATGAATTTGGTTAATTGTATATTATGCATAATTTTTATTTAGAATATGATTATTATAACTATAATCCTATATTTAGCTCTGGGAAGTGGGGGGGGAGTGGGCGGGTTTGGGGTGGGGGGGATTTGGGGATATATTGTAAAATCTTGTTTTTGTAAAACTCTTTAATAAAAAAAAAGAAGGAAGGACATCCCAGGGACTTAGGAGAGACGGAGGTCTCTCTGAACGGTCCAGGAGAAGCCTTCCAGAAACCAACAGAAGAAAAGACTAGCTAACTCCATTGTCTAGTCATAGCTGAAAACAACGGAAGTCACAAGCTTTATACTAAGCGGATTTTAAACAGCATGCTTGAATCTGGGTAAGAATATTGATTTTCTCTATCCTACCTATTTTCCTGAAGAAGAAAGTCCCAAAAATAAGAGATCTCTGAAAAAAAGGAGGGGGTTCCTACTCCCTCCTTTTGGTTACCGGAAGCGGCGAAACGTACCCTTTAGAGAGAACAAAAAAGACTAGAAAGACACCTACTGGTGGGTGAGGATTTTTGTCTCTGACCTTCAAAGTTCTTAATAAGTACAGCTGTGTAAATAAAGTGAGACTAACAAATCTGAAACAATGAATACTTCACAATACTTCCATTAAGCCCCAGGCGCTTAATCGACTCTGAGAGGTTCCAGGCAGTGCTGGGGTCCCCACCTGCCTCCTTTGCTCACACCTCGGCCGATGCCTTAGTGGAAGCCTGGGAAAAGGCAGCCACGGAGGCACTCGACCGAGTTGTACCCTTGTGGCCCCTGACCCGGTGCAGATCCCAGTGGGCTCCATGGTTCTCCGCAGAGCTCCGGGAGATGAAGCGTCGGAAACGGGGCCTAGAGAGCTGTTGGAGGTCCAGCTGGTCTGAATCCGACCGATCACGACTTAGGTCCTTTACAAGGTCTTATCTCACGGCAATGAGGATGGCAAGGTCCAACTACATTGCTACCCTCATCGCGTCCGCAGATAACCGCCCGGCCACCAGGAGGTGAGGGAGGTGAGGGAGGAGCCCTCGCAGGGTCGTGCCGAGGAGTTTATCCAACATCTGTCGGACAAAATCGCTTGGATTCGGGCCGGTTTGGACTCCGACTGGGCAGAGTCTGACGATCAGGACATGGGCGGTCTTGTCGATGTTATCTGGGAGGAGTTCGATCCTGTGACTCTGGAGGATGTGGAGAGGAACATGGGGAAGCTGAGCTCCACCACGTGTTTATTGGACCCGTGCCCCTCCTGGCTGGTTTATGCGGCTCGGGAGGGGACACGAGGCTGGCTCCAGGCGGTGATAACTGCTTCCTTGAGTGAGGGTAGGTTCCCCGCCGCCTTGAAGGGGTGGTGGTGAGACCTCTCCTCGAGAAGCCTGCCTTGGACCCAGCTGTATTAAACAACTTCCGTCCGGTCTCCAACCTTCGCTTTCTTGCGAAGGTTGTAGAGAGTGTGGTGGCGCATCAGCTCCCTTTGTTCCTGGAGGAAGCTGACTATCTGGACCCGTACCAATCGGGTTTCAGGCCCGGGCACAGCACGGAGATGGCATTGGTCGCTCTGGTGAATGATCTCTGGAGGGCTCAGGACAGGGGTTGTTCCTCTGTCCTAGTCCTATTAGACCTCTCAGTGGCTTTTGATACCATCGACCATGGTATCTTGCTGCGGCGTCTCAGGGGATTGGGAGTGGGAGGCACGGTCCTTCAGTGGTTCTCCTCCTATCTCCTGGGACGCTCGCAGTCGGTGTTGGCAGGGGGACAGAGGTCGACCTCGAGGCCTCTCGTTTGTGGAGTTCCTCAGGGGTCGGTCCTCTCACCTCTCCTGTTCAACATCTATATGAAGCCTCTGGGTGAGATCATTCGTGGTTTTGGAGTTGGGTATCATCAGTATGCTGATGATACCCAGCTTTTCACTTCGACCCCAAACCACCCCAGTGATGCCCTCGATGTGATGTCCAGTTGCCTGGAGGCGGTCCGGGTCTGGATGGGGAGGAACAGGCTTCGGCTCAACCCGGACAAGACTGAGTGGCTGTGCGTGCCGGCATCTCGGGAAACTCAGATCATTCCATCTCTTACTATGGGGGGTGAGTTATTACCCCCCGTAGATAGGGCTCGCAACTTGGGAGTCCTCCTAGATTCACAGCTTTCTTTAGAAGATCATATAGTAACTGTGACTAGGGGGGGCCTTCGCCCAGGTTCACCTGGTGCGCCAGTTGCGGCCCTATCTAGACCGGGATGCTGTTCTGAACCAGCCCTCTTCTCGCACCCCTAATCAAAAGAAGAGACTGGAAAGCGTCCAAGGCTAAAAGGCTTCTGCCAAGATTTAATAGTAAACACACAAGAGCTTATCTTCTCAAGCAAAAGAGTTGCTTTCAGCAACCAGCCCCTCCCCAAACACTCCTTTTATAGAGAGCTCAGGGCGTGGTCTCCCTGTGCCTCCTCCCGAGGAGTCCCATAGCCTTTCTTTGTTTGTCCCTGCTCGACTGCCTCCTGCGTCGGGCGTCCTTGAACAGGGCCAGCTGTGGGTCATCATCCTCCGCACTCTCGGGCTCACACAGCTGAGCAGAGGTTCCCGGCTGAGGACTCTGCAAAGTCTCCAAATCATCATCAGCCGGTTCGTTTCCCTCCTCCCCCACATCTGAGTCCTCCGATACATCGGAGCCGGCTGTCGGACCCACAGGCTGGCCCTGAGTCACAACACTATCCCGCACCGCAGGGCCCTTCCCCCGGGTCTGCCGATCCGGATGCGGTCGGGATGGGAACTGTTCGTGAAACGCAGTCACCAACGCAGGGGCATGAACGGCGGTCGCGTCTTCCCATGTGAAGTCCTCCGGCCCGTACCCTTTCCACTCGATCAGGTACTGGAAGCGACCTTTCAGCCAGCGGGAATCCCTGATGCTGGCGACCTCGTACTCGGGGGTGCTGTCGCCATCACGAGGTCCTGATGGGGGAGGTTCCGCTTGGCGAAGTGGACAAGCCGGTTGTTCGGGGACCAACAAGGACCGATGGAAGACGGGGTGCACGCGCAGGGAACGTGGCAGAGTTAAACGATAGGCGACCGGGTTGATGACGGCCTCGACTGGGAACGGTCCAAGGTAACGGTGGTCCAGCTTCCTCGCCGGCCGAGTGGATGGTAGGTTCCTGGTGGACAGCCAGACCCGATCCCCCACCGATAGTGGAGGCGTATCCCTTCTCGACCGATCGGCGAACCTCTTGTAGTCGGCCTTGGCCTTCTCCAGCTGCCGTCGCACCAACCGATGGATCGCCTGTAACTCCGCCATGAATTCGTTCGCTGCCGGCTCCGGTGAGTCCACGGGAGAAAGGGGGAAAAACCGAGGGTGATAACCCACATTGGCCAAGAACGGTGTCATCTGCGTGGAGGTGTGCTGCGAGTTGTTAAAGGCAAACTCAGCTATGACCAAATAGTCCACCCAATTGTCCTGCTGCAGGTTAACGTAGCAGCGCAGATACTGCTCTAAGATGCCGATGACCTTCTCGGTACCCCCGTCGGTCTGAGGATGATGCGCGGACGAGAGGCAAACCTTAATGTCCAACGCCCGCATCAACTCCTGCCAGAAGCGGGCTGTAAACTGGGCCCC
The DNA here is from genome assembly GCF_947247035.1 of Vipera ursinii. Classification (NCBI taxonomy): domain Eukaryota; kingdom Metazoa; phylum Chordata; class Lepidosauria; order Squamata; family Viperidae; genus Vipera; species Vipera ursinii. The sequence continues at coordinate 34,168,087 of NC_139522.1, forward strand.
CCTATCGGAGACGACTCTATCGGGAAGGCCGTGCAGCCGGAACACCTGTTGGATGAACATGCGACTAGTGGCGCGAGCTGACGGTAAGCCGCGACAGGGGATGAAGTGCGCCATCTTGGTCAACATGTCCACCACCACAAACACTGTCGTGAAGCCGGAGGATGGGGGTAGATCCGTCAGAAAGTCCATGGACACAGCCCCCCAGGGTCTCTTGGGCGTTGGCAAAGGCTGCAGTAAACCAGGCGGGGCCCCTGTCGCTGACTTGGCCTGCCTGCATGGGACGCAGGAGGTGACATAAGACTGGACATCGTGTCGGACTCGGGGCCACCAGAATGTACGGGAGACCAGGTTCAGAGTCTTGAACAGGCCAAAATGCCCCGCAGCCGGGTTATCATGACATTGGCTGAGGACGAGTCCCCTGAGTGGCCCTCCTGGAACATAGAGCCGGTCACGATAATACAGGAGTCCATCCGTGACCGACCAAGGCGAATCTGGCCCCACCTCTTCCTTCCGCTGAGCCACCCACGCCTCCTGCTGCTGCGCCTCCCGGATCCGAGCCCGTATATCCACCGGCTCCCGCACCGCAGCAAAAGACTCGACGGGGATCACGGTCCTGGGCGGAAGCTTGTCTTCCACTCGGGTGTACTCGGGCTTCCTGGACAGAGCATCCGCTCTCTGGTTGTGCCCGCTTGGTATGTACCGCACCCGGAAGTCAAACCTCGCAAAGAAGAGGGTCCACCGGATCTGGCGTTGGTTCAAATTCCGAGCGGTCTGCAGGCTTTCCAGATTCTTGTGGTCCGTCCGGACCTCGATTTGATGCCGCGCCCCCTCCAGATGATGCCTCCAAGCCTCGAACACCGCCTTGATGGCCAGCAGCTCCTTCTCCCAGATGGTATAGTTGCGCTCCGAGGGATTCAATTTCCGAGAGTGATACGCGCAAGGGAAAAGGGTACCGTTGGGCGTCGCTGCCTGGAGCAACACGGCCCCAATGGCAATGTCGGAGGCGTCCGCCTCCACGACAAACGGCCGTTGCGGGTCAGGATGCTTCAAGATGGGCTCCTTCATGAAGGCGTCCTTCAAAGCTTGGAACGCCTGTTGTTCGGGGGCGTTCCACTGGAACCGAGTCTTCTTCTGCAGGAGCCGGGTGAGGGGGGCTGTCAAGGCAGCAAAGCCAGGGATGAATGTCCGATAGTAGTTGGCAAATCCAAGAAGTCGCTGAATATCCTTCACGCGACGCGGGGGTTGCCAACTCTGCAACGACTCAACTTTACTCGGTTCCATGGCGATGCCCTCAGGAGAAATGCGGTGACCCAAGAAATCAATGGTCACCTGGTAGAACTGGCACTTCTCCAACTTGGCAAACAGCCGATGTTTCCGGAGGCGCTGCAGGACCTGACGGAGATGCTGATGATGCGCTTCACGCGACGGGGAGTAAATCAGGATGTCGTCCAGGTAAATCACAACAAACTGGTCCAACAGATCCCGAAAGATGTCATTCATAAAATGCTGAAACACAGCGGGGGCGTTGGTCAGGCCAAACGGCATCACCGTGTACTCGAAATGTCCATAGCGAGTACCAAACGCCGTCTTCCACTCATCACCCGGCCGAACCCTGACGAGGTTGTAAGCTCCACGCAGGTCCAGTTTCGTGAAGATCTTAGCCTCCCGGAGTCGGTCCAAGAGCTCGGGGATGAGGGGCAGCGGGTAGCGGTTACGCACCGTGATAGCGTTGAGTTTCCGGTAGTCACAGCAAAGCCGTAACTCGCCCGACTTCTTTTTGACGAAGAGCACGGGCGCAGACACTGGCGAGGACGAGGGCCGGATGAAACCACGAGCCAAGTTCTTTGTCAGGAAGTCCCGCAATGCAGCCAACTCGGGCTCCGACATGGAGTACAAACGCCCCACTGGGAGAGGCGCATCAGGGACTAGGTCAATGGAGCAGTCGTAGGGCCTGTGCGGGGGTAATTGGTCCGCCTCTGACTCGCTGAACACGTCAGCAAAGTCGGACAGTTCGGGAGGCAAGGAAACCCCTGGGGAACCCTCCACCTGGCCGGCACAGATATGGCGGGTGTGGTCCACGCACTGCAAACTTGGGAAGGTGACCAAGTTCTGAGACCAATAGATCTGTGGATCATGCGCCCGGAGCCACGCCAGTCCCAAGACCACGGGGAAGTGCAGATCCGAAGTGACGTAGAACTGAATGGCCTCCACATGGGTACTGATGGCCATACACACGGGTTGCGTGGCGGCCGTGATAGGCCCGGACAGGAGCACTCGACCATCGATGGTCTCCACAAGCATGGGCGGATCCACTGGACACTGGGGAACAGCCCATTTGGCCACAAAGGCCGAATCCATAAAGTTAGTGGTAGCCCCAGAGTCAATTAAGGCATGGACCGGAATCCCCTCTGGCTTGCCAGGGAGGATCAGTCGTGCCTCCAAAATCAAATGCCGTGGAGGTTCACAGGCACCGTCGGAACGGCGTCGCTCGGCGTGATCGTTGTGGGTCGCCCGATCTTTCACACCGTCTAGATCGGGCTCGGGCCGTTTCCCGATAGCAAAGCAGGGGACTTTCTCGGGGCAGGCTTGGTCACTGACGCCCGCTGACGCTTCTTCGGGCAAGAAGCAGCCAAATGTCCAGGGTCCCCACAGTAAAAACACAACCCCTCCGATCGTCGTCTGTCCATTTCCGTCACCGATAGACGGGACCTGGCGGCACCCAGCTCCATTGGCTCCTCCCTCTGGACTGGGGGCTCACGCACAACAGGGGCGGCAGGGGTCTGTGGGGTGGCACGGCGACTCTTACGCTGCTGCAGCCGGGCATCGATCCGCAGACAAAGATGGATCAGCCCATTCAGGTCTGAGGGAAAGTCCACGCAGGCCAGCTCATCCAACATCTCCTCTGACAAGCCATCCTGAAAGGCATCCACGAGCGCAGCCTCATTCCAGGCGGAATCCTGGCTAAGCAGCCGGAAATCGCTGATATAGGCCTGTAGAGGGCGCTGACCCTGCCTCAAAGCTTTCAGGCGTCGGGTGGCAGTCTGCGCCTTAATCGGGTCCTCGTACATGAGGCGCATATGGTCACAAAACCCCCCAAAGTTATCCAACAAAGGGCTAGGCTGTGCCAACAGAGGCGTGCCCCAACGAGCTGCATCTCCCGACAGAAGGCTCAACACGAATCCCACCTTATCTCGGTCAGTGGGGAAATCAGCTGCTCTCACGCTGATATAAAGCTGGCATTGTCCCAGGAAGGCAGGAAACAGTTCTGGTTTACCAGCAAATTTATCCGGCATAGCTATCTGACATTTCCTCCTGGGTGGGGGGGCAGCATGTACCTGAGCCTGCAGTTGTGCCACCTGAGTGGCCAGCAAGGTGAGTTGCTGGTTGAGCTGGGCATTCTCGGCAAGAAGCTGCTCCATCGTAGTATTAAGGGGTGGGTGGCTGAAAGCAAACTGTTCTGAACCAGCCCTCTTCTCGCACCCCTAATCAAAAGAAGAGACTGGAAAGCGTCCAAGGCTAAAAGGCTTCTGCCAAGATTTAATAGTAAACACACAAGAGCTTATCTTCTCAAGCAAAAGAGTTGCTTTCAGCAACCAGCCCCTCCCCAAACACTCCTTTTATAGAGAGCTCAGGGCGTGGTCTCCCTGTGCCTCCTCCCGAGGAGTCCCATAGCCTTTCTTTGTTTGTCCCTGCTCGACTGCCTCCTGCGTCGGGCGTCCTTGAACAGGGCCAGCTGTGGGTCATCATCCTCCGCACTCTCGGGCTCACACAGCTGAGCAGAGGTTCCCGGCTGAGGACTCTGCAAAGTCTCCAAATCATCATCAGCCGGTTCGTTTCCCTCCTCCCCCACATCTGAGTCCTCCGATACATCGGAGCCGGCTGTCGGACCCACAGGCTGACCCTGAGTCACAACAGATGCCTTGCGTACAGTCACTCATGTGCTCGTGACCTCTCGGTTAGACTACTGCAACGCTCTCTACATGGGGCTGCCCTTGAGGACCACTCGGAGGCTCCAACTGGTGCAGAATGCAGCCGCACGAGTTGTGTTGGGGGTCTCCCGATATGTTGTGATTCAGGGTCAGCCTGTAGGTTCGCCAGTTGGGTCGGACGACTCAGAGGAGGAGGGGGGTGTTGAAGAGCTTGCTGAGGGGGTTGAAGATCTTGCTGATAAGAGCCCTCAGCCAGGCCCCTCCCACCTGGTCACGACGGAGACCCAGCTGTGTGAGCCTGACAGCGTGGATGAAGATGACCCACAGCTGGCCCTGTTCAAGGACGCCCGACGCAGGAGGCAGTCAATCAGGAGTAAACAGAGGAAGGCAATGGGGCACCTCGGAAGGAGGCAGAGAGAAGCCACGCCCTGAACTGTATAAAAGGGGAATGCGTGGGAGGGCTGGTTTGCTGAAGGCAACCGCTTGATTAGTTCCTGTTTCAAAGCTCCTGTTTCATGGTTGGTGTCTTGTTTTGCTGTTTTATGTTAATAAATTTGGCAGGCTTAATTCCAGCCTCTTGCCGTTTGTAAAGGGGTTGTCCCTGCCTTTTCTGCAGGGCCGGTAGCAGGCTGGTACAGAACACGATACTCCCATGTTACACCTCTGCTCCGCGAGCTGCATTGGCTTCCAGTTGCCTTCCGGGTGAGATTCAAGGTGCTGGTAATGACCTATAAAGCCCTATATGGCATGGGTCCGGAGTACCTAAGGGAGCACCTGTGGCCAGCGTCAACTTCCCTCCGCCCAGTGCGCTCCCACAGAGAGGGCCTCCTCAGGGTGCCACCGGTCAGAGAATGCCGACTGATGGCCCCCAGGGGAAGGGCGTTCTCTGTGGGCGTGCCTGACCTTTGGAACCATTTACTGGTTGAGCTCCGGATGGCTCCCGACCTGCGCTCCTTCCGACGTGACCTAAAAAACTATTTATTTGAACAAGCCGGCCTGGTCTGATGGGTTTGGGGTTTTAATTACTGTTTTTAAGTAATTTATTTATTGTATTTGGGCACTATGGTTTAATCTGTTTTTAATTTTTGTATTCTGTATTTGGTATTTATTGCCCTGTACACCGCCCTGAGTCCTTCGGGAGAAGGGCGGTATACAAATTAAATTAAATAAATAAAATAAATAAATATGATAAGTGGCAACCATTTCAAAGGACAATGATTTTAATCTACAAAGAAATACAGAACAACTTTGAGAGTATGAATCAACTTATCTCCAACTTAATTTCACTACAAGAAATTTCCCAGGAAAATATAGTAGAGATGACTGAACATAATTCTGATAGAGACTTAAAGATGGAACCGTATATAAAAAATCATCATGATTTAATTCAAGTGGGAGATATTTCAATGTATCCAAGCAACTTTGAAGATAAGAAAAAGAATGAGAAAAAATACTTTACAGAGAAACGAATGATGCAGCAAAATACACTGGTTAAGAAAGGCAATGGCCAGAGAAAAAACATTAAAATGGAAACCAAGAAAATAGATGATGGGACTTATCAGAGAGAATACTTTAAAAAGAAACATTTGTTTGAATATGGCTAAAGAAATGGAAAAACTTTGGAATATACTACTCTTAGAGGGATGATTTTTTAACTAATACAATATGTTTTTTTTTCTTTTTCCTTTCTGTAAAAAAAAAGTTGAAATGATTAAAATAAAGCAAACGTTTTAGTTATTTAAATGTGATGATAAGAAAAGCATAAAAATGTGTTTTGAATTAGAGTTAAAGGATTAGATGATTAGATCTATTGAATGGAATGCTTAAAGTTTAAATAGATTAAATATATTCTCAGCTATAGTTAAAAAGAATAAGAAATTGAGGGAATAAATATATATTAAATTAGGAGGGATACATATTTTAAGTAGTATGTTATTTTTTGTATTTCAGTGCTTTTGTCTTTTTTTCTTTTGTCTTTCTTCTTTTTCTCCTCTTTTTTGTCTCTCTCCTCTTTTCTTTTCTCTTTCTACTTTTGTATCTATTGATTAAGAATTATAAAAGTAAGAGAGGGCTTATATGGAAAAAATAGAATTAAATCCACCAATGTAAATGTAATTAATTGTTGAGAAAATTGTCACTAGTAAGAATACTTAGAACTTGGGGGGAGAAATAAACTGAAATAAGCATGGTAATAGGATTTACAATAAGGCAACTAAAATGACAAATAGGAATATTGGAAAAACTATATACTTAATTGTTGTTTATCAAAATAATGAGAATTATTTTAATCTAATGTTTGCAAAGAAAGATACTTTGGGTAAAGGGGAAATCAACTGAAATTAACATATGGAATATAGATTATTGAAATCAATTGTTAAAGATTGTCTTATAAATGTTACCCTGACAACATACTGTTTACAAATTACTGAATGATTTATGTTCTGTTAAAAAAACACAATAAAATATATAAGAAAAAGAGAAGTAGATGGGGGAGTAGGTTGCAGGCAAAGTTTGAAAAGGCATTAATTTAAAGAAACAGACAGGCAGACAAAATGAAATCACAGATGAGGACAAAAGAAAGCTGGATTCTGGTAAGAGAACATAAATGAAAGGTCTCACTTCTGAACTGAACATTTGCAACATGTTAGGACTTAAGGACTTGCAACTTGAAAAATGCTGGGCAGCTTGAGAATGCTGAAAGCTCCAAATAATTTTAAAAGCCTAATATTTTAAGGTGTGCAATTTGCCAGGGGCAGGAGAATCTACCTTTAACATTTATTCTAAAATAGACCACATTATTTTAGAGATTGAAAAATGCTTATATGTTCCAGGATTAGCTTCATAGTAGTTTCACCAATTAGTGATAGGTTTAGGTTTAGGTTTAGGTTTATTCGATTTCTATACCGCCCTTCTCCCGAGGGACTCAGGGCGGTTAACAGGGCATATATAAATAAGTAACAGTACAAAAATTAAAAAAGATTAAACCAATGCCCAATTAAAATACAATAACAATAAAATAATAAAAAACCCGTTAAAAAGACCCTCCCCATCAGGCCAGACCAGCTAGTTCAAAGAAGTGGGTCTTCAGCCCGCGGCGGAAGGAGCGGAGGTCCGGTGCCATCCGGAGCTCAACCGGCAGTTGGTTCCATAGTGCCGGAGCACCCACAGAGAAGGCCCTCCCCCTGGGGGTCACCAGTCGACATTCCCTGACCAGAGGCACCCTGAGGAGACCCTCTCTGTGGGCACACACAGGGCGGAGGGGAGTTGACGCCGGCAGCAGGTGGTCCCCGAGGTATCCCGGACCCATGCCATGTAAGGACTTGAAGATCATAACCAAAACCTTGAACCTCACCCGGAAGACAACTGGTAACCAATGCAGCTCGTGGAGCAAAGGTGTAAAATGGGAGTACCGGGAAACTCCCAAGACAACTCTCGCGGCTGCATTCTGTACCAGTTGGAGCCTCCGAGTGGTCTTCAAGGGAAGCCCCATGTAAAGAGCATTGCAGTAGTCCAGGCGAGAGGTCACGAGCGCATGAGTGACCGTACACAGGGCATCCCGGTCCAGATAGGGCCGCAACTGGCGCACCAGGCGAACCTGGGCGAAGGCCCCCCTAGTCACGGCCACTATATGATCTTCCAGAGTGAGTCGTGAATCTAGGAGGACTCCCAAGTTGCGAGCCCTATCCACGGGGGGTAAAGACTCACCCCCCATAAGAAGAGATGGAATATTTTGAATGTCCCGGGATGCCGGAATGCACAGCCACTCAGTCTTGTCGGGGTTGAGTTGAAGTCTGTTCCTCCCCATCCAGGCCCGGACCGCCTCCAGGCAACGGGACATCACATCGAGGGCATCACTGGGGTGGTTTGGGGTCGAAATAAAAAGTTGGGTATCATCGGCATATTGATGATACCCAACTCCAAAACCACGAATGATCTCACCCAGCGGTTTCATGTAGATGTTGAACAGGAGAGGCGAGAGGACCGACCCCTGAGGAACTCCACAAGCGAGAGTCCTAGGGGTCGACCTCTGCCCTCCTGCCAACACCGACTGCGAGCGTCCCAGGAGATAGGAGGAGAACCACTGAAGAACTGTGCCTCCCACTCCCAATCCCCTGAGACGCCGCAGCAGGATACCATGGTCGATGGTATCGAAAGCCGTCGAGAGGTCTAATAGGACAAGGACAGAGGAATATCCTCTGTCCCGAGCCCTCCAGAGATCATTCACCAGAGCAACCAATGCCGTCTCCGTGCTGTACCCGGGCCTGAAACCCAATTGGAACGGGTCTAGATAATCCGCTTCATCCAGGACCAGGGGAAGCTGATGCGCCACCACACTCTCAACAACCTTCGCAAGAAAGCGAAGGTTGGAAACCGGACGAAAGTTGTTCAAAACAGCTGGGTCCAGGGCAGGCTTCTTGAGGAGAGGTCTCACCACCGCCTCCTTCAAGACGGCGGGGAAATTACCCTCACTCAAGGAAGCAGATATAACTGCCTGGAACCAGCCTCGTGTCCTCTCCCGGGCTGCATAAACCAGCCAAGAAGGGCACGGGTCCAATAAACATGTGGTGGAGCTCAGCCTCCCCATAATCCTGTCCACTTCCTCAGGGGTTACAGAATCAAACTCCTCCCAGATAACATCGACAAGACCGCCCGTGTCCTGCTCGTCAGACTCTGCCCAGTTGGAGTCCAGACCGGTCCGAATCCGAGCGATTTTATCCAGCAGATGTTGTCCAAATTCCTTGGCACGACCCTGCAAGGGATCCTCCCTCACCTCCTGATTAAGGAGGGAGCGGGTCACCCTGAACAGGGCAGCCGTGCGATTTTCTGCGGACGCGATGAGGGCAGAGAAGTAATTGCACCTCGCCGTCCTCATCACTGCGAGATAAGACCTAATAAAGGTTCTTAGTCGCAACCGGTCGGATTCGGATTGGCTGGACCTCCAACAGCTCTCTAGGCCCCGTTTCAGACGCTTGATCTCCCGGAGCTCCGAGGAGAACCATGGAGCTCGTTGGGATCTGCACCGGGTCAGGGGCCGCAAGGGTACAACTCGGTCGAGTGCCTCAGTGGCCGTCCTTTCCCAGGCTTCCACTAGGGCATCCGCCGAGTTGTGAGCAACGGAGGCAGGTGGGGATCCCAGCGCCGCCTGGAATCTATCAGGATCCATTAAGCGTCTGGGGCGGTACCATCTAATTGGCTCCGTACCCCCACGGCGGGGGGTGGCAAAACGGAAGACCAGCTGCAGGAGGTGATGATCGGTCCATGACAGGGGCATAATAAATGGAGAGCCCCCACCAAGATCATCAAACCACCGTCCAGATAAAAAAACCAGGTCAAGGGTGTGGCCTCCCTCATGAGTTGGTTCAGAAATTACTTGCGTCAGGTCCATGGCTGTCATGGAAGCCATGAACTCCCGGGCTAGCTCAGATGAACCTCCCAGGGATGGTAGATTGAAGTCACCCAAAACTATAAGTTTGGGGAACTCAATCACCAACCCGAGAGGATATCGAGCAGCTCGGGCAGGGCTGCCGCTGCGTGACTAGGTGAAAAGTACACCAGCAGCAAGCCCAACTGCGCCCCCGGACCAAGTCTCAAGAAGAGAGACTCACACCCGACTATCTGAGGAACGGTGGTCTCCCGCGGACATAAGGTCTCCCTGATAGCTACCGCCACACCCCCACACCTACCTTGAGCTCTTGGTCGGTGTAGCACCCGGAAACCTGGTGGGCAGAGGTCAACCAAAGGGACCCCACCCTCCGGGCCCAACCAAGTCTCCGTGATGCAAGCCAGGTCCGCATGCTCACCCTCAACTAAATCCCTAACAAGGGGACCTTTGTTAACCACGGACCTGGCATTTAGGTACACCAACCGGAGCTCAGGAGGCTGCACATCCTCGCTCCCGGAACCTCGGGGAAGAAACAGAGGGTCGGAGCGCCTCACCGCTTGCAAATAGCGGAGATGGCCCCCCCGGTAACGATACGGCCCTCTGTTTATGCACCTGCTGCCATTCCCCGTCGTGGGAATTGGTAGTCCCACGACCTGCTCCTGAGCCCCGGAGACAACCACACCCTGTTCTCCCCCCGCGCGGTCAGACCCAAGCCTGGCCTGAGCCATGGTTGATTGGCCACCCCCCATAGCCAAACAACCCCCACCCCCTCCCACCCCTCTCCCTAACCCCATAAAAAATTTTGATAAAAAATTAATCAGGGGCCTCCTATTAAATTTATGTTCACGGCCCCTGCCCCTGCCCAGCCATCTCTCGGGGTCCCAACAATCGGGCCCTTCATCGAGATTGGGAGTATTTAAAAAGGCGGGTCGCACCCAGGAGAGGGGGGCACCCCTGAGGGCGAACAAGTCTGTGCTGGTGTATTGCCGCATATAGGTCCAACAAGTCCAGGATAGGCAGTCCCATAGTTGGTCATGTCCATAGGAGGATCGAAGGACGGGAATAAATATCTGGATCCACACCCAACTGCACTGCCACTCAGTTGGGTGCCCCCGTAAACAGGCCACCCCCCGCCCTCTCATGACGGGTTGTAACTCTGTTCCTGGGGGTGGTCCAAGATATACTCTGGGTAGGCATACCCCATAGAGCTCCCACCTCTATGGGGCTGCAGATGTAAAACCAAGCCACTCTCCCACCGTGGCTGGTACCCAGAACCGACCAAATCCAAAGGGGAGAGGGGGGGTAGGCAGAGAGTTGGTAGATGTATGTATTCAAGGCAGAAGGGTAGGCAGGCCAAGGTAGTAAAGGTGGTCTGAAAGCGTCATCACCGCCGCTGAAGCGGTCCAAAAGCGGTGCAAGGACCACCTGTCGCCGTTGCTCCATTGAGGTAACCCGTGGTCATCTTCTCCGCCGCTGAAACGGCCCGAAGACGCCGTCGCCGACACAAGCGGTCCGAGGCAGCACAAAAAACATCATCGCCGCTGGGATAACTCGCAGTCGCCCTCTCCGCCGCCGAAACGGCCCGAGGACGACGACGTCACCAAAAGCAGCCTGAAGCGGCCTGGGGCAAGATGGAAACGCCACCACCGGCGAGAGGGGCCAAAAGCCCAGAAAACGCCGCAGCCAACCACCGGCCTCCGCAAACGGCCCGAATAGGCCCGAAAACGCCGGTGCCGCCGAAGCGGCCCGAAAACAGACCAGATGTTGCCGCTCGGGCCAGAAGGCCCCGGAAATGTCACAGCTAGGTGCTGGTCGCTGAAAACGGCCAAAATACACCACCGCTGCCGTCGCCGTCGTCGCCGGATGCGGGCTGTCACCGCCGCTGAGTGTGGCCCAAAGGACCGCCGCCACCAGCGCTGAAGCTGACGCCCACGCGTAGGATACAAAAAGTAACTTAAGAAGATTATTTCCCCACACAAGCAAACCTGAGCTTCACAAGGCTCTTGTTGCTAGACACACCTCATGTTTCAGGAAAAGGATAGACAGATAAAACCCATTTATAACACATACAGTAAATGCAAGAGTGAGACTTTTCCAGCAAACGAACTTAAAATGTTCCCTCCTGGTAAAAAAGAGCCTTGGTGGAGTAGTGGGCTAATGCCTCCTTAAGTAACACCAGCTGCCTGCAATTAGTGCAGGTTCGCATCCCACCAGGCTCAAGGTTGACTCAGCCTTCCATCCTTCCGATGTAGGTAAAATGAGGACCCAGTTTGTTGGGGGCAATAAGCTGACTTTGTAATAATGCTGCTTGGGGGGGAGGGCGAAAGCCCTAATAAGCAGACATATACATAGAATGAAGGCTATTGCTAAGCACATTGATTTGTGCTTTAAATTGTAAGCCGCCCTGAGTCTTCGGAGAAGGGCAGGATATAAATGGTATTTTTTTTTAAAAAAACTTTGGGCTGTTCTTATGAGTGCAGAGAGAGAAAGTAAGAAGAAAAACAAACAAACACATTTTTCTTCACTCTGTTGGCCAGACAAACAGAGTGAGGGTATTTTCTTTTTGGTGGCTTATTTTAAGCAGAATTTCTAGCAGAATTTTAAAATTCTTTTCTCTTTGGATTAGAGAAAATTGACAATCACATTTACCTCACACACAAAGACTTTGACATACATATACACACAAAGACAAGAGAACAGAAAAGGAAACATACAGGAGGAGGACTTGTGTTCCCTGACAATGCCCAATGGAATGGAATGCCCAATGATTTTAGGACTGGAATGGCTGAAGAAATGGAACCCCGGGATAAACTGGAGGACTGCAGAACTCAACTTCCCAAAAGGGGAACAGGAAAACGTAAAACCCCCAAACACCCCCCCCAACCCAGAGGGAGGAAACAGCAGCAGTGGGGGAAGAGAAGGGGCTAACAGAGATACCGGAGGAATACAGGGACCTGGCTGAGGTTTTCAGTGAGGAAAGAGCAGATGAGCTCCCCCCCACCGCCCCACAGACTGCACCATAGAATTCAAACCTGGGGCAAAACTCCCAAAACCCAGGATGTATGCCATGAGCCCAAGGGAAATGGCAGAAATGGAAAGATTCATAAAGAAAAACTTAGAAAGAGGATTTATTGAGCCCGCCAAACCCAAAGTAGCCGCCCCGGTTCTGTTCAGGGAGAAGAAGGATGGGTCTTTTCGCTTGTGCGTAGATTACCGAAACCTAAATACAATTAGTGAATGTAATCTGTACCCCCTTCCCCTAATGAAGGATATGCTATCCCACCTATCGAAAGGAAAGATTTTTACCAAACTAGACCTGAGGGAAGCATACTACCGTATTAGGATTAAGGAAGGAGACGAATGGAAAACTGCATTCAACTGCCCAATTGGGTGCTATCAATTCAAAGTATTGCCATTCGGACTGCAAGGGGCCCCCACAGTCTTTATGCAATTAATTAATGACGTACTGAGAGAGCACCTATATAAGGGGGTCCTGGTTTACCTCGATGACATCCTTATCTTCACAGAAACCAAAGAGGAACATATCAAACTAGTCAGAGCAGTCCTGAAGAAATTGCGAGCTGCCCATTTATATGCTAAATTATCGAAGTGTGAATTCCATCAGGAAAAAATCGACTACCTGGGATATCGCATATCCCCAGAGGGCATCGAAATGGACCCAGAGAAGGTCAGGGCAGTACTAGAGTCGGCACCCCCCGCACATGGAAGCAATTGCAAAGTTTCCTGGGGTTTGCAAATTTCTACCACCAATTCATCCCCGCATTTGGCCAAATAGCCATGCCCCTCACAAATTTGTTGAAAACGAAGGGGGGGGTCACCCGTGAAACCCAGCCAGCCTCTAAAATGGTCAATGGAATGTCAAGCAGCATTTGAGAGGCTAAAGAGACTCTTTTCTGCGGAACCTGTACTTAAACACCCAGATCCCAACAAACCTTTTGTAATACAGGTAGATGCGAGCGACGTAGCAGTCGGAGCCGTATTACTACAGGAAAATGATGAGGGGGCGTTGCAACCTTGCGCATATACATCCAGGAAACTTACAGAAACTGAACAACGATGGCCAATATGGGAGAAGGAAGCATTCTCATTAAGGTGGTCATTATTAACTTGGCGTCAATTTTTGGAAGGAAATAAAATACCTTTCCAGGTCTGGACTGACCACAAAAATTTAGAAGCACTAAAAACGCCCAGGAAGCTCATTCCTAAGCAAGCCCGCTGGTCCCAACACTTTCACCGATTCAATTTCACTCTCAAACACTTACCGGGGGGAAAGAACTTCCTGGCAGATGCATTATCCCGCATGCCCCAATATAACAGCACAAGAGTTACTGACTTTAAACCACTTGTACCGGAACAACAACTGGCAGCACCAGTCACCACCAGGGCACAAGAAAAAATGAAACCGAAGGTAGATAGCCAAACTGGAATAGAATTCAGGAAATCTTTGGAAAGTGATGAATGGTTCCAGAAAAATAAACATGTGTGCACAATTAAAGATGGACTACCGGCCACACAGAGAATCAATTTCATGCAACTGTGCCATGATACAAAATCAGCAGGACACTTTGGCTTTGTAAAAACCTTACACTTAACTAAAAGGCAATTTTGGTGGCCATCTATGAAAAAGGACATAGAAAGCTATGTGGGTAGTTGTCAAATTTGCGCAATGGCCAAGAGGTTACAAGGGAAATCGCCAGGACTGTTACAACCAGTGGCGAATCCCTCAGCCCCATGGAAAGAAATAGCCATGGATTTTATTGTGGAACTACCAGAGAGCAACGGAAACACCGTTATCTGGACTGTTACTGATCTGTTCTCTAAGCAAGTCCATTTCATACCTTGCCCAAAAATTCCAACTGCAAAAGCATTAGCAAAACTTTTTGTACAACATATTTACAGATTGCATGGGGCACCACAACGCATCATATCTGACAGGGGGGTGCAATTTACCTCAGCATTCTGGAAGGAATTTTTATCTCTGTTAGGAACTAACCAAGGACTGACATCTAGTCATCATCCTCAGGGTAACGGGCAAGCGGAAAGGGCTAACTCTGTACTTGAGCAATATTTAAGATGTTATGTACATTTTCAGCAGAACAATTGGACAGACCTGCTGCCTTTCGCAGAAGTGGCATATAACAACGCAATTCACTCCAGCACAGGTTACACTCCTTTTCAAGTAGCCACAGGCCAGAGCTTCAACCCCATACCTGATCTAACTCCAAAAGAACCGGTAATTCCAGAACTAAAGGAATGGATTGCTCAGTTACAATACACCTGGCCTATTGTCAGAAAAGCATTAACAGAGGCTAGATTAGCACACAAGACACAGGCAGACAAGAAAAGAGCCGATCCCACACCGTTCAAGGTGGGAGAGATGGTATATCTGTCTACAAAATACCTTAAGTCTCTCCAACCCTGTAAAAAACTAGGACCAAAATACATTGGACCTTTTCCAATTAAAAGAATCATAAACCCAGTAACAGTTGAATTAGAACTACCTAAAAATCTTAGACGAATGCACCCAATCTTTCACTGCAGTCTAATAAAGAGAGAACAACAATCTCCCCTACGAACAAAAATTCCACCACCACCACCTCCCATCATGGTGGAAGGAGAACAACATTTCAAGGTGAAGGAAATTCCGGATTCCAGGAAACATCATGGAACAACTCAATATCTAGTGGCTTGGAAACACCTCCCCTCCTCAGAAAATGAATGGGTCAGCAAACACCATGTTAAAGCACCAAAGCTGCTTAAGAGATTTCATACAGAATATCCAAACAAACCGAGTTAACATTTACACATGTTTTTTTTCTTCTCTTTTCTTTTCTCCCCCTACAGATGGACACATCTTTTTTCTAAGGAGAGCGGACTGTCAGAATCCATTTATATCATATTCATAAATGGAATGTTTCAAACATTATCCCATGGATTCTGCCATCTCCCGAAGAGAAGAGAATAAATGTGTATTGAACCGGCAATAGGCATTTCAAAGGAAAGGAGAAGCCTTTTGAACTGGGGAAACAAAAGGGGGGACTAGCATCTGGGTTTTGTCACGGAAGACAGCAATAAACAAAAGGGTCCTAACTTCCTTTTTCCCACGAGATGGATGATACGAGAGGAAGGATGGGGGACTGACCAAATGGGGCTTAAGGGGGGTTAAACAGGGAACTCTTTATAAGGGTTTACTTCGTGGAAATATTAAGTCCTGTCTCGCCTCCTACAACCAAGCATGTCATAGTAAAGATTCCTTTTGGACTAAGATTTGGCTCCAAGAGTTTTGTCTTCCTAAGACGTGGTTTGGGGTGGGTCCTGACAAGAGGTTAGATTGGAGTTCCATTCTGGTGTGCCAAATTGTTGAAAGAAAAGTCTTCATCGTGGTTCAGTCCAAGTTGGGAATAAACATGGCAACTGCTTTAGGAAGAAGGTTGTAGTTTATTGAAGAGGAGAGCCAGACAGGAAGATGGCTCTGGCAGAAAGATACTGAGCACATGTAGGGAGTGGGGTTTTACTGTATACCCTCTGGAGCCTTTTGTTTGGAGATGTTCCTGTGGCATGAACTTTGACCTGAGTCTGAGTGCACCTTTCTAATATTCTGATGGTGGTGGGTTAATCCTATTATGTCCCAAAGGTCATATCCTGCTTCCCTGAGGCTGGGGCTGATGACTCTTATAGTTTGGGTGGGGTATGTAGATTTTAGGTCTTTGTCTTCTTGATCCTCCAGCTGGGGGTCTGCAACCTTCCTGGATTTACATCTGCATTTGTACAGATCTGGTTTTTGCTTGGGGAAGGGAGACCTGGGGCTATTAAGAAAAACTGGGCATGCTTTTCTGCCTCTTTAAGGTCCTTTGAGGAAATATATTTTCCTGCCCTTTTAATATTTCCTTCTTTGGGGGGCTGACTTCCCACATAACCCACATTTCTCTATCTAAACAAGTTGTAGGTTGTGATCTACTTTATCAAATGCCTTACTGAAGTCCAAGTAAATTATATCCACAGCATTCCTCTGGTCCACTAATTTTGTCACTTGGTCAAAGAATGCAATAAGATTTGTCTGGCATGATCTGTTTGTGACAAACCCATGTTGGCTTTTAGTAATGACTTTGTTTGCCTCTAGGTGTTCACTGATTCGTTGTTTGATTATCTTTTCCAGAATCTTCTCAGGTATTGAGGTCAGGCTGATACATCTTTAATTTCCTGGATCCATTTTTTTCCTTTTTTGAAGATGGGAACTACATCAACTCTTTTCCAATCCTGTGGTAGTTCCCCACTGCTCCAGGATCTTTGAAAAATATAGTTCAGTGGTTCTGAGATCACGGCTGCCAGTTCCTTGAGAACCTTGGGGTGTAATTCATCTGGTCCTGGTGATTTGAAATCGTCTAGGCTGGACAGGTGCTCACTTACCATTTTTTTGCCTATCTTAACTTGTGTTTCCATTGTTTTTTATGGCACTGTTTTTGATAGGTTGGACTGCTTTTTCCCTTTATGTAAAGACAGATGCAAAAACTGAGTTAAATAGTTCTGCTTTCTCCCTGCTGCTTGTCACCTTCTTGCCACTTTCCCCCACTAATGGACCAATCATTTCCTTAACTTTTTTTCTTCTTTTTTACATGTTGAAAGAAGTTTTTTTTGTTATTTTTTACTTTGGTCGCAAGTCTTAGTTCATTTTGAGCCTTATCTTTCCTCACTTCATCTTTGCAGGCTCGGGCTATTTGCTGATATTCTGCCTTAGTTATATGCCTCTCTTTCCACTTTTTATACTTGTCCTTTTTATCTTTCAATTTAGAGTAACCTCTTATTTTGGAGATTCACCCACTCTTTTAGCCAGACCAAACAACAAGCATCAAAATACAATTTCAAATCAGGTAAGCCCAAATCTCCTTTCCTTAGCATCTTGCAATTGTTTGTATCTAATTCTTGGTTTTTCCCTTGCCATAAAAACATATTGTGATGGCTTCCCCAGATGCATCTCTGGATGCCAATTCAGATGAGGAACAGCCAGTTCCAGGCATGTTGGAGGGGGATGTGGTGGAATGTCTGGAGGTTGCCAGAAGCTCTGAGTCAGGAGTAGGAAGGCTGAGTAGTGCAGGGCAACAGTATGAGTGACTGGGTGAGCATGAGAGAAGAAATTTTCTCTGGTTCGTTTTTCCAGCTGGGAACAAGCCTTCAGCGCAGATGAAAGAATAGACACTAAATGAAGCAAGCTGCCAGAAAGTAGATTTTATTACAGAAACCAAAGAGAGTAGTGACACAGCAATGGTTTCTGGACTAGCTAGTAATTTTCTATGGTGAGTGGTCCAACTCTTATATCCCTTGAGTTATTGGAATTTTGACTGGATTTTGTAAAGGTTATTTGTTTTCCTAATTTTTCCTAGACTGATTTTGTTTAGACAGGAAAAGGTTAATCCTGTCCTCAGGAGATGGCTTGCTATGCTAATGGGTTTCTATATGCGTTTCTGTTAATCTTGTCAGTTTTTACATTATTTTTATCAGGTGGGATCCGGTGGGTTTTGATTGTTTACACAAGGCACCTGCTTCTGGTTTCTTGTCCTAGTCTAGGGGCATTTCCTTTGACTAAATGGTTCTTGGCTGTCTGCCCAGAATTACACAGGGTGGGGGAGGAAGAACGAGAGAAAAAAAGCCCCTCCTCTTTGACACTTTTAAATTTCTGCTTGACTTATGCTTTCTTGTAAAGGAAATGGCTGTTTCCTTGAGGCATTTTCTTTCCTTGCTCTTCCTAGATGAATCTGCCAGGCTACTTGCAAGGTGGCAGCCTCACCCCTCTTGATGGACTGCACCAGGGAGTGGCTATTTAGCTCAGCGAGTAGAGTAAAACAACGCTCGGAACAACACGTCCATTTGCTTGCCTTGCATTCATCAAACTCTGTGCCTCTTGCCTTGAATCTTGTTTCCTGACTCAGACTATGTACCTTGGACCCTGGCTCATGCCTTGACCTCTGGACTTGCTTCACAGATTCTGCCTGTGCCTCATGGACTTGTTTTTGCCTCACAGACTTGCCTTAGACTTGCCCCTGCCTTGTGGACTTGTCTTACCCTGTTGACTTTTGTTCCTGGACTGAACTGTGAACCCTTGGGGGGGGGGAATTGTTGGTATGGGGATTTCTGGGGAAGACTATTCAGGGATTGGAAAACCTCAAATAAAACCTTTACCCCACCTGTGACGTGTGTGTGTGAGCAGGATCAGGACACTTAGAGATATCCATCTGCCATTGTTTAAATGGAATATCAGTTACAAGTATTGGTAAAGTCTGAAACAGAAAAAGCATCTTTGGTAGAACAGTGATCTTAACTACAGAGATTCTACCCAGTAATGATAGTTGCAGTTTGTGCCATCTTAATAAGACTTTTTAAATATCATTCCAAAGAGAGACAAAATTATTTTGAAACAGCTTAGCATTTGTATTTGTCAATATAACCTCCAGGTAATTCACCTTTTTCTCCACCTTATAACCTGACTTTTTAGTCAATATTTCACAATCCTGAGAGGTCATATTCTTAACAAGCGTTTTCTGTTTGTTTATTTTAAAGCCTGCTAAGGCTCCAAACTCATTTAATTTCTTCACCAAATATTTTATATTAGTTTTTGGGTCTTGCAAAAACATAACTAAGTCATCAGCAAATGCTCTCAGTTTGTAAACTTCTTTTTTGATATTTATACCTGTTATTTTCTCATCTTGCCTAATATCTCTATTCAAAACTTCCAACACCAATATAAACAGCAAGTGAGATAAGGGGCATCCTTGTCTTGTACCATTTTGAATTTTACATAATTTAGTTAAATCTCCAATAATAATAATCTTTGCTTGCTGTGACATATAAACTGCACATAACCATGATGGCTGTCTGCTGTTTCTGAGTTCCTAGGGAGGAACGGATTTCGGCTTTGTTGGGTGACCATGGGACTTTTTTACCATCGTTTGGTCCCCATCCAGTCAGCTGAACTATCGGTGGAGCGTTAGCACCCTCCTCCATCGGGATATGCCTGGAAATGGCAGAGGACGGAGAAGGAGAAGCCAGCCATCCAAACACACACATTGGTGAGAAGACACCGGTGGCTGGGCGGGACCGACTGACTCGACTGTTCTTTTGCTGAGTCGAGTCGAATGGAGTTGAGTCAAATTGAACTGGAACCGGAGCCAAAAGCTGCTTGTACGTTTTGCTATGGGACCTAGTGGCGATGGAAGCGGCAAAGCGTGTTTACTTTTCCGCTCTCATTGCGTCCGCAGATAACTGCCTAGCTGCCCTGTTTAGAGTGACCCGCTTCCTGTTTAATCAGGGACCGAGGGATGACCCCTTGCAGGGTAGGGCTGAGGAATTTGTACAGTATCTGCAGGACAAAATCGCTCAGATCCAGACTGGCTTGGACTCCGACTGGGTGGAATCCGGTGGAGTGGAGAGGGCAGGTCTTGATCATACCATTTGGGGTGAGTTTGACCCTGTGACTCTGGATGATGTGGACAGGATCATGCATAGACTGAGCACTACAACTTGTTTACTGGACCCATGTCCCTCCTGGCTGGTTTCGGCCGCCTCGGAGGTGACAGGGGGCTGGCTCCAGGCAGTTGTTAATGCTTCTTCGATGGAGGGTGTCTTCCCCTCCGCCTTAAAAGAGGTGGTGGTGAGGCCCCTCCTCAAGAAGCCTGCTCTGGACCCAGCCTCGTTGAATAACTACCGTCCTGTCTCCAACATTCGCTTTGTAGCGAAGGTTGTTGAGAGTGTTGTGGTGCGTCAGTTCCTGCAATTCCTGGATGAAGCGGACTATCTGGAACCATACCAGTCTGGTTTCAGACCCGGCTACAGCACAGAAATGGCATTGGTCACACTGGTGGATGATCTCTGGCGGGCCCGGGACAGGGGCTGTTCCTCTGTCCTGGTCCTACTTGACCTCTCAGCGGCTTTTGATACCATCAACCATGGTATCCTGCTGCGAAGGCTCGAGGGGTTGGGAGTGGGAGGCACTGTTTTACGGTGGTTCTCCTCCTACCTCTCGGGCCGTTCGCAGTTTGTAGTGGCAGGGGGGCAGAGATCTACCCCGAGGCCCCTTTCTTGTGGGGTTCCTCAGGGGTCGGTTCTCTCCCCCCTCCTGTTCAACATCTATATGAAGCCGCTGGGTGAGATCATCTGTGGCTTTGGGGTGAGGTATCACCAATATGCCGATGATACCCAGTTGTTTATCTCCACCCTGAGCCAACCCAGTGATGCCCTTGACGTGATGTCCCGGTGCCTGGAGGCGGTGCAAGTCTGGATGGGAAGGAACAGGCTCAGGCTGAACCCCTCCAAGACCGAGTGGCTGTGGATATCGGCATCTCATACTGTCCAGCAGGTTCCATCTCTTCTTATGGGGGGGTTATTGCCCCCCTCAGAAAGGGCCCGCAACTTGGGTGTCCTCCTGGATTCACGACTTAATTTGGAAGACCATCTGGCTGCCGTGACCAGGGGGGCTTTTGCACAGGTTCACCTGGTACGCCAGTTGCGCCCCTTTTTGGACCAAGATGCCCTATGCACGGTTACCCACGCCCTCGTCACTTCTCGCCTGGATTACTGCAATGCTCTTTACATGGGGCTGCCCTTGAAGAGCACCCGGAGGCTTCAACTGGTGCAAAATGCAGCCGCACGGGTGCTTATGGGAGTATCTTGGTACTCCCATGTTACACCACTCCTGCGTGAGCTGCATTTTAAATTCGACCAATGAGTGCAGCTTCCCGGTGAGACAGCATCAGAGTTTATCGCAGGCCAAAGGCAGGCCGCTCGTCTCTGCAAGTTTACGAATTTAGAGGAGCGTCTGAGAGACTGACTCGTCTGTGGCCTGAGAGACAGAACCCCGCAGCAGAGATTGTTTGCCAGACCAAATTTCACATTCGCCGAAGCACAAGACGAGGTCATGGCTGACGAAGCAGCCGGAGGTGCAGTAGAAACAGTACAGCCCACCAAATCTCCAAAGACAGAAGATTCCGTCCACCACGAGGTTGCCAAATTCAGTGGAGAATCGTCAGAAGACGAAGAACCGAAAATAAACAAGCTCCAGAGACAGCCAAGCATGCAAAACTGTGGCAATCAGCAAAGAGAGAACAATTACAAGGCAGTTCTCTTACCTAGATGTAAGGGGTGCGGAGGCAACCACTCCCACGCAAATTGCAGATTCCGTTTGGCCACGTGTAGAGCTTGCGGAAGGACCAGTCACATCGCGGTGGTGTGCAGAGCTTGCCAGAGAGACAGGCCACCAAAGCACCAGTTGGAGGAACCAACTAGGAAAGGTACTGGGGCCCTGGGTCCAGTCAGTGTGGGGTTCTTCAAGAGCCGGAGAAGCATTTGTCGCACTGGAACTCGTCGTCCCCTTAAGCCTAAACTTAAGCTCTCGGTGGAGCTACAAGGAATTCCATGAAAAATGGAATTGGACTCCGGCTCAATTATTTCACAGGACACATTCAACCTTGTGTGCAGATGCAGCAACCAGTGGGCTAAACTAAGACCCTCAGATATTATTTTAACAGATTTTCAGAATGCTCAGGTTAAAGTTAAGGGTGAAGCCACCTTATTGATGAAATTTAAAGGGTTTTGGGGGCACCTGGATGTCATAGTAGTAGAGGGCCCAAGAACAAGTCTTATAGGACTTGATTGGTTTGAGGCCTTGGGCATTCAAATAACAGGCATTAACCAGACACAGACAGCAGACCTCAAGGCTGTTTGTGAGGAATTCGTGGATGTTTTCGAGTCAAAACTGGGAACTTATACTGGGTCACCAATTTCCTTTAAATTAGATCCTAACGTTGTACCGATAAGGGTCAAGCCTTGCAGAGTTCCTTTCACCTTAAAACACAAAATCGATTCTGAAATCGATAAGTCAGTAGACCAGGGTGTATTGCAGCCTGTTGATGGGGGGGAGTGGGAAACTCCTATTGTCACCCCACTAAAGCCCAACGGGGAGGTTCGCATTTGCACAGACTACAAATGCATGTTAAATAAAGCCTTAAATCAACATGCATACCCGGTCCCGATAGCCATATTCTGGCCTCTTTGCAAGGGGGAACCATTTTTGCTAAACTTGATTTAGCGTAGGCGTATCAGCAAGTGCCGGTAGACGAGGCCACAGCCACGGCTCAAACAATAGTGACTCATAGAGGGGCATTCAAAGTCAAATGCTTGCAGTTTGGAGTTAGCGTTGCACCAGGTATCTTCCAAGGGATTATGGAACGCACACTTAAAGATATTCAGGGTGTCTGTCCTTATTTTGATGATTTTCTCATTGCTGGGGAATCCCCAGAAGTATTGGCCAACAGGCTCAGGGCTGTGTTACAAAGGTTTCGCGATGCGGGCCTCAAGTTAAAGAAAAACAAATGTAGTATTGGGGTTTCTTCAACAGAATTCTTGGGATTCCGTATCAATGCTAGTGGGATTCACCCCACTGAGTCAAAAGTTAAGGCCATCAAAATGGCTCCTGGCCAAAATCAAAAGAAGAGCTGCAAGCATTTTTGGGCCTCCTGAATTTTTATCACACATTTCTACCTCATAAGGCTACAATAGCTGAGCCCCTCCACAGGCTACTTGATAAAAAAAAGCCCCTTGGAAGTGGAATGACTTACATGAAAAAAGTTTCCAGGATCTCAAGGCGCTTCTTTCAGAAAAGTCCACTGTAACTCATTACATTGAGTCTAAACTTGTATGTCTTGCATGTGATGCATCTCTCTACGGGGTGGGGGCAGTCTTAAGTCACATAGAGAAGAATGGGAAACAAGTTCCTATTGCATTCTATTCTAGAACCTTATCTGCTGCTGAGTGCAATTATGCACAAATTGATAAAGAAGCCTTAGCCATAGTGGCTGGAGTCAAAAAATTTCATGATTATTTATATGGCAGGGATTTCACTGTCTACACTGACCACAAACCCCTTTTGGGCCAGGAACTATGGGCCTGGAAAATTGTGGGTTCCTGGTCAGGTGATCAAAGAATCCGGACCCCTATCTTATAAAGTGGGGTTGGAGGGAGGGCGACTGGTCAGAAGACATATTGACCAACTTAGAAAAAGGTTTCCAGAACGGTCACTAAGTGAGGACTATGACACAAGTCTGTCCTGAGGTCCTCCAGCTGGCGCCCAAGCCAGCTCACACCAGAACCACCAGGGTTTTCCTTCCCCAGTGGAACTTGATTCAGAAGAGGAACATGGCAGCTCAGAAGTGCAACATGGGACCCCTGACCAGGCAAACCAGGCGAATCTCAGTGACTGCTGTGCCTACTCTGCTAAACAGTCAGACTCTGGGGTGGGCCAACCTGGAGAAGCCAGCCAGAGCCATTCAACTCCCCTGGACACTGGAGTACAAGGGGACATGGGTCTACCCAGCCCACCGGGTAAGCTGGTAGACCACAAAGTGATGGGAACTCCAAGGCGTTCCTCCAGACCACACAAACCCCCAGCATATCTTACAGACTATGTTGTAAAATAAAGTGATGTGTAATGTATGACATTGTACCACTACCTACAGAAATTGGGGGTAAATTGTAACTGCTGTCAAGCATGTTCACTGAGACGTTGTTTTATCTCTTTGTAGTTATATTGCATTGACAATGTTAGATGTTTTCGTGCCAGCCATGGCAGTTCCTTAAAAGGTCACCAGATGGGAGCAAAGAGGCACCTTTGCTCCCACTGGTGGGTCAGGGGCCTCCGGCCCCTGCAGCCCCATTGGGGAGAGTTAATAGCCCTCCAGCCCCCTCACTCTCATTGGTAAGGGAGGGGCCAGGAACTCCCATAAAAACCCCTGCACAGGGGCTGCTCTTTGGCTCTTGTTCTAGCTCCCTTTGGGACTGATCCATGGGCTCAATCCAGGCATGGATACCTCCAAGCCAGGGGACTCTTTTTCTCTGCTTTATCTTTAAATAAAGCTTCACCTGATTGCATCCCTGCGTACTGCCTTTTTCTTGCAAGCGCCTCAACGAACCATTGGCCTTGTGAGGGCTCTCACAATTGGTAGCAGAGGATGGTTCGAGGCAACGCTTCCAAGCCAGCAGCAGAAGCAAGATGCCTGGAGGTTCCAGCAAGAACCCCGCTGAGATGGATGGTAGGAGATCCCCGATTGTGACCAGGAGCCTTTAATCAAGGATGGCAGCCCTGCATCAAGCCCCTGACGCAAGCTTCGATCCAGGTGAGGGCACAGATGACCTCTACCCCCCAGAGGACCCAGCAGAGCGCCAGGGACCCCTTCACATGCCTCCCTACAGCTGCAAGCCACAGAGGGAAGCATGGAAGGCCTGCAGTCCACCCAAGACTGCCCAGACACCGGGGAAGCGGCCTGGGACCAGGCCACCCCCAGCGTAGACCAGCTGACTGACCAGGAATGCAGGGAGCTGCTCCAAACACTCCTTGCAGCGTGAAGGATGCCACAAGCCTCTCCTCGAGGGATACCAGTGCAGGGGGCCTCTGGACACCGGGTAAGTCCTTCCCCAAAACCCAGGAGGCCCCCTAACATGGCACCGGCCACCCTGGGGGAGTTCGGGGCCCCGGAGCTTTTGGTGGGAAATTCCCTGCTAAACTGTGACCTGCAGCTTCCAGGGCCTACCAGAAGCAACATGGCGGCCCCCAGGCCACCTACCCCAACGAGGCTTGGCAGGCCTCAGCTAGGCCTCGAGGCCCAGCAACTGGTGGCAGCCAGCCAAAGCGGCACGCAAACCGCCCGCCCCCCCACCGGAAAGCCTCGAGGCCTATGCAAGCCTCGAAGCCTGCCCAGCCGCACCTGCTACAGCAGGGATTAATTTTAATTTAATTTTAATTTCATTACATTTATATACCGCCCTTTCCCGAAGGTCTCAGGGCGGTTTACAAGGCATTTTAAAATCACACCAATACAAAAGTTAAAAGACAATTAAAAGATTAAATTATCCCTGAAAATAAAACCCCAGTTAAAATTCTCAGCCTGGGCCAGAGAGCTCAAAGAGCCAAGTCTTCAGGTCCTGGCGGAATGAACGCAGGTCAGGGGCAGTCCTGAGCTCCACGGGCAGCTGGTTCCAGAGGGCAGGCGCACCCACAGAGAAGGCCCTCCCCCTGGGTGTTATCCGCTGGCAATCTTTTACCGGCAGCACCCTGAGAAGACCCTCCCTGTGCGAGCGCACTGGACGAAGGGAACTTCATGCTGGCAGCAGGTGTTCCCTCAAATATCCCAGACCCAAGCCATTCAGGGCTTTATAGGTCATCACCAGCACCTTGAATCTCACCCGGAGGGCAACCGGAAGCCAATGTAGCTCACGGAGTAGAGGTGTTACATGGGAGTATCGGGAAACCCCCATCACAACTCGCGCAGCCACATTCTGCACCAGTTGAAGCCTCCGAGTGGTCCTCAAGGGCAGCCCCATGTAGAGAGCGTTGCAGTAGTCTAAACGGGAGGTCACGAGCGCATGGTTGACTGTGCGTAGGGCATCTCGGTCCAGGTAGGGTCGCAACTGGCGCACCAGGCAAACCTGGGCAAAAGCCCCCCTGGTCACAGCTCCTATATGATCTTCAAAATTGAGCCGTGAGTCCAGGAGCATGCCCAGGTTGCAAACCCTATCAACGGGGGGGGGGGTAACACCTCACCCCCATCGTTAAACGTGGAATAGTTTGGTAAGCCCGAGATGCCGATACGCACAGCCACTCAGTCTTGGCAGGATTGAGATGAAGCCTGTTTCTCCCCATCCAGACCTGGACCGCCTCCAGGCAATGGGACATCACGGCGAGGGCATCCCTGGGTTGGTTCGGGGTGGAGAAAAAAAGTTGGGTATCATCAGCGTACTGATGATACCCCACCCCGAAACCACGAATGACCTCGCCCAGCGGCTTCATATAGATGTTGAACAGGAGGGGCGAGAGAACCGACCCCTGAGGAACTCCACAAACGAGAGGCCTCGGGGTGGATCTCTGCCCTCCCGTCAACACCGACTGCGAGCGGCCCAGGAGATAGGAGGAGAACCACCGTAAAACGGTGCCTCCCACTCCCAGCCCCCTGAGATGCCGCAGTAGGATACCATGGTTGATGGTATCGAAAGCCGATGAGAGATCTAATAGGACTAGGACAGAGGAACCACCCCTGTCCCGAGCCCGCCAGAGATCATTCACCAGCATGACCAATGCCGTCTCCGTGCTGTGCCCGGGCCTGAAACCCGATTGGTACGGGTCCAGATAATCAGTTTCCTCCAGGAACAGAGGAAGCTGATGCGCCACCACGCTCTCAACAACCTTCGCCAGAAAGCGAAGGTTGGAGACTGGACGATAGTTATTTAAAACAGCCGGGTCCAGGGCAGGCTTTTTGAGGAGGGGTCTCACCGCTGCCTCCTTCAAGGCAGCGGGGAAGACACCCTCCTTCAAAGAAGCAGTTATTACTGCCTGGAACCAGCCTCGTGTCTCCTCCCGAGCCGCATAAACTAGCCTGGAGGGGCACGGATCCAACAAACAAGTGGTGGAGCTCAGCCTCCCCATGATCCTGTCCACATCATCAGGGGAAACAGGATCGAACTCAGTCCAGATAACATGCTCAAGACCATCCAATTCCTCCACGTCAGACTCCGCCCAGTCAGAGTCCAAACCGGCCCGGATCTGAGTGATTTTGTCCATCAGATGATGACTAAACTCCTCGGCCCGTCCCTGCAAGGGATCCTCCCTCACCTCCTGGTTAAGAAGGTTGGAGACTGGACGATAGTTATTTAAAACAGCCGGGTCCAGGACAGGCTTTTTGAGGAGGGGTCTCACCACTGCCTCCTTTAAGGCGGCGGGGAATACACCCTCCTTCAAAGAAGCAGTTATTACTGCCTGGAACCAGCCTCGTGTCCCCTCCCGAGCCGCATAAACCAGCCAGGAGGGGCACGGATCCAACAAACAAGTGGTGGAGCTCAGCCTCCCCATGATCCTGTCCACATCATCAGGGGAAACAGGATCGAACTCAGTCCAGATAACATGCTCAAGACCGTCCGATTCCTCCATGTCAGACTCCGCCCAGTCAGAGTCCAAACCGGCCCGGATCTCAGCGATTTTGTCCATCAGATGATGACTAAACTCCTCGGCCCATCCCTGCAAGGGATCCTCCCTCACCTCCTGGTTAAGAAGGGAGTGAGTCACCCTAAACAGGGCGGCCGGGCGATTATCTGTGGACGCGATGAGGGCGGCGAAGTAATTAGCCCTCGCCGTCCTCATCGCAGCAAGATAAGACCTTATAAAGGTTCTTAACTGCAATCGGTCAGATTTGGAACGGCTGGACCTCCAACCGCTCTCTAGACCCCGTCTCCGACGTTTCATCTCCTGGAGCTCCACAGAAAACCATGGAGCCCAATGGGATCAGCGCCGGGTCAGAGGTCGCAAGGGTACAACACAGTTGAGTGTCTCAGTGGCCGCCTTTTCCCAGGCATCCACCAAGGCATCAGCTGGGCTCTGAGTGAGGGCGATAGGTATAGACCCAAGTGCCATCTGGAACCGTTCAGGGTCCATTAGGCGCCTGGGGCGGAACCATCTAGTTGGTTCTGCCGCCCAGCAGCGGGGGGTGGCATAACGGAAGACCAGCTGCAGGAGATGATGGTTGGACCATGACAGGGGAGTAACAACCGGTAAACCCCCTCCCAAATCATCCAACCACTGTCCAGACAGGAACACCAGGTCGAGAGTGTGACCCCCCACATGAGTCGGGCCTTGAATTACCTGAGTCAGGTCCATGGCCGTCATGGAGGCCATGAACTCCCGGGCTAGCTCCGATGACCCTCCCAGGGAAGGCAGGTTGAAGTCACCCAGCACTATGAGCCTGGGGAACTCCACTGCCAACCCTGAGAGGGTGTCGAGCAGCTCAGGCAGAGCTGTTGCCACACAGCTGGGCGCCAGGTATGTAAGCAACAAGCTCATCTGAACCCGAGAACCACATCTCAGGAGGAGGGACTCACTCCCACCAATCTGGACAATGGTGGTCGCCCGCGGACATAAAGTCTCCCTGATAACCACCGCCACCCCACCGCCCCTACCCTGGGCCTGTGGCCGGTGTAGCACACGGAAACCTGGGGGGCATAACTCAATCAGAGGGACCCCTCCCTCTGAGCCCAACCAGGTTTCTGTAATGCATGCCAGATCCGCGCGTTCCTCCTCGATCAAGTCTCGAACGAGGGGAGCCTTATTAACAACGGACCTGGCATTAAGGTAAACCAGCCTGAGCTAAGGGGCCTGATCACCCTCACCCCCGGGCAAAAGGGTGCTAATCGGAGGGTTGGAGCGCGTCACTGCTCGCAAGCAGCGGGGGCACGATCCCGAATGTTGATACGGCCCTCCATGCACACATCTGCTGCCATTCCCTATCGTCGTGGGCATTTGAAGCCCCACCCCAGTACACACAGAACCAGCAGCCTCTACCCTCAACCCTATCCCGCCGGGACCCCTCATAGGCCCAGACTGAGTACTAATTAAAAATTCCCTCCCCATCCTACTATCCCTCCCCTTCCCTAACCCTTTAAAATATCCAGCTAAAAAATGTATCAGGGGCCTCTTAATGCGTCTCCACCAGAGGCCCCTAGTTAAGCCCAGCCACCTCTCGGGGTCCCAACAATTGGGCCCGTCATCAAGGGAAATGATAGAGAAGGAGGCTGGTCGTATCCAGGAGGGGAAAGCCCCCCTGAGGACGTACAAGTCCAGTCTAGAGTATTGTAGTCGAGCCATAAAATAATAATCATATCCGTTTAAGCCGTTATTCACAAATGGGGACAGATGTTAATAAGATGTTAAAGTGTTAATTAAGATGGTAAAACATTTAATCTGGAATATGTCTTCATCCAGTAATCCGCCGATCCGGCTCTGCTCTCACCTGAGCCGGTCCAGACAAGAGCCCATAACTGTCCTCTCACCTAGCCACGAGATCCAGCCTGGGATGGATAAGGGCAGCATTGCTGGGTAAACAGGAATCTCCTCTGCTAGTCTCTCACACCAGCAGGGGGTTAGTAGCCAGTCCAGGGCCGTCCTTTCACCACGGTCCTGTCCCAGGCTCATTCCAGAATATCACATGTTCCAGAATATCAGAGGGGGGTCACAGGAACAGGAAAAAGTCAAAACATCCCAAATCCTGTTCCAGCCTCTAACCAGCATCAACCAGCATCAAGTACAAACCCATCTTGGGCAGTAACGCAGCAGAGTTAATCACACACGCTGAACCCATCCCTAGGGCAACGGGAACTCAGTCATAGATGTTAAATGTTCAGCTTCAAGCAGTCAAATCTCCATCGTCGTTTGGGGAAAAGAAGGAGACAAAAAGCCTCCCCCATAGCTTCCACACCAAAACTGCACCCAACAGCAAACTCTGGGAAAAGATGGTCCGTGGCCATTTACAAGCCGAAAAGCCAGAGTAGCAGTCAGGAGCAGAGGGATCAACGTAGCTGCAAACGGCGCCCTCCGGTTAATCTTAGGCACCAGGTGGTCCATCCAAGGGTCCACAGCCGACTTCAAGGCTGCCGAAGCTGTTCCAGTCCCACACGCAAGCCAAAAGGGATCGATTCAAGCCGGTAACGGCGCCCAACAGCTGATTCCGGGCGCCAGCTGATCAGCGGCAGACCACAAGTCACTTGGCCGCCGCTGCCGCCGCCACCGCCACTCTGTTCCGGGGGGGGAGGCAAGGCTCCACACCGCAAAATGGTGCTAGCCCGCTGTTCATGCACCCCCCTCCAAGTATGCACCTCGGCTGGGTCCCGGTGAGCCCCCCGGCCACCCATTGCATCGGCTCACTGCGGAGCTCAACAAACGCCGCCCATGGTCACCGCCATCTTGGGAAAAAAAAAAAGAGCAGCCATCCTGGCCCTGGTTGCGGCCCTGGAGGCCACAACGACCGTGGCCTCGACATCGGGGGTAGCCAGCCTCCCTCGCTACCCCCAGGAGCCTGACTATGGGGGGCATCCAATCCAGAGCCCCCCAGCTGCACCCCGCGCCTCCGGAGGGCCTCCGAAGGAGCTCCAGGGCTTCCAGCCCTCTCCCCAGAGCCTAACTGCCAGGAGGCGTCCGGCCTTGAGCCTCCCAGCCACGCCTTGCAACACCAGAGGGCCTCTGGGGAACCCCCAGGCCCTCCAGCCTACCCTACGACGACGCCCAGATGCCCTGTTTACCAGATGATCTTCAGGGGGCCTCCAGACGAGGCTCCCACCTCCAGCGCCATCTCCAGCCACCTCCGGGGTCTTCGGGACCAGCGATGGGTCCCTCCGGGCGATCCTCGGCATCTTTGGGCCTTCCCAGCCCCATCCTGCAGTCTTCAGGCCATCCCGGCCACAGCCTGTGGTCTTTGCCCCCCGGTGGGTGTTCCAGTGCTGGGGGGGGGGGGTTCTGGAGGAATCTTCAGGGCTTCTACGGCCTTCGGCCCCTCTTTGGCCCCAGGCCCCGGCCTGCAGGCCTAGACCTGGGCCTGGCCCAGAGGTGAAGAGAGAGACATCCGCTCCCTCCGCCTCCTGGGCTGAAATGAGTTCTGAGCATGCTCAGTTGGGGCCATCTAAAAAAGAGGGAAATAATCAGAGAAAAATACTAACACTTGCCAGCAGAGGGATCCCTCTTCCATTCACCTCAATGGAAAGTTCACAGAGATATAGAAATGGACAAAGAGCTGGGGAAAATTTCCTTTATTCCCAGACCTCTGCATCTACCTCTGCTCTTCCAAATAATTTTGAAAAGTTGCATCTTGGAGGGGAAAATTTTAGCAGCTGGAATAAGGAAGTGCAGGTTTGTCTCTTAAAGGAAGGGACTCTAGAAATGGTTTTGGACCCCCCCACCTCTTCCCTGGGGCCCCCAAGAAGAATGGTATCATAGGAAAGCATATACCACTCTACTGAGCTCACTGGATGCTAAATTGTACCCCAGCATTCCAGATGGGCTCACAGCTGGCGAAGTTTGGGGCTTGTTATATAGCTTATTCAACAGCGACAGCCTGGGTTCCACCACCAGGCTCACATCTGAGTTTTATAACACCAAGCTGAGGCTTGGGGCTAGCATGGCAGAGCACCTGGGAAAATTGAAGGCGCTCAGGGCAGAACTGGTGCTCAGGGACTACCCTGTAACTGAAGCAAACATGATTGCTGTTATTCTGGCATCTCTGGACAAAAGCTGGGGCAATTTGATTGTTTCGCTGGAGGAGACCAGGAAGGAAGCCATGACTCTGTCCTACCTCACAGGGAGGCTCAATGAGGAGGACAGGAGGCGTAGAAATGCAGGAGAATACGCCAGAGCCACCACTCAGCGTGCCAGCAGGAGGCACCACATCTCAGAGCAGGTCAATGCTCTACTCAAGTGTTTCATCTGTGGCTCTGAGGAGCATCTGAAGAAGGACTGCCCCCATCACCAGCCAGGCCCCAAGCTTGGTTCCAATCAAGGAAGGGGCAGGGGGCAGAGAAGGGGGCGTGGCAGGGGCAAAGGTGGTGCTAAGGGCAATTTTGTATGTACTTGTACTTTCACCCCCGCCACAAAGGCTGGTGGCCCCACTGGCCTATGGTTACTGGACTCTGGAGCTTCATCCCATATTGCCAACATGAAGCAAGGGTTTAAAAGGTTGAGGAGGATTAACTCCTCTGTCAAGGTTGCCAATGGTGATAAGGCTTTGGTTGTTGGAGAGGGCACTGTCTCTGTACCGGGGCTGGGAAATGTTGAGGGAGTATTGCATGCTCCCTCCATTTCTAACAATCTGTTGAGCATAATTAAGTTATGTGATGATGGCAGGGTGGAGGTATTATTTCGTAAGTGGGGAGGTCATGTCACTTAGGACCAGAAGGTCATTGGGAGTGTTACCATCATAAATGGTTTGCCATACTTCTCCCCTGAGGGCCCAGCCACAGAGGACAGCCCACCGGGTGCCACCTCAGTAGGAGCCTGCGCACAGAAAGAGAGAAAGGCCCCACAGCCAGCCCCAAGGCCGTCCAAGGAGCGCAAGGCCGAAGCAGTTGCACCTAAGCCGCCTCAGCCAGCCCCACGGCCTTCCAAGGCCACTGTGGGCAAGAACCCCGAGCCTCAGCAGGCACCTAAGGCAGGTAAGCCCAAAAAGGAACCTAAGGTGCCGGCACCGCTCAAGGCAACCAGAACCAAGAGGGTGTCAGTGGGGAGGCCGCACCATGATAAATGTGCCCATCTTTTACATCGAAGATTAGGTCATGCGTGCTTCCCCGTGGTTAAAAGGATGGGAGAGTTTGCTGAGGGGGTCCACCTCAAGGATTGTGAGGTGTTCCTGGACTGTGCCATCTGTAAGAGGGCAAAGAGGAAGGCTGCCCCCATCCCTAAGGTGTCACTGCGTAAGACTCAATACCCATACCAATTTGTCCATATTGATTTGGTTGGGCCATTCACACCGTCCTTAGGGAAAAGGCACAATTTCCTCACTGCCGTCGACGATTTCTCGCAGTACGGCCATGTGTATACCCTCACAGAAAAATCCAAAGCCTTCGACGCCATAAGATCGCTATACAACTTTGTGGAGAGTCAGCACAAGACCAAGATCGCACAGCTGCAGAGCGACCACAGGGCTGAGTTCATGTCCCGAAAATTCCAGAACTGGGTAAGGCATAAGGGCATCCACCATTTTCTTACAGCGCCCTTCACTCCTACTCAGAATGGCGTGGCAGAGAAAAGAAACGGAATCCTGCAGACTATGGTGCATAGTCTGATTGCGGACGCTGGGGTCGCGGAATCATACTGGGTGGAGGCGCTGCATTACGCCAATTACACCTTAAACCACACCTGGAGCAGCGTTGTGGACCAGAACCCATATTTCCTGGTCCACGGTAGGAAGCCAAGTCTGGGACACTTGCGTGTGTTTGGCTCCTACACTTGGGTGCACATCCCCAAGCAGCTGCGGAAGAAGGGGAGATCTGTCTCCCAGAGACTGAGGTTCTTGGGCTATGCTCCTGGTTCCAAGGCCTACCAGTTCCTGGGAGAGGGGGGCAGGACTGTGACTTCCCAATCTTCCTCCTTCGAAGAGGACTCCAATTGGACCCAGATCCATTCAAATGATCTGGGCCCATATGTCAACCGACCCAGCAAAGATGCACTGACCACAACACCATCTGAGACGACCACAGACCCTGCCACCGACGAGAGCGAGGAACAAGACGAAGAGGTCAGCCTACCTGGTCCAGATGGGGAGGATGAGCCGTCCAGTCCTGAGAAGGAAGACACGCCATCTTCGCCCGACTCTTCGCCTCCAGCGATGCCTCAGAGGCCTGTGATGCCCAGCACCCAGGACCGAGGGCCTCCACATCCCGGTTGTGGTCACCCCAAAATCCTTCTCTGACATCCAGGAGCTGCCCATCGAAGAAAAGGAGAAGTGGCAGCTCACGATGGAGTGGAGCTATTCTTTAATCTCTTTGTAGTCCACTCTACAAGGCACGTCTGTAAAGGTCGCGTAATATCATTCTAACTACTTTGGATTAACAAAGCATTACATTTATTATTGTTTATTATCAGGGCTTTTTTTATAAAAAAAAGGTGCCGTAATTCTCATCTTGGCGGCCGCAGGGGGCGGGGGGGGCAGGGGGAGCGCTGCTGTGGTCACGAGTGCGAGGGGTGTTGGTGGCAGGCTGCCCCCCAGGGCTGGAGCTAGCGCGGCTGGTGCTGTGGGAGCAGCAGGGCCCGCTCTATATGGCGGGGCTGCGCGGTGCGGGCAGCGGAGGCGGTGCGGGCCAGGCGATGCAGGGTGGCCACTTAGGCACACAGGGCGAAGCAATGGTGGCACAGGTCCAGCACCAGGTAGGCCACCAGCCTGGCTGACACAGGGGAGCACAAGGAAGGAGTGCACATGGACTCCGCAGAACCCACTTCCCACTCCTTGTCCTCTTTTACTTACCTAGTTGAGATAGTGTACTTGAGCAGCAGGGAGGGATGCAAAGTTCCTGCCAAATCGCCTTCGCTGCAGACAACTTGCGGGTGCAACATTTGCCGACCAGGTCTTTTGGCACACTCAGCAGCAATTCCTATTGGCTTTCAAAAGCCTATTGGCTTTTGAAAGCCAATAGAGGGAATAGTATAGCTTGTGCAAAAGCTTTTTTCTTTTTGTGCAAAAAAGGGTGCCGGAATGCCATTCTGAGCATTCTATGAGAAAAAAAGCCCTGCTTTTATGTTTTAATATTATGATTTTAAAAATATTATAAGTTGCCCCAATCTTCGCCAGGTGCATACAAATTACATATAAATATTATATAATTGGTAAATAAAGGTAGAACATATGTTAAATATACATCAAATGATAATATGCTTCCCTACAAAGTCAATTCTTGCTCAATGACAGACCAAGGAGTTAACTCAGAAAGGCAAGAGGAAAATCTAGAAGAGGTCTGTGCAACTTGTAGAAGGGAAAGGCCCACACTGATAAATTAAAAATCTTAAATAAATTAAAAGGAATGCTGGTGGGCTAATCAATGATTTGGTGACTAGAGGAGCATCTACAGTGTTGGAGCTCGTGGTCATGGTAAGCCATGGAGGCACTAGGCAACATGACTTTCAGGGCAGTGGTGGTGATTTTATTACTTTTTTTAAAAAAATGTCTCTGCTCTGTCCAAGGGTACTTGGTAGGCTGCATGTACAGGCCTGGTCTAGAATTTATTTTGGAGCATTCCACTATCTAGAGCAGGTATGTCAAACTGATTTTGTTTGAGGCAACTTCTTATAAAAGAATTGCCATTAATTTGTTTTAATAAAATAATTTAAATCAATTTTTCACTTGATTTCAAATTAAATGAATTATATTGGTTGACAACAAGATTTTTTTTAGTACAATTGCCAAATTTAATAAACTGGTCTTAGGTATATGTGTGCACTAATTATTTCAACACCAATACATTTTAACAACATATTCCATTTGTAAATGAATGCAAATGCAAATTGTACAATTTTTGTGCAAAAATAAAACAAAATAACAGTTTTAAGAGCTGTTATCATTAGTTATCCTTAGCTAAAAAATAATTCCATCATCCAAAACTTTGTTATACTGTATTTAATTAACAGATGCTTTGGGATTAAAAAAAAAGACTGACTACATTTGATTGTGTATCACCATGGCATTAAAACAAAACTCGAACAGTGTATGAAAAATAAAGGTTCCTTAGACGTCTGCTGGCTATATCTATACATTTTCCTTGATAGCATATCACATATAATTGAAGATTATAATTAGTTGTGTGTGCACGTTCAGCAAGTGTGATGTATTTGGGCTGGCATTTCTAGGCCTCTTTCCAACCACATCGAGAAAAGTTTGTAACAAACATTGGAATTCTTAAGGCCATGTTTTGTATTTCCCAGCAATCTGTTACTGGAAGGAAAAAGCAACCCCTGCTGTGTTACTGATCCCAGAGAAGCATTTGCATGTATGCAGGTATCCTTAGGGTGCCATAGTTATGGATGAGGAATATTGGTTGCAAAGTTGGCATTTCTGAATGTAATACAGATATTTTAGACTTATTTTTCTTTCTTTGCATGTCTGATATTTTTAAAATGGCATATGCTACTGACTACACTTATGCACATATGTAACATCTTTTGCTAGGATACATGACCACTGCTTTTCCAGAATGTGAAAAGTGAAAGATTGTGACTAAACAAAATTTTAATGTACAGATAATACCACCAGAAATTATTTTAGCCTTTTTAATAAATGTTGTTATTGATGTTAACCTCACCATGGAAAACATCATATATTGTTATGTATTGTTGTTAGCTGCGAAGTCGTGTCCGACCCATCGTGACCCTATGGACAACGTTCCTCCAGGCCTTCCTGTCCTCTACCATCTTCTGGAGTCCATTTAAGCTCATGCCTACTGCTTCAGTGACTCCATCCAGCCACCTCATTCTCTGTCATCCTCTTCTTCTATTGCCCTCAATCTTTCCCAGCGTTAGGCTCTTCTCCAGTGAGTCCTTCCTTCTCATTAGGTGGCCAAAGTATTTGAGTTTTAGCTTCAGGATCTGGCTTTCTAAAGAGCAGTCAGGGTTGATCTCCTCTAGGACTGACCGGTTTGATCGCCTTGCAGTCCAAGGGACTCGCAGGAGTCTTCTCCAGCACCATAGTTCAAAGGCCTCAATTCTTTGGTGCTCAGCCTTTTTTATGGTCCAACTTTCACTTCCATACATTGCAACTGGGAAGACCATAGCCTTGACTATACGCACTTTTGTTGACAGGGTGATGTCTCTGCTTTTTAGTGTGCTGTCTAGATTTGCTATGGCTTTCCTCCCCAGGAGCAAGCGTCTTTTAATTTCTTGACTACAGTCCCCATCTGCGGTGATCTTGGAGCCCAGGAAAATAAAATCTGTTACTACCTCCATTTCTTCCCCATCTATTTGCCAGGAATTGAGAGGGCCGGATGCCATGATCTTGGTTTTCTTAATTTTAAGTTTCAACCCAAGTTTTGCACTCTCCTTCTTCACCCGCAACAAGAGGCTCTTTAGTTCTTCTTCACTTTCTGCCATTAGAGTGGTATCATCTGCATATCTTAGGTTGTTGATATTTCTTCCTGCAATCTTAATTCCAACTTTTGATTCATCTAGCCCTGCCTTTCTCATGATGTGCTCTGCATATAAGTTAAATAGGTAGGGCGACAGTATACAGCCTTGCCGGACTCCTTTCCCAATTTTGAACCAATCAGTGATTCCGTGTCCAGTTCTCACTGTTGCTACTTGGCCCACATATAGGTTTCTCAAGAGACAAATAAGATGGTCTGGTACGCCCATCTCTTTAAGAACTTGCCACAGTTTGTTATGATACACACAATCAAAGGCTTTAGCATAGTCAATGAAGCAGAAATAGATGTTTTTCTGGAACTCTCTACCTTTCTCCATGATCCAGCGTATGTTGGCAATTTGATCTCTAGTTCCTCTGCCTCTTTGAAATCCTGCCTGTACTTCTGGTAGTTCTCGATCCACATACTGCTGGAGTCTAGCTTGTAGGATTTTAAGCATAACTTTACTAGCATGAGAAATGAGTGCAATGGTGCGATAGTTTGAACATTCTTTCGCACTGCCTTTCTTTGGAATTGGAATGTAAACTGATCTTTTCCAATCCTGTGGCCACTGCTGAGTTTTCCAAATTTGCTGGCAAATTGAGTGTAGCACTTTTACTGCATTGTCTTTTAAGATTTTGAATAGCTCAGCTGGAATACAGTCACCTCCACTAGCTTTGTTGTTGCTCAGCTTTTCTAAGGCCCACTTCACTTCACATTCTAGGATGTCTGGCTTGAGGTCAGTGACCACCTCATTGTGATTATCAGGGACGTTAAGCTCATTCTTGTATAGTTCTTCTGTGTAATTTTGCCACCTCTTCTTAATCTCTTCTGCCTCTGTTAGGTCTCTGCCATTTTGGTCCTTTATCATGCCCATTGTTGCATTAAACGTTCCCTTCATCTCTCCAATTTTCTTGAAAAGATCTCTGGTCCTCCCTA
Organism: Vipera ursinii; assembly: GCF_947247035.1. Taxonomy (NCBI): domain Eukaryota; kingdom Metazoa; phylum Chordata; class Lepidosauria; order Squamata; family Viperidae; genus Vipera; species Vipera ursinii. Next base: position 34,205,809 of record NC_139522.1, read on the forward strand.
CTCTATTGTTTTCTTCTATTTCTTTGCAATGTTCATTTAAGAAGGCATTCTTACCTCTTCTAGCTATTCTCTGGAATTCTGCATTCAATTGGGCGTATCTTTCTTTTTCTCCCTTGCCTTTTGCTTCCCTCCTTTCCTCAGCTATTTGCAAAGCTTCCTCAGACAGCCATTTTGCTTTCTTGCATTTCTTTTTCTTTGGGATGGTTTTGGTTGCTACCTGTTGTACAATGTTGCGAACCTCTGTCCATAGTTCTTCAGGCACTCTGTCTATCAGATCCAATTCCTTAAATCTATTTGTCACCTCTACTGTATATTCAAAAGGGATATGATTTAATTCATACCTGACTGGCCTAGTGCTTTTCCCTACTTTCTTCAGTTTAAGCCTAAACTTTGCAACAAGAAGCTCACGGTCTGAGCCACAGTCAGCTCCTGGTCTTGTTTTTACTGACTGTATAGAGCTTCTCCATCTTTGGCTGCAGAGCATATAGTCAATCTGATTTCTGTGTTGACCGTCTGGTGATGTCCATGTGTAGAGCCGTCTCTTGGGTTGTTGGAAAAGAGTGTTTGCTATCACCATCATATTCTCTTGACAAAATTCTATCAGCCTGTGCCCTGCTTCATTTTGTACTCCAAGGCCAAACTTGCCTGTTAGTCTGGTTATCTTTTGGCTTCCTACTTTAGCATTCCAATCCCCCATGATGATAAGGACATCATCTTTTGGTGTTAGTTCTATAAGGTGCTGTAGGGCTTCATAGAACTGGTCAATTTCATCCTCTTCAGCACCGGTGGTTGGGCATAGACTTGGACTACTGTGATATTGAATGGTTTGCCTTGGATTCCAACTGAGATCCAACTGTCATTTTGAGGATTGAATCCCAGTATTGCTTTTCCTACTCTTTTATTGACTATGTCAGAATTCTCTGCTATGACCTTTCCGTCTTGGGTGGCCCTGCACGGCATAGCTCATAGCTTCATTGAATTACGCAAGCCCCTTCGCCACAACAAGGCAGTAATCCATGAAGGGGATTGTTATGTATATACTAGATTAATTATTTAAAGATTGAAGTGCAACATAACTAGATTCTAAATAATCTATTTTTCAAAACACACAACAGTCCAAACAGTAAAAGTAAAGTCCAAATTAAGAACATTTGATTTTTAAGAATTGTTTGATTTAAAGTGGTTTAGTTGTAATAGAAGGTTAGATTCAAAATAGTTTTCAAGAGTCTGTACAAAAGATATTATTTTTTTCTAGCATCAGCTAAATTAGACATATTATATTGAGAAAAATGTTTGATTTCATTGCAGAGATGTTAACAGGAAATAATTATTTTGTTATCTAATTTTACCTTCCAAAAGACCGAAGGAGATGAAAAATGTGAGGTTCTTTCCTGTTGGCTTTTCTTAATTAGCTGTTTTAGATTCTAAAAGTTTAGTTCCCAAAGAAGTAACCCTGTAAATAACTTTAATGTCCTCCTGTGGAGCAGGCTCTTTTATGACTCAAGGACTTCAAGTCCCAGAATTCCTGAGCCAGCATGACTTAGCTTGAAAACCTCTCCCTTTCCCCTCAGCATGGCTGGCTCAAGATTTCTGGGAGTTGAAGTCCATGAGTCATAAAAAAAGGGCCAAGATTGCCTAGCCCTGCAATAGGCTTTCAGATGGAGCTTTTTTTTTAAGGTGCCGGAATGCCGTTTTGAGCGTTCTATGAGAAAAAAAGCCCTGTTTATTATTATTTTAGTATTTTGGTTGTTGGGACTGATTAATAAGCCTTGACTATTGTGAAGGGTATTATAGCCTGATCTTAGGAGGGAGGGGTGTTATGTACTGGGCTTTTGGAATATCACTACGTGCGTTGCTGGAGAACTAACGGTTCTCCAGAAACTCAGACAGGACGTCTCCGGTCCCGCAATTGGTCAACTTTGGGTAGCAAACATGGGTTCAATACGATTGGTTGCTACCAGAGGGTCTGGCTATATATTGAGGCAGGGTGACTCCAATTCCTCAGTACAGTTTCTGCTTAAATAAAGAATGAGTTTCTCTGTACTCAATTGCATGTCTTCGTTCCTGCTCATCAGAGCCCACGACATAATACCATTCATTATATCCTTTAGTGGCTGAAGGATTTGATTCTCAAAGCATTTATAATATTGGCTTGTAAGACCATCTGGACATGGAGCTTTACCTGGTTTCAGTTTTTTAATAGCTTCTGATATTTCAAAGGTAGTTACTGGATCATTCATAAGTTGTCTGACCTTGTGAAAGGTTAGGTAAGCATTGTCTTAGCAGACATTCGTTTATTTTATGCATGCCAAGTTCCTGCTTCTTGTAAAGATTGGAATAAAAATTATGAAAGGACTTTTTGATGAGATCATTATCTGTTATTACATTGTCACCTTCATAAATTTGCTCAATCATTCTCTTTCCCCTTTCCTTTCTTAATGTATATGTCTGCCATCTTCCTGCTTTATTTGCGAACTCAAAATGTCTTTGTTTCACATAATTCAATTTAGTTTCTATTTCTTGAACTGTTAACAGACAATTGTTGATGTAACAATTTAATTTGATGTAAAATTTTGCAGTCTATAGGTGTCTTTTGCAATTCAGTTTCTTTCTGTCGAATTTCATCCAATATCTTCTGCATCTTTTCCTGGGATTTTTTTCTTCTCTAGATTATATTGTATAAAATATCCAAGATAGTGGCCACAGAGGAAGCATGGTTACATCGTGGGAAGAGAAGTTGCTATTAAACTAAGTTATCTTAAACCAAGACAAAATGGTAGGAGGAGAGGTGGAGAGGGAAAGATAAGTCAGAAAAATAAAAAAGACTGGAGAAGAGAAAAGGAGAAGAAAGATCTGCGGAGCAGAGAGGAGAATCAGCTGTGGGATGGAGAGGAAAGCCAACTGAGGGCAGTGCAATGACCAGCAGAGAGGAGAAACAGGAGAGCCAGTGAGATAGTGGAGCAGGGAGGAGAGCCAGCCAGGGAGAGGAGAGGAGAGCTTACTGTGAACCATCCAGGCAGCCCTTTTTGCTGAAGGAAGCAGAACACCAGCGTGACGGACCAGCAAATGGGAGCCACGAGGCTGTGGAGCTGTTGGTGTGGGTGGTGGAACACTGCAGCACAGTAGACCGGGTGCTACGGATGGCAGTAGACCAGGGCCTGTGGACAGCAATAAACCAGGGACTATAGACAGCAGTAGACTGGGTGCTACGGATGGCAGTAGATCAGGGGATGTGGACGGCAATAGACCAGGTGCTGTGTACTGCAGTAGACCAGGGACTTTGGATGGCAGTAGACCAGGGACTGCGAACAGCAGCAGACCGAGGCCTGCGAATGGCAGCAGACCACTAGACTGGGGACTGTGAACAGAAGCAGACCAGTATACCAGGGACTGTGAGCAGCAACCGCACAGCAGACTCGTGGAAAAAGAAACCAATGCTATTTTGATTTGCAAAAGATAGGATAGAAAAAAAATAGGCATAATAACCTAGAACAGGAAGGTAGAAGCATGGCTAACAGCAAAACACATCCACGAACCATAAAAGAGGGATTTTCAAGCAACAAATTCATGGAACAGGCGAAGGATACTATTGTGGTGTGCAATACATGTTCCATGTATGTGCTTATGCCCAAAGAACACCCAAATTATACATGCATTAAATGTAAACTATGTGAACTACTAGAGGAAAAAGTAAGGGATCTAGAGGCAACTTTAGCCAAACTCCAATCTACGAAAGAAAGCTATACCCAAACTGAACCAAAGAATGGACAAATAGCTCCCAGAGGATTTGACCCTACCAATAAACCCTTGGAGGAAGACAAATGGAGGTATGTCACACATAGAAGGAAGCACAACAATCAAAGGAAGAAGCAGCGTACATCTAAAAAACCACTACTGCCCAATCTAACCTAACCAGAAGCAGCCCCATTAAAACTGAGCAATCAAGGGGGAGTTTCTGGTGACGTTGCTGCAAGATGGGCGCTGGGGAATGAATCTCAAGCCTGATTTCTACCAGCTGGGGAGTCCAATAGGACCGAAAGTTGCCCTGTAGAGGTGACTGGCCAAAGGGTGAAACTTTGCAGATCGCGGGCCAGCAGTAGCTGGCCCGCTTGATCCAAAGGAGCCCTCGGGACTGGCAGGAAGAAAGGCTGACCACACCCATGCGGTCTGCCAGAAGCAGCTGATCGTTGGAGACAACGAATTTTAAAACGGAAGGCAAAACAGCTGATCTGGGTGAGACTACTTTCCTTATCTCTCTACAAGTGGAAATACCAGTTCTGGGAAATGGCATTCAAAAGCAAAGTCCCCAAGCTCTAGGGAGGGGGGGATTTTTTTCCTTACCCCTCCCTCCTGAACTATAAGTGGCGGTTTAAGCTTTGGGGAAATTAAAGCTGACTTATACTGTGAAGATGACTGAGGCATAAAAGAAGGATAACTTGGAAAACTTTTGGTTTTATAAATCTTTTTTTTTTCTTGTTTGGAAACCATTTTTTTTGCTCAAGATGGCGGCGGCAGCAGCTTGAGCGATGCGCGTTCCACAAGGGCTCTAAATGGGGCAATTTAGGGAGGCCCAGCCGTGGCATGGTATGAGGGGATGATTTCGGGGGGGCGGACGCAGAGACGCTTGTTAGGCGCTGTTTTCGGCGGCGCTGAGCCCCCCCTCCCCCCCTTCGGAGAGTGGCGATTTACTGCCCTACCGGCCTGGAGAACAATGCTGTGCTGCTGCAGACATTTTTCCTCTGCTTTTTCGCCGTGGATACCCTCCACTTGTGCGGAGGGGCGGCGGCAACGATCTCACCGACTCTACAGGTTGGAAACTCGATCGGGAGCTGTCAGATGGCTGGCGCCCTTTTCAGTGGCGCGGAGCCCTCCCTCTCCTTCCGGATGGTTGACACTGGCTTTGAGGCCCGGATATCGGCCTCGGTTTCTGCCCCGCCGCGGTGGACTTGTTGAGAAATGCCTGGATTCCACATCATTGCTGGGAATGCCTTCTGCTCACCTTTTGCTCGCTACTGGAACATCATTTGGACTAGCGGGTGGATGCTTGTGGGAGAGGCCGTCTTTGTCCCCCCCCTCTAGAATGGCGGCAGTGGCCGACTGCCCGAAGATCGGTAGCGGCCTGGCTTATTTCCTGTGCTGGCAGGCAGCTATTATGGCTGCTTTAATGCTCGGCTGGATCAAGACCTCCCCATTGACAGTCTGGTTTGGGCCTGGACATGACCGTGGTGGGAGGACGGTCTTGGATTGTTCATCGATCGCCCCACTGGTGTGAGAGACCAGTTGGGGCAGGCTTGGCCCTGGACTCTCTGCTCTCCACCCCAGGTTGGACTCCTCAGCCGGAGTGAGAGGACGGCTGGGGCTTCCTTCCTGATCGCCATCTCAGGTGAGAGCTGAGCTGGACTAGTGGATTGAGAGATACACCCACCGGACTCAATACTATTCCATCTCAATACCATCATTTTATTGATTCACCCATTGTAAATAATTGTAATCTTTGCCCTATGTGGACATGTTATTGTTCTATGGTTTGTTACCGTTACTCTGGAGCTGATCTGTATGCCCTCAGGGAGTTTTCTCCCTCTTGGGCACGACCAACCGCCTGTTTCTACACTCCCCTTAATGACGAGCCCAATTGTTGGGACTCCGAGAGGTGGCTGGGCTTAGACAGGGGCCTAGTGTTGAGACACGTTAAGAGGCCCCTGATACATTTTTAGCCGGTTATTTTAAAAGGTTAGGGAGGGGGATGGATAGTAGGGTGGGGAGGGAATTATTAACCGGCGCTGAGTCTGGGCCTGTTAGGGGTCCCGACGAGACGGGGTTGGGGGAGGTGGTTGCTGGTTCTGTGAATGTTGGGGTGGGGCTTCAAATCCCCACGATGATAGGGAATGGCAGCAGATGGTTGCACGGAGGGCCGTATCAACATCTGGGATCACGCCCCCGCTGTCTGCGTGCGGTGGTGCGCTCCGACCCTCCGGTTAGCACCCTTTTCCCTGGGGATGAGGGTGATCAGGCCCCTGAGCTTAGGCTGGTTTATTTTAACGCCAGATCCGTCGTTAACAAGGCTCCCCTCATTCAGGATTTGATCGAGGAGGAATGTGCGGATCTGGCGTGCATCACTGAGACTTGGTTGGGCTCGGAGGGAGGGGCTCCTCTGACCGAGTTATGCCCTCCAGGTTTCCATGTGCTACACCAGCCACGGGCTCAGGGTAGGGGTGGAGGGGTGGCGGTGGTTGTTCGGGAGACTTTATGCCCGCGGGAGACCACCATTGTCCAGATGGCCGGGAGTGAGTCCCTCCTCCTGAGAGGTGGCCCTCAGGTTCAGTTGGGCTTGTTGCTCACATACCTGGCGCCCAGCTGTGTGGCAACAGCCCTGCCCGAGCTGCTCGACACCCTCTCAGGGTTGGCGGTGGAGTTCCCCAGGCTTATAGTTCTGGGGGACGTCAATTTGCCTTCACTGGGAGGGTCGTCTGAGTTAGCTCGGGAGTTCATGGCTTCCATGATGGCCATGGGCCTGATCCAAGTGATTCAGGGCCAGACCCATGTGTGGGGTCACACTCTCGACCTGGTGTTCCTGTCTGGACAGTGGTTGGATGATCTGGGAGGGGGTTCACCAACCATCGTTCCCCTGTCATGGTCAGATCACTATCTCCTGCAGCTGGTCTTCCGTTATGCCACCCCCCGCCGCTGGGCTGCAGAACCGACCAGGTGGTTCCGCCCCAGGCGCCTAATGGACCCTGAACGGTTCTAGATGGCGCTTGGGTCTATACCCATCGCCCTCACCCACAGCCCAGTCGATGCCTTGGTGGATGCCTGGGAAAGGGCAGCTGCCGGGGCACTTGACTGTGTTGTACCCTTGCGACCTCTGACCCGGCGCAGATCCCATTGGGCTCCATGGTTCTCTGTGGAGCTCCGGGAGATGAAGCGTCAGAGACGGGGTCTAGAGAGCGGTTGGAGGTCCAGCCGATTCGAATCTGACCGATTGCAGTTAAGAACCTTTATAAGGTCTTATCTTGCGGCGATGAGGACGGCAAAGTCTAATTACTTCGCTGCCCTCATCGCGTCCGCAGATAATCGCCCGGCCGCCCTGTTTAGGGTGACTTGCTCTCTCTTTAACCAGGAGGTGAGGGAGGATCCCTTGCAGGGACGGGCCGAGGAGTTTAGTCATCATCTGGTGGACAAAATCACTCAGATCCGGGCCGGTCTGGACTTTGACTGGGCAGAGTCTGATGTGGAGGAATCGGACGGTCTTGAGCATGTTATCTGGACTGAGTTCGATCCTGTTTCCCCTGATGATGTGGACAGGATCATGGGGAGGCTGAGCACCACCACCCGTTTGTTGGATCCGTGTCCCTCCTGGCTGGTTTATGCGGCCGGGGAGGAGACAAGAGGCTGGTTCCAGGCAGTAATAACTGCTTCTTTGAAGGAGGGTGTCTTTCCTGCTGCCTTGAAGGAGGTGGTGGTGAGACCCCTCCTCAAAAATCCTGTCCTGGACCCAGCTGTTTTAAATAACTATCGTCCAGTCTCCAACCTTCGCTTTTTGGCGAAGGTTGTTGAGAGTGTGGTGGCACATCAGCTTCCTCTGTTCCTGGAGGAAACTGATTATCTGGACCCGTACCAATCGGGTTTCAGGCCCAGATACAGCACGGAGACGGCATTGGTCGCGCTGGTGAATGATCTCTGGCGGGCTCGGGACAGGGGTTGTTCCTCTGTCCTGGTCCTATTAGATCTCTCAGCGGCTTTTGATACCATCGACCATGGTATCCTACTGCGGCGTCTCAGGGGGTTGGGAGTAGGAGGCACCGTTTTACGGTGGTTCTCCTCCTATCTCCTGGGCCGTTCGCAGTCGGTGTTGACAGGAGGGCAGAGATCCGCCCCGAGGCCTCTCATTTGTGGAGTTCCTCAGGGGTCGGTTCTCTCGCCCCTCCTGTTCAACATCTATATGAAGTCGCTGGGTGCGATCATTCGTGGTTTTGGGGTGGGGTATCATCAGTACGCTGATGATACCCAACTTTTTCTTTCCACCCCGAACCAACCCAGCAATGCCCTCGCCGTGATGTACCGTTGCCTGGAGGCGGTCCATGTCTGGATGGGGAGAAACAGGCTTCGTCTCAATCCCGACAAGACCGAGTGGTTGTACGTTCCGACTGAGTGGCTGTGCATATCGGCATCTCGGGCTAACCAGACTATTCCATCTTTAATGATGGGGGGGTGAGGTGTTACCCCCCATTGATAGGGCTCACAACCTGGGCGTCCTCCTGGATTCATGACTCAATTTTGAAGACCATATAGGAGCCGTGACCAGGGGGGCTTTTGCCCAGGTTCGCCTGGTGTGCCAGTTGCGACCCTATCTGGACCGAGATGCCCTACGCACAGTCACTCATGCGCTCGTGACCTCTCGTTTAGACTACTGAAACGCTCTCTACATGGGGCTGCCCTTGAGGACCACTCGGAGGCTTCAGCTGGTGCAGAATGCGGCCGCGCGAGTTGTGATGGGGGTTTCCCGATACTCCCATGTAACATCTCTACTCCCCGAGCTGCATTGGCTCCCGGTTGCCCTCCGGGTGAGATTCAAGGTGCTGGTGATGACCTATAAAGCCCTAAATGGCTTGGGTCCGGGTTATCTGAAAGAACACCTGCTGCCGGCATCAAGCTCCCTTCGTCCAGTGCGCTCCCACAGGGAGGGTCTTCTCAGGGTACCGCCGGTAAGAGATTGCCGGCGGACAACACCCAGGGATAGGGCCTTCCCGGTGGGTGCGCCTGCCCTTTGGAACCAGCTGCCAGTGGAGCTTAGGACTGCCCCCGACCTCCGTTCATTCCGCTGGGACCTGAAGACCTGGCTCTTCGAGCTCTCTGGCCCAGGCTGAGAATTTTAATTTTAATTTTAATTTTAATTTTAATTTTAACTGGGGTTTTATTTGTTCAGGGACAGATATAATTTTTAAATTGTTTTTAACTTTTGTATTTTTTGTTTTAATCACCCTGTAAACCGCCCTGAGTCCTTCGGGAAAGGGCGGTATATAAATATAGTAAAATAAATATAAATAAATAAATAAATAAACTTCTTAAACTTTTTCAAATTATGGTGGGAATGGACATCTCTTGACATCTAGTGGCAAAACTGAGAACTACATGCAATTTTGCTTCTTTCTTTTTTGTTTTTACTGAGTTGCTCTGATTGGAGTAAAACTTGGCTGTATGCCCAGACATTGCTTATAGTTTAAACATCTTCATGTCCTTGGAATTTAAAGTCTTGAAGATTGTGGCTGGAAATGAAAAACTATTTTTGGATTGCCCTGTCTTACAGGATGGATTACAATTATAAATAAAAACTGTGTTTGAAGTCATCAGACTTCCCTGGATTACAAATACAGCTTGACCTGGAATCTTTACAAGCTGTTTGGAAAGAGTGAATAATAAGGAATCCCTCTGAACAGAATACTTTGGATTACAAATTTTTGTATTTTTGTATTTTTTCTTTTTTCCTGTTTGCTCTTTTTTACTATTTACTATTTTTATTGTTTACGTCTCCTATTTGTTAGGAGCCTATTGGATTATAAATTTTGACTTACTTGGTGGATTACAACATATGATTTAAAGATAAAGGTGAGCGCTCCTAACATATCTAAAATTGGAAAAAAAGGGTCTTCTGCTCCCTCTTCGGCTTCTGCAAGTCCAGTCTATCAGAGATCAATTGATACAATGCTTCAACAAGAAAAAACTAATACCTTCCAAATACCCTACAAGCAATTCAAGAGGCAATCGCTACTCTCCTGGCGGTCACATTGAGAAACCATGAGGAGTTGAAAAGTGATTTTGATAAAATGAATAAAAAAATTAGCAATATGGATTCTCAATTTGAAAATTTTAAACAGATGATCACAGATAATCAAAGAATTCAAAAAATAGAAGATAAATCAGCTGAGGTTGATTTAAATCAACACATTAGGAACTGGGAAACAGCAAATGGAAGGAGAATTAGACCAGATCTATCGAGTCAACTCAAACTATGCTAGAAGAAATAAAGTCCCCAGGGAAGTACATGTTAGATTTCTTAAAATATCTACAAGAGATGAGATTTTGAAATACAAAGAAAAAATTGTAGTTCTCAAACAAATTCCTAGGAGAATAAGAGAATCCTGAAGAGAATACCAGTTTCTAACTAGGAAATTAATTGAAAAAGGGAGTGAATTTCAGATGGCTGATTCCAGAAGGGATTTTAATCTATTGGGATATGAAAAGATATAGATTGGATATGCCACTTAAAGCAATGGAATTCTTCAACAACCATAGAGCATTTCTGGAAGAAGGTGACTCTGAATCTGGTACAAAGAGAGAAACAAAGAAACAGGAAGAAATGGTAGTAGAAGGAGCAGTCAAAGCAAGAGAGGAGGAAAAAATTTAAAACACATATATAGAAGAAGGAGCAAGACCAAGAGAACAGAGACAGATAAGATCGACTAGAAGATTAAGACCTAGATATAATTGAAAGAGATGGAGGAGAGCGGGATTTTGTCAAAGGAGAAAAATCTTTACATGATTACAAAAATTAAAAATGGATATTTGTCTTCAAGAAATGCACATTAAGGCTTCCGGATGGCAAGGTGACGCCGGAGGCAGCCATTTCTTGGCTGTCAGCCTCGCAGCTCCGTAGAGCCACCGAAAACAGCATCGATCAGCTGTTCGGCGGCTTGGAAGCCCCCACCTCGGGAGAAGAGGAGGGGGTGAGCGTCCAGGTAGGGGTAGAGCTCTCCAGGGCCGCCAGAACTTAGAGTTTTGGTGGCGGAAGGATTGAGCCCCCCGAAGCCTGGGCATGCTCCGGACTGCAAGGCGTCTCTGCTCCGGGTTTTTTGGAGCAGAACAGGGTGTTCGCAACCATCCCTGCTAGCAAGGAAGAGCTTATGAGAAAGAGGACGCAGGCAGAGCAATGCAGGAGATTTTGGTGAAGATGATGTTTTGATCTTTAACTCAATGGACTTTGCTGAATCTGCATGTGAAAGTGAGTAGTTAACAATAGAGGGTGAAAATGGCGACTATATCTTCTAAAGTTCCTGCCCTGAGGCAGCAGTCTTCGGCGAAAACTTTATTGTCCTTTGCATCTGAATCTGTATCAGCTTTTACAGTAAAAGATTTGCAGAGTTTGCTCCAAGAAACTATGGAAAAGCAAATGCAACAATTTGTTGAGATAATGGAGAAAAAGTTGGAGGAGAAGTTTACAGAGAAATTAGCAGAAATGAGAGCAGACATCACATCTGCAACGTTAAATCTGGCTAAAAGCATTGAGATTTTGGATGAAAAAGTGGAAGATCTTGTTCAAAATGATACTAGAATGGAAGCTAAAATGACAGAAACTGAAAATATGATAGCGGAAATGGGTTATGATTTGATTTCGACACAGTATTTTCAGATGGAGCTTGCTTTGAGAATCAGAGGCCTAAAAGAAAATCCTAAGGAAAATTTGACGAAAATGGTTTCTGAGGTTTTGGAAGGGGTGTTGGAGCGACCAGCAGATGAAATAATGGAAGATATAGATAAAATCTTCCGTGTTAATTCGTGGATTGCAAGACAAAGGAAATTACCCAGAGATGTGGTGGTTTATTTCACAAAGAGAAAGGTTAGAAATGAAGTTATCCAGGCCTCCTATAATATTGATTTTGTAATGGATGAGCAAAAAGTTTTGATTTTAAAAGAGATTCCTGCAAGAATTTTAAGAAAAAGGAAGGAATTTGCCTTTTTGACACAAGAATTGAGACGACGTGATATTAAGTTTAGATGGCAAATACCAGAGGGTATGGTAGTGACTCATGAAGGTACGAGGCATTGTCTTACCACGGTGGTTCAGGCACGTGACTTTTACAGTAATGTTTTAAAAGCAGTCCCCATATCGTCTTTGGAGTCTACAAAGAAAAAAGGTGACAGAGAGCCTCAACGTTCCAGAGAGAATCCACAAGATGTTGAAGGGTTAACGCAGACAGATGTGAAAGTTACAGGAGTGGGTCAAATTTCATCACCACGGGAGAAGGCCAGAAATTGGAAGAGGTGTGCTGTTTCTGGAAGAATGAAGCAAACCTGAGGATTTAGTTGCATAATTGCAAGAGATAACAATGTAATAAGGATGCTAGAAGGATTAAGTATGTGGGGATTCATTTTTCACCCTTATAAAATAATTATATAATATTTTGTGTTGCTTTAGTTTGAAGATGATTATGAAAATTTAACTGGGAAGATTTGTAGTAGTGTTTATTGCTATTCTGTAGGTTATGCTTTGTTATTTGGATGGAAAGTTTTAAGCCTGGAAGGTAGTGTAAGTTGTATAATATATTAGGAGAAGGAAAGGTTGTATTAATTTGGTTTTAGTATGTTAAAGTCTAGTTGGATAGAAGAATAGTTTTATAAAACTGATATAAATTGTTTTATGTGTGATTGAAATTAATTTGTAATACTTTTATGGGCAATATTGGAGTAGGTAATAGAATATAAGAATATAAGAATGATGTGATTATTAAAAAAATTAAGTTTGGAAGTAATCTATGGTATTTTAATTTGTATAATATATTAGGATAATATGAATTTAAGGTATTATTTTGTATTTGAATAATCACTGATATGATATATATATGTATGTTTGGAATTTACCTATATGAGTTAAAGTTTGATAGTTTGAATAGCTTAGGATTGTTTGCGTAAGTTAGATCATGATTGTTTGTTTGTATTTTTATACCCTGTGTTTTGGTATTAGATTGGAAAGTATTATTTTGTATTTGTATAATTATTGATATGATATATATATATATATATATATATATATATATATATATATATATATATATATATATATATATATATATATATATATATATATATATATATGTTTGGAGTTTTCTTATATGAGTTAAAGTTCGGTAGTTTAAATAGTTTAGGATTGTTTGCGTAAGTTAGATTATGATTGTATTTTTATACCCTGTATTTTGCTCTGGGAAGCCGGGGGGGGGGAGGGGAAAGGGAGGGAGGGGTTGGGGAGGGTGGGGGAGGAGGGGGTTGGGAGGGTTTTTTTTCTTTTTTGGTTTGTTAAAGATAAAATGTATTATAAAACTTTTTAATAAAAAAAAAGAAATGCACATTAAGAGACATTATAAGCTGTTAGAACAACCAAAATTTGGTAAACTTCACTTTGCATTAGCACTTCAAAAGAAAAGAGGAATACATTAAAGAAACGATGAACCCCAAACAAAACTACGTGGATGAAGAGATAATAATAATAATAATAATAATAATAATAATAATAATAATAATAATAATAATAATAATCCCCCAGTGAGGCACTACTTTGACGTGGTTGTGAGGCTTGTGTACTCTGAGGAAGATGAGAGCTATGCCAGAGGTTCAACCATACTGGACAGGTCTCATCAGAGGAGTCAGACAAAGAGTGTCTCTCCCATAAAAAATATGGTGAGATGTAAATTTCAGAATGCCATACTGGCTCGGATGTCACCCAGGTTAACAAGGTCTGTGCTAGATGTTGGAGTTCCTGGATATCTGGTGAAAAATGGGTTACAGGACTCAGGACTGTTGGCTGAGCAACCAGGGCCAGCAGCTGCAGAAGTACTGGAAGAAAAGGTGTTTACCCATCACAAATATACAATGAATGAAAACAAAGAAATAATGATCTGTTATTACAGATCAAGTACAACAAGAAGAGGATCTATGAAACAAATGCACCAGTTCTGGAAAGAACAACATCCAGAATCAGAAATAACAGAACAGAGACTAGCATATCAACACCGATTTATAATACGAAATAAAGTATTCACAGAAACAGAATTGGACGAACTGCAAAGGTTTACCCAGGGCAAAAAAATCAAAGCCTTGCCAGAAGTAATTCAGAATGTAGAGGCAAGCCAGGGGGAGCTGGCAGTGAAGGAATCCAGCAGAGATATACAACTGTTCTCATTTGGAAACCAGGCACCTCTTCCTCAGGAAGAACAAAGCCCTCTAACTAAAGAAATAAAAGAATTGAAACAAAGAATAACTGAGCATCTAGAACAGCACAAAAACAACAGAATAAGGCTGCCTGCATTGAAGCTTGTTCCAAAGAAATAGCTAGCATAAGCATTAAAAGATGCAAATACTGCAATATCAAGTATAAGCACCAATTCACTGCAAGAAAAAAACCAACTAATGTACAGCACAGCTGCCATTATAACTGAATACCTGGGATGCAAAATCAACAAAGAAGAAAAACAAACAGCGCACCACGAAAATGGAAGGTTAGACTAGAAAATAAGATCTGCAAGTTAAGATCACATGCAAGCAAGCTAGAACAGATGAAAGAAAAGAAGCTGAAGAACAAGAAGACCAAAGAATACCTAATCAAGAAATACCACTTATAAACAAGGAAGATCAAGGAAGCACTGGAAATAATAAAGCAGCAAATAACAGCTATAGCCAGGAAAATCAGTAGATACAAAGCTCGAATTGCAAATTATAGGCAGAACCTCCAATTTCAATCCAATCACAAATGTTTCTACCAATCCATCAATAGAGAAACTGCAATGAATCAGTCAGTACCTGACAAGGAAGAAACAGTGCAGTTCTGGAAGCAGATATGGGATAACCCAAAGAAACACAACAAGGATGTGACTTGGTTAAAAGAGGTGGATGCAAATAAAACAGAAGTTGAAATGAAAGAACTAGTAATAACAACAAAAATGGTAGAAAAAAGAGAAAGGAAGATCAAAAATTGGTCAGCACCAGGTGAAGATGAACTGCATATAACTGTTATATACCTACTCATTGCCAAGCAGTTCAACAATATACTACAAGGAGGAGAAATTGAAAAGTGGCTAACAACTGGGAAAACCTACCTAATAATGAAAAATCCAGCAAAAGGGGCAACACCAGGCAACTACAGGCCAATTACCTGCTTACCAATAACTTTAAAATTGCTAACTGGTGTGGTAGCTGATGCAGTACAACAGCATCTAGTTGAAAACAATCTCTTTCCACCTGAGCAGAAAGGAAACTGCCCCAATAGCAGAGGAACAAAAGATCAACTCCTAATAGACAAAATTATCTTGGAAAACTGCAAGAAAGGGAAGACCAACCTGAATGTGGCATGGATTGACTACAAAAAGGCATCTGACTCTCTGCCATGTGACTGGATAATCAAGTGCCTAGAAATAACAGGAGTCAGTAGAAACATCAGAAATTTTGTGCAAAGATCAATGGCACAATGGAAGACACAGTTGCTGGTCAATGGTGAAAGACTGGGAGAGGTTAATATCAAGAGAGGAATATTTCAAGGAGATTCATTATCACCACTACTATTTGTTATTGCACTGTTTCCTCTGTCAACAATACTGAATAACTCAGGACATGGCTATCAAACATCAAAAACATCTGCCAGACTATCCCACCTTGTTTACATGGATGATCTCAAGCTGTATGGAAAAACATCATCTGAAATAGAATTGCTGCTGAACACTGTCCGTATATATAGCCAAGATATTGCAATGGAGTTTGGCATGGACAAATGTGCCACACTTACTCTCAAACAAGGAAAAATAGTGAAAACTGAAGGAATAAAGATGCCCCACGAAAATAACATTAAGAGTCTGGATGAGGAAGATTACTACAAATACTTGGGTATCCTTCAAGCTGACAACATCAAGCACACTGAAGTCAAGAAAAAGAGGTGAATACATTAAGAGAGTGAAGAAGATCTTAAAGTCCAAACTCAATGGAGGAAATACCGTGAAGGCAATCAACACCTGGGCAATTCCAGTCATTAGATACACAGCTGGAATAGTGGACTGGACTCAAGCAGAACTAAAAGCAATGGATAGGAAGACCAGAAAAATAATGACAATGAATCATGCCCTTCATCCACGCAGTGACATTGACAGACTCTATCTACCAAGGCAAATAGGTGGACGTGGAATGCTGCAAGTACATCAGATGGTTGAAGAATAATATATATATATATATATATGACAGGTGAATATATAACTTTATTACGGTCATAGACCAGCAATAGACGTCACCCTTTACAATATGTTAAAAAATAGCACTTATATTAATAATAAATAACATCCCTGTTAAGAAAATACATGTTCTCAAAATGTTAGGGTCACTCCCTAGTTTACGTGAGTGGGAAGCCGATAAGTTTGTGAATAAATATAATGTTCCAAAAATTGTTAGAGATATCTCCAAAAAATTGGCACAAGTTGACAACTATCATTCTGTAACCAATTTTTTTCTCGTGGACATTGCAGCAACACAGAATTTTGCCACTGTAGAAGGGTTTGAGTCCTGGAGGAGAAAGCCTACATAAAAATTGTCTGCCCTCCCTGGCAATCTCTCTAATAAGGGGAGAATGTATGCTGACCTATAGCCTCGGTATAACTCACAGTACAATAAAACATGTGAGATATCTTCGACTTCTCCTTTACTACATATACATACCCGTTCTGCTATTGGTGTTCTCTTATGCCTGCCCTGGAGGAGTGCTGAGGGGAGAATGTTAAATCTGGCTCTGAAGAAAGCTATTCTTTGTTTTGGGAAGGTCAGATCATTTAGTTATCTTGCCGATTCCCACGCACGCTGTTTGATTCTATCCCTATTGTGGAGAGGCAACCTATTTAGTTCTTCTTGGAACTCCATGTCCTTCATTCTATTGATTACTACTTGCTTTGGTTGGTCAAAGCCTAGGGACATTAAGAATACCAATGAGAGCCCATAAGAACCCAACTTGTGATCTATTGCCTGTTTCCAGGGGGAGGGGAAGTTGTCAGTCAACACTAGCGGGGACAGTCCCTCTGGAAAGAAATGCATTTTAAGCCATTGAATGATCATCATATTCCAGGCTCTTACCTGAATTTGAGGCATGCCTGTCTCAATTCTTAACTGGGCATTTGGAGTTCCTTTGGGAGCAGCTATGATGGCTCGCAGAAATTTGGTTTGTATGGTTTTTAGCAAGTTTTTCTTTGCAAGGATTCCTGTTTGTGCCCCATATAGAATTTGCGCCAATGTTTTGGCCTTGAAAAGTTTTAAGGCAGCAGGTACTAATTGACCTCCGCCTATATAAAAGAAATGTTTAATTGCATTTGAGGACCTATTGGCTCCTTGCAATGTATGATCTAGGTGTGCCTTCCATGTCCCTTGTGAGTGGAAAACCACCCCAAGGTATCTATTTATTTATTTATTTATTTATTTATTTATTTATTTATTTATTTATTTATTTATTTATTTATTTATTTATTTTTGGGACTTATATGCCGCCCTATCTCCCGAAGGACTCAGGGTGGCTAACAACAATAAAAAAACAACAATACAAAAATTAAAAAAGAATTAAATAACAGCCCCAAAATAAATTAACTACACAGTTAAAAATTAAAACATATTTAAAAACCCATCGTCAATCCAGGTCAGCCTGATGGAAGAGGAAAGTTTTGAGATTGCGGCGAAAGGA
This sequence comes from Vipera ursinii, assembly GCF_947247035.1. Classification (NCBI taxonomy): domain Eukaryota; kingdom Metazoa; phylum Chordata; class Lepidosauria; order Squamata; family Viperidae; genus Vipera; species Vipera ursinii. The sequence continues at coordinate 34,223,276 of NC_139522.1, forward strand.
CCGGAGGTCTGGGGCCATCCGAAACTCAAGGGGGAGTTGGTTCCAAAGGGCTGGTGCTCCCACAGAGAAGGCCCTCCCCCTGGGGGTCGCCAGCCGACATTTTCTGGCCGACGGCACCCTGAAGAAGCCCTCTCTGTGTGAGCATACTGGGCGATGGGAAGTCGTCCCCGGCAGCAGACGGTCCTGCAAATATCCCGGGCCTAAGCCATGTAGGGCTTTAAAGGTAAGTACCAGCACCTTAAATCTCACCCGGAAGACAACTGGTAGCCAATGCAGCTCACGCAGGAGGGGTGTAATATGGGAGTATCGGGATGCTCCCATCACTACCCGCGCGGCCGCATTCTGCACCAGCTGAAGCCTCCGGGTGGTCTTCAAGGGCAGCCCCATGTAGAGAGCATTGCAGTAATCTATCCGAGAGGTAACGAGTGCATCTCGGTCCAGATAGGGGCGCAACTGGGGCACCAGGCGAACCTGGGCAAATGCCCCCCTGGCCACGACTCCAATATGATCTTCAAAACTGAGTCGTGAGTCCAGGAGGACGCCTAAATTGCGCGCCCTATCAACGGGAGGCAACACCTCTCCTCCCATAACCAAAGATGGAACCTCTTGGACAAGTCGAGATGCCGGTACGTAGAGCCACTCAGTCTTGGCCGGGTTGAGCTGGAGCCTGTTCTTCCCCATCTAAATCCGTACCGCTTCCAGGCAACGGGACATCACATCGAGGGCATCACTTGCTTGGTTCGGGGTGGAGATAAAGAGTTGGGTATCATCGGCATATTGATGATACCTCACCCCAAAACCACGGATGATCTCACCCAGTGGCTTCATATAGATGTTGAACAGGAGGGGCGAGAGTACCGACCCCTGAGGCACCCCACAACTAAGGGGCCTAGGGGTTGACCTCTGCCCTCCTGTCAACATCGTCTGCGAGCGGCCCGAGAGGAAGGAGGAGAACCACCGTAGAATGGTGCCTCCCACTTCCAACCCCGCAAGACGTCGCAGCAAGATACCATGGTTGATGGTATCAAAAGCCGCTGAGAGATCTAAAAGGACCAGGACAGAGGAATAAACCCTGTCTCGGGCCCGCCAGAGATCATCCACCAGTGCGACCAATGCTGTCTCCGTGCTGTATCCGGGCCTGAAACCCGATTGGTATGGATCCAGATACCCTAATTGCTCTCTTCAGTCCTACAGGTGTTTGTGAGATAATAGCAGCATCGTCGGCATATAGGAGAATCGGGATTTTGCATTGTGCTAGGTTAGGCAGATGCAAATCAGGGTTCTGTAAGAGATCAATCAGGGGGTTGATATAGAAGTTTAAAAGGGAGGGGGACAAGATGCAACCCTGCCGTACCCCTTTTTGTACCCTTACTGGGCCGGTTAAAGTCCCATGGGGATTACACCTCACTTTCAAGGTGGAATTGGCATACAATTTTTGTATGAGGAAAAGGAGGCATTTATCAATAGTAATGTATTTTAATTTCTCCCAGAGGGTGTTCCTACATATTGAATCGAAGGCCTGCTTAAAATCAAGCAAGGCCACGAAAAGTGAGGATTTTTTTTATATGTGTATTTTTGTACTAGATGGTGAAGTATCAAGATAAGATCCACCATAGATCTTCCTTCTCTAAAACCGGCTTGTTCATCTTTGATTATCCCACCCAAAATTAGCCAATCCTGCAGTTTATATTTTAGGTGTTTGGCATACAGTTTACTAATAACACTCAGAAGACTAATGGGTCTATAATTGCCTGGGTCATTTCTACTAACTTTTTTATAAATTGGTATGATAATTGCTAATCCCCAATCTCTTGGCATATGGCCCGTTCTATCTATAAATGTAAACAGAGATGCTAAAATTGGAGACCACCAACTGGCATTATTTTTTATTATTTCTGGCAGGACATTGTCAGCACCAGGTGCCTTATTAGCCTTGAGGGCTCCAATCAACTGGGATATCTCTTCTGGTGTAACTGGGGGCCAGTAAGGGATTTGGTCCAAACTAATTTGGCTGTCCTTAGTTACATAATCGGGGTCTGCATATATCTCTCTACAGTGCTTTTTTTCTAAAAAAAAAAAAAAGGTGCCGGAACTCTCATCTTGTTAATTTTTTATTTATATAATTTTATTTATATATATATTTATATAATTAAAAAATTATATATTCAATTCTTAATGCATCTTTCAGGCATTCACCAAATAAACTAGAATTTGTTGTGAGCATCTCCTTAAATACAAACAGTTCATAAGCGGGACCTACCTATATTAGCAACCACATTATTGATGGCTTGTACATACCATTTTTGTCAGGGAACTTAAATACCTCCCTATCAGAGGGCGATGAACCGTGGTAAAAAAATAAACAAAACCGAGGCATATTCTACTGTATATAAAACTTTACTTGGAAAGCAAAAGAAAAGCTCCTAGCTGACTACATCTCTCATCAGACAGAATACAAAGTAAAAGTGAGAAAACTTTTTCTAGACATGCGCACTTAGTAGGACAAAACAGAGTAAAACCATAACATGGCTGGACATGTGACATTCACTATGGTTACATGATAATATAGTAACACAGGTGCAGAGAGCAGGGGAAAATGTACAGACAGAAATGAACAAAGCTGGCAAAACTAAAAAAAACGCAGTGACATCCCCTTCTTTTGTCAGCGACGCAGATCTCAGATAAGGCACATCTTGTTACGCAGATACTCGTGCTGAGCTGTAGGAAGTGGTTTGTTCAGCATATCAGCAATCTGGTCATGTGTAGGCACGTACTGCAATTTAACAAAACCTTGTTTAACTACCGTATATACTTGAGTATAAGCCGAATTTTTCAGCCCACTTTTTGGGCTGAAAAATTCCACTTCGGCTTATACTCCAGTCAACAAAAAAAACTTACCGAGGACTTGTGCGCGGCCGAGGCTTTGGTGCTTCCGGGATCGCCCGCACCTCTCCCAAGCCACCGCCGTCCGAGACCTGCCGAAGTTTGGGGAGGTTTGGGGAGGTGCGCGCGCACCTCCCCAAACTCCGCGCCTTGCCTGCCTGCTTCTTTCCGCAGCGGAAAGAAGCAGGCAGGCAGGGCGCGGAGGAACGGAGACTTGCCGACGTTTGGGGAGGTTTGGGCGTCTCCCCAAACCTCGGCAGGTCTCCGTTCCTCCGCGCAGACCTGCCGACGTTTGGGGAGGTTTGGGCGCCTCCCCAAACCTCCCCAAACCTCGGCAGGTCTCCGTTCCTCCTGCCGACCTTTGGGGAGGTTTGGGCGCCTCCCCAAACCTCCCCAAACCTCGGCAGGTCTCCGTTCCTCCTGCCGACCTTTGGGGAGGTTTGGGCGCCTCCCCAAACCTCCCCAAACCTCGGCAGGTCTCCGTTCCTCCTGCCGACCTTTGGGGAGGTTTGGGCGCCTCCCCAAACCTCGGCAGGTCTCCGTTCCTCCGCGCAGACCTGCCGACGTTTGGGAAGGTTTGGGCGCTTCCCCAAACCTCCCCAGGTCTCCGTTCCTGTTTGGGGAGGTTTGGGCGCCTCCCCAAACCTCCCCAAACCTCGGCAGGTCTCCGTTCCTGTTTGGGGAGGTTTGGGCGCCTCCCCAAACCTCCCCAAACCTCGGCAGGTCTCCGTTCCTCCGCGCAGACCTGCCGACCTTTGGGGAGGTTTGGGCGCCTCCCCAAACGTCCCCAAACCTCGGCAGGTCTCCGTTCCTCCGCGCAGACCTGCCGACCTTTGGGGAGGTTTGGGCGCCTCCCCAAACGTCCCCAAACCTCGGCAGGTCTCCGTTCCTGTTTGGGGAGCTTTGGGCGCCTCCCCAAACCTCCCCAAACCTCGGCAGGTCTCCGTTCCTCCGCGCAGACCTGCCGACCTTTGGGGAGGTTTGGGCGCCTCCCCAAACCTCCCCAAACCTCGGCAGGTCTCCGTTCCTGTTTGGGGAGGTTTGGGCGCCTCCCCAAACCTCCCCAAACCTCGGCAGGTCTCCGTTCCTCCGCGCAGACCTGCCGACCTTTGGGGAGGTTTGGGCGCCTCCCCAAACCTCCCCAAACCTCGGCAGGTCTCCGTTCCTGTTTGGGGAGCTTTGGGCGCCTCCCCAAACCTCCCCAAACCTCGGCAGGTCTCCGTTCCTCCGCGCAGACCTGCCGACCTTTGGGGAGGTTTGGGCGCCTCCCCAAACCTCCCCAAACCTCGGCAGGTCTCCGTTCCTGTTTGGGGAGGTTTGGGCGCCTCCCCAAACCTCCCCAAACCTCGGCAGGTCTCCGTTCCTCCGCGCAGACCTGCCGACCTTTGGGGAGGTTTGGGCGCCTCCCCAAACCTCCCCAAACCTCGGCAGGTCTCCGTTCCTGTTTGGGGAGGTTTGGGCGCCTCCCCAAACCTCCCCAAACCTCGGCAGGTCTCCGTTCCTCCGCGCAGACCTGCCGACCTTTGGGGAGGTTTGGGCGCCTCCCCAAACGTCCCCAAACCTCGGCAGGTCTCCGTTCCTGTTTGGGGAGGTTTGGGCGCCTCCCCAAACCTCCCCAAACCTCGGCAGGTCTGCGCGGAGGAACGGAGACCTGCCGAGGTTTGGGGACGTTTGGGGAGGCGCCCAAACCTCCCCAAAGGTCGGCAGGTCTGCGCGGAGGAACGGAGACCTGCCGAGGTTTGGGGACGTTTGGGGAGGCGCCCAAACCTCCCCAAACAGGAACGGAGACCTGCCGAGGTTTGGGGACGTTTGGGGAGGCGCCCAAACCTCCCCAAAGGTCGGCAGGTCTGCGCGGAGGAACGGAGACCTGCCGAGGTTTGGGGACGTTTGGGGAGGCGCCCAAACCTCCCCAAACAGGAACGGAGACCTGCCGAGGTTTGGGGACGTTTGGGGAGGCGCCCAAACCTCCCCAAAGGTCGGCAGGTCTGCGCGGAGGAACGGAGACCTGCCGAGGTTTGGGGAGGTTTGGGGAGGCGCCCAAACCTCCCCAAACAGGAACGGAGACCTGCCGAGGTTTGGGGAGGTTTGGGGAGGCGCCCAAACCTCCCCAAAGGTCGGCAGGTCTGCGCGGAGGAACGGAGACCTGCCGAGGTTTGGGGAGGTTTGGGGAGGTTTGGGGAGGCGCCCAAACCTCCCCAAACAGGAACGGAGACCTGCCGAGGTTTGGGGACGTTTGGGGAGGCGCCCAAACCTCCCCAAAGGTCGGCAGGTCTGCGCGGAGGAACGGAGACCTGCTGAGGTTTGGGGACGTTTGGGGAGGCGCCCAAACCTCCCCAAACAGGAACGGAGACCTGCCGAGGTTTGGGGACGTTTGGGGAGGCGCCCAAACCTCCCCAAAGGTCGGCAGGTCTGCGCGGAGGAACGGAGACCTGCCGAGGTTTGGGGAGGTTTGGGGAGGCGCCCAAACCTCCCCAAACAGGAACGGAGACCTGCCGAGGTTTGGGGAGGTTTGGGGAGGCGCCCAAACCTCCCCAAAGGTCGGCAGGTCTGCGCGGAGGAACGGAGACCTGCCGAGGTTTGGGGAGGTTTGGGGAGGTTTGGGGAGGCGCCCAAACCTCCCCAAACAGGAACGGAGACCTGCCGAGGTTTGGGGACGTTTGGGGAGGCGCCCAAACCTCCCCAAAGGTCGGCAGGTCTGCGCGGAGGAACGGAGACCTGCCGAGGTTTGGGGACGTTTGGGGAGGCGCCCAAACCTCCCCAAACAGGAACGGAGACCTGCCGAGGTTTGGGGACGTTTGGGGAGGCGCCCAAACCTCCCCAAAGGTCGGCAGGTCTGCGCGGAGGAACGGAGACCTGCCGAGGTTTGGGGAGGTTTGGGGAGGCGCCCAAACCTCCCCAAACAGGAACGGAGACCTGCCGAGGTTTGGGGAGGTTTGGGGAGGCGCCCAAACCTCCCCAAAGGTCGGCAGGTCTGCGCGGAGGAACGGAGACCTGCCGAGGTTTGGGGAGGTTTGGGGAGGTTTGGGGAGGCGCCCAAACCTCCCCAAACAGGAACGGAGACCTGCCGAGGTTTGGGGACGTTTGGGGAGGCGCCCAAACCTCCCCAAAGGTCGGCAGGTCTGCGCGGAGGAACGGAGACCTGCCGAGGTTTGGGGAGGTTTGGGGAGGCGCCCAAACCTCCCCAAACAGGAACGGAGACCTGCCGAGGTTTGGGGACGTTTGGGGAGGCGCCCAAACCTCCCCAAAGGTCGGCAGGTCTGCGCGGAGGAACGGAGACCTGCCGAGGTTTGGGGAGGTTTGGGGAGGCGCCCAAACCTCCCCAAACAGGAACGGAGACCTGCCGAGGTTTGGGGACGTTTGGGGAGGCGCCCAAACCTCCCCAAAGGTCGGCAGGTCTGCGCGGAGGAACGGAGACCTGCCGAGGTTTGGGGACGTTTGGGGAGGCGCCCAAACCTCCCCAAACAGGAACGGAGACCTGCCGAGGTTTGGGGACGTTTGGGGAGGCGCCCAAACCTCCCCAAAGGTCGGCAGGTCTGCGCGGAGGAACGGAGACCTGCCGAGGTTTGGGGAGGTTTGGGGAGGCGCCCAAACCTCCCCAAACAGGAACGGAGACCTGCCGAGGTTTGGGGAGGTTTGGGGAGGCGCCCAAACCTCCCCAAAGGTCGGCAGGTCTGCGCGGAGGAACGGAGACCTGCAGAGGTTTGGGGAGGTTTGGGGAGGCGCCCAAACCTCCCCAAAGGTCGGCAGGAGGAACGGAGACCTGCCGAGGTTTGGGGAGGCGCCCAAACCTCCCCAAAGGTCGGCAGGTCTGCGCGGAGGAACGGAGACCTGCCGAGGTTTGGGGAGGTTTGGGGAGGCGCCCAAACCTCCCCAAAGGTCGGCAGGAGGAACGGAGACCTGCCGAGGTTTGGGGAGGTTTGGGGAGGCGCCCAAACCTCCCCAAAGGTCGGCAGGAGGAACGGAGACCTGCCGACGAGCCGCCGCGGCTACACAGGGTATTCCTGTGTATTCAGGCTTGCAAAATGGCGGATCGAGCCTCTGCTGGCGGCAGAGGCTTGCAGAACGGCGGATCGGCTTATACTCGAGTCAATAACTTTTTCCAGTTTTTGGGGGTGAAATTGGGGGTCTCGGCTTATACTCGAGTCGGCTTATACTCAAGTATATACGGTACTTGTCTTATATTTTGGTAACGGATGTCAATGTGTCTAGACCTGGAACCTGTAAAGCGGTTCTCAGATATATAAACCACAGATTCATTGTCTTCCATCACAGTGATCGGTCAAATCGGGTGTGTCCAGATATCTGTGACTAAAGCATCAAACCACGTTAGAGAATTACATGCATCTGAAACACAAGCATATTCAGCTTCAGTAGATGAACAAGAAACAAAATTCTGTTTACGCACATGCCAGTAAACAGGACATCCATTTAAAAACATCATGTAACCTGAAGTACTTTTACGTGATTTCTTATCACTCGCCCAATCAGAAACTGCATAACAACATAACTCTGCATAGTCAGTATGTGTGCGTTCTAACCAGTGCTTTTTTTGTAAAAGAAAAAGGTGCCGGAACTCACACATGTCATACAACCTGCCTTGCTTACCCTACAAAGTTCCATCCAAAAAAGGTGCCGGAACTCCGTTCTGAGCATTCTATGAGAAAAAAAGCCCTGGTTCTAACAATAACTTCATGTTTTTAGTGTGTTTTAGGTATCTCAACAATTTCTTAACACATGTCCAATGAAATTGTTTTGCTTTGCCTACGTGTCGTGATAGGAGATTAACACTAAGTGCAATGTCGGGTCTAGTCCAACTGCTAATATACAGCAGTGACCCAATGACTGAGCGATAAAGTGTTTGATCCTCGAACTCAGGACTTGGTTCATGTGTCAAGTTGTGAAAATCGGTTTGCATGGGTATACTCACTAGTTTAGCATCCTTCATGTTACAGTGATGCAGTAGTTGTTCAATCTTATCTTCTTGTGTAAGACTAAACCCCTTCTGAGTTTTGACAACTTGAACACCTAAATAAGTGTTAATATATCCTAAAGACTTCAATGTGAAAAAACTGTTGTAAAGCTTTAGCAAAGATCTCACTCATCTGCTTATTTGGACCAATATAAACAATATCATCAACATAAACAAGAACTATCTCATACCTATTATCAGATCTTTTTGTAAACACACATTCATCTGTTTTGGACTTAATAAAACCCATTGAATTTAGTTTGTCAGAAAGACATAAGTACCACATTAAACCAGACTGTTTCAGACCATAAAGACTTTTGTGTAGAAACCAAGTATCCCCTTCTTGTTGTCAGAAACCTGGAGGACCTTTCACATAAATTTCTTCATCAAGATCAGCGTGTAAATAAGCCGTTTCAACGTCAAACTGGAAAGCCTCTAAACCAAGGATAGTTGCAGTGGCTAGGGCGATTTTCACACTCTCAGTCCAAACTGTGGGTGAGTAGGTATTTGTGTAGTCCTCAAGATAACGTTGAGCGAAACCCTGGGCTACAAGTCTGGCCTTATACAACGACTCACCATTCGGCTTCTTTTTAATTCTGTAGACCCATCGAGTGCCAATAACTTTCTTGTTTGCTGGAGGGCTTGCAGGCGTAAACACTTGAAGTTTCTTTAGACTGTCCATTTCAGCCTGCATTGCCTCATACCATTTATCTTGCTCTGATTCAGGAAGATGTTTGATTTGTGTGAACCTCTCAGGAGGAAGTGTAACGTTACAAATCAAAGGTAAAGGTGCTTTCGTTACTTGCCACGAATACCGTTTTGGAGGGATTCCCTTTGTGGTCCTCTTGGAACGTCTCAGAACAACCGTCCATTCTTCTTCTGTTTTGTCCTCATCTTCATCATTGTCGCCAGCGGCAGCATTGGCGGCTTGCGAAGACGGAACAGTAGGTTGAGAAGAACTCATGGAAAGAACATTTGCCTGTGAATCTTGATCATCAGGCTGCGTGGCATTAGCAGCAGCATCCCTAGGAAAATAAACTCCAGGATCATTAGAATGAATCCTGGACCAGTCAGCATCTTCCTCAAAATAGCGGATTGGGAAATCACAATCACATGAGAAGAGTCGATGTATTTGCTCCATTTTGAATTATCATCAATACCCATAAATCTCATTCTTTTTGCTGCAGGACCCCCTTTCTTTCTTTGAGCTAAAGGAATATTCACCATACCCTATGAACCAAAAATATGGAGATGTGAGAGGTCAGGCTTGTGTCCATATAACATGAAATAAGGGGTCTGATTTATTACACTACTCCAAGTACAGTTGATGATATGATTAGCATATTTAATAGCCTCACCCCAGTATGGGAGACTGAGGTTAACATCTTCAAGGAGGCAACACATCATTGTTTGCAGGACCCCGTTTCTGCATTTGGCCACTCCATTCTCAGCCACAGTGTAAGGAGCTGAGGTCTGGTGTAGTATGCCGTTCCTACGCATCCAATCCTGAAAATGCTGAGACATGAATTCAGCACCACGATCACTCTGAATTCTAGCGATGCTAACTTCGTGTTGGGTATAGACAAAAGCGGCAAAGTCTTTAAAGATCTGAAAGGTCTCAGATTTTTCTCTCATAGGAAATACATATCCATATCTAGAGTAATTATCAACAATTGTCAAGAAATATCTTTTACCACCAAGTGTTGGTGTAAAAGGACCCACTATGTCAGTGTGTACCAAATAAAAAATGCGTGTTGACAGGCATGTAGCACGTTTTGGAATTGCTGCTGCTTTGGATTTGGATTTTTTTGCAGACAGCACAATCCAAGAACACCTTACACCCCTCTAGATTCAAACCTCTTGCAAACTCTGGCATCTTCTTCAGAACACGGAAACTGGCATGACCCAATCTTCTATGCCACTTATTCTCAACATGAGCATGTTTATTGGGAACCTCAGGCTTGCCATGAGCAACCTGTGTCTTACTTGTCTTCTTGTTGGCTTTAGGAGCCTTTGAAATAGCAACAGGATCTCTCTCTGGGACGTCTCTCACTGGGCCTGCGCTTTCCCTTTTTGGAGCTTGTATACTTGCCTGCTCTTGCTACTTAGACTTTGGCTTTAAGTAATAAACACCACCAATCAACATGGTTTCATCAACAATATCTCCATCTTTAACTACATAACTTGCCTTTTCAAGATGATGAACCTGGAATTTTGATACCCTAGACAAGTGACTCTGACTAAGCAAATTACTATTAGCTGATGGTACATAATAAACATCAGGAATGTATGCATCGAGCTCTTCAATATAAACAGTTCCTTTTCCCATGACCTGAACAGGATGATTAGAAAAAGAGTAAAGCTCATGAAGTTCAGGTTCAGGCTCGTGCATCTCTGTATAAAGTTCTTTTCTGTAGGTAACATGTAATGCTGCTCCACTGTCCAAAGTCCAAAGAAGTCGTCTGTCGTACTCTGGTTGAGATTGTGGATCGTTGGTTAAAGCCAATGTGGCAAGTGGAGCTTGCAGATCATGCCTGGGACCACAACCACGACCTTGTCGTCCGCCTCTACCTCTGCCACCTCTGGAATCTGTTCCTGTGGGTTGGTACATGGCAGGCGCTAGAAACTGTTGGGGACAATCCCGGGTGGCATGTCCCACACAATGGCAGATGTAACATCTTGGCATCCTTGGAACGTAGGCTCTTCCATGGAAGGGACGCCTCGCTGGAGCTCTTGATGCAGCTGGTCCTCTCAAATGTGGCGCGGCTTGCATAAGTGCCTCTTCTTTGGTTAAAATTCTGCATACATGATCAACTGTGCGTTGAGCAATAGGCACTTGATTAATCTTGGTAATAGCATCTTTCCATTCATAGTTCAATGAGTTCATAATAATGCTGATCATTTGAAAGTCATCAATAGGATAGCCTTTTTCACCCAGTTCTTTTCTTATTCCTTTCATTTTAGTTAAGTGTTCTCCAATAAGTTCACCAGGTTTTAATCTAGAACCATGGAACTCGGACAAAAGCAAACATGTAGACTCAATTGATGTAGGCCGATAACATGCTTCTAATTGAGTCCAAATTTGTTGGGCAGTTGCATCTTGTGAAAATGTGAGCTGCAACTGAGTGTCCATTGACATCAATAATGTTGTGCATGCTCTATTATTTAAGTCCCATATGTCAGGAGTCCATGGCTGGTCAGGAGGATTAAATACCATGGAAAAGGTACCTTCTCTGTGGAGCAAAAGTCCAACCTCACTGACCCATGCCCTGTAATTCTGTCCTGACCGCTTCAATTTTGAATCACCAGCCAGTGGTACAATAGAGGGTGCCTGTTGAGGAACATGCAATTGAGGTACTGGCTGTGCAGGTTGTGCCTGCGCCTGCGGCAGTTGAATTGGAGCTGCCGTGGGTACTGGTGCTGGGTGTGGCTGTACTGGAGCTGCAATTCCACCCTGGCCAGCAGGAGGCGCTGGCACTTGGGCTGGTACATTAGGTTGACCTACAGAAGGTGCTGGCCTTTGCATCTGAGAACCCAGTGGAGGCTGCACTTGGGTTGAAGGCTGCTGTGCTCTATCTGGCACAGGAACCTGGATAGTAGCAGTATTAATAGGGACTCTAGCTGGAGCACCAGATGCTTGGAGCAATAATTCATTAATAGACATCTTTGAAAAACAGAGCTCCAATCTTTGCATTTTCTCACGTAAGCCACATAATAACTCATTTCTGTCCTGTGAAACAACTTCACCAGCAGATGGTGCTATAACATTAGATTCAGGCATCATTGTAGCCTTGATATCTTTGTGTGTCATTTGAGACGGCATTTGGTCAGGAGACTGTGACGTGGGAGCCTCCTGTTCCCATTCGTCTGATATAATACTCCATTGTGGGTGTGGTTTTGGCTTTGGAGAAGAAAGCAATATGGCCGACTCTGGAATGTGTATGCCAGCAGAGTCTCTCCCCTGCTCCTTAATCATTGATGCATATGCCTTTGCCTGCTGCAGCTCTTTGTCAAAAGCTTCAATTTGTTCATAATAACTTTGCAAAACCTTCTCCTGCACAGTTTGTTCAGGGCTGGGAGGATACTGACTCACTCCCTTTTCTAATGAGCCTTTTGGTCTAGCACCGAGCCCCTCAAAAATAGCCTGTGCTCCATGAGTATAAATTATTTCTGGAGGGCTTGTAATATCAGAAAACGGTGAAACTGACCTTGACTCAGAGGCTGCTTCTCCAAGACGTGTAGTGGATGACAGCGGAGTCTGTAAACTTGAAGGGAGATGTCCCGGTGAAGTAACTGTCTCCTCCGCAGCAGGCTGATAATGGGCCTTTTTCTTCTTTTTATTTGGCATATTGCAGCAATTAATCACAGCCTCCTCAGTGCTGGACTAACTAGCTATATGCTTATCAGTAGCAATAAATCTTGAAAAGAAGAACAAACCATCCTCTGCTACCAAATGTCAGGGAAATTAAATACCTCCCTATCAGAGGGCGATGAACTGTGGTAAAAAAATAAACAAAACCGAGGCATATTCTACTGTATATAAAACTTTACTTGGAAAGCAAAAGAAAAGCTCCTAGCTGACTACATCTCTCATTAGAAGGAATACAAAGTAAAAGTGAGAAAACTTTTTCTAGACATGCGCACTTAGTAGGACAAAACAGAGTAAAACCATAACATGGCTGGACATGTGACATTCACTATGGTTACATGATAAGATAGTAACAGGTGCAGAGAGCAGGGGAAAATGTACAGACAGAAATGAACAAAGCTGGCAAAACTAAAAAAAATCGCAGTGACAATTTTAAAGATATGATCACATTGGTTCAAGTGAATGAGATGATCCTATAACCCAAAATGCATGCTATTAATTCATCCCTGCCAAAATAGTTATTTTCATCAGACTTAGTTCATGATGAAATTAGAACACTAAGTTCTGTTTTATCAAATTAATAGGGTTGAAAAATTGTGGGATAGCTCCCCCATGTTTATATACTGCAGGTGAGTATAGTAAAGATGGAATATTATTATTTTTGTCTACTTGGGAAAGGATGTGTTGCACTTTAATAGAGGAGGAGACAACTTTTGCATATATAGTATGACATATATTGAGTTCCTTTTGGAAGGACTAGCAGTGGGAGATAATAGATGTCCAATACAAGTGCATATGCTGCCTTCAACATATATGTGTTTAATTGATGGAGTCATGTTACTGATAAGATAATGAATTGCAAAGAAATTGTTATTAATACATAAGTTAAACATTTTGTTTCTATTTCTTTACAACTGCTGATAAAAAATGGCCTGGCTATGTTCAAATTATACAAACAAGATAACAGGCTTAGGTGAGAGGGAAAGTGTTACAATTCAATCTATTTATGAATATGAATGAATATGTCCATAATTGCCCAGTGTATTTTAACAATGATATAGAACTGTGCTATGAGGAGCTTACAATTTACATTTCTTATTCTTGGGGAATTAATGACAGAAAGAAAATGGATTGAAAAAAGTAGGCCCTCTTCCTTTACACCTGCTGCTAAGCCGTGGCTCGGGCGGCCTCGCCTGCCTCCTCTGAACTTTGCTCACAGCCGACACCGCAACAGCAGCTCCCTCTCCGGAAGGAGAACAAAGAAAGACCCTATTGGCTTTTGAAAGCCAATAGAGGGAGTAGCACAGCTTGTGCAAAAGTTGAAAAAAATCCATCAAAAACGGTGCCGGAACGCCGTTCTGAGCGTTCTATGAGAAAAAAAGCCATATCTCTCTAAAATATTCTTCCCAGGCATGTATCAGTACCTGGTTAGTTGGAGGTAGGGGGGATTTCCCCAATCCTCTGGTGATGTGCCAAAAAAGGGATGTATTTTTTGTCCTGACTGATGCAATTAGTCTGTGCCAAGATTTTCAGAGCCGCACTTTTCTTTTCTTTTAGAAGCATCTTATATTGTGCCTTCAACTGCTTTAAGTAGTGAGTGTGATCCTCAGAAGGTGCATTTTTACTTTTTCTGTACTCCTTGTTGTTATATATTTTTTTTAGTTGCATGTAATCCCTATCAAACCATTTTTTATTCTTTAAAACTGGCTTTTTGGAGTGAGCTAATATTCTGTTAGTGAGAACCAATTTCAAATTTAAAATTAAAGTTTCAAACCCCTGTAAGTATGATCCTTCAAACTTATTCCCTAGTAGAGATGTACGTAGTTCTATAGTTTCTGGAGCTAACATCCATTTAGTAACTTCCTTTGCATTTTTCTCAGTCTATTTAATTTTTACCTGGGTATTTTGGTTCACTAACCTGGGTAGGTAGGTTGAGCCCGCCCTTAACAATTTCTGGTGTAATGTACAGGTGAAACTCAAAAAATTAGAATATCGTGCAAAAGTTCATTTATTTCAGTAATGCAACTTCAAAGGGGAAACTAATATATGAGATAGACTCATTACATGCAAAGCAAGATAGTTCAAGCCGTGATTTGTCATAATTGTGATGATTATGGCGTACAGCTCATGAAAACCCCAAATCCACAATCTCAGAAAATTAGAATATTACATGCAATCAATAAAACAAGGAGTGTACATAGAACAATATCGGACCTCTGAAAAGTATAAGCATGCATATGTACTCAGTAGTTGGTTTGGGCCCCTTTTGCAGCAATTACTGCCTCAATGCGGCGTGGCATGGAAGCTATCAGCCTGTGGCACTGCTGAGGTGTTATGGAAGACCAGGATACTTCAATAGTGGCCTTCAGCTCTTCTGCATTGTTCGGTCTCATGTCTCTCATCTTTCTCTTGGCAATGCCCCATAGATTCTCTATGGGGTTCAGGTCCGGCGAGTTTGCTGGCCAATCAAGTACAGTAATCCCAAGGTCACGGAACCAGGTTTTGGTGCTTTTGGCAGTGTGGGCAGGTGCCAAGTCCTGCTGGAAAATGAAGTCAGCATCCCCATAAAGCTCGTCTGTGGAAGGAAGCATGAAGTGCTCCAAAATCTCCTGGTAGACGGCTGCGTTGATCCTGGACTTAATGAAGCACAGTGGACCAACACCAGCAGATGACATGGCTCCCCAAATCAACACAGACTGTGGAAACTTCACACTAGACTTCAAGCATCTTGCAGTGTGTGCCTCTCCATTCTTCCTCCAGACTCTGGGTCCTTGGTTTCCAAATGAGATGCAAAAGTTGCTCTCATCAGAAAAGAGGACTTTGGACCACTGAGCAACAGACCAGGTCTGTTTTTCTTTAGCCCAGGTAAGATGCTTCTGACGTTGTTTGTTGTTCAGGAGAGGCTTGACAAGAGGAATACGAGATTTGAAGCCCATGTCCAGGATCCGTCTGTGTGTGGTGGCTCTTGATGCACTGACTCCAGCCTCAGTCCACTCCTTGTGAAAGTCCCCAACACTTTTAAATGGCCTTTTCCTGACAATCCTCTCCAGGCTGCGGTCATCCCTGCTGCTTGTGCACCTTTTTCTTCCACACTTTCCCCTTCCACATAACTTTCTATTAATGTGCTTTGATACAGCACTTGGGGAACATCCAAATTCTTTTGCAATTACCTTTTGAGGCTTTCCCTCCTTATGGAGGGTGTCGATGGTTTTCTGCACAACTGTCAGGTCAGCAGTCTTCCCCATGATTGTGATTCCTAGTGAACCAGACTGAGAGACCATTTAAAAGGCTCAGGAACCCTAGAATATTGCACCTTTTCACAATATTCTAATTTTCTGAGATTGTGGATTTGGGGTTTTCATGAGCTGTAAGCCATAATCATCATAATTATGACAAATCACGGCTTGAACTATCTTGCTTTGCATGTAATGAGTCTATCTCATATATTAGTTTCCCTTTTAAGTTGCATTACTGAAATAAATGAACTTTTGCACGATATTCTAATTTTTCGAGTTTCACCTGTAAGAGCAAGGATTAGTGGATCGTGATCGCTTTCCAGTCATGAGTCAACCTCCATCTTCTTCAAGAATTTCAGGAGGTCGTATGATATTATCCAATAATCAACTGTGGATTTTCTTCCTGCTCCCCGATATGTATAGTCTGCTGGGTAATTATCCCGTGTGGAACCGTTAAGGATGCAAAGGTCCAAATGTACAGTTATCTGTCTTACACACAGACCTGCCCGATTTGCCTTGATGTCTTTAAATTGTCTAGAACACAGGGGTTCTCCTGGTACATTCTCATCATAATCTTAAATTGATTCAATAATGCTTGATCATTTGGGCTCATCCTACCATTTAAGTGCCCCCCAATAATTATTGCTGCTGTAGGGTGTTTGTCTAAGCAGCCCAGGACAAAATCTTCTATACCAGGGGTGGCGAACCTATGGCACACGTGCCACAGGTGGCACGCGGAGCTATCACTGTGGGCACGTGTGCCATCACCCCGGAAGGAGGCAGGGCCAGGCTCTTCCCCTCTGCTTCTCTACATGCTCCTGCGCTCTCTTTCTCTCTGTCTGCACTCTGACTCAGAGCAGGGCTGGATGGTGGAGGCAGCTGCCAGTGCAAGTCCAGGTAAGCCTGCAGAGCGATTTTGCAGGGCCCCCACATGGCCGGTCCGGGCAGCAGAGGCCTTTTCCAAGCCTCTGAAGCCAGGATTGGGCCACTGGGGTGCTGAAAATCACCCCGTGGCCATGAATTCGAGCTCCAGAAGGAAGGCAGGGTGATCTGTGTGGGGGGGGACAGTAGCAGGGGTGGGGGGGGTACGGTTGTATTTATATGTTAGTTAAACAAATCTGTGATAAATAAAAGGTAAAGGTAAAGGCTGCCCCGCACATGCATGCTAGTCGTTTCCAACTCTAGGGGCCGGTGCTCATCTCCGTTTCAAAGCCGAAGAGCCAGCGCTTGTCTGAGGACTTCTCCGTGGTCATGTGGCCAGCATGACTAGACGTGCAAACATTATGCTTTAACACATATTGACTGGTGCGTTCCATCAGATCTTCCACATCTATTGGGATGGAACAATCCACATCGGTGCCTTCCTGCATCGCCTGTTCATAGACCTTCAGCTTTGCTCGGGCAGCTGCCTCCTCCCTTTCCATTCACAGAATCTTTATTTTGTATTCCGACTCTGCTTGGCGGGCTTTGTTCTGAGCTTCCACCTCTGCCAAAAAGCTTTACAAAATTTGGCAGTGAGGCCATTTCAGTTCCCACAGAGAGGGCCTCCTCAGGGTGCCACCGATCAGAGAATGTCGATTGGTGGCCCCCAGGGGGAGATCCTTCTCTGTGGGCGCCCCGGAGCTATGGAATCAGTTACCGGTTGAGCTCCGGATGGCGCCCGATCTTCGCTCCTTTCGCCGCGATCTAAAAACATACTTGTTCGAACAAGCCGGCCTGGCCTGATGGGGGATTGGTGGGGTTTTTTACTGTCATTTTATTGGGGTTTTAATATGTATTGATTGTTTTTAGTGGGCATGTATTTAATCCTTTTTTAATTTTTGTAATTCTGTATTTTTATTCTTGCCCTGTTCACCGCCCTGAGCCCTTCGGGAGAAGGGCGGTATAGAAATATTATTAAATAAATAAAATAAATAGGCCTCAATTGGAAAGCTGTCTTTGTCCCTTTCAAACGATGTATGGGAGACTCAATATTTAATCTGGCGCAGGTTTTGTCTTCTATCTCAGTACAGGCCCATGCTGCCCTACCACCTGTTTCTGGCCATTGTTGTTCCTGGAGAGTGGGTTCAGGTGAAAAGAACTGTCAACTAGAAATACCAGTCCTGAGTGGTCTCAACCATGCCAAGTCCTCCTGACTTAAGGAATCAAGGCGTGAGTCCATAGAAAGTTCCATCATTCCCTCTCCAGTGACAAGCTCCGCAGCTGGATGGCCTGAAAATGAAATTTCAAACTGCCTTGCCTGTTGAACTGTTTCCATCCAAGTACAAGAAAAACCTCAATGGATTGGACTACCCTGGAAATCATGTTCTTGGAACCTGGAATGTGTATTGCAATATTTTTCTTCTGCTACTGTTGTTTTCCTCATACCTTCTTTGGTAGAAGGAAGGACCATGGGCAAAAGGGAGTTGTGTTTATAACAAGATTACATATTCCACTTGCAAAGGGGCAATAGGGTCACTTGTTATGCTCCTGTCAATACAGTGCAGCTTTACCAACAACTTTAAATCTGGACATATGGAGGAACATACATACTGTTATGAATTGTTGTGCAGTGGTCTCCTTGTGCTACCAAGGAGTTGCACAGACAAGGAAGGGTACTGAGAGCAGTAAGAGTCACACAGTAACGACAAAAGTACACTGAATTGTGAGAGCAAAAAGTATTTTACTTTGAGGTGGTGTAAGAACAAAAATGCACGGTCAAAAATAAACAGTCCAGGTCATACACAAAAATAACAGTCCAAGTACAAATCCTAATACAAAGTCTTCTTACCAGTCCAGAGGTCAAAAACACAGTTATGCAGATACAGAGCAAAAAAGCAATAATAGAGCGATCAGCAAATTCAGATATTCAGAGAGATCCAGTGAGAGAGAGAATCTACGTTTCTAGCTCCCTCTTATGGCCATGAGCAACCTCACACGCCCATGGATCAATTACTTTCTGTTGCAGAAAGCAAGCTGAAACAAAGAGAGGGAGATTGTCAGGAGCGCAAATCGGCGTGTGCTGAGAAATGCTGATCTCGCGCTCCTGCAATCTCCCTCGCTCGGTTTCAGCTTGCTTTCAAGTTGAAACTGAGCAAGGGAGATTGCAGGAGTGCAAGATTGGCATTTCTCAGCACGGGCCAATTTGCGCTCCTGGCAATCTCCCTCGATTTCCACTTGCGGAGGTCGGGGCCAGCCTTATGGAGTCTCCAGAGCTCCCGGCGGGTCAGCGCGACGCCGTGGGCCCAGGAGGCCGCATACAGGGCCACTGATCAGCTGACGACTCTGTACCGCCAGCCCCAACCTCCGCTGACAGGCTCCAGTCAGCGGAGGTCAGGGCCAGCTGTACAGAGTCGCCAACAGTGGGGGGGAGTCAGGCGGGCACGTTTTTCCCTCCACACCCACGTTCTGATGGCTTTGCCTGCCCTGGTGCGCATCAGGAAAAAACCCCTGCCTGGCCCCCACAGGCATCACTCCCCAGGAGCAACATCGAGGTGGCCACGCCATCCCTGGCCACGCCCAACCATGCTGCCATGACTACCATAGCCATGCCCACTTGGTGGCCATGCCCACTCGGTGGCGATGCCCACTTGGTGGCCACGCCTCCGGCACCCGGCAATGCATGAGTGGGTTTCGGGTTGCAGTTTGGGCACTTGGTCTCAAAAAGGTTCGCCACCACTGTTCTATACCATCCCAAAACTTGTTGATCAAATTATTCTTATTGAGTGGAGGAATGTAGATATTAAAAAGCAAAATCTCCATCTGTTTAAATAAGAGTAAGGTAGTCACAACCCATGGTTGAAGAGGTGGCAGTGATACACATTTAAAATGCAAGGATGTATTCACTAGTGTCACAATACCCCCTTTAGCTCTTCTACCCACCTTGCTTGGGACTGCTGGGGTAGAGTTAACCCAATATCCATCTAACTGTATCTCTGTGGAGGCCCAGGTTTCCTGTAAAAAGAGAATGTCAAATTGTGAAATATAGTAAAAAAAGTTGGTCTTTTGATGGCACAGTCTAACCCGCTATATTCCAGGTTATAATGGAGAGGGGATCATCTTTTGCAGCTCATCAGGAAATTTGATTTATACAAAGGGAAGTTGCAAGGTTGTTGCAATGGCTTGAGGTGTTGTCACACATGAAATAAGCCTTCTCTAAAAGGAGGGGAGTCCCATCAAAATTCTGAGTAGACTCCTGGAAGAATTGTCCAGGGTAATTTAATAAATAAAATAAGAGGATTTAGCACCAACTAACAAGGCTTGCCATTCCGGTGCCTCTTCTCTAGGTTTTAGAGCAGGGGGTTATTAGGTCATGCTCCATTTGGCTTTGAGATGATGACATTGACGTGAGTCCTCTCTCGATTTCTTGATGTGCTGCTGGAGGAATCACCAGATAATCACATAGGGATGCTAGCATCTCCTTCTGTAATGGGGCCTCTACTGGCCCCTGTGTATCTTGGCTTCTGTTTTCCATGATCTCATATTCATGCACACCCTTGCCCCCTGGGAGAGAAGTAAGAGGCTCAATTATAGGGGAAACCAAATGAATAAGCGGTTCAGCCATGTCAATTGTAGCCAATAAGGATTTATTTAGGTTTTCTAACTTTAATAGTACAGGTGAAACTCGAAAAATTAGAATATCATGCAAAAGTTCATTTATTTCAGTAATGCAACTTAAAAGGGGAAACTAATATATGAGATAGACTCATTACATGCAAAGCAAGATAGTTCAAGCCGTGATTTATCATAATTGTGATGATTATGGCATACAGCTCATGAAAACCCCAAATCCACAATCTCAGAAAATTAGAATATTACATGCAATCAATAAAACAAGGAGTGTACATAGAACAATATCGGACCTCTGAAAAGTATAAGCATGCATATGTACTCAGTACTTGGTTTGGGCCCCTTTTCAAGCAATTACTGCCTCAATAGGGCGTGGCATGGAAGCTATCAGCCTGTGGCACTGCTGAAGTGTTATGGAAGACCAGGATACTTCAATAGCGGCCTTCAGCTCTTCTGCATTGCTCGGTCTCATGTCTCTCATCTTTCTCTTGGCAATGCCCCATAGATTCTCTATGGGGTTCAGGTCCAGCGAGTTTGCTGGCCAATCAAGCACAGTAATCCCACGGTCATTGAACCAGGTTTTGGTGCTTTTGGCAATGTGGGCAGATACCAAGTCCTGCTGGAAAATGAAGTCAGCATCCCCATAAAGCTCGTCTGTGGAAGGAAGCATGAAGTGCTCCAAAATCTCCTGGTAGACAGCTGTGTTGACCCTGGACTTAATGAAGCACAGTGGACCAACACCAGCAGATGACATGGCTCCCCAAATCAACACAGACTGTGGAAACTTCACACTAGACTTCAAGCATCTTGCAGTGTGTGCCTCTCCATTCTTCCTCCAGACTCTGGGTCCTTGGTTTCCAAATGAGATGCAAAAGTTGCTCTCATCAGAAAAGAGGACTTTGGACCACTGAGCAACAGACCAGGTCTGTTTTTCTTTAGCCCAAGTAAGACACTTCTGACCTTGTTTGTTGTTCAGGAGCGGCTTGACAAAAGGAATACGACATTTGAAGCCCATGTCCAGGATCCGTCTGTGTGGTGGCTCTTGATGCACTGACTCCAGCCTCAGTCCACTCCTTGTGAAAGTCCCCAGCACTTTTGAATGGCCTTTTCCTGACAATCCTCTCCAGGCTGCGGTCATCCCTGCTGCTTGTGCACCTTTTTCTTCCACACTTTTCCCTTCCACATAAATTTCTATTAATGTGCTTTGATACAGCACTTGGGGAACATCCAACTTCTTTTGCAATTACCTTTTGAGGCTTTCCCTCCTTATGGAGGGTGTCGATGGTTTTCTGCACAACTGTCAGGTCAGCAGTCTTCCCCATGATTGTGATTCCTAGTGAACCAGACTGAGAGACCATTTAAAAGGCTCAGGAAGCCTTTGCAGGTGTTATGGCTTAATTAGCTGATTAGACTGGGACACTTTGAGCGTAGAATATTGCACCTTTTCACAATATTCTAATTTTATGAGATTGTGGATTTGGGGTTTTCATGAGCTGTATGCCATAATCATCACAATTATGATAAATCACAGCTTGAACTATCTTGCTTTGCATGTGATGAGTCTATCTCATATATTAGTTTCCCCTTTTAAGTTGCATTACTGAAATAAATGAACTTTTGCACGATATTCTAATTTTTTGAGTTTCACCTGTATATGCAAAGTGTATTTTTGAATTGTTTATAAATTTCTTTGATTGTGTGGATCACAACAAACTGTGGCAAGTTCTTATTTGTCTCTTGAGAAACATTTATGCGGGTCAAGAAGCAACAGTGAGAACTGGACACGGAACCACTGATTGGTTCAAAATTGGGAAAGGAGTCTGGCAAGGCTGTATACTGTCACCCTGCCTATTTAATTTATATGCAGAGCACATCATGAGAAAGGCACGGCTAGATGAATCAAAAGTTGGAATTAAGATTGCCGGGAGAAATACCAACAACCTAAGATATGCAGATGATACCACTCTAATGGCAGAAAGTGAAGAAGAACTAAAGAGCCTCTTGTTGCGGGTGAAGAAGGAGAGTGCAAAAGTTGGGTTGAAACTTAACATTAAAAAAACCAAGATCATGGCATCCGGCCCTCTCAATTCCTGGCAAATAGATGGGGAAGAAATGGAGGTAGTGACAGATTTTATTTTCCTGGGCTCCAAGATCACTGCAGATGGGGTGCACTCTAATCAGCTAATGAAGCCATAACACCTGCAAAGGCTTCCTGAGCCTTTAAATGGTCTCTTAGTCTGGTTCAGTAGGAATCACAATCATGGGGAAGACTGCTGACCTGACAGTTGTGCAGAAAACCATCATTGACACCCTCCATAAAGAGCGAAAGCCTCAAAAGGTAATTGCAAAAGAAGTTGGATGTTCCCAAAGTGCTGTATTAAAGCACATTAATAGAAAGTTATGTGGAAGGGAAAAGTGTGGAAGAAAAAGGTGCACAAGCAGCAGGGATGACCGCAGCCTGGAGAGGATTGTCAGGAAAAGGCCGTTCAAAAGTGTTGGGGACTTTCACAAGGAGTGGACTGAGGCTGGAGTCAGTGCATCAAGAGCCACCACACACAGAAGGATCCTGGACATGGGCTTCAAATGTCGTATTCCTCTTCTCAAGCCACTCCTGAACAACAAACAACATCAGAAGCGTCTTACATGGGCTAAAGAAAAACAGACCTGGTCTGTTGCTCAGTGGTCTAAAGTCCTCTTTTCTGATGAGAGCAACTTTTGCAACTCATTTGGAAACCAAGGACCCAGAGTCTGGAGGAAGAATGGAGAGGCACACATTGCAAGATGCTTGAAGTCCAGTGTGAAGTTTCCACAGTCTGTGTTGATTTGGGGAGCCATGTCATCTGCTGGTGTTGGTCCACTATGCTTCATTAAGTCCAGGGTCAACACAGCTGTCTACCAGGAGATTTTGGAGCACTTCATGCTTCCTTCCACAGACGAGCTTTATGGGGATGCTGACTTCATTTTCCAGCAGGACCTGGCATCTGCGCACACTGCCAAAAGCACCAAAACCTGGTTCAATGACCGTGGGATTACTGTGCTTGATTGGCCAGCAAACTCGCCTGACCTGAACCTCATAGAGAATCTATGGGGCATTGCCAAGAGAAAGATAAGAGACATGAGACCGAGCAATGCAGAAGAGCTGAAGGCCGCTATTGAAGTATCCTGGTCTTCCATAACACTTCAGCAGTGCCACAGGCTGATAGCTTCCATGCCACGCCCTATTGAGGCAGTAATTGCTTGAAAAGGGGCCCAAACCAAGTACTGAGTACATATGCATGTTTATACTTTTCAGAGGTCCGATATTGTCCTATGTACACTCCTTGTTTTATTGATTGCATGTAATATTCTAATTTTCTGAGATTGTGGATTTGGGGTTTTCACGAGCTGTACGCCATAATCATCACAATTATGATAAATCACAGCTTGAACTATCTTGCTTTGCATGTGATGAGTGTATCTCACGTATTAGTTTCCCCTTTTAAGTTGCATTACTGAAATAAATGAACTTTTGCATGATATTCTAATTTTTCGAGTTTCACCTGTATGTGTTACATCAGTGTTTTTCAACCACTGTTCCGTGGCACACTAGTGTGTCGTGAGATGTTGCCTGGTGTGCTGTGGGAAAAATTCAAAAGATTTTAAAAAAAATGTCCGCCCGAAGAAGCCGGGGCCACATGAGGCCGGGGCTCCGGACAGCCCGCACCGTAGTGCTTCGGAGGCGGCGAGGCCGGCAGTTGCAGTTGCAGCTGCTGCTGCTGCTGCTTCATCGTCGTCCTCCCCGGTGCTTCCCTCACCGCCGCCGCCGCCTTCGCCGCCTCCTCCTTCTTCTTAGACAGCTCGCCGGGCAGAGCGCATCCTCCATCCGCCTGCCCCGCTCCGCCTGCCCTGCACGTTGGAGGGGAAAAGTTCGCCGGAGGTTCACGAGCTTTCTCTCCTACCCATTGCCGGATTGCCCAGCGTTGGGGTGAGCCTAGGACCCGGGGAAGGGAAGCACCCCACTCCCCGCCGCCGCCGTTGCCTCCCCGACCGGGCTTTTCAGTTCGGTCTCTCCGCTGCCCAGGCGGCTTTCAGCTCCCTCTCGCCTCGCAGCGCCGCGCTCCAGTCAGTTTTGCAGGCTCAAGTTACAAGTCCCGCGGACGGCGGGGCCGGGTGCCCGCAACTCGCTGGAAGCAAAAAAAAAAAGTTGTTTGCGTCTCTCGCCTTGCAGCCACCTTCCTCTCTGCCCAACTCTCTCTCGAGCTCCCGGGGAGAAAAGGGGAGGGGGCGCCGTTGCTCACTACCACAACACCCCCTGGAGGACGGCCGCGATGGATCGGGCGAGGCGGTGGGATCGTTCGAGGCTTCTCCGAACTCTGCTCGAATCCTTCCCTGGTGGCGGAAGACGTCATCGACCTCCTTTCCCATTCAGCGCTGAAGAAAAGGGCGGGAGAAAGTGGTGGGGGGGGGAAGGGGGAGATGGTCTCCGTTTCCCCAGGCCGTTTTTCTGGCTGAGAAAGGCGGATGGGCTTCGGGATGACATTAGCGCCCGCAAGCGCTAATAAAGCTTTAGGCCGCCATAATAATGATAAATGATTACATTAGATTTTTTTTTTAAAATGATTAGCTAGCAAACTAGGGCTTCCTTGTTCTCAGGGCTGTTTGGGAAGATACAGTATTTCTGTTTATAACGAAAAGGAACCTCTCTTAACTTCCCTCTGCTTGGCCTTAAAGCAGGGGTAGGCAACCTTGGCTCTTTTATGACTCATGGACTTCAACTCCCAGAAGTGCTCGAAAATTACTGGTGAGAAGAATTATTTTCTTTTATGGTTTCAGGAACCATTAACGGTAAAATTTTCAGGAACCATTAACGGTTAAATTTTTTAACATTTTCTAATGGTGGAGTGCCTCGTGATTTTTTTCATGAAACAAGTGTGCCTTTGCCCAAAAAAGGTTGAAAAACACTGTGTTACATTTTATACTTATATGTTGGCAAGCAAGCCTAAGCTATAGTGATCCCAGTTGTAAAGGGGTTCACATCCATTCTGATAGTACTTGTTCTACCTCTCTGGGATTTTCCAGTATCTCACTTTCTTGTTGTTCTTCCTCCTCAGTATCCCTCAGACAAATCATTTCCTCATGTTTATATGGTGGGGGTTCCCCTAAAAGCATTCTTTTAGTAATGGCAGTTTCTATTTATCTCTGTACCAGTCCTCTTATGTTTGATTAGCCTGTATACACCTTAAATCTATCCATTCTATATCCCGTAGAATTTCAATATCACTATCTCCCAATATAATTGAATTTAAGTCAGGTTGTGTTTCTGCTGCCTAAATTTCAATTTCTCTTATAATTGGGTATGTGGGCTAAAGAGTCTGTTGATGTCAGACCTTTACATATTTTTAACCAATCCTCCCCTATTACTGTGTCACAAGTTTCTTCACAGGGACAGACTGGTTCATAATCACAACAGTGATAAGAACAACAACATTCAGTGACACAATTGCAGTCACAGAACCAACACATTATGTACAAGTTTGTAGAATGCGGAGGTCCACAGCTTCTTCTGGAATCCTTGGATGGAATAATATAGGCCACCACTCAGATTGGAAAAGCCAGAAAGCTGCTACTCCTGCAATGAGATAAATCACAAACAAACCCAGACTGTTATTTCTTCACCCCACAATGACCACAACAGTTTTTGGTAATTTTTATTCAGAGCGGGTCTTCTTCAGGAATTATTTTCCACTCTTTTGGCTCCACCTTTTCTTTTCTTTCAAACTGCTGTTTCAGTTGTTAGGAGGTCTTGGTAGGGACCATTCCAGGCTGAAGTAAGTTTTTCTTCACACCAGCTTTCTATCAGGACCCAATCACCAAGCTGTCTGGGCTAGCAATCCTTACTTGCTGAGAAAAGACAAAGCAGAAAACAGCCCCAGTATCTAATTCTTTATAAACATGTCATTAGTTTCATTTTGTGGAATTTCCCACTTGAGGTAATTTAAAATCAACCAGACTGCATTGAAATAGCCTCACCACTAGATGTTATAGAGCATTTTATGTATTTGTTTACATATCATACTTATCATATAACCAACCATATATTAACCATAGAAAAGTATCAACCATCCCTCCTTTAGTGGCTGCTTCTGTGTCCGAGTTATTGCTTTATTCCCCCAACTACTTTGCTATGAACAAGTGTTTACCCATACTTGATAAGAAATGCTAAACACCAAGACTTCCCCAAATGTCAATTTTAGACAAAAATGCCACTGGCTGCCTCTTTTCCTCCACTTCTCGGTAAAACCCACCTTTCCCCTAGCCATTCCTTTGTCCATATTTACAAACAATCTGCTTAGTAAAGAGCCAACAAAGGAATGCTCACCAAACTCTGATTGAGTTTGTTTGCACACAAATCTTTACTCAAAACAACATAGCTCATATATAATCCCCAAAATTTTCTCAACTCCTTTGTTTTAAACAAGGGTTGAATTACAATTCCTTCAATTCTCTTAGGTATTATTTTCTATCAGTGTGTCCTGCACACAGACATAAAAACATAAAAATAAAAACAACAAAAAGCAACTCCACAAAAATAAATAAACAAGCTTAATAAGACATTCTGAGTTACTGAAATAGTTTTGTATCAAACTCTAGTATCAACTCTTTGCTCTTAATATAAATTTAGTCAAATTCAGATGGAAACAAATTTCCATTAAGTAGGTTAAAACATTTACAGATCTAAGCAAAAAAATTCAGTCATTTCTTTTGGTTGATGGATATATAGGTGTATTCAAGTTCTTCTCATATTTCATTTATTTTTTTAAAAAAATAACCTTATTTCTTACTATAAAAATGGGTATTAAATTTCACATCCACCCCACCTTCCTCAAACCAGAATTCTAAGCAGAGAAAAAAAAATAGTTAAAAAGATCAGACCGCCCCCCTTTTCCTTTCTGTCTCTCTTGCTCTTAAAGCAACACACCCAGTTGGGGGGGGAGGGTAGAGACAGGAAAAGAAGAAGCAATTACACAAAAATCTCACCACTAACAAAATAGTTTTCTCTTTTTCACATGCATTTTCCATGAGTTCTGTCACACATCCTCCATGAGACTCTTCTCATGCAAATGCTTACTATTGCCTTTCCATTTCACTTTTACAGCAACAACAAACAAACAAACAAAAATCTGCAGTTTACTGTTTCACAGTCGGGGTGGGGAGAACTCACACACTCACTCACACACACACACACAGAGCAACAGGTTCAGCATATCCACACATTCACTTCCATTCAAACTGCTTGCATAAACACTTTCACATACAGATATTTCATTTCATACTTTCTCCTGACATATCAATAACTATTATTATAATTTCAAGGAGCTGTTCAAAAGCCAGTGGGCTCCTTTTTTTAGCAACAAATCTCTTTCTTTGTTTTTAAGTAAGGCCTTTTTATTAATTATTATTATTAGACACAACACAGACAGATACACATACACTACCTCCACACTCCTCTAACAAAAATGGACTATATATTGCCTGGGATCCAACAGGCATATAAACTTCTTTTATTAACCTATATGTTTAGTGCTTGACATAGCCAATTTTTAAAACTTCCATATTTTGAGCAAAATGCACTAGTGCTTTTAATAGGATTTCTTGGCCACTCAAAATAACAATATTGAGTCATGGTACCTTTACTCTTATCCCAGGTGTATTTTCCAGATGAATCCATCCCATCCTGCTAGCATTTAAAACAGCAATACTTTATCATAATACTTTTACTTTTACCTCAAGTATATAGTTTATTCTGCCAACCTTGCCCTCAAATGAAGTAATTAAAACTACCTAACTGTGGCCACTGAGTTCCCTCATCTATTTGTTTTTGTCCCCAAATAAAATAACAATGTTGAATCATCAGGTCTTTGTCTAAATCTTTTACCATTCTACTATAAGGAGGATGATTCCATCCAGCCAGGATCTTCCCCAGGGGACTGTGAGGAGGGATGAATCTCCTTTTCCCTGGTCTAGGGAGTTTCCTCTTTGATCCTTCTGTGGCTTCTTGGAAGGTCTCTTACCCATCAGTGGTTACCGTGTGGTTCTCTTATCCTTACCGACCTAATAAGACCACCTTATGCTTCACCAAGTCACTTCCCCCTTTTCCAGCCAATCTCCTCGTGGAGGTATGGAAACGCGTACTCAGGAGTCTGCACTCACTTCACTTTGCCAGCCCTTATGGCTCTTGGGGCGTCTCAGTCACACTCTCACAGGTCTCAGATTCACACCAGCCTACCCACCCAGCTGCCCAGGTAACTATGAAAATGCCCTGATTTTCTTACCTGGGTCTGTGCACAGAGTTTCCTGGCAATTGGTACTTGACCCACCTCCTTGCCTTGCCAGTCCTTCAGACCCTCAGGACATTCACACCTAGTGTATGTATGTCTTGCCAGTCTTCAAGGACCCTTGTGGCATCCAAAAAAATTGACCTGACTTCCTTTGTTCCTTGAATCCACTATTTAGTGTCTGGTTCTTCACGGGTACTGGGCCGGGGGTGGTCACTTTTCAGGAAACTGTCAAAATCGACGTGGTGCCTGTCGCCTTAGGGGTGACCACTCCCAAGGATCCAGGGGCTGTTTGAATATCCCAGGATGAGCCCCCAAGTTGTTTGGAACGTGGCTCAATATCCCAAAACAAACAAACTCACTTGGAATTCAAGTAACAAAGTTTTTATTTAAAAAGAAGCGTTTGCAAAGTCTTGGTGAGCTGAAACCCATACAGGAGTTCAGCCACACCTTACAAAGCTGTTTGACACATTTTTATATCCTATCTCTGATGCAGATTCCCCCCTCCCCTATCACACTCAATGCCCCTTCCCTATTCATCCGATAAACTATACAGACCACCTAAAAGCACTGTCCCTCCCATGTTCCAGGAAGCCCCTTTGTACACATCCTATCTATCACCATCTAATTTTCTGTTAACAAAGCTCAGCTCCTATAGTTAATTCTGTATTTCCTTTGCTTGCTGTTTAGGTTAGCTAGTGTTTTCAGCTTGTCACATTTGTACTTGTCAATGTTTAGATGAGATAGAGAGACAATCACTATTACTTAGGATTTTCAGGTGGCTTCTTCTAATGTCCTTTAGACTCATTAGAAATTTCTGAATAATATTTTATTCCTTTCACTTCCTTCCTTCCTTTCTTCCTTCCCCCTCCCCTCCTTCATTCCTCTCTCTCTCCCTTTCTCCAAGGTGCAAAGACCTGTGTCCTTCTCCTCACCCCCCCCCCCCCCGCAAGCTTCTGCAAAGCGCAAATGGACTCCATTTTGCAAGCCAAGTTAGGACAAGAAAGGGGACGGGCACAAACTTAGATTTTTGAATGGGAAATCCACGGGAAGGCACCTCCCTGCTAAATTTGATCCATAAGGTAGCGTGGGAGGCTCAGAGAAGTCTTAAAGTGCCAAAAAACTCATTCCAGAGGGCAAAACCTTCTTGGCTCCCCCCAACCTTTGCTCTCCAGTTGTTGTCTGATCGAGAAGCCACGTTTGTTTCTCTTTGCTTTCTCTCAACTCCTGCCGAGTGGTCTCAAAATCCTGGTCCTCGAACGAAAGGCAGCCCAACTCGTTTGCCCCCGCCAAACAGTTCGCCTTCTCAACACAAACATTCAAAGGGGTGTCTGCTTACACTGCGCACCCCTGCCCTGCAACTAATTACTCGGGAAATTTTCTCCGAAGAGCAAACCCCAAAGAATCTTCTTCGGTAGCCGTTAGAAGAGGCCTAACTGGTTTTGCAAATTCGAGCTACAGCTTTTCCATCACACGCCGCATCCACACAGCCTGAGAGAGGGTCGCTCCTAAGGGGCGAACCACTTCGGAGGGGGGTGGGTGGAGAAAAAGACCAACCAGAAAGGAGCAGCTGCCTTTTTGTGAAGCAAGCTTGCTGTGGCACATTCACTTCTCCCTCCTGCCTTCTGCCAAGTTGGAGCTTTTTCTTTCTTTCTTTTTTCCCTTTGGAGGTGCAGATTTTCCCCACCCAGTAAGGCATGCATGTAGCAGTTAAATCCAACCACTTCCTCGACTCTAACCTTCTTTTCACCACATGGTACTTGGCCTGCAGCCTTGCTCTGCGTGGAGGACGGAGCCCCATCGGAGGCTTCCTGACCGAGGCTTTGGAGGGGCACCCAGCAGGGCAGGACAGCCTCCCATGCCCAGAACCCCCGGATGGCCACAGGTGGTGGCAAGGAGACAGCCTGGCTTCCCCTCGTCACTGCTGGCTGTCCAGGCTCTGCAGCCCAGTGACCCCCCCTCCCCCCAGAGCTCATAAGGCCGGAGTCATGGCTGGAGGTCCGCGCCTCCTCTCGGCCTCAGCCCTGGCAGTGTGCTTGCCACGATGAAACCAGCCATTAACTGTGACACACAAGGCGGGAAACAGCCATTTTCGGTGTGGCACGGATCTCCAGCCGTGACTCTGCCCTTACAAGCTGCGGGGGGAGGGGAGTTGCTGGGCTGCAGAGCCCAGATGGCCAGCAGTGACAAGGGGAAGCCGGGCCATCTCCTTGCCGCCACCCAGTGGCCGTATGGGTGGCGGCCTCCGGACAAGGCAGCCCGCGTTTTGGCAGGAGGTGAGTGCACCGTCAGGGCTGAGGCTGACAGGAGGTAAAGATCCGCAGCAAGCCAATACCATCCATTTCCCACACACACACGGATCACTGTGCCTCCGCCATTCCCCCCGCACCCACCACACAGATCTCCTTTCCCCCACCCCCATTGCCCCTGCACCTGCCGCACAGATCTCCTTTCCCCCACCACTGTTCTTCCCCCATCCGCCACACAGATCTCCTTTCCCCCGCCCCTGTTCCCCCCGCACCCGCCGCACAGATCTCCTTTCCCCTGCTGCTGTTCGCCCCGCCACACATGGATTGCCTTGCCTTCCTTCTGGAGCTCAAATTCATGGCCACGGGGCGATTTTTCAGCACCCCAGTGGCCAGATCTGGGCTCCAGAGGCTTGGAAAAGGCCTCTGCTGCCCGGACTGGCCATGTGGGGGCCCTGCAAAATCGCTCTGCAGGTCTACCTGGACTTGCACTGGCAGCTGCCTCCACCATCCAGCCCTGCTCCGAGTCAGAGTGCAGAGAGAGAGAAAGAGAGCGCAGGAGCATGTAGAGAAGCGGAGGGGAGGAGCCTGGCCCCGCCTCCTTCCGGGGTGATGGCACACGTGCCCACAGGGATGGCTCTATGTGCCACCTGTGGCACACGTGCCATAGGTTCGCCACCCCTGCCCTATACCATTTCAGACAAATGGCTGTCCAGTCTCTTCTTAAAAACTTCCAGTATTGGAGCATTCACCACTTCTGGAGGCAGGTTGTTCCACTGATTAATTGTCCTAACTGTCAGGAAGTTTCTCCTTAGTTCTAGGTTGCTTTTCTCCTTGATTACTTTCCATCCATTGCTTCTTGTCCTGCCTTCAGGCACTTTGGAGAATAGCTTGACTCCCTCTTCCTTGTGGCAGCCCCTGAGATATTGGAACACTGCTATCATGTCCCCCCTCATCCTTCTCTTCATTAAACTAGACATACCCAATTCCAGCAAACGTTCCTTATATGTTTTAGCCTCCAGTCCCCTAAACAACTTTGTTGCTCTTCTCTGTACTCTTTCTAGAGTCTCAACATCTTTTGTACATCGTGGTGAGGAAAACTGGATGCAGTATTCCATGTGTGGCCTTACCAAGGCATTGTAAAGTGGTATTTATACTTCACGTGATCTTGATTCTATCCCTCTGTTAATGCAGCCTAGCACTGTGTTGGCTTTTTTGGCAGCTGCAGCACACTGCTGGCTCATATCTAAGTGATTGTCCACTAGGACTCCAAGATCCTTCTCACAGTTACTACTATTGAGCAAGGTACCACCTATACTAAACCTGTACATTTGGTTTTTCTTGCCTAAATGTAGAACCTTACTTTTTTTTCACCATTGAATTTCATTTTGTTAGATAGCGCCCAGTGTTCAAGTCTGTCCAGATCATCCTGTATCTTAAGCCTATCTTCTGGAGTCTTGGCTATTCCTGCCAGCTTGGTGTCGTCTGCAAATTTAATGAGTTCCCCATCTATCCCCTCATCCAAATCATTGATGAAGATGTGGAAGAGCACTGGGCCTAGAAAAGAGCCCTGGGGCACCCCACTACATACTTCCCTCCATGTAGATGCAGTTCCATTGAGGACCACACGCTGAGTACGGCCGGTCAGCCAGCTACGAATCCATCTGGTGGTGATTCTGTCTAACCCACATTTTTCTATCTTATCAAGTAGTAGGTTGTGATCTACTTTATCAAATGCCTTACTGAAGTCCAAGTAAATTATATCTACAGCATTCCTCTGATCCACTAATTTTGTCACTTAGTCAAAGAATGCAATAAGATTTGTCTGGCATGATCTGTTTTTGACAAACTCATGTTGGCTTTTAGTAATGACTTTGTTTGCCTCTAGGTGCTCGCTGATTTGTTGTTTGATTATCTTTTCCAGAATCTTCCCAGGTATTGAGGTCAGGCTGATAGGTCTTTAGTTTCCTAGATCTATTTTTTTCCCCTTTTTTGAAGATGGGAACTACATCAGCTCTTTTCCAGTCCTCTGGTAATTCGCCAGTGCTCCAGGACCTTTGAAAAATATACAGTAGTTCAGTGTTTCTGAGACCACATCTGCCAGTTCCTTGAGAACCTTGGTGTGTAATCCATCTGGTCCTGGTGATTTTGACTTGTCTAGGTTGGATAGGTGCTCACTTACCATTTTCTTGCCTATCTTAACTTGTGTTTCTATTCTGTTTTTTATGGTACTGTTTTTGATAGGTTGCATTATTTTTTCCCTTTGTGTAAAGACACAGGCAAAAAATGAGTTAAATAGTTCTGCTTTCTCCCTGTTGCTTGTCACCTTCTTGCCACTTTCCCCCACTAATGGACCAATCATTTCCTTAACTTTTTTCTTGTTTTTTACATGTTGAAAGAAGCTTTTTTTGTTATTTTTGACTTTGGTCACAAGCCTGTAATGTATATTGGCCTTTTCTATATGTTGTGTTTGCGCTTGTTGCACTGCTTGATAATTGCTTGCATTCAATTTCTAAGTGCTAGTTCACGTGTATGTTGTAACAGTTGCTAGCCGGCCCAGACTGGTTGTCTCCAGCCGGCTAAGTAGGTCTTTGGGTGGGAAACCTATGCTTCAAACGTATTCGTCGCCGCCTATTGGCCAACCGTATAAATAGCTACCCAGCAGCTCCCTTGTTGTTCTGACCTTCAAAAAAGCATGTTGTTGTTTTGAACCTTCCGTCTCGCTCAATGCCTGCAAAGAACCGGCTACACAACACTGGCAATGAGGATGGTATGTGCTGCTTCTCCGTAAGACCCTGAAGTCACTAGGGGGTCAGACCAGCACAGAGCCTGGTAGGGAACAACGTTCCCCCCCTCGGTCTGCCTAGCAAGCCATGCTGGAGACCACCCCACCCTGAGGATCAGTCCCAGGGCCTACGCAGAAGCCAGCAGCATGAGGCAGTGTGAGCCACGAGCCACGAAGACTTCTCACCATGGCGAAGGTCGGAAAGCTTGAACAATTCGACGTGATGCACCCAGAGAGATGGTCGTCCTACATTTCCCATGTGCAAATCAAGTCAGCAAAGATGGGCTGAAGGCAGTGACCCTCCTCTGTGTGTGCGGCCCAGCCACCTTCGATATTAGAGAAAACTTGGTCGCCCCAGCGCCATTGAACAAGCCGGCCTGGCTTGTCGCCCCACTCTTATTTGAACAAGCCGGCCTGGCCTGATGGGGGATGGGTTGGGTTTTATGGTCATTTTTAATATTTGTATTTACTGTTTTTAGTAGGGCATATGTTTAATTTTCTTTTAACTTTTGTATTTTTGTATTTTTTATATATTTGCCCTGTTCACCGCCCTGAGTCCTTCGGGAGAAGGGCGGTATATAAATAAAATAAAATTAAATTAAATTAATTGGAAACCATCACGTATGCAGACCTAAAGAAGAAGCTGCACGACCATTTCAAACCAAAGCTTTCAGTGATAGCGTGGAGGCATGCCTTCAAACAACACGAAAAACAACCTGACGAGTCGGCTACAGAATTCATTGCAGCACTTTGTCAAGCTTCGCGACTCTGCAATTTCTCCGACCTAGAGGAGTGACTAAAAGACCACTTAGTCTGTGGACTCAGGAACAGAG
Organism: Vipera ursinii; assembly: GCF_947247035.1. Classification (NCBI taxonomy): domain Eukaryota; kingdom Metazoa; phylum Chordata; class Lepidosauria; order Squamata; family Viperidae; genus Vipera; species Vipera ursinii. Next base: position 34,257,460 of record NC_139522.1, read on the forward strand.
TACTCCAACAAAAACTCTTTGTGAAGGAGACTCTCTCACTTCAAGAAGCCTTAAAGGAGGTTATGGCGGATGAAGCCGCCGGAGGGGGCATGAAGGTATTGCGGCCCTCCATAAGCATGCCATCTACAGAAACCGTGCACGAGGACACCGAACAAGTGGAAGACACTGACTCTGACCATGAAGTCAACAAGATTCAGCGACACAAGGCCAGCTGACAAGGCAGTTCTGTTCCCGAGGTGCTTGGGCTGCGGAGGCCACCATCAATGTGCAGATTGCCGTTTCAGGACAGCCACGTGCCAGGCATGTGGAAAACCAGGCCACATCGCTGCCGTCCGTAGAGGTCGCCAGAGGGACCGCCAGCCAGACGAGACTTTCAGGAGAGGTACCAGGGCCCCGGGGCAACACCGACTAGGGTTCTGCTCCAGCTGCTGGAGCATTTTTCGCACTGGTGCCCACCGACCTCTTAAACAGAAGTTGCAACTGCAGGTCGAACTTCAAGGAGTTCCATGTAAAATGGAACTGGACACAGGCTCTGCTGTGTCCATCATCTCCACCAGAACTTTTCAGCACGTTTGCAGCCACAGTAACAGATGGGTCAAGCTACGACCCGCTTGTCGCCTGACCCTTTCCTGCTACGGAGAAGAACTTTTGCAGCCGGGACATCTTTCTATTATGTTATTCAACAGGCTTTTATGCCTTTGGTCAATAGCTCCCGTGACCCCACAGGACTCAGAAGGACCCGGGTGTTGAGTCACTGTGAGAGAGTGGCTCAGATGTACCATCTGCTACCCTCCCCAGAGGTGAGAGATCTATGGGGGGTATGCCTTACCCTGGACATGTATTCCATTCCGCTTCCCTGATCTGGCCTGTGACCGTCGTGAGAGGACGGTGACCGACCTGTTTCGGAGGATACCCAGCTCGAGTGGCAGTGGAGCTGGTTTGGCGGACTGGTTATCTATCTACCTTCTGATTTTAGATCCTCCTTATCGATCATGGGACTGCCTTTGCTGGACCTGCATGGACAATTATGGCTCGCCTATATTACACCAGCACGGACTTATTCGCTCTCAGAGGTGCCCCCCCTTCCTGGGTGCGACCCGCCTTTTTTTCTACTTCTCCTCTTGATGACTGGCCCAATTGTTGGGACCCTGAGAGATGGTTGGGCAGGGATAGGAGCCTCCGGTATAAATCTAATAAGAGGCCCCTGGTTTGCTTTTTATCCAAACATTTTAAAGGGCTAGGGAGGGGGGAGGGATTGCGGTTTTGGTTGGATTTTGGGGGGTGTCCACCAACCGCTGTTCAGTCCAGGCTCGGGACAGATCGCAGTGGGATGGGGCCTGGGTTAGGTGCCTCTGGGCCCCCGGAGTGGGGTGTGGGATTTTCTATCCCCACAACGTCTGGGAATGGCAGCAGGTGATTGTACAGAGGGCCGTATTGACATCCGGGAGCACGTCCCTGCTGTTTCCAAGCGGTGATGTGCTCCGACTCTCTGGTTTCGACCCGTGGTTCTGGGAACGAGGGTGAGCAGCCACCTGAGCTTAGGCTTGTGTATTTCAATGCCAGGTCCGTAGTTAATAAGGCTCCTCTAATCCGAGATTTGGTTGAGGAGGAGCGTGCGGAACTGGCTTGCATTACGGAGACCTGGTTGGGCCCAGAGGGTGGTGTCCCTCTGACTGAACTCTGCCCTCCAGGTTTCCGGGTGCTCCACTGGCCTCGGGCTCAGGGTAGGGGCGGGTGTGTGGCGATGGTTGTGAGGGAGACCTTATGTCCGCGGGAGGCCACCGTTGTCCAGATATCCGGGTGTGAGTCACTCCTCCTGAGATGTGGCCCTAAGGCTCAGTTGGGCTTGCTGCTGGTGTACCTTTCGCCCAGTTGCGTAGCAGCAGCCCTGCCTGAACTTCTCAATATCCTCTTGGGGTTGGTGATTGAGTTGATTTTGGGGGACTTTAATCTGCCATCCCTGGGGGGATCATCAGAGTTGGCTCAGGAGTTCATGGCTTCCATGACGGCCATGGACCTGATGCAAGTAATTCAGGGCCCGACTCATGTGGGGGGTCACACGCTCGATTTTGTTTTTCTATCTGGACGGTGGTTAGATGATCTGGGTGGGGGTTCTCCAATTATTATGCCCCTGTCATGGACCGATCATCATCTCCTGCGGCTGGCCTTCTGTTTCGCCACCCCCCGTCGCTGGGCCACGGAACCGACAAGATGGTTCCGCCCCAGGTGCCTAATGGACCCAGAGCGGTTTCAGGTGGCGCTTGGGTCCCCGCCTGCCGCCTTCGCTCACAACCCGACCGATGCCTTGGTGGAAGCCTGGGAAAGGGCAGCCACGGAGGCACTCGACCGCGTTGTACCCATGCGGCCCCTGACCCGGCGCAGATCCCAGTGGGCTCCATGGTTTTCTGTGGAGCTCCGGGAGATGAAGTGTCGGAGACGGGGCCTAGAGAGCTGTTGGAGATCCAGCCAGTCTGAATCTGACCGATTGCAACTAAGGTCCTCTACGAGGTCTTATCTCGCAGCGATGAGAGCGGCAAAGTCTAATTACTTTGCTGCCCTCATTGTGTCTGCATATAATCGACCGGCCGCCCTGTTCAGGGTGACCCGCTCCCTCCTCAATCAGGAGGTGAGGGAGGAGCCCTTGCAGGGTCGTGCCGAGGAGTTTAGCCAACATCTGGCAGACAAAATCACTCAGATTCGGGCCGGTCTGGACTCCGACTGGGCAGAGTCTGACGGAGGTGACACGAGCGGTCATGGTGATGTTATCTGGGAAGAGTTCGACCCTGTGACTCCAGAAGATGTGGACAGGATTATGGGGAAGCTGAGCTCCACCATGTGTTTATTGGACCTGTGCCCCTCCTGGCTGGTCTATGCGGCTCGGGAGGGGACACAAGGCTGGCTCCAGGTAGTGATAACTGCTTCTTTGAGTGAGGGTAGCTTTCCTGCCACCATGAAGGAGGCGGTGGTGAGGCCCCTCCTCAAGACGCCTGCCCTGGACCTGGCTATTTTGAATAACTATCGTCTCGTCTCCAACCTTCACTTTCTTGCGAAGGTTGTTGAGAGTGTGGTGGCGCATCAGCTCCCTCTGTTCCTGGAGGAAGCTGATTATCTGGACCCGTACCAATCGGGCTTTAGGCCCAGGTACAGCACGGAGACGGCATTGGTCGCGCTGGTGAATGATCTCTGGCATGCTCGGGACAGGGGTTGTTCCTCTGTCCTAGTCCTATTAGACCTCTCAGCGGCTTTTGATACCATCGACCATGGTATCTTACTGTGGCGTCTCAGGGGGTTGGGAGTTGGGGGCACTGTTCTTCAGTGGTTCTCCTTCTACCTCCTGGGACGTTCGCAGTTGGTGCTGACAGGAGGGCAGAGGTCGGCCTCAAGGCCTCTCGTTTGTGGAGTTCCTCAGGGGTCGGTCCTCTCGCCTCTCCTGTTCAACATCTATATGAAGCCGCTGGGCGAGATCATTCGTGGTGTTGGAGTGGGGTATCATCAGTATGCTGATAATACCCAGCTTTTCATCTCTACCCCAAACCCCCCCAGTGATGCCCTCGATGTGATGTCCCGTTGCCTGGAGACGATTCGGGTCTGGATGGGGAGGAACAGGGTTTGGCTCAATCCCGACAAGACCGAGTGGTTGTACATTCCGGCATCTCGGGAAATTTGGTCCATTCCATCTTTAACCATGGGGGGGTGAGGTGTTACCCCCTGTAGATAGGGCTCACAACTTGGGTGTCCTCCTGGACTCACAGCTCAGTTTGGAAGACCATGTAGGAGCTGTGACCAGGGGGGCTTTTGCCCAGGTTCACCTGGTGTGTCAGTTGCGACCCTATCTGGACCGGGATGCCCTGCATACAGTCACTCATGCGCTCGTGACCTCTCGTAGAGACTACTGCAATGCTCTGTACATGGGGCTGCCCTTGAGGACCACTCGAAGGCTTCAGCTGGTGCAGAATGCGGCCGTGCGAGTTGTGATGGGGGTCTCCCGATACTCCCATGTAACACCTCTTCTCCGCGAGCTGCATTGGCTTCCAGTTGCCCTCTGGGTGAGATTCAAGGTGCTGGTGATTACCTATAAAGCCCTAAATGGCATGGGTCTGGATTACTTATGGGAGCACCTGCTGCCGGCGTCATCTTCCCTTCGTCCTGTGCGCTCCCACAGAGAAGGCCTCCTCAGGGTGCCATCGGTCAGAGAGTGTCGGCTTGCGGCCCCCAGGGGGAGAGCATTCTCTGTGGGCGCGCCAGCCCTTTGGAATCAATTACCGGTTGAGCTCCGGATGGCTCCCGACCTTCGCTCTTTCCGCCGGGATCTGAAAACCTATTTATTTGAACAGGCCGGCCTGGTTTAAGGGTTTGGGGTATTTTTAATTATTTATTGTTAGGGCTTCATTAATTTAATTTACTTTTAACTTTTGTAACTTTTGTAGTGCTTTTATTGCCCTGTACACCACCCTGAGTCCTTCGGGAGAAGGGCGGTATAGAAATTCAATTATAAATAAATAAATAAATAATATCCTACTTACTGACTTCCAGAATTCCAGAGTGGCGGTCAAGGGCGAGGCCACACTTGTGGTGAAGTTCAAGGGGTTCTCAGGCCCACTATATGTTATTGTGGTAGATGGCCAACAAACGAGCCTCATAGGGCTCGATTGGTTCGATGCATTGGGCATCCAGGTCACCGGCATTCACTGGACTCAAACAACAGATTTGTCTTCTGTCTGCAAGGAATTCGCAGATGTTTTTGGCCCAAGTTTGGGAGAGTACAAGGGCCCTCCGATAGCTTTTAAACTTAACCCCTAGGTCACGCCAATTCGGGTTAAGCCATGCTGTGTGCCGTTTGCGTTAAAGCATAAGATTGATGCAGAGCTGGACAATCTTGTTAGGGGTTTTGCAGCCCGTAGACAGTGGGGAGTGGGAGACCCCCATTGTAATGCCACTCAAGGCCAATGGAGAGGTATGAATATGTGCTGACTACAAGTGTACCATTAACCAGGCACTACAGCAGCATGCGTACCCCATCCCAGTCATCAGCCATATTCTGGCATCATTGCAAGGAGGCCGTGTGTTCACTAAATTAGATTTAGCACAGGCCTACCAATAGCTGCCGGTGGACAAGACCACAGCAGCTGCACAAACAATTGTCACGCACAGGGGGGCCTTCAAGGTAAAGCGCCTTCAACTCAGGGTAAGTGTAGCCCCAGGGATTTTTCAGGGAATCATGGAGCGCATGCTCAAGGGCATTCCGGGGGTCTGCCCCTACTTAGATATGTACTCATCACTGGGGAGTCCACAGAAGTTCTGGCTGAGTGGCTTAGAGATGTCCTTCAGCAGTTCCATGCCACCGGACTTAGATTAAGGAAAGACAAATGCAAGATTGGGGTTCCGTCCAAAGAATTCCTCGGGTTTCGAATCGATGCCGAGGGCATCCATCCTGCAGAGTCAACGCTGAAAGTGATACAACTGGCACCAAGCCCTAGGTCCAAGGGAGAGCTTCAAGCCTTCTTGGGCCTCCTGAATTTTTATCATTCATTCCTCCCCAACAAGGCCACAGTGGCAGAACTGCTACACCAGCTCTTAGACAAAAACTCCCCATGGCAGTGGACCAAGCTCCACAAAAGGAGTTTTCAGGCAGCCAAGGCGTTGTTGTCCTCGAACTTGGTGCTCACGGACTTTAACGAAAAGCTGCCAGTTTGCATCACGTGTGATGCATCCCTATACGGGGTTGGAGCTGTGCTGAGTCACTTGTCGGAGGATGGGAGACAATCACCCATCGCCTATTACTCGAGGACCTTGTCCTCAGCAAAGTGCAGTTACGTGCAAATTGACAAAGAAGCCTTGGCCATCATGGCTGGGGTTAAGAAGTTCCATGACTATTTATATGGGAGGCAGTTCATGGTCTTTACTGACCACAAGCCCTTGCTAGGCTTGTTCACAATGGACAAGCAGACACCTCAAATTTTGTTGCCATGAATGTTGAGGTGGTCTATTTTCCTTTCGGCCTACGACTACAGGCTGGTTCACAAAACCGGTAAAGAAATGGGCCACGCAAATGGCCTTAGCAGATTGCACTTGCCACACGTGGAGCCCGATCCGGCTCCCGCTGCATGCATTTTAGCAATTCAAGATTTGCCACAGTTTCCCCTACATGCGGGAGATGTCGCTGCAGAAACGGCAGCCAACAAAATCCTAAGTCGTGTGTTGGCTTGGATTCATACAGGATGGCTTGAAAATAGCGGGGGCACCGAGTTCCAAAGGGAAGCTTTGCCCTTGAAACTGATTGGAGAATCTGATTTATGACTGCTAATTGATTGCCCAAGATGGCATCACACGTGATGTTGCCCAAGATGGCGGACGTGCTGGGCTGAGCTCCGTGAGCTCCAGCTGTTAGGAGCCCCTCAGGGGTGCCTTTGGGCCCTCTGTGTTGTGGATTAGGGTTGACAGGCAACGAGGCAGGCAACGAGGTAAGCAGTGAGGCCTTTACCTGCTGGTCTGCCCGTCTGCTGGTTCTGCTGTCTCCTACCCGCTTGCTTTGTGCTCATTTCGGCCATTCCTGGTGGTGTCGTTCGTGCCGTTCCTCGTGCCATTCCTGGGCCGTTTGCGGCCGGCGCCGGCGTTCTCCTGCTGTTTTGGGCCGCTTCGGGCCGCTTTCGGCGGCGGCGTCTTCGGGCCATTTTCGGCGGCGGAGGGGACGCCCGCAGGTCATCTTGGCGGCGGCGGCATTGGCGATGGCGGTGTTTTCGGGCCGCTTGTGGCGGCGGCGTCTTCGGGCCGTGCTCAGGCCGCTGCGACGGTCGGCGGGGGCGTTTTCTGGGCCTTTCGGTCCGTTTTGCCGCCGCCGGCGTTTTTCTGACCCGTTTTCGGGCTGATTGGCGGCGGCGGCGTCTTCGGCGATGGCGGCAGCGGCGTTTGTGGCGGCAGTGTCTCTTCTGGCGGCGGCGGCGCCGGTTCTGGTGACGGTGTGGCCCTCCGCTTGCCCAAGTTCCTCGTCTGCTCCTTTGAAGATTGGGGCTGCCGCACTTTGGGAGGCCGCGCTCTGGACAGCCCCAATCAGTGGACTGGGGGCCTATGGAGTTGCGGCCGGAAATAAGCCTAGAATGGCGGTGTGGCGAAGGAACTGTGGTGGCAACTGGAGTGGCCAGCCACTGCCAGGCAGGAGTTTGCCATCTTACGGCCTATCCAGTCTTCTGCCTCAGATTTATACCTGCCTGCGTGATAAACTCTCTTGCCTGTCTCCCTCTCCCCATAGGACTCAGAGGGACCTGGGCACAAGCCACGGTGGGAGAGTGGCTTGGATTTACATCTGCAGCCCCATGGAGGTGAGAGCTCTATGGGGTATGCCCTACCCAGAGTGCATACTCTGGACCACCCCCAGGAACAGAGTTGCGACCCGTCGTGAGAGGATGGGGGGTGGCCTGTTCTGGGGGTTCACCCAGCTTGAGTGGCAGTGAAGCTGGGTGATGGACCAGATACCCACTTACCCTCTGACTCGATCCTCCTATTGAACTGTTAATTATGGGACTGCCTCTCCTGGACTTCCTCGGTTACTCATGCACTTTCGTTATACCAGCACGGACTTGTTCGCCCTCAGGGGTGCCCCCCTCTCCTGGGTGCGACCCGCCTTTTTTATGATCTCCAACCTCGATGAAGGGCCCAATTATTGGGACCCTGAGAGATGGCTGGGCAGGGACAGGGGCCTCCAGTATAAATCTAATAAGAGGCCCCTGGTTAATATTTTAGCAAAAATTTTTGTGGGGTTAGAGAGGGGGGTGGGTGCGGACTATGGTTGTTTGGCAATGGGGGGTGGTCCATCAACCATTGTTTAGGCCAGGTCCGGGATTGGTTGCATGGGGGGAGAGCGGGGCTCAGTTGCCTCCGGGGCTCGGGAGCGGGTCGTGGCACTACCAATTCCCACGATGTTGGGGAATGGTAGTAGGTGTATGATCAGAGGGCCACATCGATATCAGGGAGGGCATCTCCGCTATATACAAGCGGTGAGGCGCTCCGACCCTCTGTTTCTTCCCCAAGGTCCCAGGAGCGAGGATGCGCAGCTACCTGAGCTCCGGCTGGTGTACCTGAATGCCAGGTCCATTGTTAATAAGGCTCCCCTTCCCAATATAAAGCACCTATAAAGCTGCTTGCACATAAACAAAGATGATTACAAAGTATCACTACTAATATCAATATTATTAACATCAACCTTAAGGATAATAAAATCCCTTCATTCCTCCCTTTTTAATATAAAAGCCGAATAGGCTTAGGGACTCTTGAAGAGGGGAATATAGTCAAAAGGTAAAGGTTTCAAAATCATTGCTTTAGCTAGTTTATCATTATAGATAGGAGTGGCAGCAAAAGTTTGTCTGAATAGAGTGGGTCTAACAATTCTCTAAATAAATGGGCTAAGGCATGATAAACACAATAACCCTCCTAAAGCCAAAACCACAATGAATAATATTCTTTTCCAATTATCAAACATTCCCAAAAACCATTGTCCAACATCCAGTGCTCCTGTCCATATCTGGACAGGGACATGAGCCAGCTTTCGCATTCTGTCAGTGACTTCTTTGACATATTCCTTATATGTAATGTCTGAATGGGGTCTAATAATACAGTTTAGGGGCACAATGATGAAATAGAGTATCCATTTGGTTGGACAGTCCTTTTCTTCCCAAGTCAAATTAAAATAAGAAGTGATGTTCTCTCAAGCTTCACATTTAAAAATGAAACAATTCTTTTGAGCCAGATCAATAAAAAAAATGTCTTTGATACTGAGGGAATCTCAAATGTGGTTTCCAGTTCAGGAAGATCAACTTGGACTCATATTTTTATCTGGTTCAATTGATAGCAAGTTCAAATGATGCTGAGAAATCCATTGGTCTGGTTACCTTGAAGCAGACCAGGTTGCAGGAATCCTCTGATTATGCCAGGTTGGGTAGGATGTGCAAACATATATGGTGTTTAATGAGTAGGCCTTTCTCCACACTTAGTCAATTTAGCTTGATTATAGTCAATAGCTTTACATGCATCAAAAATAAATAAATTCTGGCACTTGTCCATACGTCTGGTGTTATTCTTCCCCAAAAGGTAATGTCTGTATGTTCCTCCATATGTCCAGATTTAAAGTTGTTGGTAAAGCTGCACTGTATTGACAGGAGCATAACGAATGACCCCTGTTGCCCCTTTGCAAGTGGAATACATAGTCTTGTTATAAACACAACTCCCTTTTTCCACCATAAAGTATTGGGCCCATGGTCCTTCCTTCGACCAAAGAAGGTATGAGGGAAACAACAGTAGCAGCAGAAAAATATTGCAATACATAGTCTAGGTTCCAGGAACAGGATTTCCAGGGTAGTCCAATCCATTGAGGTTTTTATCGTACATAGATGGAAACAGTTCAACAGGTGAGGTAGGTTGAAATTTCATTTTCAGGCCAACTGTTCTGTACCAGCCTGCTACCAGCCCTGCCGATCCGGATGCGGTCGGGATGGAAATTGTTCATGAAAAGCGGTCACCAACGCAGGGGCATGAACGGCGGTTGCGTCTTCCCAGGTGAAGTCCTCTGGTCCGTAACCTTTCCATTCAATTAGGTACTGGAAACGACCTTTCAGCCAACGGGAATCCCTGATGCTGGCGACCTCATACTCGGGGGTGCTGCCTCCAACACGAGGTCCTGATGGGGGAGGTTCCGCTCGGCGGAGTGGACAGGCCGGTTGCTCGGGGACCAACAGAGACCGATGAAAGACTGGGTGCACGGGCAGGGAACGTGGCAGAGTTAAGCGATAGGCGACCGGATTGATGACAGCCTCGACTGTGAACGGTCCTAAATATCGGTGATCTAACTTTCTCACCGGCCGTGTGGACGGTAGGTTCCTGGTGGACAACCAGACCCGATCTCCTACCGATAGTGGAGGCGTATCCCGTCTTGACCGATCAGCAAACCTTTTGTAATCGGCTGTTCTGAACCAGCCTGCTACCGGCCTTGCAGAAAGGCAACCCCTGTATAAACAGTAGAGACTGGAGAGCATCTGAGGCTGGAAAGCGTCTGCCAAGATTTATTACACAAACAACAGAACAAGAAACAAAACACTGGAACTAGAATCCTCAAACGGAACGGTTGCTTTCAGCAACCAGCCCTTCCCCAAACACTCCTTTTATTTAGAGTTCAGGGCGTGGCCTCCCTGTGCCTCCTCCCGAGGAGTCCCACAGCCTTTCTCTGCTTGTTTCTGCTTGACTGCCTCCTGCGTCGGGCGTCCTTGAACAGGGCCAGCTGTGGGTCATCATCCTCCGCACTCTCGGGCTCGCGCAGCTGAGAAGAGGGCCCTGGCTGGGGGCTCTGCGAAGCCTCCAAGCCATCATCAGCAAGTTCGTCTTCAACACCCACCTCCTCCCCCTCATCTGAGTCATCCGAGACATCCGAGCCGGCTGCCGGACCCACAGGCTGGCCCTGAATCACAACACTATCCCGCACCGCAGGGCCCTTCCCCCGGGGCTGCCGATCCGGATGCGGTCGGGATGGGAATTGTTCGTGAAAAGCAGTCACCAACGCAGGGGCATGAACGGCGGTCGCGTCTTCCCATGTGAAGTCCTCCGGCCCGTACCCTTTCCACTCGATCAGGTACTGGAAACGACCTTTCAACCAACGGGAATCCCTGATGCTGGCGACCTCGTACTCGGGGGTGCTGCCTCCATCACGAGGTCCTGATGGGGGAGGTTCCGCTTGGCGGAGTGGACAAGCCGGTTGTTCGGGGACCAACAGGGACTGATGGAAGACTGGGTGCACGCGCAGGGAACGTGGCAGAGTTAAACGATAGGCGACCGTATTGATGACAGCCTCGACTGGGAACGGTCCAAGGTAACGGTGGTCCAGCTTCCTCGCCGGCCGTGTGGACGGTAGGTTCCTGGTGGACAGCCAGACCCGATCCCCCACCGATAGTGGAGGCGTATCCCGTCTCGACCAATCGGCAAACCTCTTGTAGTCGGCCTTGGCCTTCTCCAGCTGCCGTCGCACCAATCTATGGATCGCCTGTAACTCCGCCATGAAGTCGTTCGCCGCCGGCTCCGGTGAGTCCACAGGAGAAAGGGGGAAAAACCGGGGGTGATAACCCACATTGGCCAAGAACGGTGTCATCTGCGTGGAGGTGTGCTGCGAGTTGTTAAAGGCAAACTCGGCTATGGCCAGATAGTCCACCCAATTGTCCTGCTGCAGGTTGACGCAGCAGCGCAAATACTGCTCCAGGATACCGATGACCTTCTCGGTACCCCCGTCAGTTTGAGGATGATGCGCGGACGAGAGGCAAACCTTAATGTCCAACGCACGCATCAACTCCTGCCAGAAGCGGGCTGTAAACTGGGCCCCCCTATCGGAGACGACTCTATCGGGGAGGCCGTGCAGCCGAAACACCTGTTGGATGAACATGCGACTAGTGGCGCGAGCTGACGGTAAGCCGCGACAGGGGATGAAGTGCGCCATCTTGGTCAGCATGTCCACCACCACAAACACAGTCGTGAAGCCGGAGGACGGGGGTAAATCCGTCAGAAAGTCCATGGACACAGCCCCCCAGGGTCTCTTGGGTGTTGGCAAAGGCTGCAGTAAACCAGGCGGGGCCCCTGTCGCTGACTTGGCCTGCCTGCATGGGATGCAGGAGGTGACATAAGACTGGACGTCGTGTCGGACTCAGGGCCACCAGAAGGTACGGGAGACCAAGTTCAGAGTCTTAAACAGGCCAAAATGCCCCGCTGCCAGGTTATCATGACACTGGCTGAGGACGAGTCCCCTGAGTGGCCCTCCCGGAACATAGAGCCGGTCACGATAATACAAGAGTCCATCCGTGACCGTCCAAGGTGAGTCTGGCCCCACCTACTCCTTCCGCTGAGCCACCCACACCTCCTGCTGCTGTGCCTCCCGGATCCGAGCCCGTATATCAACCGGCTCCCGTACCGCAGCAAAAGACTCGATGGGGATCACTGTCCTGGGCAGAAGCTTGTCTTCCACTCGGGTATATTCGGGCTTCCTGGACAGAGCATCCGCTCTCTGATTGTGCCCGCTTGGTATGTACCGAACCCGGAAGTCAAACCTCTCAAAGAAAAGGGACCACCGGATCTGGCGTTGGTTCAAATTCCGAGCGGTCTGCAGGCTTTCCAGATTCTTGTGGTCCGTCCGGACCTCGATTTGATGCCGCGCCCCCTCCAGATGATGTCTCCAAGCCTCGAACGCCGCCTTGATGGCCAGCAGCTCCTTCTCCCAGATGGTATAGTTGCGCTCCGAGGGGTTCAATTTCCGAGAGTGATACGCGCAAGGGAAAAGGGTACCGCTGGGCGTCGTTGCCTGGAGTAACACGGCCCCAATGGCAATGTCGGAGGCGTCCGCCTCCACGACAAACGGCCGTTGTGGGTCAGGATGCTTCAAGATGGGCTCCTTCATGAAGGCGTCCTTCAAAGCCTGGAACGCCTGTTGTTCTGGTGCGTTCCACTGGAACCGAGTCTTCTTCTGCAGGAGCCGGGTGAGGGGGGCTGTCAAGGCGGCAAAGCCAGGGATGAATGTTCGATAGTAGTTGGCAAATCCAAGAAGTTGCTGAACATCCTTCACGCGACGCGGGGGTTGCCAACTCTGCAACGACTCAACTTTACTCGGCTCCATGGCGATGTCCTCAGGAGAAATGCGGTGACCCAGGAAATCGATGGTCACCTGGTAGAACTGGCACTTCTCCAACTTGGCAAACATCCGATGTTCTCGGAGGCGCTGCAGGACCTGACGGAGATGCTGGTGATGCACTTCACGCGACGGGGAGTAGATCAGGATGTCGTCCAGGTAGATCACGACAAACTGGTCCAACAGATCCCGAAAGATGTCGTTCATAAAATGCTGAAACACAGCGGGGGCGTTGGTCAGGCCAAACGGCATCACCGTGTACTCAAAATGTCCATAGCGAGTACCAAACGCCGTCTTCCACTCATCACCCGGCCGAACTCTGACGAGGTTGTAAGCTCCACGCAGGTCCAGTTTCGTGAAGATCTTAGCCTCCCGGAGTCGGTCCAAGAGCTCGGGGATGAGGGGCAGCGGGTAACGGTTGCGCACCGTGATGGCGTTGAGTTTCCGGTAGTCACAGCAAAGTCGTAACTCGCCCGACTTCTTTTTGACGAAGAGCACGGGTGCAGACACTGGTGAGGACGAGGGCCGGATAAAACCGCGAGCCAAATTCTTTGCCAGGAAGTCCCGCAATGCAGCCAACTCGGGCTCCGACATGGAGTACAAACGCCCCACTGGGAGAGGCGCATCAGGGACTAAATCAATGGAGCAGTCATAGGGCCTGTGCGGGGGTAATTGATCCGCCTCTGACTCGCTGAACACATCAGCAAAGTCGGACAGTTCGGGAGGCAAGGAAACCCCTGGGGAACCTTCCACCTGGCCGGCACAGATATGGCGGGAGTGGTCCACGCACTGCAAGCTTGGAAAGGTGACCATGTTCTGAGACCAATAGATCTGTGGATCATGCGCCCGGAGCCACGCCAGTCCCAAGACCACGGGGAAGTGCAGATCCGAAGTGATGTAGAACTGGATGGCCTCCACATGGGAACTGATGGCCATACACACTGGTTGCGTGGCGGCCGTAATAGGCCCGGACAGGAGCACTCGACCATCGATAGTCTCCACTAACATGGGCGGATCCACCGGACACTGGGGAACAGCCCATTTGGCAACAAAGGCCGAGTCCATAAAGTTTGTGGTAGCCCCAGAGTCAATTAAGGCATGGACTGGAATCCCCTCTGGCTTGCCAGGAAGGATCAGACGTGCCTCCAAAATCAAATGCCGTGGAGGTTCACAGGCACCATCGGAACGGCGTCGCTTGGTGTGGTTGTTGGGGGTCGCCCGATCTATCACACCGTCTAGATCGGGCTCGGGGCGTTTCCTGACAGCAAAGTAGGGAACTTTCTCGGGGCAGGCTTGGTCACTGATGCCCGCTGACGCTTCTTTGGGCAAGAAGCAGCCAAATGTCCAGGGTCCCCACAGTAAAAACACAACCCCCCCCGATCGTCGTCTGTCCATTTCCGTCACCGATAGACGAGACCTGGCGGCACCCAGCTCCATTGGCTCCTCCCTTTGGACTGGGGGCTCACGCACAACAGGGACGGCAGGGGTCTGTGGGGTGGCACGGCGACTCTTTCACTGCTGCAGCCGGGCATCGATCCGCAGGCAAAGATGGATCAGCCCATTCAGGTCTGAGGGAATGTCCACGCGGGCCAGCTCATCCAACATCTCCTCCGACAATCCATCCTGGAAGCCATCCACGAGCGCAGCCTCATTCCAGGCGGAATCCTGGCTAAGCAGCCGGAAATCGCTGATATAGGCCTGTAGGGGGCGTTGACCCTGCCTCAGAGCTTTCAGGCGTCGGGTGGCAGTCTGCGTCTTAATTGGGTCCTCGTACATTAGGCGCATATGGTCACAAAACCCCCCAAAATTATCCAACAAAGGGCTAGGTTGTGCCAGCAGAGGCGTGCCCCAACGAGCTGCATCCCCCGAAAGAAGGCTTAACACGAATCCCACCTTATCCCGGTCAGTGGGGAAATCAGCTGCTCTCACGCTGATAAAAAGCTGGCATTGTCCCAGGAAGGCAGGAAACAGTTCTGGATCGCCAGCAAATTTATCTGGCATTGCTATCTGACATTTCCTCCTGGGTGGGGGTGCAGCATGTACCTGAGCTTGCAGTTGAGCCACCTGAGCTGCCAGCAAAGTGAGTTGCTGAGTGAGCTGAGCATTCTCGGCACGTAGCTGTTCCATCTTAGTAGTAAGTGGTGGGAGGCTGAAAGCAAACTGTTCTGAACCAGCCTGCTACCAGCCTTGCAGAAAGGCAACCCCTGTATAAACAGTAGAGACTGGAGAGCGTCTGAGGCTGGAAAGCGTCTGCCAAGATTTATTACACAAACAACAGAACAAGAAACCAAACACTGGAACTAGAATCCTCAAACGGAACGGTTGCTTTCAGCAACCAGCCCTTCCCCAAACACTCCTTTTATTTAGAGTTCAGGGCGTGGCCTCCCTGTGCCTCCTCCCGAGGAGTCCCACAGCCTTTCTCTGCTTGTTCCTGCTTGACTGCCTCCTGCGTCGGGCGTCCTTGAACAGGGCCAGCTGTGGGTCATCATCCTCCGCACTCTCGGGATCGCGCAGCTGAGAAGAGGGCCCTGGCTGGGGGCTCTGCGAAGCCTCCAAGCCGTCATCAGCAAGTTCGTCTTCAACACCCACCTCCTCCCCCTCATCTGAGTCATCCAAGACATCCGAGCCGGCTGCCGGACCCACAGGCTGGCCCTGAATCACAACATCGGCCTTGGCCTTCTCTAACTGATGTCGCACCAATCGATGGATCGCCTGTAACTCTGCCATGAAGTCGTTTGCTGCCGGCTCTGGTGAGTCCACGGGAGAAAGGGGGAAAAACCGGGGGTGATATCCCACATTGGCCAAGAACGGTGTCATCTGTGTGGAGGTGTGCTGCGAATTGTTAAATGCAAACTCAGCTATGGCCAGATAGTCCACCCAATTGTTTTGCTGCAGATTGACGTAGCAGCGCAGATATTGTTCCAGGATACCAATGACCTTCTCGGTTCCCCCGTCAGTTTGAGGATGATGCGCGGACGAGAGGCAAATCTTGATATCCAACGCATGCATCAACTCCTGCCAGAAGCGGGCTGTAAACTGGGCCCCCCTATCAGAGACGACTCTATCAGGGAGGCCGTGCAGCCGAAACACCTGCTGAATGAACATACGACTAGTGGCGCGGGCTGACGATAAGCCGCGACAGGGGATGAAGTGCGCCATCTTGGTCAGCATGTCCACCACCACATACACTGTCGTAAAACCAGAGGATGGGGGTAAATCCGTCAGAAAGTCCATGGACACAGCCCCCCAGGGTCTTTTCGGTGTTGGCAAAGGCTGCAGTAATCCAGGCGGGGCCCCTGTCGCTGACTTGGCCTGCCTGCATGGGATGCAGCAGGTAACATAGGACTCGACGTTGTGTCAGACTCGGGGCCACCAGAAGGTACGGGAGACCAGGTTCAGGGTCGTGACCATCCAAGGAGAATCTGGCCCCACCTCCTCCTTCCGCTGAGCCACCCACACCTCCTGCTGCTGTGCCTCCCGGATCTGAGCCCATATATCAACCGGCTCCCGCACCGCAGCAAAAGACTCGACGGGGATCACTGTCCTGGGCAGAAGCTTGTCTTCCACTTGGGAATATTCGGGCTTCCTGGACAGAGCATCCGCTCTTTGATTGTGCCCGCTAGGTATGTACCGAACTCGGAAGTCAAACCTTGCAAAGAAAAGAGACCACCGGATCTGGCGTTGGTTCAAATTTCGAGCGGTCTGCAGGCTTTCCAAATTCTTATGGTCCGTCCGGACCTCGATTTGATGCCGCGCTCGCTCCAGATGATGCCTCCAGGCCTCGAACGCCACTTTGATGCCCAGTAGCTCCTTCTCCCAGATTGTATAATTGCGCTCCGAAGGGCTCAGATTTCGTGAATGGTACGCGCAAGGGAAGAGGATACCGCTGGGCATCGTTGCCTGGAGTAACACCGCCCCAATGGCAATGTCGGAGGCGTCCGCCTCCACGACAAACGGCCGTTGCGGGTCAGGATGCTTCAAGATGGGCTCCTTCATGAAGGCTTCCTTCAAAGTCTGGAAAGCCTGTTGTTCTGGAGCGTTCCTGTTGTGATTCAGGGTCAGCCTGTGGGTTCGGCAGTTGGGTCGGACGACTCAGAGGAGAAGGAGGGGGGTGTTGAAGACCTTGCTGAGGGGGTTGAAGGTCTTGCTGATGATAGCCCTCAGCCAGGCCCCTCCCATTTGGTCACCACGGAGAGCCATCTGTGTGAACCTGACAGCGTGGATGAAGATGACCCACAGCTGGCCCTGTTCAAGGACGCCCGACGCAGGAGGCAGTCAATTAGGAGTAAACAGAGGAAGGCAATGGGGCTTCTCGGAAGGAGGCAGAGAGAAGCCACGCCCTGAACTCTATATAAGGGGACTGTCTGGGAGGGCTGGTTTGCTGAAGGCAACCGTTCGGATAGTTCATGTTTCTTAAAGCTCCGGTTTCTTGGTTTGTCTTGTTCCGTTTGTTTTTGTAGTAATAAATTTGGCAGGCATAATTCCAGCCTCTTGCCTTCTTGAAAAAGGGGTTGTCCCTGCCTTTTCTGCAGGGCCGGTAGCAGGCTGGTACAGAACAGTTCCACTGGAACCGAGTCTTCTTCTGCAGGAGCCGGGTGAGGGGGGGCTGTCAAGGCAGCAAACCCAGGGATGAAAGTTCGGTAATAGTTGGCGAACCCAAGAAGTTGCTGAACATCCTTCACGCGACGCGGGGGTTGCCAACTCTGCAAAGACTCAACCTTACTCGGCTCCATGGCGATGCCCTCAGGAGAAATGCGGTGACCCAGGAAATCGATGGTCACCCGGTAGAACTGGCACTTCTCCAACTTGGCAAACAGCCGATGTTCTCGGAGTCGCTGCAGGACCTGATGGAGATGCTGATGGTGCACCTCACGCGACGGGGAGTAGATCAGGATGTCATCCAAGCAGATCACGACAAACTGATCCAACAAATCCCGGAAAATGTCATTCATGAAATGCTGAAACACAGCGGGGGTGTTGGTCAGGCCAAACGGCATCACCGTGTACTCAAAATGTCCATAGCGAGTACCAAATGCCGTCTTCCACTCATCACCCGGCCGAACCCTGACGAGGTTGTAAGCTCCAAGCAGGTCCAGTTTCGTGAAGATCTTAGCCTCCCGGTGTCGGTCCAAGAATTCGGAGATGAGGGGCAGCAGGTAACGATTGTGCACCGTGATGGCGTTGAGTTTCTTATAATCGCAGCAAAGCCGCAATTCGCCCGACTTCTTTTTGACGAAGAGCACGGGTGCAGACACTGGGGAGGACGAGGGCCGGATGAAACCACGAGCCAAATTCTTCTCCAGAAAGTCCCGCAATGCAGCCAACTCGGGGTCTGACATGGAGTACAAACGCCCCACTGGGAGAGGCGCATCAGGGACTAAATCAATGGGGCAGTCATAGGGCCTGTGCGGGGGTAATTGATCCGCCTCTGTCTCGCTGAACACATCAGCAAAGTCGGACAGTTCGGGAGGCAAGGAAACCCCTGGGGAACCCTCCACCTGGCCGGCACAGATATGGCGTGAGTGGTCCACGCACTGCAAGCTTGGGAAGGTGACCAAGTTCTGTGACCAATAGATCTGTGGGTCATGCGCCCGGAGCCACGCCAGTCCCAAGACCACGGGGAAATGCAGATCTGAGGTGATATAGAACTGGATGGCCTCCACATGGGAACTGATGGCCATACATAAGGGTTGCGTGGCGGCCGTAATTGGCCCAGACAGGAGCACTCGACCATCGATAGTCTCCACTAACATGGGCGGATCCACCGGGCACTGGGGAACAGCCCATTTGGGGTTGGAGTCCATAAAATTTGTGGTGGCCCCAGAGTCAATTAAGGCATGGACTGGAATCCCCTCTGGCTTGCCAGGAAGGATCAGACGTGCCTCCAAAATCAGATGCTGTGGAAGTCCACAGGCAGCATCGGAAAGACATCGCTCAGTGTTGTTGTGGGACGCCCGATCTATCACACCGTCTAGATCGGGCTCGGGGCGTTTCCCGACAGAAAAGTAGGGGACTTTCTCGGGGCAGACTCGGTCACTGATGCCCGCTGTCGCTTCTTTGGGCAAAAAGCAGTCAAATGCCTAGGGTCCCCACAGTAAAAACACAACCCCCCCGATCGTCGTCTGTTCATTTCAGTCACCGATAGACGAGACCTGGCGGCACCCAGCTCCATTGGCTCCTCCCTTTGAACTGGGGGCTCACGCACAACAGGGGCTGCAGGGGTCTGTGGGGTGGCACGGCGACTCCTTCGCTGCTGCAACCAAGCATCGATCCACAGGCAGAGATGGATCAGCCCATTCAGGTCTGAGGGAATATCCACACGGGCCAGCTCATCCAAAATCTCCTCCGACAATCCATCCTGGAAGGCATCCACGAGCGCAGCCTCATTCCAGGCGGAATCCTGGCTAAGTAGCCGCAAATCGCTGATATAGCCCTGTAGGGGCGTTGACCCTGCCTCAGAGCTTTCAGGCGTCGAGTAGCAGTCTGCGTCTTAATAGGGTCCTCATACATCAGACACATATGATCACAAAACCCCACAAAGTTGTCCAACAATGGGTTAGGTTGAGCCAGCAGAGGCGTGCCCCAACGAGCTGCATCACCCGAAAGAAGGCTTAACACAAACCCCACCTTATCCCGGTCAGTGGGGAAATCAGCTGCTCTCACGCTGATAAAGAGCTGGCATTGTCCCAGGAAAGCAGGAAACAGTTCTGCATTGCCAGTAAATTTATCCGGCATTGCAACCTGGCATTTTCTCCTGGGTGGGGGTGATGGTGGGGGTGCAGCATGAACCTGAGCTTGCAGTTGAGCCACCTGAGCTGCCAGCAAAGTGAGTTGCTGGGTGAGCTGGGCATTCTCAGCACGTACCTGCTCCATAATATTAGTAAGGGGTGGGAGGCTGAAGGCAAACTGTTCTGTACCAGCCTGCTACCGGCCCTACAGAAAAGGCAGGGACAACCCCTTTACAAACAAGAGGCTGGAATTACGCCTGCCAAATTTATAGCTACAAAAACAAACAAGACACGAACCAAGAAACAGGAGCTTTAAGAAACACGAACTATCCAAGCGGTTGCCTTCAGCAAACCAGCCCTCCCCACACATTTCCCTTATATAGAGTTCAGGGCGTGGCTTCTCTCTGCCTCCTTCCGAGAAGCCCCATTGCCTTCCTCTGTTTACTCCTATTTGACTGCCTCCTGCGTCGGGCGTCCTTGAACAGGGCCAGCTGTGGGTCATCTTCATCCACGCTGTCAGGCTCACACAGCTGGGTCTCCATGGTGACCAAATGGGAGGGGCCTGGCTGAGGGCTCTCATCAGCAAGATCTTCAACCCTCTCAGCAAGGTCTTCAACACCCCCCTCCTCCTCCTCTGAGTCGTCCGACCCAACTGCCGAACCCACAGGCTGACCCTGAATCACAACACCATCCAGCTGCGGAGCTTGTCACTGGAGAGGGAATGATGGGACTTTCCATGGACTCACGCCTTGATTCCTTAAATCAGGAGGACTTGGCATGTTTGAGACCACTTCAGACTGGTATTTCTAGGTGACAGTTCTTTTCACCTGAACTCATTCTCCAGGAACAACAATAGCAAGAGACAGGTGGTAGGGCAGCCTGGGCCTGTACTGAGACAAAACCTGCGCCAGATTAAATATTGAGTAACTTTCTACTCTTCCTCATTGACATTCTTGAACCTTCATGTAACAAAAGCCTCCCATACATCCTTTGAAAGGGACAAAGACAGCTTTCCAATTGAGGCCTATATTGAAATGGCTTCACCGCCAAATTTTCTAAAGCTTTTAATTTACTTATTTTTATCACAGATTTGTTTAACTAAAATATAAATACAACCATACTTGTTTTTTTTAATAGTTGCGTCACAGTTTCTGTTGTAGGAATGAGAGAAACTGTGAACGAAGAATGGAATGACAAATATCATACAGATATTTTCACTTTTTCAGCACAATTTGAAATTCACATTCTTCATGGCAAAAATCCCCGAAGTTTCTGATAAAGCAAACCAGTCTTTCATTTATTACACATCCTATGAGGTGTTGAGTGTTCATTGCTTAGTATCATCAGCATTGATCCCTTGCTACCCACTGTTAGTGGCTGCTTCAGTGTTCTAGCTATTGTTTTTTTTCTTTGTTTCTGCCTTTTCAACATCCATCTCCCATCCTGCAACATCCACCTCTCACTTTCTTCTACTTCCCATGTTTCTCTCTCTCCATATTTCTATAGTACATTCTTGTACATTCTAAGGCTTGTGTTAAGGCATACAATTCACACGTTTGAGCTGACCCCATTAGTGGCAGTCTCCCTGCTTCCAACAATTTTAATGCATGCAATTCAAAAGTTTGTAAACCAACTTACAAACAACTTTCCTGTTTCTTCCTTCTATTATCCATTCCTTCACTTCTCTTCTGCCACTCTGGCCTAACTTCTGTCTTTTCTTCATCTTCTGTCAACTTGACATGAGCCAACTCCTTCCCTTTACTACTAATCAATAGTCTTAATTTCCCTTCTCCGAAAGTATTCAAGAATCCATAAACATACTTCGAGTCAGAGTAAATATTCTGCTTCTCCCTTATTAACAACTTCAGAGCCTCATGTAAGGCATAAAATCCATAGGATAGTGCTGACCAAGGGAGGGAAATCTCCCAGCTTCCACTCACATTTTCTTCCTCCCCATCTACTATCGCACCTTCATTAAGTCCCTATTTTTCTTTTTCTTTTCTGTTTCCCAACTACTTTGCTATGAACAAGTGGTTACCTCCTTTCGGCTTTCTGATTAAAAATTGCCCACACTTAACAACAAAACATCTCAGATGTCAACTTTAGACAAAAATGCCATTGGCCGCCTCTTTTCCTAACAGGTTTCCATACAAATCGTTAGTTAAAACAACATGGCTATTCACAATCCTAAAAATCTTCTCAACTCCTGTCCTGTTCCAAACAAGGACAGAACCACAAGTCCCCCAATTCTCCCAGATATTACCCTCCATCAAAGTGTCTTGCACAGACACAAAAACATAAAAAATAACAAAAAAACCAACTCCACAAAAGATAAACAATGAAATGTTCTGAGCCACTGAAACAGTTTTATATCAAACTCTAGTATTGCTTTTAATATAAAGTGAGTCAAATTCCAAGTTAATCAGATTCCATTCAGATGGAAACAAATTTCCATTAAGTAGGTTGAAACCTACAAATCTAAACAAAACAATGCAGAGTAATTTCTTTTAAAACTCAAAGATTTTTTTTAAATGTCCAACAATTACTGTCTCCTCTTTCCAGGAAAAAAAATTGCAAGCTGAAACTGCAAGAGAGGGCATTATATTTCACATCCACCTCCCTTCCTCAGACCAGAATTCTAAGCAGAGGGAAAAAAAAACAGTTAAAACGATCAGGCTTCCACCCCTTATTCTGGCTGTCTCTCTCACTCTTAAAGTAATACAGTGGTGGCGGGGAGAGAAAGAGACAGGAAAAAAAATAAAAGAAATTTTACAAAAATCTCACCACTAAAAAAAAATAGTTTGCTCTCCTTTGCATGCATTTTCCACCTCTAAGAGGTGAAAGAGGTATCTCTCACTCTTGAAGTAATACAGCGGTGGAGGGGGGAGAAAGAGACTGGAGGGGAGGAAGGTAAAAAAAAATACAAAAATCTGACCACTAAAAAAAATAGTTTGCTCTCCTTCGCATGCATTTTCCATAAATTCTCTCACACATTCTCCATGGAACTCTGCACATGCAGACACATGCTATTGCTTTTCCATTTACTGTTACAACAATAAAATCTGCAATTTACTGTTCCTTTCACAGCCTGGGACGGTGTGGGTGGTGGGTGGGTGGTGGGTGGGATTGGAGGCTAACACACCATTCTAACTGTTTGCATAAACAATTTCACATACAAACATTTCATTTCATACTTTCTCCAGGTAAACCATACATTTTTAAATAAGGCCTTTTTGTTTGGTGTTATCAGAGAGGATTTTGACCCTCTTCCAAGTCTTGGAAATAACACAGAACAACACAGACAGACATATATACACAGATACTAGTAAAACAACATTCATTTAGACATATGGCTTGTCCTGCAAGAAGCGAGAAAAATCATGAGGTGATTTCAACCAAACATGGTTTTTATAGGGCCCTTTAACCTTCTCCTATTTTTCTCACCATTCCAAGTCCAAGCTTAATGTTCCAAATGTCCAAATATATATAAAACAAAACAAAACAAAAACACACACATCAATTTGGGGTTTGAAGACAAAACAGGCCTCCCCTTTTAATTAAAAGGAGGAGAATATTTATGGTTAGTTCCAATTTATCCCACCAACTTCAAAAGACAGTGGGGAAAGACTAAATGGAATATTGAACCTGGGGTCGTTTGCAGGTGTGAAGAGGTAGGGGAAAAGTAGCAGCCTCCTCTCCTCACCTCTGACAAAAGGGAATTGAATAGTCCAAAGAGCCAGATTAAAAGAAAAAGAGAGAGAAAAAAAACTTGCTTTCATTTCCTTGAATCTTCTTTTCTTTTCTTCCGTGGCTTTATCTGTTATCAGATAAACTAGCCAACCGGAGGTTTACAAAGTTTTTCAAAGTTGCCTTCTTGAAGATGATGCTTACTGCTATACAGCAACAAAAAAAGCACCACCAGACATTGTCTGACAGGGTTAAACTTAACAGCCACTTGAGGTTTCAAAACCTCCGAATTGTTCAAAACATGTTGCAGAGGAGTATATTTTGATTTATTTCTTTAAATTACTCTGACGATTCTCCATATTTTTTTTTCTTTTTTCTTTTCAAGATATTTTCTCAGCTTCCTCCATTTTCACTTAGTTAATTTGTAATTTAGTAATTAATTTTTCCTCTGGAGGACTAGTCGGGGAGATCAGCCCCCTATCTTATTTCAAAATTACCAAAACCCCTGCAAAAAAAATTATATTCCAATTCAATTACTTTCCTTAAATCAGTCTCTATCCTGTATTAGAAGACAGTTTCTTGACTTCCTCTTTTCTTACTCATTTCTTCATTTACTTCTTTATGCTTCATTTATTTCTTTATTTATTTATTATGCTTATCTCTAGAGGACAAGTTGGAGTGATCAACTGCCTGTCTTATTCCAGGATTACCAAATTCTGACGATTCCCCATATTTTTTTCTTTTTTCTTCAAGATAGTTTCTCGGCTTCCTCCATTTTCGCTTTGTTAATTTGTAATTTAGTAATTAATTTTTCTCTGGAGGATTAGTCGAGGAGATCAGCCCCTTATCTTATTTCAAAATTACCAAAACCTCTGCAAAAAAATTACATTCCAATTTAATTACTTTCCTTAAATCACTCTCTATCCTGTATTAGAAGACAGTTTCTCGGCTTCCTCTTTTCTTACTCATTTCTTCATTTACTTCTTTATGCTTCATTTATTTTATTATTATTATTAATTTTTATTGAAAAGTTTTACAATACATTTTTAAATAGAAAAAACTCCCTCCTCCCCCTCCCCTCTCCCCAACCCTCCCCTCCCCTCCCCTCCACCCTCCCCGACTTCCCAGAGCTGAATACAGGGTATAGACTTACAAACATAAGCTAAAATATGCTAACAACAAAAATAAAACATTAAATTCTATCGCACTTTAACTCTCCATAGTCATAATTATATTACTAACAAATAACAAATAACTAATAATACATCATATAAAACCACTACTTATTCAAATGCTAAATGAAACTTTTTAGTCCCATATTTATTCTGAATATATTCAATCCATCTTCTCCATTCCACAATATATCTCTGTTGCGATTGTTCTTTCAAATATGCTGAAATCTTTGCCATTTCCGCCAGGTTTGAAACTTTCAAAGTCCACTCTTCTATAGTTGGCAGTTCCTCCTTCTTCCAATATTGCGCTACCAAAAGTCTTGCTGCCGTAATTAAATTCAACATCAATTTAGTATTTATAACAGTACAATCTGTAATAATACCCAACAGAAATAACTGTGGAGAAAACCTTATCTTTTTCTTAAATATCTTCTGCTTGTTCCACCAAATTTTAATCCAAAAAGCTTTGACTTTTTTACAAGTCCACCATATATGATAATACGTTGCATCATCACGACCACACCTCCAACATTTAGGCTGACAGTTCGGATACATACTTGCTAATTTTTTAGGATCTAAATGCCATCTATAAAACATTTTATAAAAATTCTCTCTTAAATTTTAAGCCTGTGTAAATTTTACATTTCTAACCCATATCTTTTCCCAGATATCCATTGTTATGACCTCCTGAAAATTCTGGGCCCATTTTATCATACAGTCTTTAACAAGTTCCGTTTCTGAGTCTATTTCTATCAATGCATTGTATATCCTTCTTATATGTGCTTGACCTTGATCTCTAATTTGTTTTACCAAATTTTCATCAGTTATCGAAATACCAACTTTCTGATCTTCCTTCCATCTAGCTTGTAACTGCCCATACTGGAACCAAGTTTGTACTATTTTCCCTTCTTTTAAAATATTATGTGGCTTCAATTGCCATACATTCCTTTCCATCCTAAGACCTTCGCTCCTTCCGACGCGATCTGAAGACTTATTTGTTCGAACAAGCCGGCCTGGCCTGATGGGGTATGGGTTGGGATTTTATTGTTGTTTTAAATATATTTACTTATTGTTGTAGCTTGGGCATTTCGTTTAATTCTTTTTTAACTTTTGTATTTTTGTACTTTTATATGTTTGCCCTGTTCGCCACCCTGAGTCCTTCGGGAGAAGGGCGGTATACAAATAAAATTATTATTATTATTATTATTTTATATGTAGTCACATCATGTTTAAATCCCACATTTATATTTTCTATTGCCTGTTTAGGTATTGCCCAAATTGGTATTTTATAATTTAACTTATATCGATATTTTTTCCAAACTCGCAACAGAGCATACCTTAATACATGTGTCTTAAAAACATTATCCACCTTCTTATCATACAATAAATATGCATGCCAACCAAATAACAAATCACAACCCTCAATATTCAATAATCTCCCTTGTGTTAAATTAAACCAGTCACTAATTGATGATAAAGCAGCAGCCTCATAATATAATTTAAAATTGGGCATTTTAAGACCACCTCTTTCACGTACATCTTGCATTATCTTAAATTTTACTCTTGGTCTTTTCCCTGCCCAAACAAATTTATTAATACCTTTCTGCCATTCCTCCAAGTTTGAATCCTTTTTAAGTATAGGTATCATTTGAAACAAAAATAAAAACTTTGGCAAAACATTCATTTTCACTGCTGCAATTCTTCCCAATAAAGATAATTGTAATTTTTTCCAACTATCTAACTCTTTTTGTATTTTTAACCATAACAATTCATAATTATTTTTATATAATTTCACATTTGAAGCTGAAAGATATACCCCCAAATATTTAGTCTTTTTAACTATTTCAAATCCAGTTAGTTCTTCTAAAACAACTTTTTGTTCTGTAGCCATATTTTTAGACAATATTTTAGTTTTTTGCGTATTTATCTTAAATCCAGAAACTTTTCCATATAACAATATTATCTCCATCAAATCTACAACTGAGTAAGTCGGTTGACTTAATGTAATAACCAAGTCATCCGCAAACGCTCTCAATCTATAATCTTGACCTCTTATTTTAATTCCTTTAATTTTATTTGAGTCTCTTATCTTAATCAATAATATTTCCAATGTTAAAACAAACAAGAAAGGTGACAACGGACACCCCTGTCTTGTCCCCTTTTCAATGTTACATGCTTCTGTCAAACTACCATTAATTATTATTTGAGCTGTTTGCTTCTCATATATTGCCCTAATAGGTTGCAAAAAGTTATCCCCAAACTCCATTTTCTCCAGTACCTTAAATAAAAATTGCCAGTCCAATTGATCAAAAGCTTTTTCAGCATCAAAAAAAATCAGTGAAGCAGAGACCTGGTTATTTCTTTCCAAAAATTCCAATATGTCTCACATTATTTTTCATTTGTCTACCACTTATAAATCCTGTTTGGTCACTATGAATCATTTGCTGCATTACCTTCATTAATCTATTTGCTAAAAATTTTCTAAATATCTTGTAATCAGTATTTAAGAGCGATATTGGCCTATAATTTTTGGTTTGGGTAAGATCTTGATCTTCCTTCAGAATCAGCGATATAAAAGCTGTTTTCCATGATGGAGGCACTTCTCTGGATTGAATTGTTCTAAATAATTCTTTTAAAGGTTCCACCATTTCTAACTGTAAATCTTTATAATAAACGGCCGTCAAGCCATCTGTTCCTGGTGCTTTCCCCACCTTTAATTGTTTAATTGCTAAAATAATTTCTTTAGCATTTATCAGTTGATTCATCCATTCCCTTTGCTCTTGTGTAAGAACAGGGATATTCACTTCCTGTAAATATCTATCTATATCTATACCTTGAATCTTATCCCTAACATATAACTTAGAATAGAATTCAACAAAAGCCTTTTTAATAAGATTTTGCTGAAACACTTCCTTTCCCTTATGTACTATTCTATCTATGTTCCGTGACCTTTGTTTCTTCCTTAACAAATAAGCTAACCACCTACCCGGCTTATTAGCATTACAAAAAGTATTATGTTTAACATACCGTAGGTTGGTTGCCACTTGATCTGCCATCAACATATTAAACTGACCTCTTAACAAAGTAATTGCTTCTTTGATCCTCTTATCAGATGGATTCAAAATTAGAGCCTTCTCTTTCCTCTTAATTTCCTCCTCTAACTCTTTTCGCTTATATTCCAATATACGCCTATATTTATTATTCAAATATATTAACACTCCTCTCATATAAGCTTTACTTGCATCCCAAACCATTTCAATAGAAGTACCCTTATACATATTTGTATCAAAAAATTCTTTCATCTGTTTTTTACATTCTTCCACATTTTCTAAATATCTAAACAGATTTTCATTCAAACTCCAAGACCTCTTCTCTCCACTCCCTTTTTCCAATTCCAACCATACTGGACTATGATCTGATAAAGTTCTTGGACATATCTTAATCTTCTTAATCCTAGAAAAAAAATCATTAGCAGTTAATACAAAGTCAATCCTGGAAAAGGATTGATGTCTATCAGAAAAAAAGGTAAAATCTTTTTCTTCCAAATTTCTTTCTCTCCAAACATCTCTCAATTCCAAGTCATCTTTCATCTCAAAAAAAAAAAAAGATTTAGGCAATCTAGCATGATTTGGTATGCTTTTGAAAAGACCTTTTTTGTCTTTCTGTGTGTCCAGGACACCATTCCAATCTCCCATCAAAATACATGCTTTATAATCCCATTGAATTATCTTACTATGTAAAAGTTTATAAAATTCTCCTTGCTGTTGATTAGGAGTATATAATCCAACCAAAAGTATTTGCTTGCCTTCTATTAAAAGTTCA
Source organism: Vipera ursinii (assembly GCF_947247035.1). Classification (NCBI taxonomy): domain Eukaryota; kingdom Metazoa; phylum Chordata; class Lepidosauria; order Squamata; family Viperidae; genus Vipera; species Vipera ursinii. The sequence goes on from NC_139522.1 coordinate 34,285,515, forward strand.
ATTATAATATATCTTCCTTGTTTATCTGTTTCAATTAAATTAGCTTTTAAATTCTTCTTCACGTAAATGACTACTCCATTTTTCTTATCTGGAGCAGACGCACTAAACTGTATACCCAATCTAGAGTTTATCAGATATTTTTGATCAACTGCACGAATATTCGTTTCTTGTAAACAAATAACTTCATTTTTAAATTGTTTCAAATACTGAAAAACTTTCTTTCTCTTGTGTGGGGAATTTAATCCATTAACATTCCAGGTTAGAAACTTTGTCGCCATCTTTTGCGACCTGAAGCTTTCGGAGCGCCTCTTGCAGAACCACCTGGACCTGCCTCTTCGGTCTCGCTTCACTATAAGTAAATTCTTGAGATATGATTGCAGCTTTTTGTTGTTCTTGTTCTTGTCTCATTCGTCTAATTGCAGCCCTTGCCATTCTTTGTTCTTTAACCTCTTCTGTCGACATCTGGGGCTGCTCAACTTCTACAATTAGCTGAGATTCTTTAACCATCTGTGAAGTAACTCCTTCATCTCCTTGTTTAGTCTCCACTTGAGTCTGACACTCTCCTTCTTCCTTTCTTCCTTTGAATTCTGGAGATGGTGAAGGACCGGCCTTCAATATGTTAGAATAAAAATTTCGTGCCTTCAAAACTGTATTAAGACGATATCTCGTACCAGCATAATTCACCACCAAGCCTACTGGTATCTCCCATCTAAACTGAAGCTGCCGTTTCTTTAATTCATCTGCCAAAAAAGCAAATTCTTTTCTTTTCCTTAAAATTCTTGGAGGAATCTCTTTCAGAAGTAAAACTTCTTGCTCAGCAACTTTAAATATATTATTATAAAAGGCTTGGATAATCACATTTCTGATCGATCTCTTTATAAAATAGACCACCACATCTCTAGGTAATTTTCTTTGTCTGGCAATCCAAGAATTAACACGAAATATTTTGTCTATATCCCCCATAATATCTTCCGCTTGACGCTCCAAGATCGGTTCAAGGGCTTGTGCCAATAACTCTTTCAAATTTTCCTTTGGGTCCTCTTTCAATCCTCTAATCCTCAAAGCAAACTCCATATCTCTATATTGTATCATGACTACATCATCATCAATCTTTTCCATCTTATTTTCCGCTTCCAACATTTTAGCATCCAATCTCAAATTATTTTGATTCAGCTCTTCCACACGATCATCCAGGCACTCAATACAGACTGCAAGCCCCTGAAATTCAGCTAAAATGTCTGCTCTTATTTCAGTATTCTTCTCCTCAATAAGTTCAGCTATTTGCTGGGATTGTATTTTTAAAGCATCTTGTAAATCTTTTAATGTTAATGTGGGTGCGGGTGCCACAGGAGGAGGCATCAAAGCCTGTAATGAAGAATGCTGAACTGGTGAAGCACCAGCACTTCTAGGAACAGAAGCTTTGGTTGGTTTAGAAGTCATCTTAACACCCAATTAATTTCCGTTGCGCACTTTCACTTTCCACATCACTTGCAACTTTTTTTTTTCAAAGTAAACCAGAGTTAAAGTTCAAATACTTGCTGTTTCAATATTGTCCTGCACAGCTCTGCCTGCATCCAAGTAATCCAAAGTTAATTGTTGATTGCAGGGATGGTTGCAGCATCCTGCTCCGCTCCAAAGCCTTGGAGCAGAGGAGTCCCCGAGTCTGGAGAGGGTTTCCGAGCCGCAAAACAGCTGATCATCGCTGTTTTAGCGGTTCCACGGAAAGCAACGGGGCTGACGGCCAAAACGGCTGCCATCGATGGAGCCTTGCCACCCAGAAGTCCCCCACCTCCTTCTTTTAAACTCACTGTTTGTAGCACTTCCCAGCAAGCTCTGGGTGGAAATAATGGTGGAAATAATGATGGATCAAAAACAGATACTGATGGTAGCAATATATGCACCAAATGATAAACAAGAACAATTTTAGCAAAAACTATATAAAAAATGCTAGATTTAAACTATCAAAATCTTTGTATAATGGGAGACTTTAACGCAATAACAGATGGAACTTTGGACTACAAAAGCAGCAAACAAAGGAGAAAAGGAGGAAATATATTACTTAAAGTGTTTTAAAAAATGACAGAAGAACTCTGTATCCAAGATATATGGAGAGAAAAAAATCCAAAGAAATTACAATATACATTTTACTCAAATAGACATAAATTATGGTCTAGAATTGATATGATATGGACATCTTTGGAACTTAATACGATGATACAAGAAATTGAGATAGAAACTAATATTTGGGCAGATCATAACCCAATAAAAATGACTTGGAGAGGAACTAAGAAAAAATTAAGATGGTCCTTGAATAAATCTATATTGAAAGAAAAAGAATTTTTACAACTAGAGACAAAGGAAATGGATTTTTTCTTCAAAATAAACAAGAAAGAAGAAACATTGCGTCAAAATGTGTGGGATACGGCTAAAGCATATTTCAGAGGGTTGGCTATAACCTATACCGCTAAAAAGAATAAAGAAAAGAAACAACAACAGTTAAAGTTGAAGGAAGAATTCAGAAAGTTAGAATCAGAATTACAAATACATCCACAAAAGAAAATACTTAAGAAACAAATGGAGATAATAAAACATAAATTAAATTTAGCCGAGACAGAAATGATGGCTAAACAGATTAAAAGGGCTAAACAGAACTTCTTTGAAAATGCCAACAAGCTGGGGAGATGGTTAGCATATAGACTGAAAAAATAAAAAGAGAATTACAGTTTCAAAATGATACAATTAAAAATATATATTAAAGATTATTATGAGATACTTTATAAGGCAGAAGAAATTCCAAAAGAAAAAATACAGCAGTACTTAAAAAAAGCAGATTTACCAAAAATTCCAGAGAATATTTGAAACATATTAAATGGAAAAATATCAATGATGGAGATTATAGAGGCTATTAAAAGGGGGGGAAAGGACAAGACTCCTGGCCCAGATGGATTACCTGCAGAGTTTTATAAATCACTACAAGATGTATTAAGTCCGATCCTGAAAGAACTGTGTAATGAAATTCTCCTGGAGGCTAAAATACCAAATACATGGACTGAAGCCAATATTGCTTTAAAACCTAAAGAAGACTCTGATTTAATGCAAATAAAAAAATATAGACCAATGTCACTATTAAATGTAGATTACAAAATCTTTGCTTTAATACTGGCAAAAAGACTAAAGAAATTTTTGATCAAATTTATACATACAGACCAAAATGGTTTCCTACCTAATAGATAAAAAATAATTTAAGAATGATTCTTGATGTGTTAAAGTATTACGAAATTCATCCACGGAAACAGATGGCTTTAATATTCCTTGATGCACAGAAAGCATTTGACGACGTAAATTGGCAATTTATGTTTCAGCAATTGGCAGAAATGGACTTTGGAAAAAACTTTATAAATGTTGAAGGGATTTTATTATGTTTAAGGTTGATGTTAGTAATATTGATATTAGTAGTGATACTTTGTAATCATCTTTGTTTATGTGCAAGCAGCTTTGTAGGTGCTTTATATTGGGAAATTAGTTATATAAAAGCAAATGTTTCATGCTTTAGGTACAGGGGATTGCTTACATGAAAAGAGCATGGAGAGCGGAGGGGGAAAAGGAGTTATGGTGGAGCCTGGGTTATTGTATATGAGTCATCATCTAGGAATTATTTTTCTGTACCTTTTGGTTCTTAGTACCAAGACCATATCTCTTTGTTCTGGAAAGGTATAAAAGGTGGAAGACATCTTTCCTGGTTGTTGCCTTCATCTCTCTAACAGCCATGAAGAGAGATGTGTGGCCACCCAACTCTATTTTGATCAAAATAAAAGTTTTTTGCTTGCTGAAACCTTGGCTCAGGAGTTTCTTTTGGCTCTTTTAAATTCCTGAGTAATTCTGGGGCAATTGTGAAGCTAAGTGTAAAACCTTACATCCTGGCGCCCAAACGTGGGGGAAAGCTTCAAAGGCTTCCCCCACATCTGGAGATCCCTGTTAGGGTCCCAGTGAGCCTTCATTTCTCAGCGGGAGGAAACAGACAGTGAATGAAGCATGAGTCTAATAGCGCTCCCAGATGTTTGACCTGGAAGACTCCTGTCCTTCATTGTCGCCAGTGGATCCGTGTCTGAGGAACCTGAACACCCGAATTCAACGAGGTTTCACGCTTCTCTACTGATGGGAGAAATTGCAACAGGCGCCTTTGTTGAGTAAAAGAGATAAAAAAAAGCTTTGGTAATCCTAGAAAAAGAGAGGAGGTTGATCACTCCGACTTTGTCCTCTAGAGATAAGCATATCCGAACTGTCAGTCTAAATGTTGGAGGTGTGGTTGTGAGGATGCAACGTATTTTCATATATGGTGGATTTGTAAAAAAGTCAAAGCTTTTTGGATTAAAATTTGGTGGAATATGCAAAAGATATTTAAGAAAAAGATAAGGTTTTCTCCGCAGTTGTTTTTGTTGGGTATTATTACAGACTTTACTGTTATAGACACTAAATTGAGGTTGAATCTAATTACGGCAGCAAGACTTTTAGTAGCGCAATATTGGAAGAAGGAGGAACTGCTGACTATAGAAGAGTGGACTTCGAAAGTTTCTAACTTGGCGGAAATGGCAAAGATTTCAGCATATTTGAAAGAACAATTGCAACAGAGATATATTGTGGAATGGAGAAGATGGATTGAATATATTCAGAATAAATATGGGACTAAAAAGTTTCATTTAGCATTTGAATAAGTAGTGGTTTTATATGATGTATTATTAGTTATTTGTTATTTGTTAGTAATATAATTATGACTATGGAGAGTTAAAGTGCGATAGAATTTAATGTTTTATTTTTGTTGTTAGCATATTTTAGCTTATGTTTGTAAGTCTATACCCTGTATTCAGCTCTGGGAAGTCAGGGAGGGTGGAGGGAAGGGGAGGGGAGGGTTGGGGAGAGGGGAGGGGGAGGAGGGAGTTTTTTCTATTTAAAAATGTATTGTAAAACTTTTCAATAAAAAATAATAATAATAATAAAATAAATGAAGCATAAAGAAGTAAATGAAGAAATGAGTAAGAAAAGAGGAAGCCGAGAAACTGTCTTCTAATACAGGATAGAGAGTGATTTAAGGAAAGTAATTAAATTGGAATGTAATTTTTTTGCAGAGGTTTTGGTAATTTTGAAATAAGATAAGGGGCTGATCTCCTCGACTAATCCTCCAGAGAAAAATTAATTACTAAATAACAAATTAACGAAGCGAAAATGGAGGAAGCCGAGAAACTATCTTGAAGAAAAAAGAAAAAAATATGGGGAATCGTCAGAATTTGGTAATCCTGGAATAAGACAGGCAGTTGATCACTCCAACTTGTCCTCTAGAGATAAGCATAATAAATAAATAAAGAAATAAATGAAGCATAAAGAAGTAAATGAAGAAATGAGTAAGAAAAGAGGAAGTCAAGAAACTGTCTTCTAATACAGGATAGAGACTGATTTAAGGAAAGTAATTGAATTGGAATATAATTTTTTTTGCAGGGGTTTTGGTAATTTTGAAATAAGATAGGGGGCTGATCTCCCCGACTAGACCTCCAGAGGAAAAATTAATTACTAAATTACAAATTAACTAAGTGAAAATGGAGGAAGCTGAGAAAATATCTTGAAAAGAAAAAAGAAAAAAATATGGAGAATCGTCAGAGTAATTTAAAGAAATAAATCAAAATGTACTCCTCTGCAACATGTTTTGAACAATTCGGAGGTTTTGAAACCTCAAGTGGCTATTAAGTTTAACCCTGTCAGACAATGTCTGGTGGTGCTTTTTTTGTTGCTGTATAGCAGTAAGCATTATCTTCAAGAAGGCAACTTTGAAAAACTTTGTAAACCTCCGGTTGGCTAGTTTATCTGATAACAGATAAAGCCACGGAAGAAAAGAAAAGAAGATTCAAGGAAATGAAAGCAAGTTTTTTCCTCTCTCTTTTTCTTTTAATCTGGCTCTTTGGACTATTCAATTCCCTTTTGTCAGAGGTGAGGAGAGGAGGCTGCTACTTTTCCCCTACCTCTTCACACCTGCAAACGACCCCAGGTTCAATATTCCATTTAGTCTTTCCCCACTGTCTTTTGAAGTTGGTGGGATAAATTGGAACTAACCATAAATATTCTCCTCCTTTTAATTAAAAGGGGAGGCCTGTTTTGTCTTCAAACCCCAAATTGATGTGTGTGTTTTTGTTTTGTTTTGTTTTATATATATTTGGACATTTGGAACATTAAGCTTGGACTTGGAATGGTGAGAAAAATAGGAGAAGGTTAAAGGGCCCTATAAAAACCATGTTTGGTTGAAATCACCTCATGATTTTTCTCGCTTCTTGCAGGACAAGCCATATGTCTAAATGAATGTTGTTTTACTAGTATCTGTGTATATATGTCTGTCTGTGTTGTTCTGTGTTATTTCCAAGACTTGGAAGAGGGTCAAAATCCTCTCTGATAACACCAAACAAAAAGGCCTTATATAAAAATGTATGGTTTACCTGGAGAAAGTATGAAATGAAATGTTTGTATGTGAAATTGTTTATGCAAGCAGTTAGAATGGTGTGTTAGCCTCCAATCCCACCCACCACCCACCCACCACCCACACCGTCCCAGGCTGTGAAAGGAACAGTAAATTGCAGATTTTATTGTTGTAACAGTAAATGGAAAAGCAATAGCAAGTGTCTGCATGTGCAGAGTTCCATGGAGAATGTGTGAGAGAATTTATGGAAAATGCATGCGAAGGAGAGCAAACTATTTTTTTTAGTGGTCAGATTTTTGTATTTTTTTTTACCTTCCTCCCCTCCAGTCTCTTTCTCCCCCCTCCACCGCTGTATTACTTCAAGAGTGAGAGATACCTCTTTCACCTCTTAGAGGTGAAAACAACTGCCTAATGTGTAATCAGCCCAGGTTCGAATCTCAGAAGGGTATGGCTGACCAATATGAGCCGTCACCGGTGTGACTACTGCCTGTCGATGGCCTTCAGGATAGGCTGACACAGAAAATAAAGATTTGTCCCATGTTTGGGGCCTAGCAAGGTAATCTAAAAAAATAGCTAACAAGCATTTGACATATATATCTCCCCTTGCTTCTCAGCTAGGAAAGCGAGAGAGATCCTGTGGCTTAGAGGTGAAAACAACTGCCTAATGTGTAATCAGCCCAGGTTCGAATCTCAGAAGTGTATGGCTGACTGATGAAAACTAATAAGTTTGAAATGCATATCAGTCTCCCTTAATTCTTTGTTAGCAATTTAAAATTTACACAAATATGAGCCGTCACCGGTGTGACTACTGCCTGTCGATGACCTTCAGCATAGGCTGACACAGGAAATAAAGATTTTGTTAGATGTTTAGTGCCAGCCATTGGCAGTTCCCCAAAAGGGTCATCAGATGGAGGCAAAGAGGCTTCTTTGCTTCCACTGATGAGCCAAGGGTCTCGGACCCGACAGACTCATTGGTGAGAGAGTTTTATGGTCAGGGAGGGACCAAGACCCCCCCATAAATACCTCTGCACGAGGGGCTGCTCTTTGTTCTAGTTTCTAGTTTCTAGTTCTCATTCTAACTTCTACCTCTACTCCTAGCTCTTAGTCCTTCTCTTGTTTTTAGTTACGTAATGCTAGCTTGTTTTTTTTTATTTCTCTCTCACATGCAGGCATGAATGCTTTCATGCCAAGTATTTCTTTCTCTTTGATCTATCATTGAATAAAGCTAATATGATTGCATCTCTGCGTGATGCCTTTACTTGGAAGCACCTTTAACGATTCATCGTGAGATCACCTCACAAGTTGGTAGCCAGAGGATGGTTTAAAGGAATGCTTCCAAGCCAGCCAGGATCTATCCAACAAGATGTCTGGAAAACCCGGCTCAAATCCATTTATAACAGATGGCAGGATTTCTCCTATCGTGACCAGAAGTCATCGATCACAGACGGCATCCCTGCCTACATCCAAGTCTTCAGTTCCTGAAGCAACCTCAGCTGCAGATGAAAGCACAAATGGCCTTCATCCCGTCAGAGGATCCAGCAGAGCGTCTAGGACCCCTTCACATGTCTCTTTACAACTGAACGCCACAGAGGAGAGCATAGAAGGCTTGCAGACTGCCCAAGACTGCTCAGATGCTGCAGAGACGGACCTGGCTGAAACCAAACGCCGCGTGAGTAAGCTGACTGCACAGGAACGTGAAGAGCTGCTTAAAGAGATCTTTGCAATGCAGGGGAGGGGGAAGGCAGCCCAGGAAACCGCGCAGGAAGCCTCCGAACACGTGGTGAGTCTTTCCCTAGAGACCACGAGACCTCCAAATATGGCGCCCGCCTCCCTTAGTGACCCTGGGACCCCAGGGCTTTTGGCGCGAACCCCCCCACCCAGCTGTGAGCTACAGCTTCCTGGGGCAAGCAGAAACAAGATGGCTCCGCCCACATGGTCTGGCACAGGAAACAAGATGGCGGCCCCCTGTAACCCCACACGGTCTAACAAAGACAACCCTTTTTTAAGCCTGGAAAGCCAGCAGTCTCTGGCATCCAGCAGAAATGGCATGCAATCCCTGGCATCCAGCAGAAATGGCATGCAAATTCCTGGGCTCTCCCCACCACAAAGCCTAAAGTCCTATGATGGCGATGAGATCTGCCCAGCCGATACTAATACAAATACAAATGCAATTAAAACGGCCATCCAAGTCCTGACTACGGCCCTGGGGGCCAAGCAGACGTCGGGGGTGCCCACCCCCCCCAAGGCCTCCCATCCTCTCCCCAGGGCCCAACTGCCGGGGGGAATCCAGCCTGCAGCCTCCCAACAATCAACCCCCACGGCCTCCCACCTTCTCTTCAGGTCTTCAGGACCAGCCAGGCAAACCAGGCAATGATGAAAATCCATGTGGTTGCAATTCTCGGGAGGATTCATTGCAGCAACTCCGACCTGGCAAATCTGGGCTCCGCCCCCCCCAATGCCTCATGGGAAGAAGGGAGAAATCCTGAACAACGCCCTCCCCCGGATCACATGGTTTCCGGGCACGCCCATCTGGAGTTACTAAATAGTCAAGAAAGGATTCCCTCCTCGACCACTAGAGGGACCCCTTTCACTGTAGGATCCCCTTTCCCTCTCCCTTTTATGTCAATGGACATTTCAGAGTTTTTTGAATATGGGTCTGAGTTTCCAGCCGCAAATCTTCCAAGCGATTTTAAAAAGCTACAACTGGGAGGGGAAAATTACAGCAGTTGGAGTAAAGATATACAGCTATATCTCTTAAAGAATGGGACTCTACAAATGGTTCAGAAACCACCCCCTCCCCCATGGGGACGTCAAGAAGAGCAGCGACACTTGCAGGCTTATTCTGCTCTGCTCAGTTCTCTGGATAATAACCTGTTCTCCAGCATCCCAGCAGGTCTCAGAGCTGCTCAAGTATGGCAACTATTATACAATTTATTCAACAGCGATACCATTGGTTCCATCACCAGATATACAACTGAGCTTTATACAACCAAACTGAAGTTTGGTGCCAGCATGCCTGAACATCTTGCAAAATTAAAGGCACTCAGGGCAGAATTGATTTCCAGAGATTTTCCTGTAACTGATGTGAACATGGTCGCGATCATTTTTGCTTCCCTAGACAGGAGTTGGAGCAATTTCATTGTTTCACTCGAAGCGGTCAAGAGGGAAGACATAAATCTGTCCTACCTCACAGGGAGACTGATCGAAGAGGATCGGAGAAGAAATGCTGGAGAATACACCAGAGTCACCACTCAGCAAGCCAGAAAGGGGCACCACAACTCAGAGCAAATTAATGCTCAGCTTAAGTGTTTCATCTGTGGCTCTGAGGAGCACCTCAAGAAAGACTGCCCCCATCAACATCAAGCCCCTAAACGTGGTCCCAATCAAGTAAGAGGCAAGGGGCAAGGAAGGGGGCGTGGCAGGGGCAAGGGAAATTCTCTGCATACTTGTTCCCTCACCCCCACAACAAAGGCTGATAGCTCCACTGACTTGTGGTTACTGGACTCTGGAGCTTCTTCTCACATTACTAATATGAGTCAAGGTTTTAAAAGGTTAAAGAAAATTAACTCATCTGTCAAGGTTGCAAACGGTGATACTGCTTCAATTGTTGGGGAGGGGTTTGTTTCTGTACCTGGTCTTTGGAAAGTTGAAGGTGTCTTACACGCCCCCTCCATAGCCAACAACCTTTTAAGCATTACCAAATTGTGTGACGATGACAAAGTGGAAGTCTTATTTCGCAAGGGGGGAGGTCATGTCACCCGGGACCAGAGGGTCATTGGAAATATTACAATCATAAACGGCTTGCCATATTTTTCTCCCAAGCCACCACAGCCTGCCCCAAGGCTTTCCAAGGGCAGTGTGGGCAAGGAGCCTGAATCTCAGCAGGCACCTACAGCACCACTCAAAGCAACCAGAGCCAAGAGGGTGTCAATGGGGAAGCCAATTCACAATAAGTGCGTCCACCTCATGCACAGAAGGCTAGGACATGCAAGCTTCCCTGTAGTTAAAAAGATGGGAGAATTTGCTGAGGGAGTCCAGCTCAAGGACTGTGACGTGTTTCTGGACTGTGCCATTTGCAAGAAAACAAAGAGGAAGGCTGCCCCTATACCAAAGGTGTCCTCCCGTAAGGCTCAGTACCCATACCAACTAGTACATGTTGATTTGGTTGGGCCTTTCACACCATCCCTAGGAAAGAAAAAGTATTTTCTCACTGCCGTTGATGATTTTTCACGATACGGCCACGTGTATACCCTCACAGAAAAATCTGAAGCCTTTGACGCCATAAAGTCACTGTACAACTTCGTAGAGACCCAGTACAAGACCAAGATCGCACAATTGCAGAGCGATCGCGGGGCTGAGTTCATGTCTCAGAAGTTCCAGGACTGGGTAAGGCGTAAGGGCATCCGCCATTTTCTAACTGCACCATTCACCCCTTCGCAAAATGGTGTAGCTGAGAAAAGGAATGGAATCCTGCAAACCATGATGCGTAGTCTGATTGCAGACGCAGGTGTCGCAGAATCATACTGGGGAGAGGCGGTCCATTACGCCAATTACACCTTAAACCGCACCTGGAGCAGTGTTGTGAACCAGACCCCATATTTCCTGGTTCACGGTAGGAAACCAAATCTGGCACATTTGCGTGTGTTTGGTTCCTATGCATGGGTGCATATCCCCAAGCAGCTGCGGAAGAAGGGGAGATCTGTTTCCCAGAGACTAAGGTTCTTGGGCTATGCTCCTGGCTCCAAGGCCTATCGTTTCCTGGGAGAAGGGGGCAGGCCTGTGACTTCCCAATCTGCCTCTTTCGAAGAGGACTCCAATTGGACTCAGATCCACTCAAATGATCTGAGCCCATATGCCAACCGACCCAGCAAGGACACACCGACCGCGACATCACCAGAGGCGACCACGTACCCTGCCACCGACGAAAGTGAGGAACAAGACGAAGATGCGTCCAGTCCCATGGAGGAAGACACGCCGTCTTCACCCCCAGCGACACCTCAGAGACCCGCGGAAGAAAAGAGCGGTGAGTGGCAGAAGGTAAGGAGGTCAAAGCGGTCCAACAAAGGGGTCCCGCCAAAGAGAATTGACATTGGCCACATCGCGTCTGTCAACAGCGTTGTGGTCACCCCAAAATCCTTCTCTGACATCCAGGAGCTGCCCATCAAAGAGCAGGAGAAATGGCAGCTCGCGATGGAGAAGGAGATGCAGAGCTTAAAACAACTCAAGGTCTTCACCCCCCCAGCAACCACCAAAGGAGAGGAAAGTCATTGGCACAAGGTGGGTTTACAAAGCCAAACCACTTGCGAATGGCCTCTACCTGTATAAGGCCCGTTTGGTAGCCCAGGGCTTCGCTCAGCGTTATATGGAAGACTACTCGGAGACTTACTCTCCAACCGTCCGGGCAGAGAGCGTCAAGGCCGCCCTCGTGACTGCAGCCGCTCTGGGAGAAGAAGTCTTCCAATTTGACCTCCAGACGGCTTACCTCCACGCCAACTTGGACCGGCAGATCTACGTGAGGGCCCCTCCTGGCTACCAGCAAGAAGGGGGAAATACATGGTTGCTTCACAAAGGGTTATATGGTCTCAAGCAGTCAGGGAAATTATGGTATGACTGTCTTAGAAAGAGTTTAGAACAAGTTGGTTTCACCACATCTCATGCAGATGAATTTGTTTTCACACGCAATTCCAAGGGAACCACAGAACGGGTGTTAGTTTATGTGGACGATCTATTATATGTAGGGCCTAACAAGAAAGGGTGTGATGAATTTGCCAAGGCCCTGGAAGAAAAGTTTACTCTGAAGTCTTTGGGGCGGGTTGACAAGTACTTGGATGTGCATATTTTGGCCACTAAGGGGGGGTTCGCTCTATCTCAAAAAGAAAAGATAGAGGAATTACTGGCCAAATGCAAAATGACAGAATCTAATCCTACGCATAGCCCAATGCAAACCGACTTTTACAACCACACCCATAAGGACGGTCCTGAGTTCACGGATAACACGCTTTACAGATCTGTGATTGGCTCCTTGCTATACATCAGCAATTGGAGCAGACCTCACATAGCTTTAGCTGTGAATCTATTGTCCAGGCACGTGGAACACCCAAAGGAATTCCACTGGACTGCTGTTAAAAGGGTGCTTAGATACCTAAAGGGCACAGCTGATGCTCTCCTTATGCTAGAACCAGAGAAGGGGAAGACGGCCCAGCTCTCTGCTTACTCAGACGCAGACTGGGCTGGCGACACCAAAACTAGACGGAGCACTTCTGGTTTCCTCATATTGCTAAATGGCTGCCCAATACATTGGCATGTTAGGCAGCAAAAATTTATTTCTTGCTCCACGGCCGAGGCTGAATATGCCAGCCTGTCAGACACGGCCAATGATTTGACTTGGTTCAATGAGCTGATAACAAGCATCTGGGCATCTCCCCCTCTGCCCATTCAAATTCTAGAGGACAACACTGCCGCAATTGCAATCTTGGGCGCTTATGCAGTAGGCTCTAGATCTCGCCATATAGACATACGCTATAAAAATGTCAGGCAGCTTACCAAAAGGGGTTTTATACATGTTGAGCACTGTAATACAGCTGACCAGATAGCTGATCTGTTTACCAAGCCTGTTCCCATTGACCGGCACAACCTTCTGTGTAAGCGTTTGTGTTTGGCCTTCTGAATGTTTTTATGCATGTCTATGACACCTGCTCGCCCCTTACATACATTCACTGGTCACTGTCATTGGCTGGCAAGAAGGGGAATTGTTAGATGTTTAGTGCCAGCCATTGGCAGTTCCCCAAAAGGGTCATCAGATGGAGGCAAAGAGGCTTCTTTGCTTCCACTGATGAGCCAAGGGTCTCGGACCCGACAGCCCCATTGGTGAGAGAGTTTTATGGTCAGGGAGGGACCAAGACCCCCCATAAATACCTCTGCACGAGGGGCTGCTCTTTGTTCTAGTTCTCCATTTCTAGTCTCCAGTTCTCCTCTCCTAGCTCTTAGTCCTTCTCTTGTTTTAGTTATGTAATGCTAGCTTGTTTTATTTTATTTCTCTCTCACATGCAGGCATGAATGCTTTCATGCCAAGTATTTTTTTTCTCTTTGATCTATCATTGAATAAAGCTAATATGATTGCATCTCTGCGTGATGCCTTTACTTGGAAGCACCTTTAACGATTCATCGTGAGATCACCTCACAGATTTGTCCCATGTTTGGGGCCTAGCAAGGTAATCTAAAAAAATAGCTAACAAGCATTTGACATATATATCTCCCCTTGCTTCTCAGCTAGCAAAGCGAGAGAGATCCTGTGGCTTAGAGGTGAAAACAACTGCCTAATGTGTAATCAGCCCAGGTTCGAATCTCAGAAGGATATGGCTGACTGATGAAAACTAATAAGTTTGAAATGCATATCAGTCTCCCTTAATTCTTTGTTAGCAATTTAAAATTTAAAATTTCAGTAATGCAACTTAAAAGGGGAAACTAATATATGAGGTAGACTCATCACAAGCAAAGCAAGATAGTTCAAGCCGTGATTTGTCATAATTGTGATGATTATGGCATACAGCTCATGAAAACCCCAAATCCACAATCTCAGAAAATTAGAATATTACATACAATCAATAAAACAAGGAGTGTACATAGAACAATATTGGACCTCTGAAAAGTATAAGCATGCATATGTACTCAGTACTTGGTTTGGGCCCCTTTTGCAGCAATTACTGCCTCAATGAGGCGTGGCATGGAAGCTATCAGCCTGTGGCACTGCTGAGGTGTTATGGAAGACCAGGATGCTTCAATAGCGGCCTTCAGCTCTTCTGCATTGCTCGGTCTCATGTCTCTTATCTTTCTCTTGGCAGTGCCCCATAGATTCTCTATTGGGTTCAGGTCCGGCGAGTTTGCTGGCCAATCAAGCACAGTAATCCCACGGTCATTGAACCAGGTTTTGGTGCTTTTGGCAGTGTGGGCAGGTGCCAAGTCCTGCTGGAAAATGAAGTCAGCATCCCCATAAAGCTTGTCTGCGAAAGGAAGCATGAAGTGCTCCAAAATCTCCTGATAGATGGCTGCGTTGACCCTGGACTTAATGAAGCACAGTGGACCAACACCAGCAGATGACATGGCTCCCCAAATCAACACAGACTGTGGAAACTTCACACTGGACTTCAAGCATCTTGCAGTGTGTGCCTCTCCATTCTTCCTCCAGACTCTGGGTCCTTGGTTTCCAAATGAGATGCAAAAGTTGCTCTCATCAGAAAAGAGGACTTTGGACCACTGAGCAACAGACCAGGTCTGTTTTTCTTTAGCCCAGGTAAGATGCTTCTGACGTTGTTTGTTGTTCAGGAGCGGCTTGACAAGAGGAATACGACATTGGAAGCCCATGTCCAGGATCCGTCTGTGTGTGGTGGCTCTTGATGCACTGACTCCAGCCTCAGTCCACTCCTTGTGAAAGTCCCCAACACTTTTGAATGGCCTTTTCCTGACAATCCTCTCCAGGCTGCGGTCATCCCTGCTGCTTGTGCACCTTTTTCTTCCACACTTTTCCCTTCCACATAACTTTCTATTAATGTGCTTTGATACAGCACTTTGGGAACATCCAACTTCTTTTGCAATTACCTTTTGAGGCTTTCCCTCCTTATGGAGGGTGTCAATGATGGTTTTCTGCACAACTGTCAGGTCAGCAGTCTTCCCCATGATTGTGATTCCTACTGAACCAGACTGAGAAACCATTTAAAGGCTCAGGAACCCTTTGCAGGTGTTATGGCTTAATTAGCTGATTAGAGTGGGACACTTTGAGCCTAGAATATTGCACCTTTTCACAATATTCTAATTTTATGAGATTGTGGATTTGGGGTTTTCATGAGCTGTACTCCATAATCATCACAATTCACAACTATCTTGCTTTGCATGTAATGAGTCAATCTCATGTATTAGTTTCCCCTTTTAAGTTGTATTACTGAAATAAATGAACTTTTGCACGATATTCTAATTTTTCGAGTTTCACCTGTAACCTCATTACAATGAAGAGCCAGCCTTCAATACAATATTCCATAAGAATACAGCAGTTTGTCTTCTACAATATCATGTTTGATCCCAACATTCGTGAAAACAATGATAATATTGGTGAAGCTAATAACACCATTATCAACAAAGCCATTGATGACTATAAAGAGACCCTGTTCCTTTGGAACAATATCGGTGAAGCCAATGCTGACACAGCAGATAGCACAACAGTAGGCGCAGCAATGGATATCTCACTACAACAAGAATTCCTACAGTCAGTCATTGATGACTATTGTCATTCTCTGGCCAAAAAAGATTTAACTCCAGCGCTTGGTTGAGACCCCCTCAAAATTTGAGCTTGTCAGTGGACAGCACTGATTAAAGGCCTATCCCAACATTCTTCTTCTTTTTTAATTTTTATTTTATTTTAGTTTTCTTATATACACCAATTCCTTCAATCAATGAATCTTTCCTAATTGCATTTGCCAAAACCTCCATCAATAATAATAATAATAAGTTGGAAGGGACCTTGGAGGTCATCTAGTCCAACCCCCTGCTAAGGCAGGAAACCCTATACCATTTCAGACAAATGGCTGTCCAGTCTCTTCTTAAAAACTTCCAGTGTTGGAGCATTCACCACTTCTGGAGGCAGGTTGTTCCACTGGTTAGTTGTTCTAACTGTCATGAAGTTTCTCCTTAGTTCTAGGTTGCTTCTCTCCTTGACTAGTTTCCATCCATTGCTTCTTGTCCTGCTTTCAGGTGCTTTGGAGAATAGCTTGGCTCCCTCTTCTTTGTGGCAGCCCCTGAGATATTGGAACACTGCTATCATGTCACCCCTCACCCTTCTCTTCATTAAACTACACATACCCAATTCCAGCAACTGTTCCCTATATGTTTTAGCCTCCAGTCCCCCAATCATACAAATAGAACTGGGGATAAGGGGCAACCCTGTCTCGTTCCCCAGTGTAAGGTTTTACACTTAGCCTCACAATTGCCCCAGCATTACTCAAGAATTTAAAAGAGCCAAAAGAAACTTCTGAGCCGAGGTTTCAGCAAGCAAATAACTTTTATTTTGATCATAATAGAGTTGGGTGGCCACATCTCTCTTCGTGGCTGGTAGAGAGATGAAGGCAACAACCAGGAAGGATGTCTTCCACCTTTTATACCTTTCCAGAACAAAGAGATCTGGTCTTGGTACTAGGAACCAAAAGGTACAGAAAAATAATTCCTAGATGATGACTCATACACAACAAACCAGGTTCCACCATAACTCCTTTCCCGCTCCCCTGGGGAAAAGGCTGCTGGAATTGGGTATGTCTAGTTTAATGAAGAAAAGGACGAGGGGGGACATGATAGCAGTGTTCCAATATCTCAGGGGCTGCCACAAAGAGGAGGGACTCAAGCTATTCTCCAAAGCACCCAAAGGCAGGACAAGAAGCAACGGATGGAAACTAATCAAGGAGAAAAGCAAACTAGAACTAAGGAGAAACTTCCTGACAGTTAGAACAATTAACCAGTGGAACAACCTGCCACCAGAAGCTGTGAATGCTCCAACACTGGAAGTTTTTAAGAAGAGACTGGACAGCCATTTTTCCAAAATGGTATAGGGTTTCCTGCCTGAGCAGGGGGTTGGACTAGATGACCTCCAAGGTCCCTTTCAACTTTATTATTATTGTTATTGTTGTTGTTGTTATTATTATTATTATTATTATTATTATTATTATTATTATTATTATTATTATTATTATTATTATTATAAAGCATCACCAGCTCTTCTTAAAACAATATTAAAAGTGTGTATTTTAAGAAAGAAAAATATTAGTAGTAATTTACTTAGTGCTGTTTAACCATAAAATGTGGTGTTCTACATATGTCTGGCTGAACAGCGTTTGGAGTTGTTTTAGTCTCCAGGCCTTGGATCATCTTAGTTTCTCTTCTCTGAACATTTTTCAAGGTCTCAAGATCTTTTTTGTAGTATGGTGACCAAAATTGGTTGCAGTATTCCAGGTGTGATCTCACTAGGGTTTTATAAAGTGGTACTAATACTTCACATGATCTTGATTCTATGCCTCTGTTTATACAACCCAGGATTGTATTATCTTTTTTGGTTGCTGCTGCACATTGTTAGCTCATAGTCAAGTGATCGTCCACTAGGACTCCAAGGTCCCTCTCACAGTTACTGTTTTTGAGCCAAGTCTCACCTAAGCTGTACTTATATCTTTGATTTTTCCTGCCTAAATTTAAAACTTTGCTTTTCTCCACATTAAAACTCATTTTGTTGGATAGGCCCCATTGTTCCAGTTTGTCAAGATCTTTTTGAATCCTGAGCTTGTCCTCTGGGGTATTGGCTATTCCTGCCAGTTTAGTGTCATCTGCAAATTTGATGATTTCTTCTATTCCCTCATCTAAGTCATTTATGAAGATATTGAAGAGTATTGGTCCTAAGACGGAGCCTTGTGGTACCCCACTGCTTACTTCTCTCCATGTGGATGTAGTGCCGTTGAGGACTACTCGTTGAGTACGGTTTGTCAATGTTAGATCGTGAGTTCTGGACCGCATGGCCAAGATGGACGACTCAGGACAACAGGGTTCACATAGTATACTTTATTGCTTCAGCACAGACTGGGACAACAAAGGGCAACTGCCCTTTTATATACCTAGCCAGGTATACATCGAACCAATCCCAATATCCGGATTTCCCACCAAAGGATGTCCTGCCAATCCTGGCAGGGCACCCTGCCACCTGGTGGTGTCAGTGGCTTATCTGTGTGTGATATCCCCTATGTACATAACACCCCTTCCCCCATGCAAAGGAAATAAGCATAATACACAAGAGGAAAAAAAAGAATAACAATACAACACCCACAGTGTGAGGCTTGATTTGTTACCCAATAATAACCCTAACCTCAAGACCTTACATAATCCTTGAGGTACCCGGGAGGCTTATGTTCTCTAGTTGACCTTCTCACAGCTAACTCGGTGTCCAGTTCCCCTGGGTCAGTCGTGGAGTCATCAATTGGGTCGCCTGCTAACAAAAAGTCATCAATTGGGTGGCCAACTAGGTCCTGATTCCTATCATTGTTTTTTTCTGCCTGACTCTGGCCTGTGGACACCATTTGTGGCTTTTCCAGTTGATGCTTCCTCAACTGGTCAATGTGTCTTCTCACCTCATGGCCCTCCTCCAGCTCAACAATGTAAGATATAGGACCTGTTTTGTCAACTACCACCCCCTGAACCCAGCGGTGTCCAGGACTATAATTCTGAGCCCAAACCATATCACCGATGTGCAGCTCTCTGGTGGTGTTCATTTGGGTTTGGTCCTCTTGAGCTGCCACTCTGTCAGGGTGAAGTCTGTCCAGCTTAGTTATGAGTCGCCGACCCCAGCGTAATTCCACAGGACTCTTTCCTGTCGATGTGCAAGGTGTAGTATGTTGTGCTAAAAGAAACTGAGCCAACCTTTGATGCCAGTCACCATCGATGATGCACCTCAGTGCGTCCTTTGTTGTTCTCACCATTCGTTCTGCCATCCCATTAGATGATGGATGGAAGGGCACTGATGTGACATGTCTAATCAAGTTGGCCTTGGTGAATGCCTGGAAATCAGCAGATGTGAATTGTGGGCCATTGTCGGAGACCAACACATCAGGCAACCCATGAGTGGCAAATAGCCCCCTCAGCACTTGAACAGTCTTTGCAGTAGTCATGCTAGAGACTGGAACTACTTCTAGCCATTTAGAATGACTGTCAACTACCACTAGGAACAACTGCCCCTGAAAAGGTCCAGCAAAGTCAATATGCAATCTTGACCAAGGGGTGTGTGTTGCCTCCCATTTGTGAATGGGGGCCTGAGGCTGATCTGGCCTTGTTCTCTGACATGTGTAACACCCCGCTACCTGCTCCTCTATGGCTTTGTCCAGACCAGGCCACCATACATAGCTTCTAGCTAGTGCCTTCATCCTTACAATGCCTGGGTGACCCTCATGCAAAGACTAAAAAACCCTTTCCCTCAATTTCTCAGGAATAATAACCCTACAACCCCACAACAGACATCCTTTATGGGAAGACAACTCATGTCTCCTCATAAAATATGCCTGGAATTCTGGGCCCGGGCTCTTATCCTGCCACCCAGACACTACCCAAGTGGTGACTCTGCTCAGTACCTTGCCGCAGTGGTGCCAGCAGCAATATCTCTCACCTGGAGTGGGCATTCTGGAAGATTGTGGATGAATAGGATCTGCTCCGCCAGTGCTGGGTCAGGATCAATGCTCATTAAAGGCAACCTACTTAATGCATCAGCATGGCCCATGTCCTTTCCCGGTCTGTGTACAAGCATAGGCGGATAGGAAGATGGACCATCTGAGCATTCTTGGGGAAAGAATTTGTAGTGTTTGTTTATCCGTGGTGAATAACCCCAGCAATGGTTTGTGGTCAGTAAAAATTGTGAACTCTCTACCATACAGGTAGTCATGGAATTTCTTGACTCCTGACACAATTGCCAGGGCTTCCTTGTCAATTTGTGCATAATTCCTTTCCGCTTTTGACAGTGTCCGGGAGTAGTATGCAATTGGTCTTTGTTCCCCATTGTCCTCAATGTGACTTAATACTGCACCCACTCCATAAGGGGATGCATCACACGCGATGCAAATGGGCTTATCCTCAATAAAATGTGTGATGGTTGAGTCACTGGACAGTAGTAGTTTGAGGCTAGTGAAACTCTGTTCATGGACCTTGGTCCAGTTCCATGGGGTTTTTTTATCTAACAATCTGTGTAAAGGTTCTGCGATTGCAGCTTTGTGGGACAAAAATGCATGATAAAAATTAAGTAACCCCAGGAAAGCCTGCAATTCTGCCTTGTTGGTGGGAGTGGGAGCCAATTTAATTGCCTTGACCTTGGAGTCTGTAGGGTGAATGCCCTTAGCATCAATCCTGAACCCTAAAAATTCAGTGGAGGCAACTCCAATACTGCACTTACTTTTTTTAAGCTTGAGCCCAGCAACGTGAAATCTGCTTAAAACAGCGTGCAGCCTGTCAGCCAGGATCTCCTCAGATTCCCCAGCAATGAGGACATTGTCAAAATAAGGACACATGCCAGGAATACCCTTCAAAGTCCTCTCCATGACTTCTTGGAAAATTCCAGGAGCTACTGAAATGCCAAACTGTAAACGATTAACACAGAAAGCTCCTTTATCAAGATATTTGCTAAGGTTTTACCTAACAGATTAATGAGGGTACTGCAACAAGTAATTCATGGTGACCAAACTGGGTTTATAAGTGGTAGACAAATGAAGAACAATGTGAGGCATATAGTTGATTTGTTGGAATTTCTGGAAAGAAACAATCAGATCCCTGCAGTGTTGATCTTTTTGGATGCTGAAAAAGCCTTTGATCAATTGGATTGGCAATTTCTGTTGAAAGTATTAGATAAAATGAATTTTGGGGATAAATTTTTACAACCAATTAGGGCACTATATCAAAAGCAAACAGCCCGTATA
The DNA here is from genome assembly GCF_947247035.1 of Vipera ursinii. Classification (NCBI taxonomy): domain Eukaryota; kingdom Metazoa; phylum Chordata; class Lepidosauria; order Squamata; family Viperidae; genus Vipera; species Vipera ursinii. The sequence goes on from NC_139522.1 coordinate 34,306,446, forward strand.
ATAGTAAATAATAGTTTGACCGAAGTATGTAACATTGAAAAGGGCACAAGGCAGGGGTGCCCGTTGTCACCTTTACTATTTGTTTTAACATTGGAGATATTACTGACTAAAATACGGGATTTGGAAAAAATTAGGGGAATTCAAATAAGAGATCAGGATTACAGACTGAGGGCGTTTGCAGACGATCTGGTTGTTACGGTGACTCAGCCAGAAGATTCAGTTGTAGAACTGATGGAGATAATAATGCAATATGGGAAAGTTTCTGGATTCAAGGTTAACATACAAAAAACTAAAATGTTGTCTAAGAATATGACAGTATCACAAAAGGCTGTTTTAGAAGAGCTAACGGGATTTGAAATTGTTAAAAGGGTTAAATATTTGGGGGTATATTTGTCACCCTCAAATGTAAAGCTATATAAAAATAATTATGAAAAGCTATGGGGAAAAGTTCAAAAAGAATTGGATAGCTGGAAAAAACTACAATTATCTTTATTGGGAAGAATTGCAGCAGTGAAAATGAATGTTTTGCCGAAATTTCTATTTTTATTTCAAATGATACCTATTCTTAAAAAGGATTCAAACTTGGAGGAATGGCAAAAGGGTATTAATAAATTTGTCTGGGCAGGGAAAAGGCCACGAGTTAAATTTAAGATTATGCAGAATACGTGTGAGAGAGGTGGTCTTAAAATGCCTAATCTTAAACTATACTATGAAGCTGCTGCTTTGTCAGCGATAAGTGATTGGATTAATTTAACACAAGGGAGATTATTGAATATTGAAGGTCATGATTTGCTATTCGGTTGGCATGCATATTTATTGTATGAGAAGAAGGTGGATAATGTGTTCAAGGTGCATATTTTAAGACATGCTCTGTTGCGAGTTTGGAAAAAGTATAGACATAAGATAAATTATAAGATACCTATATGGGCAATACCGAAACACGCAATAGAAAATATAAGTGTTGGGTTTAAACATGATGTGACTACATATAAGGAAATTTTAAGTTTGGAAAGGAATGTATGGTATTTGAAGCCGTATAATATCTTACGAGAAGAAAAGATTGTACAAACTTGGTTTCAGTATGGGCAATTACAGGCCAGATGGAAAGAAGATCAGAAAATTGGTTTTTCAATGACTGATGAAAATTTGGTAAAGCAAATTAGAGATCAAGGTCAAGCACATATCAAACGGATATATCTTGCACTGATAGAAATTGATTCAGAGACAGAACTTGTTAAAGACTGTATGATAAAGTGGGCTCAGAATTTTCAAGAAGTCATTACAATGGATACTTGGGAAAAGATTTGGGTGAGAAATGTAAAATTTACGCAAGCTCAAAATTTAAGAGAGAACTTTTATAAAATGTTTTATAGGTGGCATTTAGATCCTAAAAAACTAGCAAGTATGTATCCGAACTGCCAGCCTAAATGTTGGAGGTGTGGTGGTGAAGATGCAATGTATTTTCATATATGGTGGACCTGTAAAAAGGTTAAAGCATTTTGGATTATAATTTGGTGGAATATGCAAAAGATATTTAAGAAAAGGATAAAGTTTTGTCCGCAATTTTTTTTACTGGCCATTATTACTGACACTACTGTTGTGGACACTAAGTTGATGTTGAATTTAATTACGGCAGCAAGACTTTTAGTAGGGCAATATTGGAAGAAGGAAGAACTGCCGACTATAGAAGAATGGACTTTAAAAGTTTCCAACCTGGCGGAAATGGCAAAGATCTCAGTGTACTTGAAAGACCATTCGCAACAGAGATATATTGTGGAGTGGAAAAAATGGATTGATTATATCCAGAATAAATATTTTCACTAAGTTTCACTTAGCATTTGAATAAGTATTGATGTGATATTTATATTGATTGTAGTTATTTTATAAGAGTTAAAGTGCGATAGATTTAATAGTTTATTGTTGTTTGCATATGGTAGACTATGATTGTTTGTACTTTTATACCTTGTATTTAGCTCTGGGAAGTTGAGGAGGGGGGAGGGGGAGGGAGGGAGGTGTTGGGGAGGGTTGGGAAGAGGGGAGGGGGTTGGGAGGGGTTTTGTTTTGTTTTGTTAAAAATAAAATGTACTGTAAAACTTTTCAATAAAAAAAAGAAAGCTCCTTTATGTGTCACTATGGTTTGAGCGTCTGCTGTTTCTTTGGAGACAGTCAGCTGCTGGTACGCTTGCACCAAATCAAGCTTAGCAAAAACCCCACCACCTTGAACAGCTGAGAGAACCTGCTGGATCATCGGAACCGGGTAAGCATGCGGATTTAAGGCTTGGTTGATTGTAGCCTTATAATCAGCACATATTCTAATTTCCCCATTTGCCTTTAACGGCGTCACGATAGGGGTTTCCCAGTCTCCCCCATCCACTGGCTCTAAAACTCCTTGTTCCACCAGCTTGTCTAATTCACGCTCAATCCTCTGCTTGAGAGCAAACGGGACTCTCCGAGGCTTGATACGCACCAGTGACACCGTCGGATTTAATTTCAACTTGATGGGGGGACCTGTGTACTTCCCCAGCCTGTCATCGAACACATCTGCAAATTCATTGCAGACGGATTCGAGACGCTTGGGCTGGATGCTATTCACTCTCCCCAACCAAATACCCAGGGCATCAAACCAATCCAAACCCACTAAACTAGTTCTCTGCCCGTCAGTTACCAATATGTCTAAGGGACCCTGAAAATCCTTAAACCCCACGGACACAGTGGCCATTCCCCTGAGTTTAATGGGAGCGTGTTGGAAATCTGACAGCATTAATGATGTGGGCTTCAGAGGAACCCTCTTTCTACTCCTATCGCAAATTCCCTTAAATGTCTCATAAGAAATGACTGAGACTGCAGAACCAGAGTCCAGCTCCATCATGCAAGGTACCCCTTGCAGATGGACCTGTATTGTTATTTTTGGCTTGAGTAGCTGATGGACCTCCATGTGAGACACGGACTGCATGCTCTTTCCAGGATTGGGGGGGGGATGAGCCGGCTTTTGCATCGAGGGGTAACAGTACCTTCGAGTGCTGATGCCATCGCTTGTAACTCATTGAGGCTGTCCCGGCTTTGGTTCCGGCAAACGGCTACAATGTGACCTGTTTTGCCACAGGAGTGACACTTTGCGGATCTGAACCTGCAAGTCGCCCGCGGATGATTTCCCCCACAGCTGGCACACTTCTGGTTGGCCGAGTTGGCTCTCTTTTGTTCCTTGCTGCTGTAAACGCCCGCTGAGCCTCTGCTGGTCGGTGCATGTCTCTTGTGACCTCCGTCATTCTCTCGCCGCGATGGACGTTTCACCGATCTTTGCTGTACTTCATCTAGCTCAGCCTCACCATCCGTGTCGCCGCTTCCGCTGCTCGAAACATGCTCATGATGGATCGTCGCACCTGAGCTGCCGCTGGAGCGGTGTGCGGCTTTGCCAGGTTCCATGGCTGCCTCGAAAGCCCTCACCTTGGCCAAAACCTCCTTTAGGGTCATCCGCGGTTTGGCAAGCAGCATCCTTCGGCACTGCTGGTCCCTTAGCCTGAACACCACCCGGTCTCTTAGTCTATCATCGAGATCCAGGAATTCACACTGGTGGGCAGCCAGTCTCAGAGCCCCAACGAAGTGCGAAGTCGACTCGCCGGGCTGCTGGATGCGCTGGATGAATTGATACCTCCAGTACATCAGAGCTCTCTCTGGCATGAAATGCTCAAACAATTTTGCCTTGAGGTCATTATTCGAGACGTTCTCAACCGGCGTCAGTGAGCACAGACCCACAGCCGCATCATATACATCTTGACCGTTGAGACACAGAAGCGCCACCACTTTCATCTTGTCTTCTGTAATCTTGTTGAGCATCAAGAACCCTTTGATCCGTCCAAGATGTGCTTCCCATCGCTCGGGTTCATCGATGTTGAAGTGGAATTCAGTGGTCCCGAATTTGGCCATGTTGCTGGTCCTTGAATTACTGCTTCATTGGGATGTTCAGAAGATTTTTTTCTTCTGCTCCGCACGTCTGCAGCGTTAGGAGGTTTCCTGGGAAAGATTTGCCTTTCCCTCCTTCCTATACTTCCGCGCTATTTGAAACAGTATCCCACCTTCGTTGCCAGTGTTAGATCGTGAGTTCTGAACCGCATGGCCACGTTGGACGACTCAGGACAACAGGGTTCACATAGTATACTTTATTGCTTCAGCACAGACTGGGAGAACAAAGGGCAACTGCCCTTTTATATACCTAGCCAGGTATACATCGAACCAATCCCAATATCCGGATTTCCTGCCAAAGGATGCCCTGCCAATCCTGACAGGGCACCCTGCCACCTGGTTGTTTCAGTGGCTTATCTGTGTGTGACATCCCCTATGTACATAACAGTCAGCCAGCTACAGATCCATCTGGTGGTGATGTTGTCTATTCCACCTTTTTCTAGCTTAGCAAGGAGTAGGTTGTGGTCTACTTTATCAAATGCCTTACTGAAGTCTAAGTATACTACGTCCACAGTATTTCCCTGGTCTATTACTTTACCATAGAGATATTTCCACTTTGTCAACACAATTTGAAATTAACATTCTTCATGGCAAAAATCTCAGAAATTTCTGATAAAGTAAACCAGTCTTTCATTTACTGTATTACACATCCTATGAGGAGTTGAATGTTCATTGTTTAGTATCATCAGCATTTATCCCTTGCGAACCCCTTTTAGTGGCTGCTTCTGTGTTCTAGCTATTGCTTTTCTTTTTCTTTTCTTTCTTTTCTTTCTTTCTGTCTTTTCAAAATCCGTCTCCCATCATGCAACATCCACCTCTCACTTTCTTCTACTTCCCATGTTTCTTTCTTTCCATATTTCTATAGTACATTATTGTTCCTTCAACATTCTAAGGCTTTTGTTAAGGCATACAATTCACACGTTTGAGCTGACCCCGTTGCTTCCAACAATTTTAATGCATGCAATTCACAAATCTGTGCAAACCAACTTAAAAACAACTTTTCTTTTTCTCCCTTCTATTATCCATTCCTTCACTTCTCTTCTGCCACTCTGGTCTAACTTCTGTCTTTTCTTCTTGCACAAGAACATCTTCTATCAACTTTACATGAGCCAACTGTGTCCCTTTACTATTAATGAATCCTCTTAATTTCTCTTCTCCAAAGTATTCAAGACTCCATAAGCAGACTTGGAGTCAGTGTATATTCTCCTTTTTCCTTATTAACAACCTGAGAGCCTACTGTAAGGCATAAAATCCACAGGTTATTGCTGACTAAGGGAGGAAAATTCTCCCAGCTTCCACTCACATTTTCTCCTCCCCATCTACTATCGCACCTTCATTATGTCCCTCTTTTTCTTTTTCTCTTTCCCAACTTTTTTGCTATGAACAAGTGGTTACCTCCTTTCCGCTTTCTGATTTAAAATTACCCACACTTAATAAGAAATGCCACTCACCAAGACTTCCCCAAATGTCAACATTAGACAAAAATGCCACTGGCTGCCTCTTTTCCTAACAGTTTTGCATACAAAACGTTAGTCAAAACAACATAGCCATTCACAATCCTAAAAAACTTCTCAACTCCTTCCCTGTTCCAAACAATGACAGAATTCTCCCAGATATCACCCTCCATCAATGTGTCCTGCAACTCCACAAAAAGCTTAATGAGATATTCTGAGCCACTTAAACAGTTTTATATCAAATTTTAGTATTGCTTTTAATATAAAGTCAGTCAAATTCCAATTTAATTAAATTCCATTCCGATGGAAACAAATTTCCATTAAGTAGGTTAAAACTTACAAATCTAAGCAAAACAATGCAAATTAATTTCTTTTGGGTGATGATATATATATATATATATATATATATATATATATATATATATATATATATATATATATATATATATATATATATATATATATATATATATATATATATATATATATATAGGTCTAACTAAAACTCCAACAAAAATTGTCCAACAATTACTGTCTCTGCTTTCCAGAAAAAAAGATGCAAGCTGAAACTGCAAGAGTGGGCATTAAATTTCACATCCACCCCCCTTCCTGAAACCAGAATTCTAACCAGAGAAGAAGAAAAAACAATTAAAACGACCAGCCCCCCCTCTTCTGTGTGTCTCTCTCACTCTTAAAGTAATGGGGGGGAGAGAAAGAGACAAGGAAAAAAAGTAAAAGAAATTTTACAAAAATCTCACCACTAAAAAAATAGTTTGCTCTCTTTCACATGCATTTTCTATAAATTCTCTCACACATCCTCCATGAAACTCTGCTCATGCAAACACTTGCTATTGCTTTTCCATTTACAACAATAAAATCGGCAATTTACTGTTCCTTTCACAGCCTGGGATGGGGGTGGGGGTGGGGTTTGAGGGCTAACACACAGACATTTACACATCAGCAAATTAACTCATTCACGTCCATTCCAACTGCCTTCATAAACAATTTCACATACAAAAATTTCATTTCATACTTTCTCCAGGTAAACCATACATTTTTAAATAAGGCCTTTTTGTTTGGTGTTATCAGAGAGGATTTTGACCCTCTTCCAAGTCTTGGAAATAACACAGAACAACACAGACATATATACACAGATACTAGTAAAACAACATTCATTTAGACATATGGCTTGTCCTGCAAGAAGCGAGAAAAATCATGAGGTGATTTCAACCAAACATGGTTTTTATAGGGCCCTTTAACCTTCTCCCATTTTTCTCACCATTCCAAGTCCAAGGTTAATGTTCCAAATGTCCAAATATATATAAAAGAAAAAGGGGATGTCATGGTTCCGATTAATGAGACAGATCAAAGAACATTGCATGATTGTTTAGTCTAAAAAAAAGTCTATAATAATGAGAATGAAGCATCGGCACTCATGGATTGATGCCAGAATCTGAATTCTCCTCCCCTTTACACATCATATCATACAGAAATTCCCTCCCTTAATCACATGTCATGAATCACATTCACCAATTATTTTAACACACAAAGTTTCACTTCCCTTCTGAAGCGCACTATCACTTATCTTCTCAAAAACATCCAGGTTGAATTCCTCCCACGCTTTAGTGATTCAAAGCCAAACAGTTAAAACAAAAGGCTGCCTCTTATATTGTCAGTGTAAAAACATGTCAATGTTTGCAGCATTGACATCCGGCCCCCCTTACAAAAAGAACAGATCCTGTAATGTCGACAAAACACAACTTAGGAGCTGGCTTTTGGTTTGTTGGGGTGTTTCTCATAAAACTTTTTAATAAGTCTGTCAGCTTTCACATCGCTAGATTTCACCCAAATGGCTTCCGACAATGGGTATCCCTTCCATTGTACTAGGTACTGCAATTTTCCCTTAAAAATTCTAGAGTCAAGAATACGTTTTACTTCATAATGGGTCTGACCCACTACTATGAGGGGTTCAGGTACATTCCTAGGGGGAGGTCTTAAAGTGGAGGCTCGAAAAGGTTTCAGTAAGCTACAATGAAAAACCGGGTGAATTTTCCCCAAAAGTCTGGGGAGTTTCAATTCCACTGTCACCGGGTTGATGATTCTCACAGTGGGGAAAGGGCCCAAGAATTTCAGTCCTAATTTCTTGCTGGGTAATTTGAGGCGTAAATATTTAGTTGAGAGATAAACCTTTTCCCCAACTTGGAATGTTCTTTGGGGAGCCCTCTTTTTATCAGCCTGTTTTTTATAAGTCTCAGAAGTCTTTCTTAATGATGTTTTCATGTTTCTCCAAACCTCTTCCCACCCCCTCACCCATTGATCAAGTGTCTGGGAAGCAGAGGGCACCTCAGGGTAGTCAGGCATTGGGCTGAACTCTTTTCCTGTGGCTATTCTGAAAGGTGTGTAGCCAGTGCTGCTGTGAACAGAATTATTGCAGGCCACCTCAGCGAAAGGGATGAGGTCAGTCCAGTTTGTCTGTTGGTAGGAAACATAGCATCTGAGATATTGCTCCACCATTTTGTTAGCGGATTCTGCAGCCCCATTGGTAGCTGGATGAAAAGCAGATGATAAGCCTTGAGATGATCCAATTAATTTAAGGAAATTCCTCCAAAATTTCGCTGTGAACTGCACTCCTCTATCTGAAATTATTCGCTTAGGGGCGCCATGCAGTCGGTAGATATGTTTCAGGAACAATTTAGTCAGTCATTGTGCAGATGGGAGTCCTTTACAGGCGATAAAATGAGCCTGCTTCAAAAACAGATCTATCACAGTCCAGATGACAGTATTTCCTCTACTGTTGGGTAGGTCTACAATAAAGTCCATAGCTATTTCTTCCCATGGTTGAGAAGGGTCTGCCACTGACTGCAGTAGCCCAGGGGTTTTCCCTGGAATTCTTTTCATGGTGGCACATACGGTACAACTCCTGACATAGCTTTCTACATCTCGTTTTAGCCTCGGCCACCAAAATTGCCGGTGGATGAGGTGTAGAGTCCAGCCGGTTTTACATCATGGCTGTGTTTGAGAGCATTGAGATGGAGGGCTTCAGGTATATACAATTTTCCCCCCCTTGTATGCCAAACCATCCCTGCATGTTCAGGAGGTTTGATTATCTTTGAACCATTGATCGTTGAGGAGCTCTTGTTTTATCTTCTTTGCTCCCAGGTCATCAGGATTAGGGGTTCTGCGAGGTGTGAGTTGTGCCGCAGGTTGTGAACTGGGGATAATTGCCTCGTAGACCTCTTCACGTTCACTTTTGTACTGGGGCAATCGGGATAGCGCATCAGCTAGGAAGTTTTTTCTTCCTGGTATGTACTTTAGAGTAAAATTAAAATGGTTAAAGTACTGTGCCCATCACACTTGCTTTGGGAACAATTTGCGGGGAGTTTTTAGTGCCTCTAAATTTTTGTGATCTGTCCATACTTCAAAAGGCACCTTGCTCCCTTCTAAATAGTGTTGCCAGTTTAATGGTGCAAGGTGCTGGTTATTACCTATAAAGCCCTACATGGCCTGGGTCCGGGTTATTTGAGGGAACACCTGCTGCCGGCATCAAACGCCCTTCGCCCAGTGCGCTCCCACAGGGAGGGTCTGCTCAGGGTTCCGCCGGTGAGAGATTGCCGGCGGGTGACACCCAGGGATAGGGCCTTCTCGGTGGGAGCGCCTGCCCTCTGGAACCAGCTGCCGGTGGAGCTGAGAACTGCCCCCGACCTCCGATCATTCCGCCGGGGCCTCTTTGAGCTCTCGGGCCCAGGCTGAGGAGAAATTTTTAATTGGGGTTTTTAAGTGTACAGGGTCAATTTAATATTTTTTAATTTGGTTTTTAATTTTTGTATGGTGGATTTTTTAATTCCCTGTAAACCGCCCTGAGTCCTCAGGGAAAGGGCGGTATATAAATGTAACTAAATAATAGCCCCCACCTAATTGCGAAGGCCTCCTTCTCCCAGACTGTCCATCTCCTCTCGCTTTCAGTGAATTTCTTAGAGGTGTAGGCACACGACCCCACTTTTATTCTTTTGCAGTAACACAGCTCCGACTGCCATGTCGCTGGCGTCTGCTTGAATGATGAAGGGCTCCCCTGGGCAGGGGTGCTTTAGAACCAGTTTGACCGCAAATATTCTTTTTAAATTCTCAAAAGCTTTCTGACAACTCATAGTCCATGCTAGTGGTTGGCCAGGTCGTGGTTTTCCCCCTCCCTTGCCCGTTTTGAGTAATTCTGTAAGGGGTAGAGCAATCTCGGCAAAAGAGGGAATGAATTGAGAGTAGAATTTGGCAAACCCTAGGAAGCTCTGGAGCTGTTTGCGAGTCTTTGGGGGCTGCCATTCAATTATAGTTTTCACTTTGGCTGGGTCCATTTCGATGCCCTCATCGGAAATTCTATAGCCAAGATAATCTAATTGAGTTTGGTGAAATTCACATTTCAACAATTTGACATAAAGTTTGGCATTCAATAGTTTCTTTAACATTTCTCTGACCAGTCTTATGTGGTCAGTCATATTCATACTGTATATCAGGATATCATCAAGATACACCAGAAGCCCTTTGTATAAATGATCATGAAGGACCTCGTTAATCAACTGTATAAATACGGCTGGGGCCCCCTGCAGTCCAAATGGCATGACTTTGAATTGGTAGCTTCCCAAGGGGCAGTTGAAGGCCATTTTCCACTCATCCCCCCTCCTTTATTCTCACCCGGTAATATGCTTCTCTCAGGACTTACTTAGTGAAGACACTCCCCTTCGCCAGGTGGGTTAGTAAGTCTTTCAGGAGGGGGAGAGGGTATCTATTTTCCACACTCACAGCTTTAAGGCCCTTATAGTCTACACAGAGATGAAGAGATCCATCTTTTCTTTCTTTGAACAACACAGGGGCTCCCACAGTAGACTTGGCCCATTCAATGAATCCCCTTGCTAGGTTTGAATCCACATATTGCTGCATCTCCTCCATTTCAAGGGGGGACATAGCATACATTCTTGGTTGTGGAAGTTTGGCCCCCGGCAACAGTTCAATGGAACAATCATTGGGCCGGTGAGGAGGCAAGGTATCACATTCTTACTCACTAAATGCCTCCGCTAGGTCCTGGTACTCGCTGGGGATGAGCGGCTCACCTGGTGGCCGTGAGGCAGCCATGTATGTTCGCTCACAGTTCTCATTCCTTTCTCCCACCAGATAAACGACTTCCATTTGTCCAACCAGGTGTTGTGACTCAGGGCCAGCCTGTGGGCCCGACAGCCGGGTCCGATGTATCGGAGGACTCAGATGTGGGGGAGGAGGGAAACGAACCGGCTGATGATGATTTGGAGACTTTGCAGAGTCCTCAGCCGGGAACCTCTTCTCAGCTGTGTGAGCCCGAGAGTGCGGAGGATGATGACCCACAGCTGGCCCTGTTCAAGGACGCCCGACGCAGGAGGCAGACGAGCAGGGACAAACAAAGGAAGGCTATGGGACTCCTCGGGAGGAGGCACAGGGAGACCACGCCCTGAGCTCTCTATAAAAGAAGTGTTTGGGGAGGGGCTAGTTGCTGAAAGCAACTTTTTCTTTGAGAAGTCAAGCTCTTGTATTTTTGTAACAGTGTAATTAAAACTTGGCAGAAGCCTTTTGATCTTGGACGCTTTCCAGACTCTTCCTTTGATTAGGGGTGCGAGAAGAGGGCTGGTTTAGAACAGTTTGCTTTCAGCCACCCACCCCTTAATACTACGATGGAGCAGCTTCTTGCCGAGAATGTCCAGCTCAACCAGCAACTCACCTTGCTGGCCACTCAGGTGGCACAACTGCAGGCTCAGGTACATGCTGCCCCCCCACCCAGGAGGAAATGTCAGATAGCTATGCCGGATAAATTCGCTGGTAATCCAGAACTGTTTCCTGCCTTCCTGGGACAATGCCAGCTTTATATCAGCGTGAAAGCAGCTGATTTCCCCACTGACCGAGATAAGGTGGGATTCGTGTTGAGCCTTCTGTCGGGAGATGCAGCTCGTTGGGGCACGCCTCTGTTGGCACAGCCTAGCCCTTTGTTGGATAACTTTGGGGGGTTTTGTGACCATATGCGCCTCATGTACGAGGACCCGATTAAGGCACAGACGGCCACCCGACGCCTGAAAGCTTTGAGGCAGGGTCAGCGCCCTCTACAGGCCTATATCAGCGATTTCCGGCTGCTTAGCCAGGATTCCACCTGGAATGAGGCTGCGCTCGTGGATGCCTTTCAGGATGGCTTGTCAGAGGAGATGTTGGATGAGCTGGCCCGCGTGGACATTCCCTCAGACCTGAATGGGCTGATCCATCTTTGTCTGCGGATCGATGCCCGGCTGCAGCAGCGTAAGAGTCGCCGTGCCACCCCACAGACCCCTGCCGCCCCTGTTGTGCGTGAGCCCCCGGTCCAGAGGGAGGAGCCAATGGAGCTGGGTGCCGCCAGGTCCCGTCTATCGGTGACGGAAATGGACAGACGACGATCGGAGGGGTTGTGTTTTTACTGTGGGGACCCTGGACATTTGGCTGCTTCTTGCCCGAAGAAGCGTCAGCGGGCGTCAGTGACCAAGCCTGCCCTGAGAAAGTCCCCTGCTTTGTTATCGGGAAACGGCCCGAGCCCGATCTAGACGGTGTGAAAGATCGGGCGACCCACAACATCCACTCCGAGCGACGCCGTTCCAACGGTGCCTGTGAACCTCCACGGCATTTGATTTTGGAGGCACGTCTGATCCTCCCTGGCAAGTCAGAGGGGATTCCAGTCCATGCCTTAATTGACTCTGGGGCTACCACTAACTTTATGGATTCGGCCTTTGTGGCCAAATGGGCTGTTCCCCAGTGTCCAGTGGATCCGCCCATGCTTGTGGAGACCATCGATGGTCGAGTGCTCCTGTCCGGGCCTATCACGGCCGCCACGCAACCCGTGTGTATGGCCATCAGTACCCATGTGGAGGCCATTCAGTTCTACGTCACTTCGGATCTGCACTTCCCCGTGGTCTTGGGACTGGCGTGGCTCCGGGCGCATGATCCACAGATCTATTGGTCTCAGAACTTGGTCACCTTCCCAAGTTTGCAGTGCGTGGACCACACCCGCCATATCTGTGCCGGCCAGGTGGAGGGTTCCTCAGGGGTTTCCTTGCCTCCCGAACTGTCCGACTTTGCTGACGTGTTCAGCGAGTCAGAGGCGGACCAATTACCCCCGCACAGGCCCTACGACTGCTCCATTGACCTAGTCCCTGATGCGCCTCTCCCAGTGGGGCGTTTGTACTCCATGTCGGAGCCCGAGTTGGCTGCATTGCGGGACTTCCTGACGAAGAACTTGGCTCGTGGTTTCATCCGGCCCTCGTCCTCGCCAGTGTCTGCGCCCGTGCTCTTCGTCAAAAAGAAGTCGGGCGAGTTACGGCTTTGCTGTGACTACCGGAAACTCAACGCTATCACGGTGCGTAACCGCTACCCGCTGCCCCTCATCCCCGAGCTCTTGGACCGACTCCGGGAGGCTAAGATCTTCACGAAACTGGACCTGCGTGGAGCTTACAACCTCGTCAGGGTTCGGCCGGGTGATGAGTGGAAGACGGCGTTTGGTACTCGCTATGGACATTTTGAGTACACGGTGATGCCGTTTGGCCTGACCAACGCCCCCGCTGTGTTTCAGCATTTTATGAATGACGTCTTTCGGGATCTGTTGGACCAGTTTGTTGTGATTTACCTGGACGACATCCTGATTTACTCCCCGTCGCGTGAAGCGCATCATCAGCATCTCCGTCAGGTCCTGCAGCGCCTCCGGAATCATCGGCTGTTTGCCAAGTTGGAGAAGTGCCAGTTCTACCAGGTGACCATTGATTTCCTGGGTCACCGCATTTCTCCTGAGGGCATCGCCATGGAACCGAGTAAAGTTGAGTCATTGCAGAGTTGGCAACCCCCGCATCGCGTGAAGGATATTCAGCGACTTCTTGGATTTGCCAACTACTATCGGACATTCATCCCTGGCTTTGCTGCCTTGACAGCCCCCCTCACCCGGCTCCTGCAGAAGAAGACTCGGTTCCAGTGGAACGCCCCCGAACAACAGGCGTTCCAAGCTCTGAAGGACGCCTTCATGAAGGAGCCCATCTTGAAGCATCCTGACCCGCAACGGCCATTTGTCGTGGAGGCGGACGCCTCCGACATTGCCATTGGGGCCGTGTTACTTCAGGCAGCGACGCCCAACGGTACCCTTTTCCCTTGCGCGTATCACTCACGGAAATTGAATCCCTCGGAGCGCAACTATACCATCTGGGAGAAGGAGCTGCTGGCCATCAAGGCGGCGTTCGAGGCTTGGAGGCATCATCTGGAGGGGGCGCGGCATCAAATCGAGGTCCGGACGGACCACAAGAATCTGGAAAGCCTGCAGACCGCTCGGAATTTGAACCAACGCCAGATCCGGTGGTCCCTCTTCTTTGCGAGGTTTGACTTCCGGGTGCGGTACATACCAAGCGGGCACAACCAGAGAGCGGATGCTCTGTCCAGGAAGCCCGAGTACACCCGAGTGGAAGACAAGCTTCCGCCCAGGACCGTGATCCCCGTCGAGTCTTTTGCTGCGGTGCGGGAGCCGGTGGATATACGGGCTCGGATCCGGGAGGCGCAGCAGCAGGAGGCGTGGGTGGCTCAGCGGAAGGAAGAGGTGGGGCCAGATTCGCCTTGGTCGGTCACGGATGGACTCCTGTATTATCGTGACCGGCTCTATGTTCCAGGAGGGCCACTCAGGGGACTCGTCCTCAGCCAATGTCATGATAACCCGGCTGCGGGGCATTTTGGCCTGTTCAAGACTCTGAACCTGGTCTCCCGTACATTCTGGTGGCCCCGAGTCCGACACGATGTCCAGTCTTATGTCACCTCCTGCGTCCCATGCAGGCAGGCCAAGTCAGCGACAGGGGCCCCGCCTGGTTTACTGCAGCCTTTGCCAACGCCCAAGAGACCCTGGGGGGCTGTGTCCATGGACTTTCTGACGGATCTACCCCCATCCTCCGGCTTCACGACAGTGTTTGTGGTGGTGGACATGTTGACCAAGATGGCGCACTTCATCCCCTGTCGCGGCTTACCGTCAGCTCGCGCCACTAGTCGCATGTTCATCCAACAGGTGTTCCGGCTGCACGGCCTTCCCGATAGAGTCGTCTCCGATAGGGGGGCCCAGTTTACAGCCCGCTTCTGGCAGGAGTTGATGCGGGCGTTGGACATTAAGGTTTGCCTCTCGTCCGCGCATCATCCTCAGACCGACGGGGGTACCGAGAAGGTCATCGGCATTTTGGAGCAGTATCTGCGCTGCTACGTTAACCTGCAGCAGGACAATTGGGTGGACTATTTGGCCATAGCCGAGTTTGCCTTTAACAACTCGCAGCACACCTCCACGCAGATGACACCGTTCTTGGCCAATGTGGGTTATCACCCTCGGTTTTTCCCCCTTTCTCCCGTGGACTCACCGGAGCCGGCAGCGAACGAATTCATGGCGGAGTTACAGGCGATCCATCGGTTGGTGCGACGGCAGCTGGAGAAGGCCAAGGCCGACTACAAGAGGTTCGCCGATCGGTCGAGAAGGGATACGCCTCCATTATCGGTGGGGGATCGGGTCTGGCTGTCCACCAGGAACCTACCATCCACTCGGCCGGCGAGGAAGCTGGACCACCGTTACCTTGGACCGTTCCCAGTCGAGGCCGTCATCAACCCGGTCGCCTATCGTTTAACTCTGCCACGTTCCCTGCGCGTGCACCCCGTCTTCCATCGGTCCTTGTTGGTCCCCGAACAACCGGCTTGTCCACTTCGCCAAGCGGAACCTCCCCCATCAGGACCTCGTGATGGCGACAGCACCCCCGAGTACGAGGTCGCCAGCATCAGGGATTCCCGCTGGCTGAAAGGTCGCTTCCAGTACCTGATCGAGTGGAAAGGGTACGGGCCGGAGGACTTCACATGGGAAGACGCGACCGCCGTTCATGCCCCTGCGTTGGTGACTGCTTTTCACGAACAGTTCCCATCCCGACCGCATCCGGATCGGCAGACCCGGGGGAAGGGCCCTGCGGTGCGGGATAGTGTTGTGACTCAGGGCCAGCCTGTGGGCCCGACAGCCGGGTCCGATGTATCGGAGGACTCAGATGTGGGGGAGGAGGGAAACGAACCGGCTGATGATGATTTGGAGACTTTGCAGAGTCCTCAGCCGGGAACCTCTTCTCAGCTGTGTGAGCCCGAGAGTGCGGAGGATGATGACCCACAGCTGGCCCTGTTCAAGGACGCCCGACGCAGGAGGCAGACGAGCAGGGACAAACAAAGGAAGGCTATGGGACTCCTCGGGAGGAGGCACAGGGAGACCACGCCCTGAGCTCTCTATAAAAGAAGTGTTTGGGGAGGGGCTAGTTGCTGAAAGCAACTTTTTCTTTGAGAAGTCAAGCTCTTGTATTTTTGTAACAGTGTAATTAAAACTTGGCAGAAGCCTTTTGATCTTGGACGCTTTCCAGACTCTTCCTTTGATTAGGGGTGCGAGAAGAGGGCTGGTTTAGAACACCAGGCTAATCCTAAGATCACAGTCCCAGTCATTTTGGGGGCCACCAGGAAGCGAATAAATTCCCAGTGCTCACCTATTTCTAAGCGTAGGGGCTCCGTTAATTGCATGACTAAAGTCCCTCCCATCAAGGACCCACCGGCTTGCTCAAACCTCACAGGTTTGGAGAACAATTTTGCTCGTATACCCAGAATCAACTACCACCTTTAAATCTACCTGCGTACCCGACTTAGGGATTATGAGCTTGGCAGATAATAAAAAAGGTGGGACATGTCGGCTCACCATCAGGTCATTCTCTCCTTCGTTGTCACTGTCGAAAGAGGGTTGACTGGGAGTGGATCCAGCCTGAGTTCCGGTGTCCTCCCGTGTGGGGGATGTGACCTGGACAACAGGTTCCTGTGTCATCCGGTTGGATTTCTGTCCCATTAGCCGCTGTGCAGGTTTCTTTCTCACTGCTGGTCCTGGTCTGTTCTGTGGTTGGGGGTAGGGTACTGGGCCTTTTGCTGCTCGATGTCCCTGCTGTCCACACCGGAAACACTTAATTGCCCGGCCTATAGGTGGCCTGGGTCTTTCAGCCATCACAGGAGCTGGAGAATTTCGTGGGGGTGATTGCCATTCGGTTTGTTCTGACCTCGACTCGGCTTCAGGTGGGAGAGGCTTCTTATAGCGGGTGAGCTGAACATCTAATCTTACCACTGCCCGGTACCATTCTTGCAACTGGTCAGGTACAGCTCAGTATATGCAGGCCTGAGAAAGGTGGTCGTCCAACCCTTCCCTGAAATGATGAATTATGGATTGCTCAGGCCATCTCCCTATCCGACCAGCTATTTTGCGAAACTCCCGCACATACTCCAGGGCAGGCTGGCCAGCTTGTTTTACCTTGTGGATTTGTTCTGCTTTGAGGGCAATGGATGGGTCCTCAAATCTCTCTCTCGGCCCTAGGAGGAAGAGGTGGGGGTCCTCCAATTCAGGGGCTTGCTCATTATATAAATTGTTTAACCATTCAGATGCTTCTCCCTCTAGGCTGGACCCAATCACATCGACCATAGCACCTGGGTCCAGGTAGAGATGGGCCCAGCAATTCAAGTGAGAGCGTACTTGTTTGAGGATGAAAATCAGTTTCTTTGGGTCCCCATTGAAGGTTCCTCTGAAGGGTGGGGCCATAATTGATTGCTGGGGCCCCCACTGCTGCTGGCCCCACTGGTCCTGCTGTATGTTCAGGGGTTGCACGTTCTGGCCCTGCTGCTGCCACCCTTGCTGTTGTTGTCCTCCCACTAGCTTCTGATCTCCAGGCTTCTGCACCACCCCCAGCTGTTGCAAGGCCTCTATTAGCTGTGGCAAGCTCAGAGGTTTTTGGCCTTTCACTTGTGTGGGTTCCCCAATCTCCCATTGCTGCAGAGGCCCCAGGCTGGTGTTCTCTGTCTCTGTGGGTCTGGAGGGCCTGGCAGGGGACTCCTGGGGGTGGCAGGCTGTCTGTTCTGCAGACAGGATTTTCCACTCACCCAAATTTTCAGTGGCAGATGGTCTGGTAGCTCTCCACCATTCTGCTTTTGAAGACTCTGGCAGTGCAGTCTCGAGGCATCTGTAGTCTCCGCTGGAGTGGTTCCAGCCTGACGACCAGATAGGCTCACTTAACTGCTTGGGTTTGCAGATTTGCCCAAACTCATCTTCCCACAGCAAGCCGTCTATTACTCCATCCTCTGAGGTTTCATCAGCAGCCAGGTTATCGTCTCCAAGCAAGCTTCCTCTTCCCATGATGAAGATTCTTCCCTGAATCTTTCCCAGCTTCTCTCCCTTACTAGAGACAGCAGCAGGGGCTCAGGACCCCCTAGGATGTTTGAAATAAAGAAGATTCTGGCATGATGTCATGGTTCCGATTAATGAGACAGATCAAAGAACATTGCATGATTGTTTATTCTAAAAAAAGTCTATAATAATGAGAACGAAGCATCGGCACTCATGAATGGATGCCAGAATCTGAATTCTCCTCCCCTTTACACATCATATCATACAAAAATTCCCTCCCTTAATTACACATCATGAATCACATTCACCAATTAGTTTAACACACGAAGTTTCACTTCCCTTCTGAAGCGCGCTATCCCTTACCTTCTCAAAACATCCAAGTTGAATTACTCCTGCGCTTTAGTGATTCAAAGCCAAACAGTTAAAGCAAAAGGCTGCCTCTTATATTGTCAGTGTAAAAACATGTCAATGTTTGCAGCATTGACATGGGAATTGAATAGTCCAAAGAGCCAGATTAAAAGAAAAAGAGAGAAAATAAAAACTTGCTTTCAGTTCTTTAAATTTTCTTTTCTTTTCTTCTGTGGCTTTAGTTGTTATCAGATAAACTAGCCAACTGGAGGTTTACAAAGTTTTTCAAAGTTGCCTTCTTGAAGATGATTTTTACTGCTATACAGCAACAAAAAAAGCACCACCAGACATTGTCTGGCAGGGTTAAACTTAACAACCACTTGAGGTTTCAAAACCTCCCAGTTGTGCAAAACAAATTGTAGAGGAGTAAATTTTGATTTAGTTCTTTAAATTACTCTGACGATTCTCCATATTTTTTTTCAAGATAGTTTCTCGGCTTCCTCCCTTTTCACTTAGTTAATTTGTAATTTAGTAATAAATTTTTCCTTTGGAGGATTAGTCGGGGAGATCAGCCCCCTATCTTATTTCAAAATTACCAAAACCTCTGAAAAAAAATTACACTCCAATTCAATTACTTCCAGGAACTTGGAATAATTTCCCCTTCCATTATTTTATCAAACATTAACCTCATCTTCGGCACCAATAATCCTTTAAAATTTTTATAATATTCTGCGCCTAGTCCATCTAACCCTGGTGCTTTACCTGTTTTCAATTTATTAATAACTTCCAGTATCACCTCCTCTTCTATTTGTGATTCCATTATTTCTTTATCATATTCTCAAATTTTACAGTTTAAATTCTTTTCTATACAGTATATGCCTGACTTTCATTCACATTTATTTCCTTCCCCTTGTATAACTCTTCAAAAAGCTTCTGAAATATCAACAATTTTTCTGTCATCATGTTACATCTTTCTCCCTTTTCATTCTTTATTACTCCAGTCAGGCTTTTCGGCTTTTTAACTTGTGTGGCTCAAGCCGACATTCTTGAATTTTTATTACTATTTTCATACAATTCCCTATTTAAATAAATTAGATTTCTTTGAACCTGTTCGAACTCTATATTTTGCAATTCTTTTCTTTTAACTGATAATTCTAACATAATCCTATTCTCTCTACTTTCTATATATTTACTCTCTAGTTCTTTAATTTCCTCCTCCAACCTTTTTATGTTTCTCTTTTTGGTTTTTTTATATTATAAGAATATTTTATCCCTAAACCTCTTACCACTGCTTTCATTGCATCCTATATTACTACGTCCTTCATTTATAGTTGTGCTGGACCAGTACATGTTTAGTTGCTCTATTTTATGTCTAGTTTAGGAATTAAGAACTGTGTTAGTGTATTCAGCATTTATAGGGTTAATACTAGAAGCATTGTATGTAAGAACATGTAGCATTTACAGGGTTAAACATTATTTGCTCAAGAGATGCATTATGGGAATTGTAGTCTGCAGTGCTTTTTTTCTAAAAAAAAAGGTGCCAGAACTCTCATCTTGGCAGCCGCAGGAGGCGGGGAGGTGGGGGGAGCGTTGCTGCAATCACCGGTGCGAGGGGTGTTGGTGGCGTGCTGCCCCCCAGGGCAGCAGCTGGCATGGCTGGTGCTGTGGGAGCAGCGGGGCCCGTGATATTTATTTATTTATTTATTTATTTATTTAATTTATATACCGCCCTTCTCTCAAGAGACTCAGGGCGGTTAACAGGGCAATACGTAAAAGACAGATAAAAAAGTTAAAAATTATTAAAACATGATTAAACAATGCCCATAGTACAAATTTAAAATTAAAGTCATAATAACAAACCCACCCCATCCTATCAGGCCAGGCCCGCTTCCTTAAAGAGATGGGTTTTAAGGTCACGCCGGAAGGAGCGGAGGTCGGGCGCCATCCGGAGCTCTACTGGAAGATGGTTCCATAAGTCCGGTGCACCCACAGAGAATGCTCTCCCCCTGGGGGCCACCAGTCGGCATTCTTTGACCGGCGGCACCCTGAGGAGGCCCTCTCTGTGGGAGCGTACTGGGCGGAGGGAAGTTGACGCCGGCTGCAGGTGCTCCCCAAGGTATTCTGGACCCATGCCATGGAGGGCTTTGTAGGTCATTACCAACACCTTGAACCTCACCCGGAAGACAACTGGCAACCAATGCAGCTCGCGGAGCAAAGGTGTAACACGGGAGTATCGGGAGACCCCCGACACAACTCTCGCGGCTGCATTCTGTGCCAGCTGGAGCCTCCGAGTGGTCTTCAAGGGTAGCCCCATGTAGAGAGCGTTGCAGTAATCAAGACGAGAGGTCACGAGCACATGAGTGACCGTGCGCAAGGCATCCCGGTCTAGATAGGGCCGCAACTGGCGCACCAGGCGAACCTGGGCGAACGCCCCCCTAGTTACAGCTACAATATGGTCTTCTAAAGAGAGCTGTGAATCTAGGAGGACTCCCAAGTTGTGAGCCCTATCTACAGGAGGTAATGACTCACCCCCCATAATGAGGGGTGGGATATCCTGAATATCCCGGGATGCCGGTACGCACAGCCACTCCGTCTTGTTGGGGTTGAGATGAAGCCTGTTCCTCCCCATCCAGACCCGGACCGCCTCCAGGCACCGGGAGATCACGTCGAGGGCATCACTGGGGTGGTTTGGGGTCGAAATGAAAAGTTGGGTATCCTCACTGATATATGGCGGGGCTGTGCAGGGCAGGCAGCGGAGGCGGTGCGGGCCAGGCGATGCAGGGCGGCCACTTAGGCACGCAGGGCGAGGCGACTGTGGCACAGGTCCAGCACCAGGTAGGCCACCAGCCTGGCTGACACAGAGGAGCACAAGGAAGGAGTGCACATGGACTCTGCAGAACCCACCTCCCACTCCTTGTTCTCTTTTACTTACCTAGTTGAGATAGTGTACTTGGGCAGCAGGGAGGCATGCAAAGTTCCTGCCAAATCGCCTTCGCTGCAGACAACTTGCCAGTGCAACATTTGCCAGCCAGGTCTTTTGGCACACTCAGCAGCAATTCCTATTGGCTTTCAAAAGCCAATAGGCTTTTGAAAGCCAATAGAGGGAGTAGCATAGCTTGTGCAAAAGCTTTTTTCTTTTTGTGCAAAAAAAGGGTGCCGGAATGCCATTCTGAGCGTTCTATGAGGAAAAAAAGCCCTGCTTTTATGTTTTAATCTTATGATTTTAAAAATATTATAAGTTGCCCCAAACTTCGCCAGTGGTGGTGATTTTATTACTTTTTTTTTTTAAAAAAAGTCTGTGCTCTGTCCAAGGGTACTTGGTAGGCTGCATGTACAGGCCTGGTCTAGAATTTATTTTGGAGCATTGAACTATCTAGAGCAGGCATGTCAAACTGATTTTGTTTGAAGCAACTTCTTATAAAAGAATTGCCATTAATTTGTTTTAATAAAATAATTTAAATTAATTTTTCACTTGATTTCAAATTAAATGAATTATATTGGTTGACAACAAGATTTTTTTTAGTACAATTGCCAAATGCAATAAACTGGTTTTAGGTATATCTGTGCACTAATTATTTCAACACCAATACATTTTAACAACATATTCCATTTGTAAATGAATGCAAATGCAAATTATACAATTTTTTGTGCAAAAATAAAACAAAATAACAGTTTTAAGAGCTGTTATCATTAGTTATCCTTAGCTAAAAAATAATTCCATCATCCAAACCTTTGTTACACTGTATTTAACAAACAGATGCTTTGGGATTAAAAAAAAGACTGATTACATTTGATTGTGTATCACCATGGCATTAAAACAAAATTCGAACAGTGTATGAAAAATAAAGGTTCCCTAAATGTCTGCTGGCTATATCTATACATTTTCCTTGATAGCATATCACATATAATTGAAGATTATAATTAGTTGCGTGTGCACGTTCAGCAAGTGTGATGTATTTGTGCTGGCATTTCTAGGCCTCTTTCCAACCACATCCAGAAAATTTTGTAACAAACATTGGAATTCTTAAGGCCATGTTTTGTATTTCCCAGCAATCTGTTACTGGAAGGAAAAAGCAACCCCTGCTGTGTTACTGATCCCAGAGAAGCATTTGCATGTATGCAGGTATCCTTAGGGTGCCATAGTTATGGATGAGAAATATTGGTTGCAAAGTTGGCATTTCTGGATGTAATACAGATTTTTTGGACTTATTTTTCTTTCTTTCCATGTCTGATATTTTTAAAATGGCATATGCTACTGACTACACTTATGCACATATGTAACATCTTTTGCTAGGATACATGACCACTGCTTTTCCAGAATGTGAAAAGTGAAAGATTGTGACTAAACAAAATTTTAATGTACAGATAATACCACCAGAAATTATTTTAGCCTTTTTAATAAATGTTGTTATTGATGATAACCTCACCATGGAAAACATCATATATTGTTATGTATATACTAGATTAATTATTTAAAGACTGAAGTGCAACATAACTAGATTCTAAATAATCTATTTTTCAAAACACACAACAGTCTAAACAGTAAAAGTAAAGTCCAAATTAAGAACATTTGATTCTTTACAATTGTTTAATTTAAAGTGGTTTAGTTGTAATAGAAGGTTAGATTCAAAATAGTTTTCAAGAGTCTGTACAAAAGATATTATTTTTTTCTAGCATCAGCTAAATTAGACATATTACATTGAGAAAAATGTTTGATTTCATTGCAGAGATGTTAACAGAGGAAATCATTGTTTTGTTATCTAATTTTACCTTCCAAAAGACTGAAGCAGATGAAAAATGTGAGGTTCTTTCCTGTTGGCTTTTCTTAATTAGCTGTTTTAGATTCTAAAAGTTTAGTTCTTAAAGAAGTAACCCTGTAAATAACTTTAATGTCCTCCTGTAGGGCAGGCTCTTTTATGACTCAAGGACTTCAAGTCCCAGAATTTCTGAGCCAGCATGGCTCAGCTTGAAAACCTCTCTCTTTCCCCTCAGCATGGCTGGCTCAAGATTTCTGGGAGTTGAAGTCCATGAGTCATAAAAAAGGGCCAAAATTGCCTAGCCCTGCAATAGGCTTTCAGATGGAGCTTTTTTTTTCTTTTCAAAAAAAGGTGGCGGAATGCCGTTCTGAGCGTTCTTATGAGAAAAAAAGCCCTGGTAGTCTGAGTGTGTCATGGTTCCGATAAATGAGACAGTTCAAACAAAATGCAACCATTGTTTATCTAAAAAGTCTTAATAATGAAACGAAACATTGGCACTCATGGAGGGATGCCAGAATCTGAAATCTCCTCCCCCCAAACCCATCATAACACACACACAATCCCCGCCCTTATCTTATTCGGGAGAAGGGCGGTATACAAATACAATAAAACTAAACTAAACTATACGTCATAAATCACATTATCCAATTAGTTTTACATATTTATTTATTTATTTAATAATATTTATATACTGCCCTTCTCCCGAAGGACTCAGGGTGGTGAACAGGGCAAGAATAAAAAATACAGAATTACAAAAGTTAAAAAAGAATTAAATATATGCCCACTAAAAACAGTAAATACAATATTAAAACAAGAATAAAAACCCCACCAATCCCCCATCAGGCCAGGCCGGCTTGTTCGAATAAGAATGTCTTTAGATCGCGACGAAAGGAGCGAAGATCGGGCGCCATCCGGAGCTCAACCGGTAACTGATATGAGGTCTCACCTCCCATTCTGTACGTGGGCTTTTCTAATCTTCTCAAAATAGTTGTTAGAAAATTCCCTCCCTTCAAGATTCAAAGCGAAGCAGTTTAAACAAAAGGCTGTCTCTTATATTGTCAGTGCAAAAACATGTCAATGTTTGCAGCATTGACATCTGGCCCCCCTTACAAAAAGAACAGATCCTGTAATGTCAACAAACACAAGTTAGGAGCTGACTTTTGGTTTGTTGGGGTGTTTGTCATAAAACCTTTTGATAAGTCTGTCAGCTTTCACATCGCTAGATTTCACCCAAATGGCTTCAGACAATGGGTATCCCTTCCATTGTACTAGGTACTGCAATTTTCCCTTAAAGATTCTAGAGTCAAGGATATGTTTCACTTCATAATGGGTCTGACCTGCTACTATGAGGGGTCCAGGAGCTTTCTTAGGGGGAGGTCTTAAAGTGGAGGCTTGAAAAGGTTTCAGTAAGCTGCAATGGAACACTGGGTAATTTTTTCCCAAAAGTCTGGGGAGTTTCAATTTTACTGTGACCGGATTGATGATTTTCACAATGGGGGGATCAGGCCCTATGGGTAATCTCACAGTTCTCATTCCTTTTTCCCACCAGATCAATGGCTTCCATTTGTCTAGCCAGGCTAGTCCTAGGATCACAGTCTCAGACATCTTTGGAGCTACCAGGAAGCGAATAAACTCCCAGTGCTCGCGTATTACCAGGCGTAAGGGTTCTGTTAATTGCGTGACTAAAGTCCCTCCCATTAGGGAGCCATTGGCTTGCTCAAACCTCACAGGTTTGGAGAGCAGCTTAGCCCGTATGCCCAGTCTCAATGCACATGACAGGCTAATGATGCATCGGGAGCAGCCAGTATTGACTAGCACTTTCAGGTCTACTTGTGCCCCTGACTTAGGGATTATGAGTTTAGCAGGCAATAAAAAGGGTAGGATGCGTCGACTCACCATCGGGTCATTCTCCCCTTCGTCAACACTGTCGAAAGAGGGTAGAACAGGGGTGGATCCAGTCTGTGTTCCGGCGTCGTCCTGTGTGGGGATGTGACCTGGACAAGAGGTTCCTGTGTCATCCAGTTGGAGTTCTCTCCCTTTAGCCACTGTGCAGGTCTCTTTCTCACTGCTGGTCCTGGTCTGTTCTGCTGTTGGAGGAAGGGGACCGGGCATTTTGCTGCTCGATGTCCCTGCTGTCCACATCGGAAACACTTATTTGCCGTGTCTACAGGTGGCTTGGGTCTTTCAGCCATCACAGTAGTTGGAGATGTTCGTGGGGGAGATTGCCATTCAGGTGGTTCTGACCTTGGCTCAGGTTCAGGTAGGAGAGGCTTCTTATAGTGGGAGAGCTGAACATCTAATTTCACTGCTGCCTGGTACCATTCATGCAGTTGGCCAAGTACAGCTCGATAGATACATGCCAGAGAAAGGTAGTCATCTAACCTTTTTCTAAAAAGATGAATTATGGATTGCTCAGGCCATCTCTCTATCCGACCGGCCAGCTTTCGAAACTCCTGCACGTACTCCAGGGCAGGCCAGCCAGCTTGTTTTATCTTATGGATTTGCTCTTCCGCTCTGAGGGTGATGGATGGGTCCTCAAATCTTTCCCTTAGCCCCAGGACGAAAAGAATGAACCTTTATTGTCAAAGTACAACCATGTATACATTGAGATTGGTGGGGGTCCTCCAATTCAGGGGCCTGCTCATTATATAAATTGTTCAACCATTCGGATGCTTCTCCCTCTAGGCTGGACGCAATCACATCAACCATCACACCTGGGTCCGGGTACAGATGGGCCCAGCTATTCAAATGAGAGCGTACATGGTTGAGGAAGAAAATCAGTTTCTCTGGGTCCCAATCAAAGGATGCTCTGAAGGGTAGGCTCATTATTGGTTGCTGGGGCCACCATTGCTGCTGGCCCCACCCTGGTTGTTGGTTAAATGGTTGCTGGGGCCCCTACTGCTGTTGTTGTGTCTCCAGTTGCTTCTGGCCCCACTCTGGTTGCTGATTTAATGGCTGCCAGGGCCCCCACTGCTGCTGGCCTCACTGGTCCTGCTGTATGTTCAGGGGTTGCACATTTGGGTCCTGCTGCTGCCACCCTTGCTGTTGTCCTCCCACCAGCTCCTGATCTCCAGGCTTCTGCACCACCCCCAGCTGTTGCAAGGCTTCTATTAGCTGGGGCAAGCTCAGAGGTTGTTGGCCTTTCACTTATGGGGGTTTCCCAACCTCCCATTGTTGCAGAGGCCCCAGGCTGGGGTCCTCTGTCTCTATGGGTCTGGAGGGCTTGGCAGGGGACTCCTGGGGATGGCAGGCAGTTTGGTCTGCAGACAGGATTTTCCACTCACCCAAATTCTCTTCCCACAGAAAACTGTCTATTATTTCCTCTTCAGAAGTTTTGCCAGCAGCCAGGCTTTCCCTTTCCATCCTGAGGATTCTTCCCTGAATCTTTGCCAGCTTATCTACCTTATTGGAGACAGCGGCGGGGGTTCAGGAGTCCCCTTTGAACGAAAGTAGATTCTGGCATGATGTCATGGTTCTGATAAATGAGACAGTTCAAACAAAATGCAACCATTGTTTATCTAAAAAGTCTTAATAATGAAACGAAACATCGGCACTCATGGAGGGATGCCAGAATCTGAAATCTCCTCCCCCCAAACCCATCATAACACACACACAATCCCCGCCCTTATCTATACGTCATAAATCACATTATCCAATTAGTTTTACATATGAGGTCTCACCTCTCATTCTGTACGTGGGCTTTTCTAATCTTCTCAAAATAGTCGTTAGAAAATTCCCTCCCTTCAAGATTCAAAGCGAAGCAGTTTAAACAAAAGGCTGTCTCTTATACTGTCAGTGCAAAAACATGTCAATGTTTGCAGCATTGACAGATTGTTTAGTGAATACCAGGCTTACCTAGTTAAGTGGGTGGAGTTTTTAGTTTTATGGTAGGACTTCCTGCCTTTATCTTTGTTCTACATCTCTTCACGAATGCACACAAGGAGTCTTCTTCGCTCCAAACAATATGGGGTAAATTTACCTTCAATCTTTTACACTGTCAGGATGGACAGATGTGCCATGTTGGAGGATCTTGTCAGCAAATGTAAGTCTGCCTAGATTGCCTGACCAATAAAGTCTGTTTAACACCATTCTGCAGAGTTTATGCTATTTGGACCATTAATTATAAAGCATCTTAATTCGTGTTCCATCATAGTAAAAGACTGAAGGTTAGTAGTGAAGGGATTTTATTATGCTTAAGGTTGATGTTAGTAATATTGATATTAGTAGTGTTACTTTGTAATCATCTTTGTTTATGAGCAAGCAGCTTTGTAGGTGCTTTATATTGAGAAATTAGTTATATAAAAGCAAATGTTTCATGCTTTAGGTACAGGGGATTGCTTACATGAAAAGAGCACAGTAAGGGGAGGGGGCCCCTTCATGGATTACTGCCTTGTTGTGGCAAAGGGGCATGCGTAATTCAATGAAGCTATGAGCTATGCCGTGCAGGGCCACCCAAGACGGAAAGGTTGTCAGGAATTGTGCAGAGATCTCCTTGAGCTAACAAGAAGTTGCACAGACAAAAAAGGGTACTGAGAGCAGCAAAGTTCACACAGTAACCACACAGATACACTGAGGTGTGAAAAACAGAATACTTTACTTTGTGGTGTAATACAAAATAAAGTCAAAAATAAACAGTCCAGGTCATACACGTGTAAATAACAGATAAACAATAGTAACAGTCCAAGGAGTATTCCAAATACAAAGTCTTCTTACCAGTCCAAAGGTCAAAAACACAGTTGTTCAGGTTTAACACAGTAGCAAACCAACAATAGCAGTAACAGAGTAACTAACAGTGAAAAAACAGCGAGAGCAGAGAGAGAGAAACTACGTCCCTAGCTCCCTCTTATGGCCATTGGGAGGCAAACACACCCTTGGCCAATCATCACATTTAAAGTGATATCATATATCATGGCTTATATATTTCCAACCCAACCAGGTAGGCTTAATCATATGCCTAACATTCTCCCCTTTGGGTAGGACAATATATTGCTTCTTACAATCTGAGGCCATAAGTTTCACAACTGGCTTTGTGCTTAACAGCACCCTGAGCTTTGGTGAAATGGTCTGCGATATTAATATCAGTTGCGCAGTATTCCAACTGTATCAGTTTGTCCTTAATACATTGTCTAACATTTAGGTAACGTAAATCGGTATGTTTAGACCTTGTCCTGACGGCAGCATTGGTTGCCATCTTAATCGCAGCCTGGTTATCCTCATACACAAGAAATGGACTATTAACAGTTAGTTCCATGTCCAGTAATATCTGTTTATAAACCAGTAATTCAGTACACAAAACTGATAAACAAGAAAACTCGGCTTCCATCGTAGACAGGCTAATGTGCTTCTGTCTAATGGATTTCCACCCTATGATCGAATCACCTAGCATTATAACGAAACCTGAGGTTGATTTTCGAGTGCTTGCATCAGAAGCAAAACTTGCATCTGCATCTCAGAGTCCTAGTGGACAATCACTTAAATATGAGCCAGCAGTGTGCTACAGCTGCCAAAAAAGCCAACACAGTGCTAGGCTGCATTAACAGAGGGATAGAATCAAGATCGCGTGAAGTACTAATACCACTTTACAATGCCTTGGTAAGGCCACACCTGGAATACTGCATCCAGTTTTGGTCACCACGATGTAAAAAAGATGTCGAGACTCTAGAAAGAGTACAAAGAAGAGCAACAAAGATGATTGGGGGACTGGAGGCTAAAACATATAGGGAACGGTTGCTGGAATTGGGTATGTGTAGTTTAATGAAGAGAAGGGTGAGGGGTGACATGATAGCTGTGTTCCAATATCTCAGGGGCTGCCACAAAGAAGAGGGAGTCAAGCTATTCTCCAAAGCACCTGAAAGCAGGACAAGAAGCAACGGATGGAAACTAGTCAAGGAGAGAAGCAACCTAGAACTAAGGAGAAACTTCCTGACAGTTAGAACAATTAACCAGTGGAACAACCTGCCTCCAGAAGTGGTGAATGCTCCAACACTGGAAGTTTTTAAGAAGAGACTGGCCAGCCACTTGTCTGAAATGGTATAGGGTTTCCTGCCTGGGCAGGGGGTTGGACTAGATGACCTCCAAGGTCCCTTCCAACTTCTTCTTCTTCTTCTTCTTCTTCTTCTTCTTCTTCTTCTTCTTCTTCTTCTTCTTCTTCTTATTCTTATTCTTATTATTATTATTATTATTATTATTATTATTATTATTATTATTATTATTATTATCTGTGAGAACTAAATCACGATTGGGTTTCAGATACGAGTAGTGTATGGTCTGTTTTAAGTATCTCAATATTCGTTTTGCCGCTTGCCAGTGTCTACCAGTCGGTGCAGCATTGTATCTCACTAATTGGTTTACACTATACGAAATGTCTGGTCTTGACCAGTTGCTCAGATATGATAGACTACCAATTAATGATTGATACACTTTTTTGTCAAAGACAGGACTTTCAATATCAGTGTTTTTAAAGTCCTGAGACATTGGAGTTTTTTCTGGCTTACAGAGCTCCATGTTGTATCTCTTCCATAATTGACTTATCTTGCTAGCCTGTGAAATCTTATAACCTTTATCAGACTTCACAATATCCAGACCCAAATAGTTATTGATCTCTCCTAGGTTCCTGATTATGAATTTCTTTTGTAAGCTAGCAACAATGTTCAGTGCTTCTTGCTCAGTCTTCGTAATTATTGCTATGTCATCAGTAAAAAGCAATAATAAAGACATTACACCGTCCCTTTCTTTCCTAAACAAACATGGATCAGTGATTCTGGCTACGAAGCCCATTGCAACCAATTCATTAACAATACACTTATTCCACTCAAAACCAGATTGTTTTAAGCCATAAAGACTTTTCTTTAATCTCCAACAATCAGTTTTCTGATCCTTGTTTACTCCTGGTGATTTTGTTAGGTAGATAGTGTGCTGTAAGGGAGCATGCAAATATGCTGTCTCTACGTCTACGTGGTTTATTTTATACCGGTTTCTAGCTGCCCACACTAATGCTGCTCTCAACATAATAGCCCTCAGACTAGGTGCAAACACCTCATCATAGTCTTCGGTGGTTTGAGCAAATCCTTGAGCAACTAAACGTGCCCTATGGGTAACAGTCCCATCTATACCCCTCTTCAATTTATAAACCCATTTGCAACCTATTGCACGTTCACCTGGTGGAAGATTTACATCTTCATATACCTCTAGATCCTGCAAGGATCTTAACTCCTTGTCCATCGCTGACTTCCATGCCTTTTGCTCTTTCTCAGGATACATTTTTATTTCCTCAAAATTAGACAGTTCTACATTCACCTGACATACAACACTGGCCTGGTATCTATCAGGTGGACGCCTTTCGCGTGTCGAACGTCTAGGCACTACAGGACTTGGTATCGGACTCTCCTCTTCTGCTTCATTTACCTCCCCTATCAGTTCCTCCTCTTTCACAGCTATAGAAGGTTTATCATCACATCTTTTAACAGCAACAGGGGTGTCACTAAACACAATAGGATCAACACCAACACTTCCCTGCTCTAGCTTGTTCCAGCCTACATGCTCCAGAAACTTAGCACTAGCACTACAATACACAGTAGTGGTGCCTTGTTCCCAAAACCTAAAAGACCTGTGGTTGGAGTCATAGCCTACGAAAAACAGTTGCCTTGCTCTATGCTGTCCCTTTCGCATCAGTTGTGCTGGAATATGAACCCATGCTGGGGCCCCAAATGTGTGCAAGTAACCTAGATCTGGTTTTCTACCATGCCAACGTGTGTATGGTAGTTCACCAGTTGTGGAATCAACCACAATGTTTAAGATGTGGTTAGCACACATTGCCGCCTCTCCCCACAGTTTCTCGGGTAATCCGGAATCGGACAACATTGTTCTTATCATAGCTTGCAGCGTTTGCCCTCGTCTTTCAACAAACGCATTGTGTTGTGGCCTGTAAGGGGCAGAACGCTTATGTTCAATGCCGGCTGATTGTAATTTGGCAACAAACTGCTTATTAGTAAACTCAGTGCCATTATCTGTTACGACACACTGAACCTTTCATTCTGCTTTCTTCTGGACTTTTCCAGCAATCTCCCAGTTATGTTTGTTAATGTTAGTTCCTCTCTGGTCAGGACTTCTAAAGAAGAGACATACGCATCATAGCTATCATGCAAAGATGAGAGAATGATATACACCTGATGCAGCTCCGAGAAAATCAGCTCCTTTTCATGTAGCTCTTGCAGTTTTCTTCATGAATACCAGATGAGCTAACATATCTCCATCCTTCTGAAGACGAGCCCTAAACAGTTTGCGCGCAAGGTGTACATGTGCACCCACACTATCACGAACATAAATTCTTCGCAAAATGTCCCAACACCTAGCAGCAGACTCCTCACCACGGATATGGACAAGCTGCTGGTCATTCAGTGTTAGTCCAATTATGCAAAGAGCTTTTTCGTTGTCACAGTTAAATTTCTCTATCTTCCTTGCATCGTCCTCATCTTCTGGATCCCAGGCAGTCACATCTGGTGGGTTATGCACTACAGCCCATAGTCCTTCCTTGCACAGAAGCAAGCAGCATTTTGTGGACCAGGAAACATAGTTTGTCCCATCCAACCGGGTTATCCAGGAGATGCCTGTTGACTGTTCTTGTGCCATTGTTTCAAATTGGATTGTTAACACAAGCTCAGCAGGTTCTTGATATGGTACTGTGTATACTAGCTCTCAGTACAGTCCTGGGCCCATAACCAATGTCAGGAATTGTGCAGAGATCTCCTTGAGCTAACAAGAAGTTGCACAGACAAAAAAGGGTACTGAGAGCAGCAAAGTTCACACAGTAACCACACAGATACACTGAGGTGTGAAAAACAGAATACTTTACTTTGTGGTGTAATACAAAGTAAAGTCAAAAACAAACAGTCCAGGTCATACACGTGTAAATAACAGATAAACAATAGTAACAGTCCAAGGAGTATTCCAAATACAAAGTCTTCTTACCAGTCCAAAGGTCAAAAACACAGTTGTTCAGGTTTAACACAATAGCAAACCAACAATAGCAGTAACAGAGTAACTAACAGTGAAAAAACAGCAAGAGCAGAGAGAGAGAAACTACGTCCCTAGCTCCCTCTCATGGCCATTGGGAGGCAAACACACCCTTGGCCAATCATCACATTTAAAGTGATATCATATATCGTGGCTTATATATTTCCAACCCAACCAGGTAGGCTTAATCATATGCCTAACAAAGGTCATAGCAGAGAGTTCTGACAAAACGTGATCCACTGGAGAAGGAAATGGCATCCCACTCCAGTTTCTTTGCCATGAAAACCCTATGGACAGTACCAAAAGGCAAAACGATATGATGCTGGAAGATGAGCCCCTCAGGTCAGAAGGCGTCCAATATGCTACTGGGGAAGAGCAGAGGGCTAGTACTAGTAGCGCCAGAAAGAATGAAGCGACTGGGCCAAAGCCGAAAGGACAAAAGCTGTGGATGTGTCTGGTGGTGAAAGGAAAGTCCGATGCTGTAAAGATTTTTTCTCCATAGGAACCTGGAATGTAAGATCCATGAATCAAAGAAAGCTGGACGTGGTCAAACAAGAGATGACAAGACTGAACATCGACATCTTAGGTATCAGCGAACTAAAATGGACAGGAATGGGTGAATTTAATTCAGATGACCATCAGGTATACTACTGTGGGCAAGAATCCCTCAGAAGTAATGGAGTAGCCTTCATAGACAATAAAAGAGTAGGAAAAGCAATACTGGGATACAATCCTCAAAATGACAGAATGATCTCAGTTCGAATCCAAGGCAAACCATTCAATATCACAGTAGTCCAAGTCTATGCCCCAACCACCGGTGCTGAAGAGGATGAAAATGACCGGTTCTATGAAGCCCTACAGCACCTTATAGAACTAACACCAAAAAATGATGTCCTTATCATCATGGGGGATTGGAATGCTAAAGTAGGAAGCCAAAAGATAACCGGAATAACAGGCAAGTTTGGCCTTGGAGTACAAAATGAAGCAGGGCACAGGCTGATAGAATTTTGTCAAGAGAATACGATGGTGATAGCAAACACTCTTTTCCAACAACCCAAGAGACGGCTCTACAGATGGACATCACCAGACGGTCAACACAGAAATCAGATTGACTATATGCTCTGCAGCCAAAGATGGAGAAGCTCTATACAGTCAGTAAAAACAAGACCAGGAGCTGACTGTGGCTCAGACCGTGAGCTTCTTGTTGCAAAGTTTAGGCTTAAATTAAAGAAAGTAGGGAAAAGCGCTAGGCCAGTCAGGTATGAATTAAATCATATCCCTGTTGAATATACAGTAGAGGTGACAAATAGATTTAAGGAATTAGATCTGATAGACAGAGTGCCTGAAGAACTATGGACAGAGGTTCGCAACATTGTACAACAGGTAGCAACCAAAACCATCCCAAAGAAAAAGAAATGCAAGAAAGCAAAATGGCTGTCTGAGGAAGCTTTGCAAATAGCTGAGGAAAGGAGGGAAGCGAAAGGCAAGGGAGAAAAAGAAAGATATGCCCAATTGAATGCAGAATTCCAGAGAATAGCTAGAAGAGATAAGAATGCCTTCTTAAATGAACAGTGCAAAGAAATAGAAGAAAACAATAGAATAGGGAGGACCAGAGATCTTTTCAAGAAAATTGGAGAGATGAAGGGAACGTTTCATGCAACAATGGGCATGATAAAGGACCAAAATGGCAGGGACCTAACAGAGGCAGAAGAGATTAAGAAGAGGTGGCAAACTTACACAGAAGAACTATACAAGAATGAGCTTAACGTCCCTGATAATCACAATGAGATGGTCACTGACCTCGAGCCAGACATCCTAGAATGTGAAGTGAAGTGGGCCTTAGAAAAGCTGAGCAACAACAAAGCTAGTGGAGGTGACAGTATTCCAGCTGAGCTATTCAAAATCTTAAAAGACGATGCAGTAAAAGTGCTACACTCAATTTGCCAGCAAATTTGAAAAACTCAACAGTGGCCACAGGATTGGAAAAGATCAGTTTACATTCCAATTCCAAAGAAAGGCAGTGCCAAAGAATGTTCAAACTATCGAACCATTGCACTCATTTCTCATGCTAGTAAAGTTATGCTTAAAATCCTACAAGCTAGACTCCAGCAGTATGTGGATCGAGAACTACCAGAAGTACAGGCAGGATTTCAAAGAGGCAGAGGAACTAGAGATCAAATTGCCAACATACGCTGGATCATGGAGAAAGCTAGAGAGTTCCAGAAAAACATCTACTTCTGCTTCATTGACTATGCTAAATCCTTTGATTGTGTGGATCATAACAAACTCTGGCAAGTTCTTAAAGAGATGGGCGTACCAGACCATCTTATTTGTCTCTTGAGAAACCTATATGCGGGCCATGAAGCAACAGTGAGAACTGGACACAGAACCACTGATTGGTTCAAAATTGGGAAAGGAGTCCGGCAAGGCTGTATACTGTCGCCCTGCCTATTTAACTTACATGCAGAGCACATCATGAGAAAGGCAGGGCTAGATGAATCAAACGTTGGAATTAAGATTGCCGGAAGAAATATCAACAACCTAAGATATGCAGATGATACCACTCTAATGGCAGAAAGTGAAGAACTAAAGAGTCTCTTGTTGCGGGTGAAGAAGGAGAGTGCAAAACTTGGGTTGAAACTTAACATTAAGAAAACCAAGATCATGGCATCCATCCCTCTCAATTCCTGGCAAATAGATGGGGAAGAAATGGAGGTAGTGACAGATTTTATTTTCCTGGGCTCCAAGATCACTGCAGATGGGGACTGTAGCCAAAAAATTAAAAGACGCTTGCTCCTGGGGAGGAAAGCCGCCCTGAGTCTTCGGGGAAGGGCGGGATATAAATGGAATTAAGAAAAAAAAATCTAGACAGCATACCCATAGTTCCGGGCCCACACCCCATCACCCACTTGCAACCCTCTTGGAGGCTTTGGGTGAGAGGTGTCTGCTGCCACCCAGTCTGGATGCAATCTGTCCAGCTTTGTGATGAGCCTTCTTCCCCAGCGAAGCTCTGCTGGGCTCTTGCCTGTTGCTGTGCAAGGCGTAGTGTGCTGGCAAAGCAAGAAATCAGCCAGCCTATGGTGCCAATCTCCAGTCACTATGCGCTTGAGTGACTCCTTTTTAGTGCGCACCATACATTTGGCCTGCCTGTTAGTTGAGGGGTGAAAGGGGGCTGATGTTGCATGCCTTATGAGGTTAGTCCTCACAAAGGCTTGAAACTCTGCCGCTGTGAACTGGGCCCCATTGTCCGATACTATTACGTCCATTAGCCCGTGTGTGGCAAACAGCTTTCTAAGCACCTGGATGGTCCTAGCAGTAGTCATGGTTGAAATTGGAATTACTTCTAGCCATTTAGAGTGGCTGTTGACCACTATCAAGAATAGTTGTCCCTGAAAGGGCCCAGCGAAGTCGATGTGAATCCTTGACCATGGTGTATGAGTTTCCTCCCATCTGTGGACAGGAGCATGTGGCATTTCTGTTCTGGACTGTTGACACGTGTAACACCCACGTACTTGGGCCTTGATAGCCTTATCTAATCCTGGCCACCATAGGTAGCTTCATGCCAATGCCTTTATCTGGACTATGCCCGGATGTCCCTCATGCAGAGATTGAAGTACACGGTTTCTTAATGAACTGGGGACAATAACCCTGCTCCCCCATAAAATGCAGCCTTTGTGAGTTGAAAGCTCGTGTCTACATGTGAAGTAGCTCTGGAACTTGGGTCCAGGGCTGTTTTCAAGCCACCCAGTGTGAATCCATGACAAGACTCTACTTAAAACCTTGTCTGCAGAAGTTTCTGCAGCCACATCGCCAGCATGGAGGGGAAATTCAGGCAAATCCTGAATTGACAAAATGCGAGCTGCTGGAGCCGGATCTGGCTCTACCTGTGGCAGTGGCAACCTGCTAAGGCCGTCTGAGTGGCCCATGTCTTTGCCGGGTTTGTGAACCAGCCTGTAGCTGTAGGCTGACATGAAAATGGGCCATCTTAACATCCTAGGGGACAGAATTTGAGGCATCTGCCTATCAGTAGTAAATAACCCCAACAGTGGCTTGTGGTCAGTGAAGACCGTGAATTCCCTGCCATACAAATAATCATGGAATTTCTTCACCCCAGCCACAATGGCCAAGGCCTCCTTGTCAATCTGAGCGTAATTGTGCTCAGCTGAGGACAATGTCCTTGAATAGGCAATGGGGACTTGAGTCCCATCACTTGACAAATGGCTTAGGATAGCCCCCACCCCATAAGGGGATGCATTACACGTAATGCATACAGGCAATGACTCTTTAAAGTGAGTAAACACTGAATTGGAGGACAGTAGTGATTTTACTGCCTTAAAGCTGTTTTCGTGAACCTTGGTCCACTTCCATGGGTTGTTTTTGTCTAAGAGCCGGTGTAACGGCTCTGCCACTGCGGCCTTGTTAGGAAGGAATGCATGGTAAAAATTAAGGACACCCAGGAATGCTTGAAGTTCTCCTTTAGACCTGGGACTAGGTGCCAGCTGAATGGCCTTCAGCTTGGACTCAGAAGGGTGGATGCCTTCAGCATTGATATGGAATCTGAGGAACTCAGTAGAAGGAACCCCAATGTTACATTTATTTCTTTTGAGTTTAAGGCCAGCTTCGCGGAACTGTTGAAGGACGGCTTTTAGCCTCCTTGAAAGCACCTCAGTGGACTCACCGGTGATGAGCACATCGTCAAAATAGGGGCAAACCCCTGGAATGCCCTTGAGTGTACACTCCATGACTCCTTGAAAAATCCCAGGGGCTACGCTAACCCTGAATTGGAGGCGTTTGACTTTAAAAGCCCCCCTGCGTGTAACAATGGTTTGTGCAGCCACTGTGGCCTCGTCCACAAGTAACTGCTCATAGGCCTGTGGCAAATCTAATTTTGCAAATACAGCACCCCCTTGCAGGGATGCCAAGATGTGACTAATGACTGGCACCGGGTACGCATTCTGCTTAAGTGCCCTATTTATGGTGCACTTGTAATCAGCACAAATTCTGACCTCCCTGTTAGCCTTGAGTGGTGTGACAATTGGGGTTTCCCATTCACCCCCATCTATGGGCTGTAGTAGCCCCTGGTTAACTAGCTTATCCAGCTCTGCGTCAATTTTATGTTTAAGCGCAAATGGCACTCTGCAGGGTTTGATCCTAATAGGCATTACGGCAGGATCAAGTTTAAAGGCTATTGGAGGGCCCTTGTACTCTCCCAGGCTAGTGTCAAAAACGTCTGCGAACTCCTCGCATACTGCCGCCAAGTTCGCCGCTTGTGTCCGGTGGATTCCGGTGACCTGGATGCCCAGAGCATCAAACCAATCAAGCCTCATTAAGCTCATTCTCTGGCCCTCCACCACAATCACATCCAGGGCCCCCAAAAACCTCTTGAACTTGATGGCCAAGGTGGCCTCACCTTTGATGGCAACTTGGGAGTTTTGGAAGTCAGTCAGGATGATGTCGGATGGCCTAAGCTTGGCGCACCTCTTGCTGCAGTTGCAGATGAAACGGAAAGTTTTGAGGGAAATGATGGACACAGCTGAACCAGTGTCCAGTTCCATCCTGCAAGGAATACCTTGCAGCTCGACTTGAAGTCGCAGTTTGGGCTTAAGGGGGCAGCGAGCTCCCATGCGGCAAACACTCCGATGGCTGGAGCAAAACCCTACACTAAGCTGTCCTGGGGCCCCGGTACCTCTCCTGATCAGAATGTCCGATTGGCAGTCCTTCTGGCGACCTCTACAGACTGATGCGATGTGGCCGGTCTTCTCGCAGGCCCAACACGTGGCTGTCCAGAACCTGCAGTCCGCTCGTTGGTGGCATCCGCCACAGCCGGGACACCGAGGGAAAGGAACTGCCTTGTAAGTAGTCTTTGGTTCCTTGTTGTGGTGCCATTGCATCTTGTCAACTTCATGGTCAAAGTCAATGTCTTCTGGAAGTTCGGCATCCTCGTGGTGGATGGCTTCCTCGTGCTGAGTGCTTTTGGTGGCCTGCATGGCTTTCACAGGTCTGCCGGCGGCTTCGTCCACCATGATTTCTTTTAAGGCTTCCTGGAGCAAGAGAGTCTCTTTTGCAAAGAGTTTCTGTTGTAGCTCTCTGCTCTGAAGTCCACAGATGAGTTAGTCTCGAAGCCTTCCTTCTAAGTCCGAAAATTGGCACAGGCGCGAAGCTTGTCTCAACGCCACGATGAATTCCATTGCCGTCTCTCTGGGTTGTTGAACTCGTTGTTCAAAGGCATGCCTCCATGCTATCACCGACAATTTGGGCTGGAAATGGTCACTGAGCTGTTTCTTCAGGTCCGCGTAACAGACTCCAGCTGTGCCAGTGCGACCAAGTTCTCCGCAATATCAAAGGTTGCAGGCCTGCAGACACAGAGGAGTGTTGTGGCCTTCAGGCCATCTTCGGCAACTTGGTTGTCACGGAGGTAGTTTTCGACCCTTGAGATGTAGGATGCCCATCTCTCTGGGTGAGTAACATCAAACTCTTCAAGCTTTCCGACTTTCACCATCTTTGAGAAGTCTTCACGGCTTGGGCCTCTCGTTGCCTTGTCCTGCTTCTTCTCTAGGCCCTGGGACTGGTCCGCAGGGCAGGTGGTCGCTAGCGTGGCTTGCTAGGCTGACCGAGGGGGGGAATGCGTTCCCTGCCAGGCGCTTGCTGGCCTCACCCCCTAGTGACTTTCAGCTCTTCTGAAGAAATAGGATCCCATCCTCATCGCCAGTGTTGTGTAGTGGGTTTCTTGGAAACAGGAGGCAAGACGAGAGGGTTCAAACAGGAACATTGCTTTATTGTAGCAATAGGAACAGAACTGAGAACAGAGGCTTCTACACAGCTACTTATACGGTTGGCCACTAGGCGGTGGCCAATAGGTTTGAAGGAACCTATTCCCGCCCCTGAGCCAACCAATGATCGTCCTGGAGACTGCATGTCTGGGCAGCCAGCGACTGTTACACAGACACCCTAATTAAGCAATCTGAAGCAGCATTCAAAGACACATGACAACAGTTCAAGTAAAAGCCCCAATACATTACAGTGTGTATTTCTTTTAAGTACATTTAGCCAAATTGGTTTTCCAGCATTGTCCCTGAGCAAAGACCATTCTTTACATAATTTATGTGCATGTGTTTTCTTCATTGCCGCCTAGACAGTAACCTTTTTGATCCCAGGCTTTTAGCAGTCTCCCTAAAGGAGACAACAGCAGGACCTTGGAAACAGAGCTTCCCATATTTTCAGGCAAGACTCTGATCCTTGTTCCTGTTACACGCAGTGAGAGTCCCTCCTTGATTCTTCTGCATCTGTCAAGTGATTCTTAGAGTCCTCTGCCCTTGGTAAGGCAAATCCTATGACCCTTGCCCCTGGTAAGGAGACTCTTTTGAATCGCCCTTGCCCCTTGGTAAGGCAGTCTTTCAGCCTTTGCCCCTGTACCTCAGTTTCAGACCACAAAGCGGTCTGGGAGTTGTCTGACTTCCTTTTCACAGAGTATGAGGGTCCCTCCGAGAAGAGTGGAACTTTGCCCAGAGGTTTCAGCCAGTTGACCAGATTCGACTGTCTCACTCACTTTTCCATTCCATTTTCACACAGCTTCTCCCTTTTCCCTAACAAAAGGCCCGGCATTCTGGCCAAACCCTCTTGATTTCCAGGGTCTGTCGTTTGAACAGATCTTTTTGAGGCTAAGAAAGGCACAGAGGAAGCAGAATCCAGCTGTGATTGGGAGAAGAATCCTCTCACTCACACACACTCACACTTTTCCCTCATTCCCTTGGGCTTTAAAAGTTAAAATTTAGAGGTACTCACCTTGTTTCCAAGCAGCCGTTGAGCTCAAACTCAAAACTCCCTTTACTACCCTTGCTCCAAATGGATAGGGTCTGGGAAACGCACCCACAGATACAAGGGGTCTCCTGCCGGCAAGGTGGAGGCTTACCCAGGCCTAGTCCATTGCTCAGGTTAGTTTGGAGTCCCATCTGGGTTGCCATATTGCCAGAAGAAAAAATGGAGGCTAACTGCTTAGGAAAGGTTCTTGTTTATTGAAGAGCAGAACCAGCAACAGCATGCAGTTCTGGGACAGCTGACCACTTGGTTTGATGAGTACATAGATTTTTATAGTTTTCACAGCATTTTCTAATCTAGAGGCTTGTGTGTTTTATTATTTGATTGGTTTTACTTGTTTCTGCAAAGGCTCGTGATGGGTCTTAATTATCAGCTTCCTTGGTCATAATCCTCTCAAACAAATGTAATTAATTTTATCCCCTTGATGGGATTGGGGGGGTGCGTTCTTACCACAGGCAAGAATGTGAGGTACACAATAAATATACATGAATGAGGGAAGTCAGCTCCCCAGAAAAGGAAATATTAAAAGGGCAGGAAAATATATTTCCTAAAAAGATATTGTAGAACCAAGAAAGCATGCCCAGTTTTCTTAATAGTCTCAGGTCTCCTTCCCCCAAGCAGAAAACCAGTTCTATAGACATGCAAATGTAAACCATCAAGAAGGTTGGAGCTAGAAGCTTAGGAAGACAAAGCCCTAACATCTACATACTCCAGCCCCAGGAAAGCAGGACATGACCTTTGGACATAATAGGATTGACCCACAACTATCAAGAATACCATAAAGGGGCTTCCGGTTCACGCACACGGCACTTCTGGACGTGCAGAGACAGTCTGTGTCCTGCCGTCCATTTCTTTCCTGCTCAGAGGACCCTGAAAAGGGTCAAAAATCGCCCTGGAGGGGCGATCACCGTGAGGAGGACATCCCTGCAATCGCAGAAGGGTAGCAGCCCTCTGCTGGAATCTGGGATCATCTCCTTTTGGCCTGAAGAAGAAGAGACCGGCCATAAAGATGGCCGATCACTAAGCTGCTCCCTACCGAAAGCCAAAAAAGCACTACAAAGCAATCTGGAGGACCTGGGTGAGCTTTTACCTTTCCTATTTCCTTAATCATTTTCCTGTGGGAGTTTTCTGAAAATCTCCTTCCCCGCTGTTTGAGAAAATGGTGAATATTTACTTTGGGAACTAAGCTTAAAGCCTCAAAGTTACTAAAGAAATCCAATTAATACAGCAAAAAAATCTAAGCAATCGCAGCTGTTTTTACTAAAAAGCTTCTATTTGTTGCTGGGGACTCACTATTCTATTTTCTCTTTAAACTGGGAATTAAAGAAAAAAATTGGACTAATTCTACAAAAGTTCTATAATAATTTGGAAAAAGAAAAAATAAAACAAAACCTTTTACATTGCATCTTATATGTTATTGATGACATCTTGTGGTGAAACCCGGTATAGCAAGTAAATTTCCTCTTTTTGTTGTGAAAGCTGTCTGAATAACAGAGCTGTACTTGAAGATAAATGTGGGAACACCTGGCACTGAATACAACCCTTCAGGAGGTGGAAAATCCTTGACTATTATTAAAACAGCCTCCATGGAAGATTTAACAGTAAATAACAACAAAATGGATGATTACATCCCGCCACTTGATTATAAACTGATTCTGGACACGATTTTGGCAATGAGAGAGCAAATTAAAGCCAAGCTGCATGAAAAATCTGACAATTTAAAGCCACTAAATCAAACTCTAACCTTAAATGAGGAAAAGATAACCCAAAGCCAAATAGAAGAAGTAGAAACTAATACTAAAACAGGAGAGTTCAAAGAACAACAAAAGCAACCTACAGAAAACCTTAAAGTCCAAACCTTTATAGCAACTACAAAACTTTCAAGCCAAAAACCAACAGCACCTGAAGAAAGCAACACCAAGAGTGAAGACACTAAAGGCCTTCAAATACAATATATTGAGAATTCAATTAATCAAATGACAAACACAATTCCAGTTACTACTTTCTACCTAACCCAGATAGAACTGGAAGAACCAAAAGATTTGACTGATTTAATGACAATTATATTACATCAACCACCAAAAATTGAACTACTAAAGCAAAAATACAATGATTACAAAGGGGACATGTTTCTCATAAAACTGACATTTGGATATACTTCCTGGATTCAAATAAGGGGTATAGGAAGAAAGGAAGATACATTTGAGAATTTAAAGATACCAAGACCAAAACATGATTGGCACAAAAAGAAGGCAAGAGTTAGACTTAAAAGACTGAAATTGTTTCTTTTTTGAGATTCCTAAAAAAAGACTATAAAAATATCTATGGATTAAAGGGAATCTCTAAAAAAATATCACTGATTTTATATTTAGCTTTTAGATTTGTAAAGGAAACATAACTCTGAACTATATTATAGAATTTAGAATGATATATCAAAAGATAATATTTTAATAATTGATGTACGCTTAAGATGGCTTATAGAATATTCAGTGGCTATTTTTGAACTATAGTATAGAATTTAGAATTTTATATATAAAAGATAGCATTTTAATAATTGTTGAATGGTTAAGGCAAAAAATGTATTTCTAATAACTGGTGATTTGCTAAGATGAAAATTAGACTTTAATGGTAAAACATATGAATGTTTTGTAATGAACAATGTAAGTTTTGTAGACAAAAGAATTATCCTTTATGGAAATAGGGAATTGTGGGTCACCCAAAATTAAGCTTTTTTCTATACTATAGGCTATGCAAGAATACTCTATTGCAATTAGATAAAACTTTAAAACAGGATATTGATATGTATTAGT
The DNA here is from genome assembly GCF_947247035.1 of Vipera ursinii. Lineage (NCBI taxonomy): Eukaryota > Metazoa > Chordata > Lepidosauria > Squamata > Viperidae > Vipera > Vipera ursinii. The sequence continues at coordinate 34,348,822 of NC_139522.1, forward strand.
GAAAATATATTTTGAATTTTGTTGATTGACTTGGTTATAACTAGAAATATACTAACTTGTTTATTTTGACTATGTAATCACTAAGGGAATTAGAGAGGACTTCTCTGTTGATGTAACCTGAACTATTTACAAATGGCTATTTCTTATTTTAATTACCCAACCACATTGTTTAACAAATACATGCATATGTAAATATTAAAAATCAATAAAACTTGTATACAAAAAAAGAATACCAGAAAGGCACACCCAGACTCAGGTCAGAATATGTGACACAGGAAATACAAAGCCTGAAACAGGAAATAACCAAACAATAGAGTCCAGGGGGTATAAAAACCCACTCCCCACATGTGCTCAGTCCTTTTCTGCTGGATCCATCTTTCTGTCTGGTTTTCCTCTGCAATAAACTGTAACCTTCTTCCTAAAGCAGTCGCCATGTTGTTTATCCCCAGCTTGGATGGAACCATGATGAAGACTTTTCTTCCAACATGTTGTAATTTTCCATTTTTGCTTAAAGGAACAGGCATTTTTGCTTAAAGGAACAGTTAAGGAGAAGTGGGTGGAGGGGCACAGTAGCTAAGTCCTTGCTGATTGGACCCTCTTTGCAAAAATCAAAAATAGTGGTGGTATATTCAGGGCAAGTGCATCTGAGATTCCTTTCATCTCAGCATGTCTGGCTTAGTTCAGTGCAACACTTGTTTTGCAGCTGTCTTTCGCAGCACTCTTTTCAAACTGGGAAACTGTCCTATATGTACACAAATTACTAGTCTACAAGGACAGATTATTCATCTAGGGTCTGTAATCTGCGCTCTTCAGGCAGAAATCAGGTGTTCAGTTCAGCCCTCCTACTCTACTGAGCCTCCACGCTATCAGCCCCCTCTACTGCAAAGATCCTGCAAGAGAAGGGCAGTGTGGACAACTGTGGGATCTGGCAGGATGAGAGCTGTGAACCATAAATCCAAAGCTTTAGCTGTGTCCCTGCATAACAGATACAGTGCCCTTGCTGACCTTAACAGGGACATTAAGGAAACAGGTCAAGGTAATTGTGATAACTCAAATAAGCAGGGGACCATGGTCCGAGATGAACTTGTTTCTGACAGGGAGAAGTGTGAATCAGGTATTACACATCAGTCATGCAAGAAAAGAAAGGTACCCAAAAAGAGAAGCCACCTTCTGGTTGGTGACTCAGTTATAAGGGATGTTAATTTAGGAAAGGATACAGAGGTTTCAAAAGAGGTCAGATGTCTTCCAGGTGTTACTGCCAGTAGGGACAAGAAGCGTATTTTCAAAATAGTCAACAATGCCATCAAAGACTATGATGTGGATGCCATTGTACATCTTGGCACTAACGATCTGTCCCAAAATGATGTACTCTCTGTGCAGAATGATTTCCAGAGCTTGGGGTAGGAACTCAGCAGAATAGGCTGTAGGCTCACTTTTTCAGAGGTCTTACCAGTATATAAGGAGCAAAATGGAAAAGGCCAGCATATAGCAGAATTTAATATGTGGCTAAAGGAGTGGTGTAAAGGAGAAGGCTTTGGTTATATTAGTCACGATGTCTGTAGCTGGTCCAATGAAAAAATGTACAAAAGAGATGGTCTGCATCCATCCAGGAAAGGGACTGAGTTACATGGCAATAAATTCACAGCTTTTCTGAAGGAATATTTAAACTAAACAACGGGGACAGTGAGTTAATTGATACAGAACATCACTGTCCCCGGCAATCTAAGAAAATAGGGGAACTTAGGCACCACACAAGTTATGTAGCAAGTAAACACAGGGTCAGTCATAAAGGACTCAAATGTCTGTACACCAATGCGCAGAGTATGAACAGTAAGCAGGGTGAACTAGAAATTCAGGTAAATGAGGGCGGATATGATATTGTTGCCATTACAGAAACATGGTGGGATGAAACCCACAAATGGAACACACAGCTAGAGGGATTTAAATTATTTAAAAGAAATAGACTAAACAAAAGAGGAGGTGGAGTTGCTCTATATATAAGAAATAACTTTATCTCTACAGAAATAGAGCACAACAATGATGAAAACTGTAAACTTGAATGTATTTGGGTCAATATAAAAGGGGGGGAAATGACATTGCCATAGGTGTATACTATAGGCCGCCCAACCAAGCAGAGGAAATAGATGAACTCTTTGCTAGTCAGTTAACTAAGGTATGTAGAAAGCGCATCACAATAGTAATGGGGGACTTTAATTACCCTGATATCAACTGGGAGACAAATTCTGCACCAAGTGGAAGATCTAACAGATTCCTGACAAACCTAGCAGACAACTTTCTCTCCCAAAAAGTAGAGAAGGAAACTAAGGGATTAGCCATATTGGATTTAATTCTCACTAACAGAGATGAAATGATAGAAAGTGTCAAAGCCACAGGAACCTTGGGGGGAAGTGATCATGCAATATTGGAATTCAACATTATGGAAGCACAAGCAATAGAATACAGCCAAACTAGAGTCTTGGACATTAAAAGAGCTAATTTCAATAAACTTAGAGAGACCTTGGGAAGAATTCCATGGATGAGAATCCTAAAGGGGAAAACAACTCAAGAAGCTTGGGAAATTTTGAAAAGTGAGATAATAAAGGCCAAGTCTAGCACAATACCAACAAAGAAGAAAAAGAACAGCTTTCAAAAGAAACCAGCATGGCTGCATAAAGAACTCTCTGACAAACTGAAAGATAAAAAGGACAAGTATAAGAAGTGGAAAGAGGGGCACATAACTAAGGCAGAATATAAGCAAACAGCCCATGCCTGCAAAGATGAAGTGAGGGAAGCTAAGGCTCAAAATGAACTAAGGCTTGCGACCAAAGTCAAAAATAACAAAAAAAGCTTCTTTCAACATATAAGAAACAAGAAAAAAGTTAAGGAAATGATTGGTCCATTAGTGGGGGAAAGTGGCAAGAAGGTGACAAGCAACAGGGAGAAAGCAGAACTATTTAATTTGTTTTTTGCATCTGTCTTTACAAAAAGCGAAAAAACAGTCCAACCTACCAAAACCAGTGCCATAAAAAACAGAATAGAAACGCAAGTTAAGATAGGCAAGAAAATGGTAAGTGAGCACCTGTCCAGCCTAGACGAGTTCAAATCACCAGGACCAGATGGATTACACCCCAAGGTTCTCAAGGAACTGGCAGACGTGATCTCAGAACCACTGAACTATATTTTTCAAAGATCCTGGAGCACTGGGGATCTACCAGAGGACTGGAAGAGAGCTGATGTAGTTCCCATCTTCAAAAAAGGGAAAAAAATAGATCCAGGAAACTACAGACCTATCAGCCTGACCTCAATACCTGGGAAGATTCTGGAAAAGATAATCAAACAACAAATCAGCGAACACCTTGATGCGAACAAAGTTATCACTAAAAGCCAACATGGGTTTGTCAAAAACAGATCATGCCAGACAAACCTTATTGCATTCTTTGACCAAGTGACAAAACTAGTGGACCAGAGGAATGCTGTAGATATAATTTACTTGGACTTCAGTAAGGCATTTGATAAAGTAGATCACAACCTACTACTTGATAAGATAGAAAAATGTGGGTTAGATAGCATCACCACCAGATGGATTCGTAGCTGGCTGACAGACCGTACTCAGCGTGTGGTCCTCAATGGAACTGCATCTACATGGAAGGAAGTGTGTAGTGGGGTGCCCCAGGGCTCTGTTCTGGGCCCAGTGCTCTTCAACATCTTCATCAACGATTTGGATGAGGGGATAGATGGGGAACTCATCAAATTTGCAGATGACACCAAGCTGGCAGGAATAGCCAATACTCCAGAAGATAGGCTTAAGATACAGGAGGATCTGGACAGACTCGAACACTGGGCACTATCTAACAAAATGAAATTCAATGGTGAAAAAAGTAAGGTTCTACATTTAGGCAGGAAAAATCAAATGCACAGGTATAGTATAGGTGGTACCTTGCTCGATAGTAGTAACTGTGAGAGAGATCTTGGAGTCCTAGTGGACAATCACTTCAATATGAGCCAGCAGTGTGCTGCAGCTGCCAAAAAAAGCCAACACAGTGCTAGGCTGCATTAACAGAGGGATAGAATCAAGATCACGTGAAGTACTAATACCACTTTACAATGCCTTGGTAAGGCCACACCTGGAATACTGCATCCAGTTTTGGTCACCACGATGTTAAAAAGATGTCGAGACTCTAGAAAGAGTACAGAGAAGAGCAACAAAGATGATTGGGGGACTGGAGGCTAAAACATATAGGGAACGGTTGCTGGAATTGGGTATGTGTAGTTTAATGAAGAGAAGGGTGAGGGGTGACATGATAGCAGTGTTCCAATATCTCAGGGGCTGCCATAAAGAAGAGGGAGCCAAGCTATTCTCCAAAGCACCTGAAAGCAGGACAAGAAACAATGGATGGAAACTAGTCAAGGAAAGAAGCAACCTAGAACTAAGGAGAAACTTCCTGACAGTTAGAACAACTAACCAGTGGAACAACCTGCCTCCAGAAGTGGTGAATGCTCCAACACTGGAAGTTTTTAAGAAGAGACTGGACAGCTATTTGTCTGAAATGGTATAGGATTTCCTGCCTTAGCGGGGGGTTGGACTAGATGACCTCCAAGGTCCCTTCCAACTTATTATTATTATTATATAGAGACACTTAGCTAAGGTACTTTTAGTAAGAGGAGGAATAGAGAAGAACTATACACACTGAGTCAAAGCATACTTTTAGAATAGTGCACACTATTGTAGAATAGCATATAGCTTATGAATAACATATTATTCAATATATATAAAGGTTTATTTTTTATAAAAACTGCCTAGAGTTAGTACTTTAAAGTATAATTATGAACCAAAGTGCAGCCATGTTTAACCAAAGCATAACTCTGTTACACACATAGCTTCTAGATGAAAAGCAGGCACTCTTATAGATAAACAATGGAAGACATAAATCCTTTATAATTGCAATTATCCAGTTTAGGTTGACAGGCTCACCTTGTAGATAAGCTACACCTTGAGTTAGCAGGATGTTACAAATCATGCCTCAGACAAGGGGAGATAAGACAGGAACAAAAGGGGCCTTTGATCTAATAATTGGAGGGTTTGGTAATTGTAATTGTTGCTAGGTGGTCAGAAATCATGTGACTAGACTATCAACCAGTCTAGCTAACAAGGATTTGGCGTGATGCACAGGATAGGGTGTAAAAGTCAATGCTGAAATTCATTCAATGTGGCCGTTTGTTTGCATATAGAAGGTGTGAGGTTTTCTCACGATGAATCGTTAAAGGAGCTTCCAAGCAAAGGCATCACGCAGAGATGCAATCATATTTAGCTTTATTCATGATAGATCAAAGAGAAAGAAGTACTTGGCATGAAAGCATTCATGCCTGCATGTAAGAGAGAAATAAAATAAAACAAAACAAGCTAGTATTACATGACTAAAATAGAGGTTAGAAGTAGAGATAGGACTGGAACAAAGAAGAGAATCAGAGAAGCTAGAAGCTAGAACAAAGAGCAGCCCCTCGTGCAGAGGTATTTATGGGGGGTCTTGGCCCCTCCTTGACCATAAAACACTCTCACCAATGGGGCTGTGGGTCTGAGACCCTTGGCTCATCAGTGGAAGCAAAGAAACCTCTTTGCCTCCATCTGATGACCCTTTTGGGGAACTGCCAATGGCTGGCACTAAACATCTAACAATTCCCCTTCTTGCCAGCCAATGACAGGGACCAGTGAATGTATGTAAGGGGCGAGCAGGTGTCATAGACATGTATGAAAACATTCAGAAGGCCAAACACAAACGCTTACACAGAAGGTTGTGCCGGTCAATGGGAACAGGTTTGGTAAACAGATCAGCTATCTGGTCAGCTGTATTACAGTGCTCAACATGTATAAAACCCTTTTTGGTAAGCTGCCTGACATTTTTGTAGCGTATGTCTATATGGCGAGATCTAGATCCTACTGCATAAGCCTCCGAGATTGCAATGGCAGCTGTGTTGTCCTCTAGAATTTGGATGGGCAGAGGGGGAGATGCCCAGATGCTTGTTATCAGCTCATTGAACCAAGTCAAATCATTGGCCGTGTCTGACAGGCTGGCATATTCAGCCTCGGCCGTGGAGCAAGAAATAAATTTTTGCTGCCTAACATTCCAATGTACTGGGCAGCCATTTAGCAATATGAGGAAACCGGAAGTGCTCCGTCTAGTTTTGGTGTCGCCAGCCCAGTCTGCGTCTGAGTAAGCGGAGAGCTGGGCCGTCTTCCCCTTCTCTGGTTCTAGCATAAGGAGGGCATCAGCTGTGCCCTTTAGGTATCTAAGCACCCTTTTAACAGCAGTCCAGTGGAATTGCTTTGGGTGTTCCACATGCCTGGACAATAGATTCACAGCTAAAGCTATGTCAGGTCTGCTCCAATTGCTGATGTATAGCAAGGAGCCAATCACAGATCTGTAAAGCGTGTTATCTGTGAACTCAGGACCGTCCTTATGGGTGTGGTTGTAAAAATCGGTTTGCATTGGGCTATGCGTAGGATTAGATTCTGTCATTTTGCATTTGGCCAGTAATTCCTCTATCTTTTCTTTTTGAGATAGAGCGAACCCCCCTTTAGTGGCCAAAATATGCACACCCAAGTACTTGTCAACCCGCCCCAAAGACTTCAGAGTAAATTTTTCTTCCAGGGCCTTGGCAAATTCATCACACCCTTTCTTGTTAGGCCCTACATATAATAGATCGTCCACATAAACTAACACCCGTTCTGTGGTACCCTTGGAATTGCGTGTGAAAACACATTGATCTGCATTAGATGTATGAAAACCAACTCGTTCTAAACTCTTTTTAAGACAGTCATACCATAATTTCCCTGACTGCTTAAGACCATATAACCCTTTGTGAAGCAACCATGTATTTTCCCCTTCTTGCTGGTAGCCAGGTGGGGCCCTCACGTAGATCTGCCGGTCCAAGTTGGCGTGGAGGTAAGCCGTCTGGATGTCGAATTGGAAGACTTCTTCTCCCAGAGCGGCTGCAGTCACGAGGGCGGCCTTGACGCTCTCTGCCCGAACGGTTGGAGAGTAAGTCTCCGAGTAGTCCTCCATGTAACGCTGAGCGAAGCCCTGGGCTACCAAACGAGGCTTATATAGGTAGAGGCCATTGGCAAGTGGTTTTGCCTTGTAAACCCACCTTGTGCCAATGACTTTCCTCTCCTTTGGAGGTTGCTGGGGGGTGAAGACCTTAAGTTGTTTCAGGCTCTGCATTTCCTTCTCCATCGCGAGCTGCCATTTCTCTTGCTCTTCGATGGGCAGCTCCTTGATGTCAGAGAAGGATTTTGGGGTGACCACAACGCTGTTGACAGACGCGATGTGGCCAATGTCAATTCTCTTTGGCGGGACCCCCTTGTTGGACCGCTTTGACCTCCTTACCTTCTGCCACTCACCGCTCTTTTCTTCTGCGGGTCTCTGAGGTGTCGCTGGGGGTGAAGATGGCGTGTCTTCCTCCGTGGGACTGGACGCATCTTCATCTTGTTCCTCACTTTCGTCGGTGGCAGGGTACGGGGTCGCCTCTGGTGATGTCGCGGTCAGTGTGTCCTTGCTGGGTCGGTTGGCATATGGGCTCAGATCATTTGAGTGGATCTGGGTCCAATTGGAATCCTCTTCGAAAGAGGCAGATTGGGAAGTCACAGGCCTGCCCCCTTCTCCCAGGAAACGATAGGCCTTGGAGCCAGGAGCATAGCCCAAGAACCTTAGTCTCTGAGAAACAGGTTTCCCCTTCTTCCGCAGCTGCTTGGGGATATGCACCCATGCATAGGAACCAAACACACGCAAATGTGCCAGATTTGGTTTCCTACCGTGAACCAGGAAATATGGGGTCTGGTTCACAACACTGCTCCAGGTGCGGTTTAAAGTGTAATTGGCATAATGAATTGCCTCCCCCCAGTATGATTCTGCGACACCCGCGTCTGCAATCAGACTACGCATCATGGTTTGCAGGATTCCATTCCTTTTCTCAGCTACACCATTTTGCGACGGGGTGAACGGTGCAGTTAGAAAATGGCGGATGCCCTTATGCCTTACCCAGTCCTGGAACTTCTGAGACATGAACTCAGCCCCGCGATCGCTCTGCAATTGTGCGATCTTGGTCTTGTACTGGGTCTCTACGAAGTTGTACAGCGACTTTATGGCGTCAAAGGCTTCAGATTTCTCTGTGAGAGTATATACGTGGCCGTAACGTGAAAAATCATCAACGGCAGTGAGAAAATACCTTTTCTTTCCTAGGGATGGTGTAAAAGGCCCAACCAAATCAACATGTACTAGTTGGTAAGGGTATTGGGTCTTACGGGATGACACCTTTGATGTTGGAGCAGCTTTTCTCTTTGTTTTCTTGCAAACGGCACAGTCCAGAAACACGTCACAGTCCTTGAGCTGGACTCCCTCAGCAAACTCTCCCATCTTTTTAACTACAGGGAAGCTTGCATGTCCTAGCCTTCTGTGCATGAGGTGGACGCACTTATTGTGCATTGGCTTTCCCATGGACACTCTCTTGGCTCTTGTTGCTTTGAGTGGTGGTGTAGGTGCCTGCTGAGATTCAGGCTCCTTGCCCACACTGCCCTTGGAAAGCCTTGGGGCAGGTTGTGGTGCCTTGGGAGAAAAATATGGCAAGCCATTTATTATTGTAATATTTCCAATGACCTTCTGGTCTCGGGTGACATGACCTCCCCCCTTGCGAAATAGGACTTCCACTTTGTCATCGTCACACAATTTGGTGATGCTCAAAAGGTTGTTGGCTATAGAAGGCGCGTGCAGGACACCCTCTACTTTCCCAAGTCCAGGTAGAGAAACGAAACCCTCCCCAACAACCGAGGCAGTATCACCGTTTGCAACCTTGACAGATGAGGTAATTTTCTTTAACCTTTTAAAACCTTGACTCATATTAGTAATGTGAGAAGAAGCTCCAGAGTCCAGTAACCATAAGTCAGTGGAGCTATCAGTCTTTGTTGTGGGGGTGAGGGAACAAGTATGCAGTGAATGTCCTTTGCCCCTGCCACGCCCCCTTACTTGCCCCTTCCCTCTTACTTGATTGGGACCACGTTTAGGGGCTTGATGTTGATGGGGGCAGTCTTTCTTGAGGTGCTCCTCAGAGCCACAGATGAAACATTTAAACAGAGCATTAATTTGCTCTGAGTTGTGGCGCCCCCTTCTGGCTTGCTGAGTGGTGACTCTAGCGTATTCCCCAGCATTTCTCCTCCGATCTTCTTCAATCAGTCTCCCTGTGAGGTAGGACAGATTTATGTCTTCCCTCTTGACCGCTTCGAGTGAAACAATGAAATTGCTCCAACTCCTGTCTAGGGAAGTAAAAATTATGGAGAGCATGCTCACATCAGACACAGGAAAATCTCTGGAAATCAATTCTGCCCTGAGTGCCTTTAGTTTTGCAAGATGTTCAGGCATGCTGGCACCAAATTTCAGTTTGGTTGTATAAAGCTCAGTTGTATATCTGGTGATGGAACCAATGGTATCGCTGTTGAATAATTTGAACAACAGATCCCAGACCTGAGCAGCTCTGAGACCAGCTGGGATACTAGGGAACAAGTTATTATCCAGGGAACTGAGTAGAGCAGAATAAGCCTGCAAGTGTAGCAGCTCTTCTTGACGTCCCCATGGGGAAGGAGGTGGTTTTCGAACCATCTGTAGAATCCCATGCTTTAAGAGATATAGCTGTATATCTTTACTCCAACTGCTATAATTTTCTCCTGCTATTTGCAGTTTTTTAAAATCACTAGGTAGGTCTGTGACCAGGAACTCGGACCCATATTTAAAAAATTCTGAGATGGGCATTGATGTAAAAGGAAGCGGAAAAACGCTTACTCCTGAAGCTGTTTCTGCATTGAAAGGGGACACTCTTTTTTCTTGTTGCTTATTTAGCAATTCCATATGGGCGTGCCCGGAGACCATGTGATCAGGGGGAGGGCGTTGTTCAGGGTTTCTCCCTTCTTCCCATGAGGCATTGGGGGGGCGGAGCCCAGATTTACCAGCCCGGGGTTGTTTGAATGGATCCTCCCGAGAATTAAAACCACATGGATTTTCATCATTGCCTGGCTTGCCTTGAGGAGCCCATTGCTGGTTCTGAAGACCTGAAGAGGAGGTGGGAGGCCGCAGGGGTTGATTGTTGGGAGGCTGCAGGCTGGATTCCCCCCGGCAGTTGGGCTCTGGGGAGAGGATGGGAGGCCTTGGAGGGGGGGTAGGCACCCCCGACGTCTGTTTGGCCGCTGTCTTGCTAGCCTCAAAGGCAGTGGCCAGGGCTTGCATGGCTGTCTGGAGAGCCGTTGTAACAGTTTTGGCTGGGCAAATCTCATTGCTATCATAGCATTTAAGGCTTTGTGGGGGGGAGAAATCAGGAATATGCATGCTGTCTTGCTCGGAAGCCCGGGATTGCATGTCATTTCTGCTGTATGCCAGGGACTGCAGGCTATTTTGGTTGGAAGCCAGAGATTGCTGGCTTTCCAGACTTAAAGAAGTCAAGTCTTTGTTAGACCGTGTGGGGGCCGCCATCTTGTTTCCTGTGCCAGACCACGTGGGCGGAGCCATCTTGTTTCCGCTTGCCCCCGGAAGCTGTAGCTCACGGCTGGGAGGGGGGGTTCCCGCCAAAAGTCCTGGGGTCCCGGGGTCACTAAGGGTGGCAGGCGCCATATTTGGGAGCCTCGTGGTCTCTTCGGTTTCCTGGGCTGCCTTCCCCCTCCCTTTCCCCTGCATTGCAAGGATCTCTTTAAGCAGCTCTTCACGTTCCTGTGCAGTCAGTTTACTCACGCGGCGTTTGGTCTCAGCCAGGTCCGTCTCTGCAGCATCTGAGCAGCCTTGGACAGTTTGCAAACCTTGTATGCTCTCCTCTGTGGCGTTCAGTTGTAGAGAGGCATGTGAAGGGGTCCTGGACGCTCTGCTGGATCCTCTGACGGGATGAAGGTCATTTGCGCTTTCATCTGCAGCTGAGGTTGCCTCAGGAACTGAAGTCTTGGATGTAGGCAGGGAGGCTGTCTTCGATCGATGACTTCTGGTCACGATAGTAGAAGTCCTGCCATCTGTTATAAATGGATTGGAGCTGGGCCTTTCAGACATCTTGTTGGCTAGTTCCTGGCTGGCTTGGAAGCTTTCCTTTAAACCATGCTCTGCCTACCAACTTGTGAGGTTTTCTCACGATGAATCGTTAAAGGAGCTTCCAAGCAAAGGCATCACGCAGAGATGCAATCATATTTAGCTTTATTCATGATAGATCAAAGAGAAAGAAGTACTTGGCATGAAAGCATTCATGCCTGCATGTAAGAGAGAAATAAAATAAAACAAAACAAGCTAGTATTACATGACTAAAATAGAGGTTAGAAGTAGAGATAGGACTGGAACAAAGAAGAGAATCAGAGAAGCTAGAAGCTAGAACAAAGAGCAGCCCCTCGTGCAGAGGTATTTATGGGGGGTCTTGGCCCCTCCTTGACCATAAAACACTCTCACCAATGGGGCTGTGGGTCTGAGACCCTTGGCTCATCAGTGGAAGCAAAGAAACCTCTTTGCCTCCATCTGATGACCCTTTTGGGGAACTGCCAATGGCTGGCACTAAACATCTAACAGAAGGGTACACCAGATTTTGCAAAAGCTTTAACAAAACTTGTTTTGTTTTGCAACACCCTTGAATTTTTATTACTCACAAGAGCTATATATAGTTCTCCGATCAAGAGTGTGAGAGGTCAGCCCCCCAGAGAAGGAAATATTAAAAGGGCAGAAAAATATATTTCCTCAAAGGACCTTAAAGAGGCAGAAAAGCATGCCCAGTTTTTCTTAACAGCCCCAGGTCTCCCTTCCCCAAGCAGAAACCAGATCTGTACAAATGTAGATGTAAATCCAGGAAAGTTGCAGGCCCCCAGCTGGAAGATCAAGAAGACAAAGACCTAAAATCTACATAGCCCACCCAAACTTTAAGAATCATCAGCCCCAGCCCCAGGGTAGCAGGATAGGACCTTTGGGACATAATAGGATTAACCCACCACCATCAGAATACCAGAAAGGCGCACTCAGACTCAGGTCAAAGTTCATGCCACAGGAACAACCCCAAACAAAAGGCTCCAGAGGGTATAAAACCCCACTCCCTACATGTGCTCCATCTCTTTCTGCCAGAGCCATCTTCCTGTCTGGCTCTCCTCTTCAATAAACTGCAACCGTCTTCCTAAAGCAATCGCCATGTTTATTCCCAGCTTGGACTGAACCACGATGAAGACTTTTCTTCCAACAAGAGGAGCCGGTTAAGATATCTGAGAGATCTCAAGTAATATAGCCATGTCCCTATTTTTCAGTGTAGATTTTGTTTGAGGTTAGTCAGCACCCAGGTTGGGGGCCTGCCTGAAGGGGTGGGTGAGTAGGCCCTGATAAATATGTATCAATATGATGAATCTTCAGAGACAGTTAAACCTACAATACAATGGAAACTAACTGAATAGAAAAACAAGTACAATTGATGGAAATTAGGGAAAGATAAAAGGAGAAAGTAAGATAAACACGTAGGCAAAAATTAGCTGAGTCTTAAGAGTGGGTAAAGGAAGAAGACAAACTAAAAAAACAGCTGTAAGAGGAAATGGCTAGCCAGGAGAGGCATGCTGAATTGAAAAACAGGAAAAACGAGCTGAATAAGATAAGAGAAAAGATATAATGAATTCAAAAACAAGAAATAACCTATTGTTCTGTAAGGTTTCCCACTTAGCCTCACAATTGCCCCAGCATTACTCAGGAATTTAAAAGAGCCAAAAGAAACTCCTGAGCTGAGGTTTCAGCAAGCAAACAACTTTTTTTTTGATCAAAATAGAGTTGGGTGGCCACACATCTCTCTTCGTGGCTGTTAGAGAGATGAAGACAACAACCAGAAAAGATGTCTTCCACCTTTTATACCTTTCCAGAACAAAGAGATCTGGTCTTGGTACTAGGAACCAAAAGGTACAGAAAAATAATTCCTAGATGATGACTCATACACAACAACCCAGGTTCCACCATAACTCCTTTTCCCCCTCCCCTCACCATGCTCTTTTCATGTAAGCAATCCGCTGTACCTAAAGCATGAAACATTTGCTTTTATATAACTAATTTCCCAATATAAAGCACCTACAAAGCTGCTTGCACATAAACAAAGATGATTACAAAGTATCACTACTAATATCAATATTACTAACATCAACGTTAAGGATAATAAAATCCCTTCAGTTCTTAAAGGGGGACATAAATATTTTTTTTTGTTTTTAGTTGCGAATTCGTGTCCGACACATCGCGACCCTATGGACAATGTTCCTCCAGGCCTTCCTGTCCTCTACCATCTTCTGGAGTCCATCTAGGCTCACACCTACTGCTTCAGTGACTCCATCCAGCCACCTCATTCTCTGTCGTCCCCTTCTTCTATTGCCCTCAATCTTTCCCAGCATTAGGCTCTTCTCCAGTGAGTCCTTCCTTCTCATTAGGTGGCCAAAGTATTTGAGTTTTAGCTTCAGGATCTGGCCTTCTAAAGAGCAGTCAGGGTTGATCTCCTCTAGGACTGACCGGTTTGATCGCCTTGCAGTCCAAGGAACTCGCAGGAGTCTTCTCCAGCACCATAGTTCAAAGGCTTCAATTCTTTGGCGCTCAGCCTTTCTTATGGTCCAGCTTTCACTGCCATACATTGCAACTGGGAAGACCATAGCCTTGACTATACGCACTTTTGTTGACAGGGTGATGTCTCTGCTTTTTAGTGTGCTGTCTAGATTTGCCATGGCTTTCCTCCCAAGGAGCAAGCGTCTTTTAATTTCTTGGCTACAGTTCCCATCTGCAGTGATCTTGGAGCCCAGGAAAATAAAATCTGTCACTACCTCCATTTCTGCCCCATCTATTTGCCAGGAATTGAGAGGGCCAGATGCCATGATCTTGGTTTTCTTAATGTTTAGTTTCAACCCAACTTTTGCACTCTCCTCCTTCACCCGCAACAACAGGCTCTTTAGTTCTTCTTCACTTTCTGCCATTAGAGTGGTATCATCTGCATATCTTAGGTTGTTGATGTTTCTTCTGGCAATCTTAATTCCAACTTTTGATTCATCTAGCCCTGCCTTTCTCATGATGTGCTCTGCATATAAGTTAAATAGGCAAGGCGACAGTATACAGCCTTGCCGGACTCCTTTCCCAATTTTGAACCAATCAGTGGTTCCGTGTCCAGTTCTCACTGTTGCTTCTTGGCCCGCATATAGATTTCTCAAGAGACAAATAAGATGGTCTGGTATGCCCATCTCTTTAAGGACTTGCCAGAGTTTGTTATGATCCACACAATCAAAGGCTTTAGCATAGTCAATGAAGCAGAAGTAGATGTTTTTTCTGGAACTCTCTAGCTTTCTCCATGATCCAGCGTATGTTGGCAATTTAATCTCTAGTTCCTCTGCCTCTTTGAAATCCTGCCTGTACTTCTGGTAGTTCTTGATCCACATACTGCTGGAGTCTAGCTTGTTGTTGTGATTCAGGGTCAGCCTGTGGGTTCGGCAGTTGGGTCGGACGACTCAGAGGAGGAGGGGGGTGTTGAAGACCTTGCTGAGGGGGTTGAAGATCTTGCTGATGATAGCCCTCAGCCAGGCCCCTCCCACTTGGTCACCACAGAGACCCAGCTGTGTGAGCCTGACAGTGTGGATGAAGATGACCCACAGCTGGCCCTGTTCAAGGACGCCCGACGCAGAAGGCAGTCAATTAGGAATAAACAGAGGAAGGCAATGGGGCTTCTCGGAAGGAGGCAGAGAGAAGCCACGCCCTGAATTGTATATAAGGGGAATGTGTGGGGAGGGCTGGTTTGCTGAAGGCAACCGCTCGGATAGTGTTTCAAAGCTCCTGTTTCTTGGTTCGTGTCTTGTTTGTTTTTGTAGTAATAAATTTGGCAGGCGTAATTCCAGCCTCTTGCCGTTTGTAAAGGGGTTGCCTTTTCTGCAGGGCCGGTAGCAGGCTGGTACAGAACACTTGTAGAATTTTAAGCATAACTTTACTAGCATGAGAAATGAGTGCAATGGTTCGATAGTTTGAACATTCTTTGGCACTGCCTTTCTTTGGAATTGGAATGTAAACTGATCTTTTCCAATCCTGTGGCCACTGTTGAGTTTTCCAATTTTGCTGGCAAATTGAGTGTAGCACTTTTACTGCATCGTCTTTTAAGATTTTGAATAGCTCAGCTGGAATACTGTCACCTCCACTAGCTTTGTTGTTGCTCAGCTTTTCTAAGGCCCACTTAACTTCACATTCTAGGATGTCTGGCTCAAGGTCAGTGACCACCTCATTGTGATTATCAGGGACGTTAAGCTCATTCTTGTATAGTTCTTCTGTGTAATTTTGCCACCACTTCTTAATCTCTTCTGCCTCTGTTAGGTCCCTGCCATTTTGGTCCTTTATCATGCCCATTTTTGCATGAAACGTACCTTTCATCTCTCCAATTTTCTTGAAAAGATCTCTGGTCCTCCCTATTCTATTGTTTTCTTCTATTTCTTTGCATTGTTCATTTAAGAAGGCATTCTTACCTCTTCTAGCTATTCTTTGGAATTCTGCATTTAATTGGGCATATCTTTCTTTTTCTCCCTTGCCTTTCGCTTCCCTCCTTTCCTCAGCTATTTGCAAAGCTTCCTCAGACAGCCATTTTGCTTTCTTGCATTTTTTTTTCTTTGGGATAGTTTTGGTTGCTACCTGTTGTACAATGTTGCGAACCTCTGTCCATAGTTCTTCAGGCACTCTATCAGATCCAATTCCTTAAATCTATTTGTCACCTCAACTGTATATTCAACAGAGATATGATTTAATTCATACCTGACTGGCCTAGCGCTTTTCCCTACTTTCTTTAATTTAAGCCTAAACTTTGCAACAAGAAGCTCATGGTCTGAGCCACAGTCAGCTCCTGGTCTTGTTTTTACTGACTGTATAGAGCTTCTCCATCTTTGGCTGCAGAGCATATAGTCAATCTGATTTCTGTGCTGACCGTCTGGTGATGTCCATGTGTAAAGCCGTCTCTTGGGTTGTTGGAAAAGAGTGTTTGCTATGACCATCATATTCTCTTGACAAAATTCTATCAGCCTGTGCCCTGCTTCATTTTGTACTCCAAGGCCAAACTTGCCTGTTATTCCCGTTATCTTTTGGCTTCCTACTTTAGCATTCCAATCCCCCATGATGATAAGGACATCATTTTTGGGTGTTAGTTCTATAAGGTGCTGTAGGGCTTCATAGAACCGGTCAATTTCATCCTCTTCAGCACCGGTGGTTGGGGCATAGACTTGGACTACTGTGATATTGAATGGTTTGCCTTGGATTCGAACTGAGATCATTCTGTCATTTTGAGGATTGTATCCCAGTATTGCTTTTCCTATTTTTTTATTGACTATGAAGGCTACTCCATTTCTTCTGAGGGATTCTTGCCCACAGTAGTATACCTGATGGTCATCTGAATTAAATTCACCCATTCCTGTCCATTTTAGTTCGCTGATACCTAAGATGCCGATGTTTAGTCTTGTCATCTCTTGTTTGACCACGTCCAGCTTTCCTTGATTCATGGATCTTACATTCCAGGTTCCTATGGAGAAAAAATCTTTACAGCATCGGACTTTCCTTTCACCACCAGACATATCCACAGCTGAGCGTCCTTTCGGCTTTGGCCCAGTCGCTTCATTCTTTCTGGCGCTACTAGTACTAGCCCTCTGCTCTTCCCCAGTAGCATATTGGACGCCTTCCGACTTGAGGGGCTCATCTTCCAGCGTCATATCATTTTGCCTTTTGGTACTGTCTGTCACTGCACTTTTTTTTTGTTCGTCAGAAAAGTTCATTTCTAACTGTACATTTTCCCCTGCTCTCTGCACCTGTTGTGCTAACTTATCTGGTAACCATAGTGAATCCCATATGACTAGTTATGTTATGGTTTCAGTCTGTTTAGTGCGCATGTCTAGAAAAAGTTCCCAGAGTTTATCCTTATTGTTTTATTCACTTTGCTGTTACTGTCTGTTACGTTAGGATGTAGCTAGCCAGCTCTCGGTATACTATATATTTAGTTTATATATTTAGTTTTTATATTTTTTGTAAGTAAAAGGTATTTAGTAAGATTATGTGTCGTGTTTTTATTGCCTTCCTGCATGCACATCATGCATTCTCTGAAGCACGGTCCGTCGCCCTCTACAAAGGTGATTTTTACCTTGACATTTTGGTAGCAGAGGATGGTTTGATTTATGTTTTTTGGGGATGCATGTTTCTGCGGCTGTTATCAGTTAGTTAGTGCTAGTGAGGCAGCGGTGATAAACTGCTGAAACATGTCAGGAAGGAAGCCACGGCTGAAAAGGAGTCTTTCTGTGGGGCAGCTCCCTTCAGCTTTAAGAACTCCGATAGCTTCGGCCACACGCCTTGGAGAAGACGCACCTGCTCCTGTCGACGATGCAAGGTCAGTCACTCCTTTTTCTACTTTTCCAAGCTCCCTGGCAGCTGCTTTTGGAAATGTTCACACTCCAGGGGCTCAAGATGAATTTCAAAGGCTTGGAGCGAAACTTAAAGTTCAGCCGAAGAAAATTCCTTCTGCTCCTTCAAGCCCCAAGCAAACTATGCGAGATAGGGCTATGCAAGGCTACTGTGAACAAATTGGGGTTTTTGAAAGGCGTTTGCAGCAGGCAAAGAAATATGTGTCAATGGTTCAGCAATATGAGAGGAATTATGAGCATGAACCGGCCATATTGCCACACCCACAAGGAGAAGCCATATTGCCTCCTTCTTCCCCAAAGCCAAAGTCACGCCCATCATTGAGTGTCATGCAAGACGAATGGGAACCGGAGGCTCCTATGTCACATGATTATGGGCTGTCCCAAAGGCCATACAGAGCCACAGTGATGCCTGAAGCAAATGTTATAGCACCATCTACTGGTGAAGCTGCATTAAGACATGAATTGGAGCTCTCACTCTCGCAATTGTCTATGGAGGAGTCTTTGCTCAGAGATACAAGATTTCTGCCGTTATCTGAGGCTCCAGCCCCTGATGGTGCTAGGATTCCTGTTACTATTGCTTCTCCTGTTAATATTGCTTCTATGCAAGCCCCTCTACCTGGCAGAGCACAGCCATATTTAACCCACATGCAATTGCCACCGGGTTCTTATATGCGAAGGCCAGTGTCATCTGCAGGTTATGCTAATGCACCAGCCCTAGCGCCAGCGCCTCCTGCTGGCCAGGGTAGAATAGCAGCTCAAAGACAGTCACAGCCAGCACCAAGACTACCGGCAGCTTCAATGCAACTGCCGCATGTCCAGGCACAGGCACAGACGCCACTGGTGCCCCCTGCAGGTTATGGTCGGATTGCACAACCTGCACAGCCAGTACCTCAATTGTATATTCCTCATCAAACACCTTCCATTGTACCACTGGCTGGTGATTCAAAATTAAAGAAGTCAGGACAGAATTACAGGGCATGGGTCAGTGAGGTTGGACTTTTGCTACGCAGAGAAGGTACTCACATGATGGTGTTTAATCCTCCTGCCCAGCCATGGACTCCTGACATATGGGACTTGGATAATAGAGCATGCACAACATTATTGATGTCAATGGACCCTGAATTGCAGCTCATGTTTTCACAAGATGCAACTGCCCAACATATTTGGACTCAGTTAGAGACATGTTATCGGCCTACATCAATTGAGTCTACATGTTTACTTTTGTCTGAGTTCCATGGTTCCAGATTAAAATCTGGTGAACATGTTGGAGCACATTTGACTAAAATGAAAGGTATTAGAAAAGAACTGGGTGAAAAAGGCTATCCTATTGATGATTTTCAAATGATCAGCATTATCATCAATTCTTTGAATCATGAGTGGAAAGATGCTATTTCCAAGATTAATCAAGTGCCTATTGCTCAACGCACAGTGGATCATGTATGCAGGATTTTAGCCAAAGAAGAGGCACTTATGCAAGCTGCGCCACATTTAAGGGAACCACCTGCATCAAGAGCTTCAGCGAGGCGTGCCTTCCGTGGAAGGACCTACGTTCCAAGGATGCCAAGATGCTACATCTGCAATCGTGTGGGACATGCCACCCGGGATTGTCCCCAACGAGTTCCAGAGCCCGTCACATACCAGCCCAGAGGAACAGATTCCAGAGGAGGCAGAGGTAGAGGCGGACGACAAGGTCGTGGTCGTGGTTCCAAGCGTGATCCACAAGCTCCACTTGTCACATTGGTTGTGACCAACGATCCGCAGCATCAACCAGAGTACGACAGACGACTTCTTTGGACTTTGGACAGCGGAGCAGCATTACATGTTACCTACAGAAAAGAGCTTTACACAGAGATGCACGAGCCTGAACCTGAACTTCGTGAACTTTACTCTTTTTCCAATCATCCTGTTCAGGTCATGGGAAAAGGAACTGTTTATATTGAAGAGCTCGGTGCTCTCATTCCAGATGTTTACTATGTTCCGTCTGCCAGTAGTAATTTGCTTAGTCAGAGTCATTTGTCTAGGTTTTCTCATTTTCAGGTCCACCATCTTGAAAAAGCAAGTTATATAGTCAAAGACGGAGATATTGTTGCTGAAACCATGTTGATTGGTGGTGTTTATTACTTAAAACCAAAGTCTAAGCAGCAAGAGCAGGCAAGTATACACGTTCCAAAAAGCACAGGCCCAGAGAGAGACGTCCCAGAGAGAGATCCTGTTGCTACTCCAAAGGTTCCTAATAATGATAAAAATACAAAAAAGACACAGGTTGCTCACAGCAAGCCTGGGGTTCCTAATAAAAATGCTAATGTTGAGAATTCACTAACGGGTAAACCTTTGCATTCCAGGTGTATCCATAAGTGGCACAGAAGATTGGGTCATGCCAGTTTCCGTGTTCTGAAGAAGATGCCAGAGTTTGCAAGAGGTTTGGATCTGAAGGGGTGTAAGGTGTTCTTGGACTGTGCTGTCTGCAAGAAAGCCAAATCCAAGGCAGCAGCAATTCCAAAACGCGCTACACGCCTGTCAACACGCATTTTTGATTTGGTACACACTGACATAGTGGGTCCTTTTGCACCAACACTTGGTGGTAAAAGATATTTCTTGACAATCGTTGATAATTATTCTAGATATGGATATGTATATCCTATGAAAGAAAAATCTGAGACCTTTCAGATCTTTAAAGACTTTGCTAGTCTTGTTTATACCCAATTCGAGGTCAACATTGCCAGAATCCAGAGTGATCGCGGTGCTGAATTCATGTCTCAGCGTTTCCAGGACTGGATGCGTGAGAATGGGATAGTACATCAGACATCTGCTCCTTATACTCCAGCTGAAAATGGAGTGGCAGAACGCAGAAATGGAGTTCTGCAAACCATGATGCGTTGCCTCCTTGAAGATGCTAACCTCAGTCTTCCATACTGGGGTGAAGCTATCAAATATGCTAACCATATCATCAACCGTACTTGGAGTAGTGTGATAAATCAGACCCCTTATTTCATGTTGTATGGACACAAGCCTGATCTCTCACATCTCCATGTTTTTGGTTCCTATGCTATGGTGAATATTCCTTTAGCCCAAAGAAAGAAAGGGGGTCCTGCAGCAAAAAGGATGAGATTTATGGGCATTGATGATAATTCAAAATGGAGCAAATACATTGACTCTCATCATGTTATTGTGGTTTCACAATCTGCTACTTTTGAGGAAGATGCTGACTGGTCCAGGATTCATTCTAACGATCCTGGAGTTTATTTTCCTAGAGATGATGTTGCTGATGCCACGCAACATGATCAAGAATCACAGGAGAATGTTCCTTCCACGAGTTCTTCTCAACCTACTGTTCCGTCTTCGCAAGCCGCTGATGTTGCTGCTGGCGACGATGATGAAGACGAGGACGACACGGATGAAGAATGGACGGTTGGCCCGAGACGTTCCAAGAGGACCACAAAGGGAATCCCTCCAAAACGTTATTCGTGGCAAGTAACAAAAACACCTTTACCTTTGATTTGTAATGTTACACTTCCACCTGAGAAGTTCACACAGATCAAACATCTTCCTGAAGCAGAACAAGATAAATGGTTTGAGGCAATGCAGGCTGAAATGGACAGTCTAAAGAAACTCCAAGTGTTTACGCCTGCAAGCCCTCCAGCAAACAAGAAAGTTATTGGTACTCGATGGGTCTACAGGATCAAAAAGAAGCCGAATGGTGAGTCGTTGTACAAGGCCAGACTTGTAGCCCAGGGTTTTGCTCAACGTTATCCTGAGGACTTTACAAATACATACTCACCCACAGTGCGGACTGAAAGTGTGAAAATTGCTTTGGCCACTGCAACTATCCTTGGCCTGGAAGTTTTCCAGTTCGACGTTGAAACGGCTTATCTACACGCTGATCTTGATGAAGAAATTTATGTCAAAGGTCCTCCAGGTTTCTGACAGCAAGAAGGGGATACCTGGTTTCTACACAAAAGTCTTTATGGTCTGAAACAGTCTTGTTTAATGTGGTACTTATGTCTTTCTGACAAACTAAATTCAATGGGCTTTATTAAGTCTGAAACAGATGAATGCGTGTTTACTAAAAGATCCGGTAATAGGTATGAGATAATTCTTGTTTATGTCGATGATATTGTTTATATTGGTCCAAATAAGCAGATGAGTGAGGTTTTTGCTAAAGCTTTACAAAAGTTTTTCACATTGAAGTCTTTAGGATGTATTAACACTTATTTAGGTGTTCAAATTGCCAAAACTCAGAAGGGGTTTAGTCTCACACAAGAAGAGAAGATTGAACAACTGTTACATCACTGTAACATGGAGGACGCTAAGCCTGTGAGTATACCCATGCAAACTGACTTTCACATTTTGGCACATGAACCAAGTCCTGAGTTCGAAGATCAAACACTATATCGCTCAGTCATTGGGTCGCTGCTGTATATTAGTAGTTGGACTAGACCCGACATTGCACTTAGTGTTAATCTTTTATCACGACACGTAGGCAAGACAAAACAGTTTCATTGGACATGTGTTAAAAAGTTATTGAGGTATCTAAAACACACCAAAGACATGAAGTTGTTGTTGGAACCCACACATACTGACTATGCAGAGTTATGTTGTTATGCAGATTCAGATTGGGCGAGTGATAAGAAGTCACGGAAAAGTACATCAGGTTACATGATGTTCTTAAATGGATGTCCTGTTTACTGGAATGTGCGTAAACAGAATTTTGTTTCTTGTTCCTCTACAGAAGCTGAGTATGCTTGTGTGTCTGATGCATGCAATTCTTTAATCTGGTTTGATGCTTTAGTCACAGATATCTGGACACATCCGATTCGACCAATCACAGTGATGGAAGATAATGAATCTGTGGTTTATATTTCTGAAACACGTTTTACAGGTTCAAGGTCCAGACACATTGACATCCGATATCAAAACATAAGGCAACTGGTTAAACAAGGTTTTGTGACATTACAGTATGTGCCTACACGTGATCAAATTGCTGATATGCTGAACAAACCACTTCCTACAGCCCAGCATGAGTATCTGCGTGAGAAGATGTGCCTTACTTGAGTCTTCACTTTGCTGACGAAAGAAGGGGAATGTCACTGCACGTTTTTTTTTGTTCGTCAGAAAAGTTCATTTCTAACTGTACATTTTCCCTTCTCTCTGCACCTGTTGTGCTAACTTATCTGGTAACCATAGTGAATCCCATATGACTAGTTATGTTATGGTTTCAGTCTGTTTAGTGCGCATGTCTAGAAAAAGTTCCCAGAGTTTATCCTTATTGTTTTATTCACTTTGCTGTTACTGTCTGTTACGTTAGGATGTAGCTAGCCAGCTCTCGGTATACTATATATTTAGTTTATATATTTAGTTTTTATATTTTTTGTAAGTAAAAGGTATTTAGTAAGATTATGCGTCGTGTTTTTATTGCCTTCCTGCATGCACATCATGCATTCTCTGAAGCACGGTCCGTCGCCCTCTACAAAGGTGATTTTTACCTTGACACTGTCCATAGGGTTTTCATGGCAAAGATACTGGAGTGGTTTGCCATTTCCTTCTCCAGTGGATCACGTTTTGTCAGAACTCTCTGCTATGACCTTTCCGTCTTGGGTGGCCCTGCACGGCATAGCTCATAGCTTCATTGAATTACGCAAGCCCCTTCGCCACGACAAGGCAGTAATCCATGAAGGGGATAAATATTTACAGAGTTCAAAATAACCATTTAAATGTCTATTTTTTGTCATTATTGTAGATGAATATTATTTAATATGTTAGCTGGAAATGTGTAAGAAGCAGACGGAAAGAGTGTAACCTCATAGTACCTCAGCCAATGGGGAAAGAGGAGGGTTGTGCAGCCGGGCAAGGGTTCTATAAAGAAGCCCATATTTTGGGTTAGAACTTTGAAGAGAACCAAGCTTTGAAAGCTTCTCTTCCACTTATTGCAATAAATGTTAGACACAAAAATAGTCACCAATTGAAATTCACTCTGTGTTACAAATAGAAGTTTATTAGACTTCACAACAAAGTCTAAAAAGTAACTGTTTGCAAAGCGTGGTGGATTCAGGAAGGCAAACAATGTAGCCAAACACTGAACCACACCCCAAATTCCAAAATCACATATTATACATCCTATCGCGATGCCCCATTCCCTCCCCCATGGCCCCATTGGCTTAGGCTTTGGAGGTTACAATCTATCAGAAGCACCTAAACAGAATACATTATCTCTGCCCCTGTTTGCTTACATTATACTAATAAGATCCCTCCCCTACTATCCTGTTTCTAGAGGAGAGATGTCTCCCATGTTCTACACCTGCCAGGGGTACCAGGCACCAGAAGGTACTTAAAAACAATTCCTAGATAGTGACTCACATTTGGGCTCCATAGTAACTCCTGTTCTCCCCCTCCCTCCACTTGAGGCCTGTATTTTTCCCAATATTCTCAAAGCATCTACTCAAGCAATTGATTATAAAATGATTATTATAAAATATAAAATATGATTACATGATAATACTAAAAGCATATATATTTTTATTTTTAAACTTCCTCGCTACTTCCAGTTATTTTCCACATAAACAAAACAAAAAGGCCTTCACTGTGTCTTGGCTGGTTATTGGTCAGGTGAGATTGCTTCTGGTCATGAAGGAAAGTAAAGAGGAAGTGTACAAAGGTAATTGTTTAAGCAAACATAGTCTTGTCCTTAAGGTAGATGTTGATTGGGATAGCCATATCCTGTCTGTGAAACTACTGGTACTTCATGTAATTTTCTTCTGTAAACTGTTGTCTGATAAGAATGTGCAGGATGTAACCATATAAGGAACAATGTATAACAATGTATAACTAGTAATTAGAGGTGTATAAATATGTCTGTTCATGACCCTTGGGGTTCAGACCCTTTGCTTTGTTTAAGTCTGTGGGAACGGCCATTTTTTGGCCTCTCAACCTTCAGCTTTCCCAAACGTTTCTTATTGGCCTCTACGTGAATTACAGTGATGAGCACACTCTCCTGGTTCGCACAGGACGGTATGTGGGAGGTTTGGGAAACGCTATGATAGAGCTTTCACATATATCTTTTAGTATCTTGTTTTTGTAATGATCTCATAGGCACCTGAGTAGTTCTCACTATGTATCCAATTATCACTATGTATCCTATTTTTTTTGTTATTGATGGGGTTTATGTAATGTTGTATTTGGTATTCAGAAAGAGGAGGTGAATAAAAGTTCAGCGGGCAGTTGCTCAGGGAGTTTTTTTGGAGAGACGAGGCTGCCTGGCTGGTTCAGAGCATCTCTATTGACCCAGGTCTGAATTCTTTTCTCTACTAAGCCTTCTGAACCTGAGCAATAAACCTTTCCTTTCCTGAAGAGCTTGTGTCTCTTCTTTCTACAACAAAAGTAGCCAGGAACACATAACAACCTTATCTGGTGAAACGTTGAGGTTTGTGGGAACATGGGTTGAGGGAACACCTAAAGGGCGTAAAGGTAGGCGGGCCCTATCTGATGAGCTGATAGATCGAGGTTCATCAAAAGTGGCTCCTCCTCTCTCCGAAGGCACCAGCAACAGGGATAAGCTTATGGTAATTGTGACGACTGCGGGGTTGACCAGGAGCAGCACGCCCGCCTGCTGCAGCCGATAACGCCCCGTACAAATCTCGCGAGACAAAAAAAACAACAACTCGAGCGCAGTTTCATAATAACGGCTGCTATATATATATCTGGAAATTCTCAGTCACTCTAGTCATGCTTCTCCCAAAGGTGCTTTTCCAAAAGAAGCTGAGAAGCTTCTTGGATGAGAAGCAAAACGTTTTCAAATAAAAAAGCCCAAGAAAGTCCAATTGCCTTTTGGAAAAACACTTTTAAAACAACCGCTGCTCTAGCAACCGTACAGAACACAATCATACGTAAAACCCACTTCCCACTCGATCGCGCGCCTATGCCTGAGTTTTAAAGAACGAGACACAGCAGTCCCCGCCTCTAAAGGTGGGACTTCTGGGTCGGTTTAAGCTTCTCGGTCATGACGACAGAGTGTCAACATGTAAGATGGCGGCTCATCACCGGCAGACTACGGCGGGGCGGCGGAAAGTGCAGGTGAAGGAGGCGAAAGGGGTCTTTGGTCAAGAAGGGAAACTGAAGCGATGGCGGGGGAGGCTCGTGAAGATCGTGATGTTCGAGTTACGCTGCGTGAGGAGACGAATGAGCGAGCGGCGTGATGGTTTGGCGGGAAGAGCAAGGGGCGAAGGGCCGGATGGTCCCGATTGTAGCCAGCCTTCTTCACCTCGTTTCCATCTGTGGAGCCTCGCCTTGTATCATCTCTCGGCTCTGCGTGCCCCACCCTAGGTCCGGAGGGCGTCAGGTTGAAAGCGGGTCGGCGTTTTGTGCTGCTTGGAGGTGTAAGGTTTTCTACCATGTCGTGTTGTCAGGCTATAAGAGTGGCGTTTTTTCCCCTGGCCCCAAACTACTAAACGAACAAACTAAAGCAACTCCGAAGCCCTTTCACCTCCGAACTGGGTGGACCACTGCCTAGAATCCATTGGAGTTGGGCGGCTAAATTTCAAATTAATACATAATTTCACAGGTTTAATATGAGAGATGGGGGGGGGGAAAGTTTCAAGTAAGGACTTGCTTGAAATCTCCATTCTGCCGTGAAACTCAGTGAGGGACCTGGTGCTCTTACACTTTCTAGCTTAGCCTACCTTACAGAAGATAGTGGAATATTGATAAGGTGTCTCCACCTGCAGTCCTGAGTCTTGTTGCAGTGTACTATGTGTTTTTGCAGTGGAGAACTTTGCTGAAAAATAGCAAAATCTGGCAGGGATATGATTAACTTGGAATAGGTTTCTCTCTCTGGTCACATTTTGTTCAGGCCATTAGTGACAACTTTATTAAATTTATATGCTGCCCATCTCGCTTAGAAGCTCAGTAACTAGCTTTCCACTCCTGCAGGCACTATACCAGGGGTGTCAAACTCAATTTCATTGAGGGCCCCATCAGCATGGCGGTTGCCCTCAGGGGGCCGGGTGGGTGTGGCCTGGGTGGGCGTGGATAGAGTGCATATGGCCTACTGGGTGGACGTGGCCAGCTCTCCATGGTTCGCATCAAGGGTGCCTATGGGGGCCGGGCAGGAGTGGGACAGAGCTGAGGGTGTCTGGCAGAAGGAGGGTCTCTGGGTCGGGGCCAAGGCAGTGGGGGCCGTTACCTCACTGTTTCCAAGATGGCTTCACGGGCCACGTGAAACCACTTCGCGGGCCGGATTCGGCCCCCGGGCCTTGTGTTTGACATGTCTGCACTATACTAAACCACTCCCAATGCTGTTTAAGTGATTGTCTTAGAACTTGATAGTATCAGTTATCAGCTTTTCCAATTCCCCATCCTTTTCCTAGTGACTCAAGATCATCTTGTTGCTTTTCTCCCTCCCCATAAAAGGTAAAAAATAGCTTGCCTTCTGCTGCAGCTCAGTGTATTTCTCATGCTAGTTTTGAGTATAACCAGGGCTTTTTTTGTCATAGAACACCCAGAGCGGAGTTCCGGCACCTTTTTTGGATAGAAGGGTAGGCAAGGCAGGGTTGTATGAGTGTGTGAGTTCCAGCACCCTTTTTTTTTACAAAAAAAAACACTGAGTATAACTGTTCCTTGAAAAGAAGTACATCTGGATAAGTATTGTTTATCTGGATCCTCTGACAGCTGCAGGTTAAAAACCAGCAGATTGGGGTATATACAGTAATAGCGGTCAAGACTAGATTAGAGCTCCCACAGTGGTGGATACAGTGGATATAAAAAGTCTACACACGCCTGTTAAAGTGCCAGGTTTTTGAGATGTAAAAAATCAGACCAAGATAAATCATTTATTTTTCCCCCACCTTTAATATAACCTATAAGCTGTACAATTCAAATGAAAAATATTTTAGGGGAAAAAACTTACAATAACATGGTTGCATATGTGTGCACGCTCTTTAAGTTTGTTGAAGTACCTTTTGATTTTATGACAACATTCAGGCTTTTGGGATAGGAGCCTATCAGCATGGCACATCTTGCCTTGGGAATCTTTGCCCACTCTGTCAAAGTCCTTACCAGCCCTGGTTCCACAAATGATAAATGATGGTCAACAAGGTAGCTAGCTAGGCAGGAATGTTCTGACCAGTATTTATTGGTGGCAAATAACAGCAAATAAATTCAGCACTGGGAGTGACTTGCTCCCAGTGCCTTATATACAGGCAATCCCCTTAGCTCCACCCCACATCCAACCAGCCAGCATCCGGCGCCCGTCCCTAAAACCAGCATTGATGGCCTCCGCCTACCCCCTCCAGCATTGTCTCCAGCAGTCCAGCATGCAGCCAGGAGCCTCAGCTGTTCAGCGGCCGGAGAGAGAGCAGTCAGCATGCAGCCGGGAGCCTCAGCTGTTCGGCGGTCAGGCGGAGGGATTCCCGGGCATAGGGGGATTCCCTGGCGTGTAGGAGACACATGCGATTAATCGCCCGCTGTAGCAGATAGTTTAGCCAACCCCCCCTCCCGGCTTCCTGAGATACTGTCGGTGGAACCTCCTCACCAGTCGACGAGCCTGAACGTCTGCTTCCCCCACCCATGAGGCCTCTTTGACAGGGTATCCCTTCCACTGCACCAGGTACTGCAACCGGCCCTGCCGGAGCCAGGAGTCCGATATCTCCTGCACCTCATAATGGTCCTCCGTAACGGGCCACAGGGCTTTTGTTACAGGCCTCAAGGGGGTCCCCTCTACCGATTTCAGCAGGCTGGAATGGAAGACCGGATGTATCTTCCCCAGGAACCGGGGTAGCTGTAGCTGTACGGCTACCGGGTTGATGATCTGTGTGATCTGGAATGGCCGTAGGTATTTCGGTCCCAGCTTTTTGCATGGCACCCTCAAGCGGAGGTACTTGGTTGATAAATATACCATGTCCCCCACCCGAGAAGGTTTTTGGGGCATCCTTTTCTTGTCTGCCTGCACCTTTGCGGCCTCCGCTCGTACTAAGGCCCTCTTCACGTCCCCCAAAACCCCCCTAATGTGGGCTATCCAGTCCTGGGGTTGACGGGGAGGGGTCCCGCTGCAATCACTTGGGGATCGGCATGAAGTCCAGACCATGTACAACCTGGAAGGGGGTAAAACCAGTACTGCTGTGCACTGCATTATTGTATGCCACTTCTGCAAATGGTAACATGTCAGCCCAGTCGTTCTGCTGATAGACGTAGCACCGTAGATATCGCTCCACCATTGTGTTGGCCCATTCTGCTGCCCCATTGGTACTGGGGTGGTACACCGAGCTGAATCCCTGAGATGACCCGATGGAACGGATGACAATTGGTCGTATGGGTTCACTCACCATCGGATCCTCCGTCACCTCGTCCTCGCTGTCATGGGCCACCAGTTGGTATCGCATGGCAGTAGTCGCCTCCTCCGAGATACCCCTTCGAGGGATGGACCCCTCCGCCTGATGCGCTGCCTGCAGCTTCTCTGGGATCCGCTTGGGTGTGCCCCTGGACTTCCCATGGGGCCCCTGGTTGATGGCACTCCGCTACCCGATGTCCCAGCTGGTTGCAACGAAAACATCTAATCGATGGTCGGGGTTTGACCCCAGGGGAACCCAGCCCAGGACCCTGGGCCCTTCGTCCATCATCCCTTGCTTTCTCCATAGCCTTATGCAACACTGGTGGACCCTCCCCCTTTGCCCGGAATTACCGCAGGCCTGCATCTAGGTCCACCACCACACGAAACCAGTCCTGTAGCCGACTTGGGGTGCCTCGGAAGACACATGCCTGGCGCAGGTCTCGGTCCAAACCAGCCCGGAAGTGGTGGATCAGGAAACGTTCAGGCTACGACTGTAGCCTACCGGCCACCCTCCGGAACTCACGCACATACTTGACTGCGGACCGGCCCCGCTGCTTCAGCGCCAGCAGTTCCCCTTCGGCCCGTTGGGTGCGTCAGACGTCTTCAAAACGGGACCGCAGACTGTCCAGAAATAACCGGCATCAGCCAGCTCTCTCTGTGGTCGCTATATAGATCTGCTGCCCATTCCGCGGCTTCGCCTTGTAGCCCTGCTGTTATCGCCACCATCAATGCCCACTGGGATGGGTAAAAGCAGGCATATTGGTGCACATGGCTAATAACCTGGCAGAGAAACATGGCCAACCGATCCGGGTCTCTATCAAAGGTCGCCTTCAACGGTGGAGGGCCCCAGGCCATCCCTTGACCCCATGGCCCCCAAGGGCCAACCCGGACCGTGCAGCGCATCCATTGCAGGTATAGAACGCCGGGCCAAGGATCCATCAGCTGGGACTGGTTGCCTGGTAGGGGCTCTGCCTGGAGCCATCAATGACCTGCCGTCCCATGGTGGCTGCGATTGTCCTGTCTGTATGCCCTGGTTAGGGGCCCCTGCCACCGGGGTGTGAGGAGTGTGGCTGGCCCCTACCTTCAACCTTGGGCTAGCCAATCGGAACCAGGTTGGCCCCGCCTGGGTTGGCTGTATCGGCATCTGTGGCCACAAAGTTGTCTTGGATCCCGCCTCCACCCTTGGCCATAGGGGGGGATCCTGAACCCCAGCCTCACCAAACCAGTCTCTTGCGCATCCAGTGTGTATCGTCTGGGAGCCATGGAATAACTCCAATCGTCGTCGTCATCCTCAGTCAAACGCCTCTCTCTCCACTCCATCATGGGGCCTACCACACCCGGTGGTTTTCCCGGGCCAGTAGCCAAGCCGGTAACAGCTGAACTGTGCCACTATTCCCCTGAGGCCCCTGCATCTTGTGCCACCCCTGCAGATGTCTGGGTATTGCTCACCAGACCTGCAGGTCGAACCTCAAGCACTTTGGGCCATGCCACTGGTTCATCACCTCCATTTCCCTCAGCAGGACTCGGTGCTGCCACCTCAGCTGTCTCTTCTCCGTCACCCAGAGGTGCCACTTCCTGTGTCCCTTCAGCTATTCCCTAAAGAAGCACAAGGGTAATGGGGAGGAATAAATAAAGCAGTGCTGACTTCTGTCAGAGTCCTTACCAGCCCTGGTTCCACAAATGATAAATGATGGTCAACAAGGTAGCTGGCTAGGCAGGAACATTCTGACCAGTGTTTATTGATGGCAAATAACAGCAAATAAAGTCAGCACTGGGAGTGACGCTCCCAGTGCCTTATATACAGGCAATCCCCTTAGCTCCACCCCCCATCCAACCAGCCAGCATCTGGCGCCCGTCCCTAAAACCAGCATTGCTGGCCTCCGCTTCCCCCCTCCAGCATTGTCTCCAGCAGTCCAGCATGTAGCCAGGAGCCTCAGCTGTTTGGTGGGAGAGAGAGCAGTCAGCATGCAGCCAGGAGCCTCGGGCAAAGGGGGATTCCCTGGTTGTCAGGCAATGACATCAGCTTTCTGTCCAACTGCGGACTCCCTCGGCTGTCTCCTTTTCCCTTCCCTGAAGTGGCAAGCCCATGGGACTTGACACACTCTTCCTTGCAAAAGTGCTTCAAATCTGAGAGATTACAAGGGCATCTCCTGTGCACAGCCCTCTTCAGGTCACCCCACAGATTTTCAATTGGATTCAGGTCCAGGCTCTGGATGGGCCATTCCAAAACTTTGAATCTTCTTCTGGTAAAGCCATTCTTTTTTTGATTTGGAGGTATGCTTTGGGTGGTTGTGTTGAAAGGTGAAATTTCTTTTCATCTTCAGCATTTTAGCATAGGCCTGAAGGTTTTCTGCCAAAACTGACTGATATTTGGAACTGTTCCTAATTCCCTTCACCTTAACTAAAGCCCCAGTTCCAGCTGAAGAAAAGCAGCACCAAAGGATAATGCTGTCACCACCAAGCTTCACTGTGGGTATGGTGTACTTTTGGTGATGTGTAGTGTTTTTTGTGCCATACTTTTTGGAATTATGCCCAAAAAGCTCAACCTTGGTCTCATCAGACCATAACACTTTTTCCCCACATGCTTTTGTCAGACTTGATGTAGGTTTTTGCAAAATGAGCCCAGCTTGTGTGTTTTTCTTTGTAAGAAAAGGCTTCCATCTTGCCACTCTACCCCACATCCCAGACATACGAATACAGGAGATTGTTGTCACATGTACTGTAGTACACAACCAGTACTTGCCAGAAATTCCTGCAGCTCCTTTAAATGTTCCTGTAGGCCTCTTGGCTGCCTTTGAGACCAGTTTTGTTGTTTCATCAATTTTGGAGGGACATCCAGTTTTTGGTAATGTCACTGCTGTGCCATACTTTCTCCACTTGTTGATGACTGTCTTCACTGTGTTCCATGGTATATCCAATGCCTGGAAATTGTTTTGTACCCTTCTCCTGGCTGATACCTTCCAACAATGAGATCCCTTTGATGCTTTGTAACCTCTTTGCAGACCATGGCTTTTGCTGTCAGAGGCAACTGAGTTTTTTTATCCCCCCCCCAAAAGATTTCGGTTGGTTTTTCAGTTGAATTGTACAGCTTATATGTTTATATTAAAGATGGGGGGAAAATCTGAATTTATTTTGATCTGATTTTTTTACATCTCACAAACCTGGCGTTTTAACCAGTGTGTAGACTTTTTATATCCACTGTATAATGGTAATTCTCACATTTTTTCTGGAGCTTTA
Organism: Vipera ursinii; assembly: GCF_947247035.1. Taxonomy (NCBI): domain Eukaryota; kingdom Metazoa; phylum Chordata; class Lepidosauria; order Squamata; family Viperidae; genus Vipera; species Vipera ursinii. The sequence continues at coordinate 34,380,807 of NC_139522.1, forward strand.
GGCTTTTCTTTCATTATAGCTTTCCATATTGGGATATCTTTATTATTTATATCACTCTGCCTAGATGACCAGAGGAATGAATGCTAATAGAAATATTGCCAAAAGTAGGGCTATTAATCAGTGTGGAAATTAAAGTATTCATGATGTAGAATCAGTGATCAGCATGCTTGAGGAAATGGCTAGGTTTGCAGAAGTACAGCAAACATTGTTTAAAAAAATGTCTCCCCATGCACTCTAGTGAGGATAGCCTAATAAGTCTAGAATATGTTGAAGAAAGAAACTGGTCTGAGCAGAAAACAAAGTGAAAGGAACTGCTTCTAGTTTCTACAGTTACTATTCCTGCAATACATTGCAGGAATAATAGGTGTAGAAATAATAACTGCACCATTGTTGTTGTTGTTGCGAAGTCGTGTCCGACCCATCGCGACCCTATGGACAATGTTCCTCCAGGCCTTCCTGTCCTCTACCAGCTTCTGGAGTCCATTTAAGCTCACGCCTACTGCTTCAGTGACTCCATCCAGCCACCTCATTCTCTGTCGTCCCCTTCTTCTATTGTCCTCAACCTTTCCCAGCATTAGGATCTTCTCCAGTGAGTCCTTGCTTCTCATTAGGTGGCCAAAGTATTTGAGTTTTAGCTTCAGGATCTGGCCTTCTAAAGAGCAGTCAGGGTTGATCTCCTCTAGGACTGACCGGTTTGATCGCCTTGCAGTCCAAGGGACTCGCAGGAGTCTTCTCCAGCACCATAGTTCAAAGGCTTCAATTCTTTGGTGCTCAGCCTTTCTTATGGTCCAGCTTTCACTGCCATACATTGCAACTGGGAAGACCATAGCCTTGACTATACGCACTTTTGTTGACAGGGTGATGTCTCTGCTTTTTAGTGTGCTGTCTAGATTTGCCATGGCTTTACTCCCCAGGAGCAAGCGTCTTTTAATTTCTTGGCTACAGTCCCCATCTGCAGTGATCTTGGAGCCCAGGAAAATAAAATATGTCACTACCTCCATTTCTTCCCCATCTATTTGCCAGGAATTGAGAGGGCCAGATGCCATGATCTTGGTTTTCTTAATGTTTAGTTTCAACCCAAGTTTTGCACTCTCCTTCTTCACCCGCAACAAGAGACTCTTTAGTTCTTCTTCACTTTCTGCCATTAGAGTGGTATCATCTGCATATCTTAGGTTGTTGATATTTCTTCCGGCAATCTTAATTCCACCTTTTGATTCATGTAGCCCTGCCTTTCTCATGATGTGCTCTGCATATAGGTTAAATAGGCAAGGCGACAGTATACAGCCTTGCCGGACTCCTTTCCCAATTTTGAACCAATCAGTGGTTTTGTGTCCAGTTCTCACTGTTGCTTCTTGGCCCGCATATAGGTTTCTCAAGAGACAAATAAGATGGTCTGGTATGCCCATCTCTTTAAGGACTTGCCAGAGTTTGTTATGATCCACACAATCAAAGGCTTTAGCATAGTCAATGAAGCAGAAGTAGATGTTTTTCTGGAACTCTCTAGCTTTTTCCATGATCCAGCGTATGTTAGCAATTTGATCTCTAGTTCCTCTGCCTCTTCGAAATCCTGCCTGTACTTCTGGTAGTTCTCGATCCACATACTGCTGGAGTCTAGCTTGTAGAATTTTAAGCATAACTTTACTAGCATGAGAAATGAGTGCAATGGTGCGATAGTTTGAACATTCTTTGGCACTGCCTTTCTTTGGAATTGGAATGTAAACTGATCTTTTCCAATCCTGTGGCCACTGTTGAGTTTTCCAAATTTGCTGGCAAATTGAGTGTAGCACTTTTACTGCATCGTCTTTTAAGATTTTGAATAGCTCAGCTGGAATACTGTCACCTCCACTAGCTTTGTTGTTGCTCAGCTTTTCTAAGGCCCACTTCACTTCACATTCTAGGATGTCTGGCTCGAGGTCAGTGACCACCTCATTGTGATTATCAGGGACGTTAAGCTCATTCTTGTATAGTTCTTCTGTGTAATTTTGCCACCTCTTCTTAATCTCTTCTGCCTCTGTTAGGTCCCTGCCATTTTGGTCCTTTATCATGCCCATTTTTGCATGAAACATTCCTTTCATATCTCCAATTTTCTTGAAAAGATCTCTGGTCCTCCCTATTCTATTGTTTTCTTCTATTTCTTTGCATTGTTCATTTAAGAAGGCATTCTTACCTCTTCTAGCTATTCTTTGGAATTCTGCATTTAATTGGGCATATCTTTCTTTTTCTCCCTTGCCTTTCGCTTTCCTCCTTTCCTCAGCTATTTGCAAAGCTTCCTCAGACAGCCATTTTGCTTTCTTGCATTTCTTTTTCTTTGGGATGATTTTGGTTGCTACCTCTTGTACAATGTTGCGAACCTCTGTCCATAGTTCTTCAGGCACTCTGTCTATCAGATCTAATTCCTTAAATCTATTTGTCACCTCTACTGTATATTGAACAGGGATATGATTTAATTCATACCTTTCTGGCCTTAGCGCTTTCCCTACTTTCTTTAATTTAAGCCTAAACTTTGCAACAAGAAGCTCATGGTCTGAGCCACAGTGAGCTCCTGTTCTTGTTTTTACTGACTGTATAGAGCTTCTCCATCTTTGGCTGCAGAGCATATAGTCAATCTGATTTCTGTGTTGACCGTCTGGTGATGTCCATGTGTAGAGCCGTCTCTTGGGTTGTTGGAAAAGAGTGTTTGCTATGACCATCGTATTCTCTTGACAAAATTCTATCAGCCTGTGCCCTGCTTCATTTTGTACTCCAAGGCCAAACTTTCCTGTTATTCCAGTTATCTTTTGGCTTCCTACTTTAGCATTCCAATCCCCCATGATGATAAGGACATCATTTTTGGGTGTTAGTTCTATAAGGTGCTGTAGGGCTTCATAGAACCGGTCAATTTCATCCTCTTCAGCACCGGTGGTTGGGGCATAGACTTGGACTACTGTGATATTGAATGGTTTGCCTTGGATTCGAACTGAGATCATTCTGTCATTTTGAGGGTTGTATCCCAGTATTGCTTTTCCTACTTTTTTATTGACTATGAAGGATACTCCATTTCTTCTGAGGGATTCTTGCCCGCAGTAGTATACCTGATGGTCATCTGAATTAAATTCACCCATTCCTGTCCATTTTAGTTCGCTGATACCTAAGATGTCAATGTTTAGTCTTGTCATCTCTTGTTTGACCACGTCCAGCTTTCCTTGATTCATGGATCTTACATTCCAGGTTCCTATGGAGAAAGAATCTTTACAGCATCGGACTTTCCTTTCACCACCAGACATATCCACAGCTGAGCGTCCTTTCGGCTTTGGCCCAGTCGCTTCATTCTTTCTGGCGCTACTAGTACTAGCCCTCTGCTCTTTCCCAGTAGCATATTGGATGCCTTCCGACCTGAGGGGCTCATCTTCCAGCGTCATATCGTTTTGCCTTTTGGTACTGTCCATAGGGTTTTCATGGCAAAGATACTGGAGTGGTTTGCCATTTCCTTCTCCAGTGGATCACGTTTTGTCAGAACTCTCTTCTATGACCTTTCCGTCTTGGGTGGCCCTGCACGGCATAGCTCATAGCTTCATTGAATTATGCAAGCCCCTTCACCACGTCAAGGCAGTAATCCATGAAGGGGCACCATTGTATTATGCCCTATTTGAGAGTGCCCTCAGTTTCTAGTTCATTGGACAAAATGTGTTACTCCAGTTCTTTTTCATATCCATTAGGTTCCTGTCACCAAGACCAAGAGGACACTTTTTGACATGCTGATTTTGTTCTCAGAACACTGAAAGAAATCTAATAGCTTGTTTCCATATTATGTAATATACTATTGTGTTCATAATTATAGCTACAAAACAAAACAGCTACATTTATCAATCAGGTCTTAGATTTAAGAAATCAGGTGAAATTGTGAAATATCTCATATTTCTTGTAGTTATTATAGACGTTAATGAACTCAGTGCTGTCATGTAATAAGACTACACTGTCCCCCCACACAAGGGGCCTGTATATGTAGACGGGATGGGACAAACATCCCAGTAATTGTAGAATTCTTTATTTTTTTAAAAAATGATAGTTTTCTAAAGCCCAGTGTGAACTAAAATTCCTTTGTGAACAAGGAATGCTAATTATAGTTTGGGAATTAGCATGAAAACATGGATTAAAAGAGGGGTAAGATGGAGTATGTAGGAACAGTTCCTCTTTGTTGCAGAGGGTTGTTTTCCAGAGATTGTACACCTGTTACAATGTGAGAAGTTCAGGTCAGAAAAATGCACATGGGCAATGAAAGCTCTTAGAGCAGGGGTCTGAGGAATTCTGGGTGTTGAAGTCCACAAGTCTTAAAGTTGCCAAGTTTGAAGACCCCTGTCTTAGAGGTTCTATTTCAAGCAGGTGAAGATTCTCCCATCATTAAACCATCTGTGGATCATGTGGGCTTGATAAAACACCATGGGCTTTATTTAGAATAAACTTGGCATGGGCATTTATCATAGATGCACAACTTGGAAGGTGCATCTTAATTATTGTTCCTGCTGGTGTACTGTCTATTATAGGTTTAAAAAAATATAAATCAAGGCCAAGTTATAAAACAAAACTTCAGTTTCTGTGCTTGGAACAATCTGGAATGCTTGAAACAATACAGCTTAAAATGGTCAAATTTCATTTTGTTGTTTTGTTTCCCTGCTGGACCATGCTAAGAAGATTAAGCATGATCAAAGGGGAATGGAACATTTCCGAATTATTGTGATGTCTCTCCAGACTCCTCCCCAGAAATCAACTCAGTGAACAATGAGTGCATTCCTGGCACGTCAGGAGCTGAATTGATTGATGGCTCTGAAGGGCCGGAAGAGATTTGGAGGCTTCAGCTGGGGAAAATTTGCAGTGGCAGCCAGCCAGCAAAGAGTAGGAGGAACTGCCTTCTGCACTTGATCTGAGAATACATAGGGCAGAGAAAAGGCAGGAGCAGCTGAGGTCAGCCAGACTACTTGAGAGGAGAGGGCCCTACCAGTCCTGATGGGCTGCACCAGAAAGCTGGTTGTTTATCATAGCAGACAGATGGAGGCATTGCTGTGTTTGTTTTCTAGCTGTATGTTTTTGGTTGTTGTGTTTCCTGCTTCACTCTGGATTGCCACCATGTTTGGAATTGATTTGTGCCTTGTAGACTCTGGACTTTTCTTGCCTCCTGAGCTTTCTGGTGTGTTGATTTAAGTTTGGTGGAGTTATTTTGTTTGAAGCAACTTTCAGTTGCTTTGTGGCCATTGCTCTGTGGACTAAACCTGGCCTGCTCATGGCTGAACTTAATTAGGAGAGTTCTGAGTTTTGGTGAAGGGAATTGCTGGGGAATATTAATGAACACACTAAACCACAGTTACATGTGTGTGTGAGTGAGTGGGGCAGCACAATTATCTGCAATATTCCATTCCTGAATTTGTGAGTTTTGTACATTCATAATATATCAGTTGTTTAGGTATTCATTTTTTTAATGAAAGGGAGGTATTGTTAAGCATGAATAGCTTGAACAGAATGAAGCTTCTGCTTATAGTTCCTTAATGCTTCTGTTCGATTTATGTCAAATATTTTAGGTTTCTTATGTAATTAGAGATGAGGTGGAGAAATACAATCGCAATGGGGTAAATGCACTACAGCTAGATCCAGCGTTGAACAGACTTTTTACTGCAGGTCGAGATTCAATCATCAGAATATGGAGTGTAAACCAGCACAAGGTAAGTTAAGCATGGAATGAACTTTACAAATATGTTTTCACTGTTAGGCATATAGTGAAATCAGCTAGTGAAAATTGTTTACATTATTAAAGAATAGGCTTTGGGTTGTATCTGCAAGTGTTACAAACACCTTTTCTTACATTTCAGTATTTTTTTTTAGTTTAAGGACTTATCAGATTTTCAGATATCTGGTCTAGTAAAGGAATGGCAAATTTTAGTCTGGGGATGTTAGGTAACCATGATTCAATCATAATGTAGCCTGAGCCCACTGAGTAATGCCAACCGAAGTTACATTGAAACAAAATATTGTCCTCCCTTTTTCGGCCAGATTTGGCTCCCAATTATTAATTCTCTTACATGGATGGTATGTGATCATATCTTCTGTTATTTTGTAGTTAGCAAGCCCATTCACAAAGAGTGGACTAGAAAAAGTGCAGATGGATCATAGGGCTGACGGACAATAAAGATCTCACTTGGCAGGAAAAGTTCAAATAATCACAAGTCTGCATTTTCCTGGATTAATATGTAGCTGAAATAATTAAATGATCCTGGACTTGTTGGCAAATGACGCACTGACTGCTAACATACCATAGTTCTGAAATATAGATGAACTGCCTCTTGTCATAACAGTCTCAAGAGAATTCTTATGACACAGGATTAGAACTCAAAATGTTGTTTTTAATTCCAGCAAGACCCCTATATAGCATCAATGGAACATCATACAGATTGGGTGAATGATACTGTACTTTGTTGCAATGGCAAAACTTGTAAGTAACCTTTTGAATACTGTATGATGTAACAGAATGACATGGGTCAGGTATCTCAGTGCTTGGTATTTGCATAATCTGCATTCATATGCCCCATTTTAATTTATAGCAGTCATGTAAAATTCCATTTAATATATGATCTTTAATATACTTCTTCACAAACATAATGGAAGCCATTTTCAAGTGATGTTAACATACTAGAAAAATAAAGTTGCAAAAACATTTTAAAATAATGTTGCCAAGTGGCATAAAGCATCAGCAAATAAAATACCCAATGAAAAAGAATCTCTGAAACAACAGAAGTGCTTCCCTGATATTACCAACACTGAGGTAAAAAAAAAAATCAGATGTTGAATTTCAGAGATAGCGTTCCAAAGGCATGCTTCCATTAATTAGCTGTTGCATATGTTTTTGAGCAGTTATCAGTAGTAGTAATTCTGTGTTGTAGTGGTAAATTTCTCTTGTTACTTGTCATCAAGACAAATGGTCCATTTTATTTTTATAGTGATATCTGCTTCATCTGATACTACTGTTAAAGTATGGAATGCACATAAGGGGTTTTGCATGTCCACCCTACGAACCCATAAGGTAAAGTAGAAAAATGCAGTAAGTAATACTTGTGGTGCCACATCTGTATCCTGGTACTTATTTCTGTATGTCTCTGTTTTGTTTTAGGATTATGTGAAAGCTTTGGCCTATGCAAAAGACAAAGAACTAGTAGCATCTGCTGGGCTGGACAGACAGATATTCCTCTGGGATGTAAATACACTGACTGCACTGACTGCCTCAAATAACACAGTCACAAGTAAGAATCCAGAAATAAACCCATGCTAGTTTGTGTAAGACATGCTATGATCATAAAATAATTCAATCTAAAATGCAGGGGTTTTTTAGGAGTGATCTTATGTCCTTCAGGAAAGGACAGCAGGAAGGCCTCTACTGAATTCCTGAAAATTGATGGAAACTTGCAATACATCTTTACATGTAATAGTCCACTTGCATTTGTTACCCCTTAATGTTTATGGGGAAGAGCTTCTGTTCCTTCAAAAGTCTGATTGATGCCATTCTCTTTGAACAGAATTAAAATATAGTACAGGTAGTCCTTGAGTTATGACAGTTCACTTAGCGATGGATCAAGGTTACAACACCCCACCCCAAGTACTTATGACCCAGTCCCAAAGTTACGAATGTTGCAGCACCACAGCAATCATTTGCCCTTACGACTGACTGCAGAGACACTGCAACATGCCCCCTGCCTATTCTGCATTTTCCCCAACCAGGTCCACACAGGCACTGGGTCTGCTTTGCTAGCCCACCAGGTTCCACATGTTCCTCTCCATCTTGTTACCGGTCGCTCATTTACCTTTTGAAGATCTACAGTGCTCAGGGCCACGTGGCAGAAAAGCAACCATCTTCTCAGATGCTGGTGAAGCTGTTTTCTTTAGATCTTGTATTCTTACACATGCTTCCGTCCCCTTTGGAAAAGACTTTTCACACAGAGGACAAAGGCCTGCAGGGACGTGAGATGTATTTCGCCCCTGCAGGGCTTCTGTCCTTTGGAAAACACTTTTCCAAAGAGGACAGAAGCCTGCAGGGGTGCAATAGACCTTGCATTCCTGCAGGCCTCTGTCCTCTGCATGAAAAGCCTTTTCCAAAGATGACGGAAGCATGTGCAAGAACACAAGATCTAAAGAAAACAGCTTCAGTAGCATCTGAGAAGACAGCCACTTATCTCCTGTGTGACCCTAAGCTCTGCAGAGCTTCGAAAGGTAAGTGAGCAATCAATTATAGGGGGTTGGTGGGGAGAAGGCCCAAGCAGCTGTGGGGACCCCAAAGGGTGGGAAGTGGAGCATGAGATATGTCCATCAGTGGGGGGAGGCCTTGGGTGTCTGGAGGCAGGTGGTCTTGTTCCTGCACTAGCCCCTCCCCCCTGGTCTTCCCCACCCCAAGGCACCTCATGCACACTTAATGACCCGTGCATTCGATTAACAAATGCATTGGGGAGAGGAGGAATAGGGGTCATTCATTTAATGTGATTCAATTAACGTTACGACCGTAAAGGGCAGGGACCATTACGGTTGTAACGAAGACTACCTGTATTAGATTGGCATTTTACATGTGTGATGTAACACTGGAATACTACAGGTTTGAGTAATTATATAAGTGCAGCACTACCACATTCTAACATATATTGGAATTTTTCTACCCAAAGGAATATCTTGCAATTTAAATACAATGAACATCATTATTAAAGAATCCCCTCTGTAGACAGTTTCTAAATCCTCAATGTTCTAAAATTTGTATACAGGTCCTCAAATTACGAATGCAATGGAGCCTGCCCATTCCATTCGTAACTCAAGGATTCGTAGGAGTGAATGGTGTACCTTGAATGCGATCACTCCCTGCTTTTGCCCACGCATTCGCTAATTGAATGCATAGTTTGTTAAGTGCACATGAAATATCTCAGGGTGGGGAAGGCCATGGGGGGGAGCAGGCTAGTGATGGAACAGGCCACCTGCTTCAGACCACCCAAGGCCTCCCCCTACCCACTGAGATACCTCATGCTCCTCACAATTGCTTTTTCCCCCCTCCTACCATGCCAGGTCATTTACCTTGCGACGATCTAGCCAGCTGTCTCCTCTTCAGCCTCTCTGCTGCACAAGATCACGGTGCCCAGAAACTTTCAGTCTCTGTGCAAAATGTTTGCAAGCTGACGGGAGGCTTTGGGTCGGCGAAATCGCTGTCTCAAAGCATCTGGCCAGCTTACAAACACTTTGGGCACTGAGATTGGAAGCTTCTCAGCGGTGTGATCTCGCAGGACTTCAGGCTTCCAGTCTCCACGCAAAATGTGCTTGAGGAAAGGCCTTTGCCAATGAGAACAGAGGCTGGGAGCGATGCACACGTCAATCCAGGGCTCCGTTCTCAGCAGCAAAGGCTTTTTGCAAAGATGGCAAAAGGCTTTGCAAATGGAGCAAAGGCTTTAATGTTTCAGGCCTTCCCTTCATTTGCAAAGCCTTTTGCTGCCGATCTCATCCAGGCCTCTGTTTGCAGAGAATAGAGGCCTAAAGTACTGTGAGATCACGCAAGATCAGTAGCGTGAGATGTCGCGCTACTGATCTCATGTGATCTTGTGGTACTTTAGGCCTCCATTCTCTGCAAATGCACTGAAGGCCTGAAGCAGTGAAACAGGCCAAGAAATGAAGACTCTAGTTCTTTGCAAGGTGAGTATCCGCAGGCCTATGGAGCCGGGGTGGGGGGAATAGCCAGGGTGAATGTTGCAGTGCCTCTGGGACTTGTTCGTAAACACTAGGGGGTGCTTATCGCGTAACTTTTAAAAGTTTGCTAAGGGAACATTTGTAACTCAGGGATTACCTGTATAGGTGCAAGCTGCTGTATTTGTTTTTTTGCTATTTGTTGTTTCAAGTTTGCTTTTTTTCTCCAACATCCTGAAGTGCTTTCTCTCAAATAATGTTGTATTTTGTGTCCAATAGCTTCTTCCCTTAGTGGAAACAAAGACTCAATTTACAGTCTTGCTATGAATCAGATGGGAACAGTAATTGTATCTGGGTCCACTGAAAAGGTAAGCATAATGTGGACAGCCTAGCCCCACAGGATGAAATGAATTGCTGAAATGATTGCTAATGGAGTTTGTATACAGCTATGAAACAAATTCAGGAGCTCTACTCTCCAGTAGAGAGAAAAATCATGAGCCTGTATGGTAGAGGTGGACGGTTGTGGGATCTCCCAATCTAATCCTTTTGAGCTGCTGTTTCCTTTGGACTTCCTTGAATACATTCTCTTTCCATTTTTGGCTAGCAGCTAGTTCACTGAGTTAATGAGATAAACTATAAGGAACTCTCCACAGATATGTGCACTTGTGTTGCCAGGAAAAGAACCCATAAAAGAGCAGATAATTTCAATATAAGGACTTCAACTTTATAGTTTCAGAGTGGTCGGAGCAAGATTTTAAACTATATTCCTTAAATAAACTTAAATTTAGGTAATTTCTGATCAAATAATCCTGCTCCTGCTACATCCATGCTGTGCAAGGATTGCATTTGACTCAAGTCAATTAGATCATTGATCTGGAAGTTTTAATTGGAACCACAATTATAATGAAAGAGGGTATCCTATCCACCAGTGTTACTGCTTTGCTTCTGTGTGTCTTGCAACAATGTAACTGTTATGAGGAGAAATGGTAACAGTAGAACAGTATTTTGTATGCTGAGGGCCTCAGCTCAGTTTCTAGAATTTGCAGATAGAGCTGGGGGGGAAATGACTGTGGTATACTACAATGTTTCCCAACCTCAGCAACTTTAAGATGTGTGGACTTAAACTCCCAGAATTCCCCAGTTGGTTGGGAAAATTATGGGAGAATTAGAATAGAATAGAACTGGACGGGATCGTGGAGGTCTTCTAGTCCAGCCCCCTGCTCATGCAGGAGAACCTATACCATTTCAGACAAGTGACTGTCTAGTCTCTTCTTAAAAATCTCCAGGGATGGAGCACCCATGATTTCTGAAGGCAAGCTGTTCCACTGGTTAATTGTCCTCACAGTTAGGAAGTTTCTCCTTAATTCTACGTTGCTTCTCTCTTTGATCAGTTTCCAACCATTGTGTCTTGTCCTGCCTTCTGGTGCTTTGGAGAATATTTGACCCCCTCTTCTTTGTGGCAGCCCCTCAAATGCTGGAATACTACTATCATGTCACCCCTATTTCTTATTTTCCTTAGACTAGCCAAACCCAATTCCTGCAGCCATTCTTCATATGTTTTAGACTCCAGGCCTTTGATTATCTTAGTTGCTCTTCTCTGAATTTTTTCCAAAGTCTCACATCTTTTTTGTAGCATGGTGACCAAAATTTGTTGCAGTATTCCAGGTTTTATAAAGTGTGATCTTGATTTTATGCCTCTGTTTATACAACCCAAGGTTGTATTAGCTTTTTTGGTTGCTGCTGCACACTGCTGGCTCATATTCAAGTGATCATCCACTAGGGCTCCAAAGTCCCTCTCACAGTTACTGTTTTTGAGCCAGGTCTTGCTTAATCTGTACTTCTACCTTTGATTTTTTCCTGCCTAAATGTAAAACTTCACTTTTTTCCACATTAAAGTTCATTTTGTTGGATAGGGCCCATTGTTCAAATTTGTCAAGATGTTTTTGGATCCTGAGCTTGTCTTTTGGGGTGTTGGCTATTCCTGCCAGTTTAGTGTCATCTGCAAATTTGATGAGTTCCCCTTCTGTTCCCTCATCTAAGTCATTTATGAAGATATTGAAGAGTACTGGGTCTAAGACGAAACTTTGTGGTATCCCACTGCTTACTTCTCTCCATGTGGATGTAGTACCATTGAGGACTACTCGTTGAGTATGGCTTGTCAGCCAGCTACAAATCCATCTGGTGGTGATGTCCATTCCGCCTCTTTCTAGCTTACCAAGAAGTAGGTTATGGTCTACTACATGCTGGGATCAGCGCCGAGCTCCAGCTGGAGCCTGGCGTTGATCCTGGTGCTTCCGCTGAGCCCTGACAGCCCCGAAGAAGCACTGATCCTGGTGCTTCCGCTGAGCCCTGGCAGCCCTGCAGTTCCAGCCGTCTCTCGCTCAGGCTTATGCGGTGCTGCCACTGGTTCAGCTCATTCCCCTCCCCCACTACCACTTTTCTAGGATGGTTGCGTACCACCTGCCAGGTGCCAATGTACCACAGGTGGTACCCATACCACTGGTTGAAAAGCCCTGGTCTATCCCACCTTTTTCTAGCTTACTAAGCAGCAGAGTGTGGTCTACTTTGTCTAATGCCTTACTGAAATCTAAATGTACTATGTCCACAGAGTTTTGCTGGTCTACTAATTTGGTCACTTTATCAAAGAATGAAATAAGATTGGTTTGGCATGATCTGTTTTTGACAAACCCATGCTGGCTACCAGTTGTAACTTTGTTTGCTTCTAGTTGTTTGCAGATCTGTTTTTTTATTATCTTTTCCAAGATCTTCCCAGGTAATGATGTTAGACTGATTGATCTATAGTTTCCTGGGTCTGTTTTTTTCCCTTTCTTGAAGATGGGAACCATATCAGCCCTTTCCCAATCCTCAGGTACTTCCCCGGTGCTCCAGGATTTTTGAAAGATACGGTGCAATGGTTCTGAGATAACATTTGCCAGCTCCTTCAGAACTCTGGAATGTAATCTGTTGGGTCCCGGTGATTTATATTCGTCAAGGTCAGATAGGTGTTCTCTTATCATTTTCTTGCTTATTTTAATTTTTGTTTTTAGTTTGTCTTTTGCAGTAGTTTTTTTGGTATGTTGGGCTATAATTTCGTTTTGTGTGAAAACTGATGCAAAGAATGAGTTAAGTAGCTCTGCTTTCTCCCTACTGTCTGTTATTTCCTTGCCGTCTTCTCTCTTTAGTGGACCTACAGTTTCCTTGACTTTTTTCTTGTTATTAAAATGTTGAAAATCTAGTTTCTGAAGTCCATACACATTAAGGTTGCTGAGATTGGGAAACACTAGCCTAATAATTTGACTTAGTATGGTACAATTTCATAACTTCTTTTTTTAAAAAAAATATGTTTTTTTTTACATAATCACCTTAATATTTGGTAAACATCATGTTTGGGTTTATATTTAAAAAAAATAACGATTAGTTTCTATAATTGTATAGTCCACATAATAGCTTTGCTTGATGTTCTCTTCTTCCAAAAATGTTCTCTTTTGCCAACCTTGAATTAATACAATTCTTATTATTTAGATAAATAACAATTATAGACATTTTTCTAATATTTCTGCAAATAATAACCACATTGATATAACGCTTCTTTCCTAACTGATCGTCTTGATTGCCTCATCATAGATCTTGTTTAAAATTCTTAATAATAATAATAAAGTTGGAAGGGACCTTGGAGGTCATCTAGTCCAACCCCCTACTCAGGCAGAAAACCCTATACCATTTCAGAGAAATGGCTGTCCAGTCTTTTCTTAAAAACTTCCAGTGTTGGAGCATTCACCACTTCTGGAGGCAGAAGTTTATAAAATTATAAAATTTTGGGGGGATTGTTAAAGATAAAATGTATTTTAAAACTTTTCAATTAAAAAAAATTTGCTTCAATAATGGCAGAAAGAATCAAGAAATTCTTGAATGAATTTATACATACAGATCAAAATGGCTTTATACCTAAAAGACAGATAAAAAATAATTTAAGAACAATCCTGGATGTCTTAGAGTACTACGAAGCTCATCCAGGGAAACAGATGGCTTTGATCTTTCTTGATGCACGAAAAGCATTTGATAAATTGGCAATTTATGTTTCAGCAACTTGCTGAAATGGACTTTGGGGAAAACTTTATGAATGAAATTCATGCAATTTACGACAAACAGACTGCTAGAATAATCGTAAATGGAGACTATACAAAAAAATTTAATATTAAAAAGGGCACAAGACAGGGATGTCCTTTATCCCCACTACTATTTATATTAACCTTGGAAGTACTGAGTATAAATATTAGACAGGACTTGGAAATTAAAGGACTAGAGATAAAGGGTGAAAAATATAAATTGCAAGCATTCGCGGATGACTTGGTTTTTATATTGGAAGAACCTCTGGAAACAAGCACGAAATTGCTGGACACAATAGAACAATATGGTGATGTCGCAGGCTTGATAATAAATAGAGAAAAGAGTAAAGTTTTGACAAAGAACTTAACAGAAAAACAGAAAATGCAACTTGCAAGAAAAACATTTTCAAATAGTTAAAGTTAAGTATCTGGGAATTTACTTAACAGCAAGATGTATAACAGTTAAAGAGGATAACAATATAAAATTATTAAAACAAATGAAATTGGACTTGGAAAAATGGAAAAACCTCCAACAGTCAATGCTGGGGAGAATAGCTACAATTAAAATGAATATTTTACTGAAAATACTCTTTTTATTTCAAACCATCCCGGTAAAATTAGAAAAAGCTTTCTTTGATGAACTGAATACCATAATATTGAAATTTACTTGGCAAGGGAAAAAAGCATGAATCAAAGTGAAAATGTTACAGGATGATAGAGAAAGGGGAGGATTTGGACTCCCAGATTGGAAATTATACTACCAAGCAGCTATTTTAATGTGAATTAAAGAATGGATAACACTTAGAGATAAAAGACTATTATACCCAGAGGGGCATGACCTGCAGATTGGCTGGCATGCCTTTCTGTGGTATGGGAAGAGTAAAGCGCATAGATATTTTCAGAACCACACTATAAGAAATGCACTTCTCTTAGAATGAGAAAAAATAAAAGAAAAAACTTATATCAAGATACCTGAATGGCTCTCAACAATGGAAGCTTTTGCTTACCCAAACTTAATTAACTATGATAAACTTGTAGCATGTAAAGACTTATTGGATAATGAAGGAAGATTGAAATCTAGACAAGATCTACAACAACAAGGTATTGACCTAGCCTAGTGGCCATACCTACAAATCCAAACAAGATACGAAAAAGAAGTAAAAACAACAGCTCTACAAGGAACAGACAGAACTTGATCTTATATTGTTAAAAACAGATGAAAAGCTGATTAAAAAACTATAGTTTTCTGCTTAAAGATGGAGGAAGAACAAGTTAAAGAAACAATGATAACTTGGGCAAAAAATGTTGGTCATACTATAGAGCTTGAAGAATGGGAAAAATTATGGGATAGAAACATTAGATTAACTAAAGCTGTATCATATAAAGAAAATTTGTATAAAATGTTTTATAGATGGCACATGATACCAGTGAGACTAGTGAAAATGTTTAAAAATACTTCAAATGTTTGTTGGAAATGCAGCCAAAGACCAAGTACTTATTATCATCTCTGGTGGACATGTTCTAAAGCTAAAAGATTCTGGCTCAAGATACACTCATGGTTGGAGAAGATGATTAAAAAACAAATAGAATTTAAACCAGAATTGTTTTTGTTAGGAATGATAGGTCCCAATTGTGACAAGGAGAGTGGGTATCTAATATTACATGTACTAACAGCAAGATTTATCTATGCCCAATATTGGAAAAATGAGAACTTACCGACTGAAGAAGTATTAATTAAGAAAATATTAGATTGTGCAGAAATGGATAGATTAACTTTAGAGATTAAAGAGAAAGAGCATTTAGTTTACTATAGAACTTGGAACAAATTTTATCAATGGATAGATAACGAATTAGAGGGAAAGGAATGTGATATGTATTTTTTACTTTATTTTAGTAAGAAAAATATGGATTGAAAACTTAATATTACTCATTATAATTTATTATACTTATTGTTATCAATTATTACTTTTACCATTTCTACAGGTGAAACTCAAAAAATTAGAATATTGTGCAAAAGTTCATTTATTTCAGTAATGCAACTTAAAAGGGGAAACTAATATATGAGATAGACTCATTACATGCAAAGCAAGATAGTTCAAGCTGTGATTTGTCATAATTGTGATGATTATGGCGTACAGCTCATGAAAACCCCAAATCCACAATCTCAGAAAATTAGAATATTACATACAATCAATAAATAGAACATAGAACAATATCGGACCTCTGCAAAGTATAAGCATGCATATGTACGCAGTACTTGGTTTGGGCCCCTTTTGCAGCAATTACTGCCTCAATGTGGCGTGGCATGGAAGCTATCAGCCTGTGGCACTGCTGAGGTGTTATGGAAGACCAGGATGCTTCAATAGCGGCCTTCAGCTCTTCTGCATTGTTCGGTCTCATGTCTCTCATCTTTCTCTTGGCAATGCCCCATAGATTCTCTATGGGGTTCAGGTCAGGCGAGTTTGCTGGCCAATCAAGCACAGTAATCCCAAGGTCACTGAACCAGGTTTTGGTGCTTTTGGCAGTGTGGGCAGGTGCCAAGTCCTGCTGGAAAATGAAGTCAGCATCCCCGTAAAGCTCGTCTGCGGAAGGAAGCATGAAGTGCTCCAAAATCTCCTGGTAGACGGCTGCGTTGACCCTGGACTTAATGAAGCACAGTGGACCAACACCAGCAGATGACATGGCTCCCCAAATCAACACAGACTGTGGAAACTTCACACTGGACTTCAAGCATCTTGCAGTGTGTGCCTCTCCATTCTTCCTCCAGACTCTGGGTCCTTGGTTTCCAAATGAGATGCAAAAGTTGCTCTCATCAGAAAAGAGGACTTTGGACCACTGAGCAACAGACCAGGTCTGTTTTTCTTTAGCCCAGGTAAGACGCTTCTGACGTTGTTTGTTGTTCAGGAGCGGCTTGAGAAGAGGAATACGACATTTGAAGCCCATGTCCAGGATCTGTCTGTGTGTGGTGGCTCTTGATGCACTGACTCCAGCCTCAGTCCACTCCTTGTGAAAGTCCCCAACACTTTTAAATGGCTTTTTCCTGACAATCCTCTCCAGGCTGCGGTCATCCCTGCTGCTTGTGCACCTTTTTCTTCCACACTTTTCCCTTCCACATAACTTTCTATTATTGTGCTTTGATACAGCACTTGGGGAACATCCAACTTCTTTTGCAATTACCTTTTGAGGCTTTCCCTCCTTATGGAGGGTGTCAATGATGGTTTTCTGCACAACTGTCAGGTCAGCAGTCTTCCCCATGATTGTGATTCCTACTGAACCAGACTGAGAGACCATTTAAAGGCTCAGGAAGCCTTTGCAGGTGTTATGGCTTAATTAGCTGATTAGAGTGGGACACTTTGAGCGTAGAATATTGCACCTTTTCACAATATTCTAATTTTCTGAGATTGTGGATTTGGGGTTTTCATGAGCTGTACGCCATAATCATCACAATTATGACAAATCACGGCTTGAACTATCTTGCTTTGCATGTAATGAGTCTATCTCATATATTAGTTTCCCCTTTTAAGTTGCATTCCTGAAATAAATGAACTTTTGCACATATTCTAATTTTTCGAGTTTCACCTGTATTTATATATATTTACCCAGACAATGTGCTGTTTGCCAAATATTGAATGTTATTGGGGGAAACCTCAACCCTCATCCCAACCTTCCCTGTACCCCAAACCTAAACCCTAACCTTTTATCCCCCTCCCCAACCCTATAAAAAGCAATAAAATCTTTTCAAAAAACAGTTCATTGCACTGAAGTATTTAAGTCTTTTTCATCATACAGGCCATCCCAACGCTTCTATATTTCTCATATCTTATAAAAAGAAAAAGAAAAGAAAATGAAATAAGATAGTGTACTACTTAAAATACATATCCCTCTTAGATTAATGTACATTTGTATCCAGAATTTTTCCTTCTTTTTAACCATATTCAAACAAATGTTTAATCTTTAAGTGTTCCATGTAATAAATCCAATTATCTAATCTTTTAGATCTAATCAAAACATTTTTATCTATTCAGTTTTCCCAAAATCAATTTCACTTAAGTATCTAAAACATTTCCTTTATATGAACCATCCCAACATTTTTATATTTCTCATGTCAAAAAACAAAACACGAAGGGAAAAAGAAAGAAGAAATACTATATTACTTGGGCTCATCCCTCTTAAACTAAAATTCATTTATATCCAGAATCTTTCTATTTCTTTAACCATATTCAAACAGATGTTTAATTTTCAAATATTCCCTCTGATAGATCCCATCATCTAATTTCTTCATTCTCACTTAAGACTTTTTTTTTGCCAAACATCTTTCCTGATCAATATGTTTCTCTGAATCAAAAAGTCTTCCCATAGTCTTATGGATGTTGTTGTAGGTACAAAGGGCAAATCAGGTGAGATGTTTTTATAGGAAGGTTTCACCCCTTCGTATTCATTGAAAAATTTTCCTTTCTCTCTTAATTTCTCTTATCATTTTTTGTCTCTTAAGTTCTGTAACCCATTTTGTCAAATCTTTTTTCTTGTTCTCAGACTTATTTTGTTATCTTAGAGTATAATTTATCTTTTCCATGTCCATTATTTCGTGTGAGTGTTTTTTCCACCTGGGTTGAGTCATACTTCCTTCTGTTGTTAGGTTCCATCTTTAAATCTCTCTCCTCTGGTTCATCAGTTGTCTGTTTTATCTGCTCACACTCTATTTTTATTTTCTGAGAGGGTTTTTTTGTAAAGTTAAATTGGAGATGTATTCATTTATATTTTCAAGGTTATTTTTAATTTCCTTGTGGTTTGAGATCATTGTTGTTTGAATTAGTTGCAACATAGCATACATCTCCTCCTGGAAAGTATTTGTTTTTTATTGGTATATTCTTTCTGCAGGTCTCTGGTTTTCCATGGTAGCCAAAAATCAGGGTTTTTCTTTCTCTGCAGACAGCTTTAAAGTCACAGTTCAATAAGAGTTTATAATACAGAAAGGTCATTATTTTTTCTTCTTCTAAAGTTTACAATTCTCACTTAGTAGGTAGCCCAAAATGTTTTAATTTTTTTTTGTCACAGCTGTTCTCTGTTTTTAAGACATTGGTCACCACCAAGAAGTTATCTTTTCCTGGGCTATATTGAAGCAACTGCAATATTTTCATCCACCACTAGATGTCAGCACTAGTTTTTCCAGTTTTCAAAATAGTTGTTTTCTTTTATTTTCATGCTATAAAAGGGAAATCTCAACACATTCCACCAATTTCAAACTTATCCAGATTTAGGTCTTATATTCATTTCATTTTAATGTATTTCTGTCCCCACTTAAAGGTCTAATTCGCTTCTTCCGTCTGTAGAAGGGTGGGGCAAAGATCCCCCTCCTTCTCACTTTCGGAGGCTTTTTGCTTCTTGGGGTTTTTTGCCCCAGGAAATCAATTATCAAGTAGAAAAGAGAAAATCACTGTTCTTACCCAGTTCCAAGCATGTTGTTTACAATCAGCTTAAAATAGTGCTTTTGGGCTTCGGCTACTTGTAATTTGGGCTAGACTCTGAAGTTAAGCTAGCCTTTCTCCTCCGTGGGACTTCCCTCCTTCCTTACTGCATCTACAGGGCGACTTCAGTCCCATTTAGGGTCTCCTAACACAGGTCCCCAACCTTTTGGGCACCAGGGACCGGTTCTGTGGAAAGAGGGTTTTCCGCAGACGAGAAGTTGTGTGGTTTTGTGTGCTGCCTGCATCTTGCGGATGGGGCTTTGCTTGTTTGTGTGGACCAGTTGCTGGCATGCTGTGGCCCAGTACTGGTCCACAGACTGGGGGTTGGGGACCCCTCGGCTGTAGGATGCGGAGCCCTGCGATCCCTAGGCTGCTATGCTACTGCACAAAACCAGAAGCCCAGTTGCATAACTTCTTATATGTAAGCAACAAAGGTTATTGTAGAATTTTTGTCCTTTGTAAATTCTTGCTTTCTCCCTATCGGTCTCCCCACCAAACAAGGAAGTGTTATGTGGGTGATTTGGTTGGGTGAGGATGATGTGTAGATATATAAAAGGATAGTAAAGAACCATTTACTTAAAAAAAGAAAAATCAGGATTACAGCTCTCAAAAGTCAAGAACATAGTTTTTCTAAAAGTTCTAACATTTAATGGTTTTGAAATAGGTAGCATCTCATAGTGTTAATATTAATGTGAATGTCAATGGAGATTCTCAAGGTCATGGTTGTCCCAAAGGTGCTTTCTTTCAAAAGGCAACTGGCCTTTCTTGTTTTGCTAGAAGATGTTTCACTTCTCATCCAAGAAGCTTCTTCAGTTCTGACTGGTGGCGAATGGAAGGATTTATATTCCTTGCAGTCATGTGGTTATTAGCCCTATTTCTGAAATTTGTTGAAGTCAATTGCAGGTTTATCTGTGCCCTCAGGGTCACCTAAATCCTGTAGTCTGCATTTTTTTTTCTTTTTCTGGAAATCCTTTCATACTCCTGCACTCCTGCATTAATGTGAATGGCTTTTGAAAAACTAATTTCAAGCAAAGTAAGAATATATGAACTTAATACCTTTACTTCAGAAGTGCTACCAATTTCTAATTTTTTTTCTAATAGGTTTTAAGGGTGTGGGACCCAAGAACCTGTGCAAAACTTATGAAACTCAAGGGACACACGGACAATGTTAAAGCTTTGCTACTGAACAGAGATGGTACAGAGGTGTGTTTTTAATATACTTCCATAAGTTTTTTGGCTGCCATGTTGTAATATTTT
Source organism: Vipera ursinii (assembly GCF_947247035.1). Classification (NCBI taxonomy): domain Eukaryota; kingdom Metazoa; phylum Chordata; class Lepidosauria; order Squamata; family Viperidae; genus Vipera; species Vipera ursinii. The sequence goes on from NC_139522.1 coordinate 34,401,304, forward strand.
CTCCATCTAATTAGGGCTACTTCAGTAACATAGTTCCAGTTTCTTAAATAAAAATTACATTTCAATATGCCATATATCAGTGATAGTGAACCTTGTAGAGACCGAGTGCCCAAACTGCAACCCAAAACCCACTTATGTATCGCTGGGCATGGCCCATTGGGTGGGCAAGGCTGTGGTGGTCACGGCAGATTGGGTGGCCATGGGCATGGCCACATCGATGTTGCTCATGGGGAGGAATGCTTGTGGGGGCTGGGCAGGCTTGGGGAAGATCCAGGGGGTTTCTGGTGGGTGGGGCGGTGGGCAGGAGGCTCATCTTCCATGGTGAGGGGCAAGGCAAGGTGAGGGAGAGGCTAGGGCAGCTGCTGCCTAACACTGTCGGCCCCCGCACACAGCTCAGCGAGCGCATGGGGGCTGACAGTGTCCGTCAGCAGCCACAGCCTTCTGGCCTCTTGACCGGCACACTCTGGGGCTCTGTAGCCCACTGCAAATACCGGGCCAGCCCTCCAACATCAGGTGGAGTAGGGGAGGGGGGAGGCGCGTGATGCAGACCTACTCCATCCCATCTGTTTTTGCTTGCGGTTGGAGAGCAGGTCGCTCCTGGTCATCTCCTTGGCCCCCTCGCAGATCTTGCCCTTGGCCTGCACATGGAGCCTGTTCCCATCGCACACCCAACGCATCTTAGCCCTGCCTCAGGCCACCGCCAGCAGCTCGTGCAGGTCCATTAGGCTGCCGCCGCCACCCACACCACCTGGCCCACCCAGCACAAAGGAGGCGAAACAGCCGGCTAGCAAGCTCAAGTAGAGATGGTAGAGCATGCCCACAGCCAGCAAGCCAAAGGCCACCCCATGCAGAAAAAGCCTGATCCCCATCAGCGCCATGGCCCCCCAGTCCCAGCTAGGATTGCATGCCTCCCCCCATCTCTGCTGGGCCTAGGTGGCCATGACGCCAATGGAGATCCAGCTTTTCCCGCTTGGGGTGGCCTTTTGCCTGCTGGCCCTGGGCGTGCTCTGCCACCTGTACGTGGGGCTTCCTAGCCGACCGCTTTGCTTCGTTCGTGCTGGGCGGGCCTGCAGCTCTGGGCGGCAGCCTAGTGGACCTGCACAACATGGCTGATGCTGCCGGCCGTGGCCATTTGCCACCTTGCATGTCACACCCAATGCTGCTGCCATGAGGCCGTGGAACTAGCCGGGCGGAGGTAAGGAACCGGTATACTGGTTTTTTACCACCACCCGGGTTGTCCCACGGCCTCATGGCAGCGACATTGGGCAGGAGGCGGGAAAAGGCCTGTTTCGGTGTGACCCGGCTTTTTGCCGCCTCGGGTATTGTGCCCAATGCCACTGCAGTGTGGCTCGGTCAAAAGTGGCCGTGGAACAAGTGGGGCAGATTCCCCCATCACCTGCTCATTCAACTACAGCTTTGGCGGCTCTGTAGGCAGAGCTGTGAAGTTCTCTTCTCTGACAGAGAAGAGAACTTTGCAACTCTGCCTACAGAGCCATGAAAGCAGCAGGTGGAGCGCCGGAGGCTCAGGGAGGGACGATGCTGAAGTGGGCGGTCGGGCCATTGGCAAGAGCAACGCAGTTGCGCGGAAAGCGGCCTCAGAACAAGTGGGGCAGGTAAGGAAAGAAATCCTTGCTCCCTGCAGAAATTGCCTTTCTTTCCTTACCTGACTCCCAGCCCCGTGCTGCTTCTCCTTTGCAATCCGCCGCCGCTGCATGCAAGGAAACAAAGGGTTTTTTTGGGGGAAAAAAGGTCAATCAATTCCAACTTTGCGATCTTTCACGAGAATTTGGAATTGATTGATTGACCTTTTTCCCCCCAAAAAAACCCTTCCCTTTTTTCCTTGCACGCGGCGGTGGCAGAACGCAAAGGAGAAATGGCATGGGGCTGGGAGTCAGGTAAGGAAAGAAAGGCAATTTCTGGGGGGGTGGAAAAGGATTTCGTTCCTTACCTGCCCCACCTATTCTGAGGCCGCTTTCCGCTCAACTGCGTTGCTCTTGCCAATGGCCCGACCGCCCACTTCAGCTCCCTCCCTCCCTGAGTCCTCGGTGCTCCACCTGCTGCTTTGGTCGGCCTGCTGGCCCCCACCTCAACACCCTGCCCACCGCCGCCCAGCACGGCCGCCCCGGGGCTGCAGGGGCTGGCCTGGCACAGGAAGGGCATACGCCCCACCATCCTGCCACCATGCAGGGTAAGGTTGCTGCGCCTGCCTCCGCCTAGAAGCCCTCGCCTCCCCCAAGCGGTTTTTTTTACTAACCTGCCTTTCAGCTGCATTCCGTTTCTCTGTTTGCTTCTCAGCCTTTGCCGCGTGTTTGTGGGACTATCGGTTAAAAAAAAAGTTCCATCAGACTTTCTAACTTCTTGTGATCTCGTGAGAAGTTAGAAAGTCTGATGAAACTACTTTTTTAACCAATAGTCCCACCAACACGCGGCAAAGGCTGAGAAGCCAACGGAGAAATGAAATGCAGCTGAAAGGCAAGTTGGAAAAAAAACACTTGGGGGAGGCAAGGGCATCTGGGCAGGAGCGAGCTGGGCAACCTTACCCTGCGCGGCTTTGGCAGGTGTCTGGTAGCGGGAGGGAAGCAACTGGTCTACCACCATGCTAGTGCCGCCACGTTGCTTCTCCACCCCATGCACAGGCCCCGCCCCACCCCCCGCACAGAATACCCTTCTACTGCTGCCCCACCCCCTGCACAGAGCGCCACCATGGCCCTAGGAAGACCACACCTGGAATACTGCAACCAATTTCGTTCACCATGGTACAAAAAAGATGTTGAGACTTTGGAAAAAATTCAGAGAAGAGCAACTAAAATGATCAAAGGCCTGGAGACTAAAACATATGAACACCATGCTACCGCCCCCCCCCACCCCCCCGCACAGAGCGCCCTGTTCCTGCCACTCACCCCCACCCCCACGGGGCACCTTCTTTGCAGCTCCGATGTTTCACTTCCTCCACCGCTGTATGGGACTAAAAATAAAAATCAATCTATCAATTCCAACTTTGCAACATCTTTTTTCCCCTGCGAGAAGTTGAAATTGATTCATTGAACTTTTTTTTGCCACACGGCGGCAGAGAATGAAAGCAAAAAGCTTTTATAAAACCCAGCTTAAAAAGCCACTTGCTCAGGGAGATTTTGATGCAGGTTGCTCATGGGTTGAAACTAAACATTAAGAAAACCAAGATCATGGCATCCGACCATCTCAATTCCTGGCAAATAGATGGGGAAGAAGTGGAGGTAGTGACAGATTTTATTTTCCTGGGCTCCAAGATCACCGCAGACAAGAACTGCAGCCAAGAAATTAAAAGACACTTGCTCCCGGGGAGGAAAGCTATGGCAAATCTATACAGCACACTAAAAAGCAGAGACATCACCATGCCAACAAAAGTGCGTATAGTCAAGGCTATGTTCTTCCCAGTTGCAATGTATGGCTGTGAAAGTTGGACCGTAAGAAAGGCTGAGTGCCAAAGAATTGAAGCCTTTGAACTATGGTGCTGGAGAAGACTCCTGCGAGTCCCTTGGACTGCAAGGCGATCAAACTGGTCAGTCCTAGAGGAGATCAACCCTGACTGCTCTTTAGAAGGCCAGATCCTGAAGTTGAAACTCAAATACTTTGGCCACCTAATGAGAATGAAGGACACACTGGAGAAGAGCCTAATGGTGGGAAAGGTTGAGGACAAGAGAAGAAGGGGATGACAGAGAATGAGATGGCTGGATGGAGTCACTGAAGCATTAGGCGTGAGCCTAAATGGACTCCAGAAGATGGTAGAGGACAGGAAGGCCTGGAGGAATGTTGTCCATGGGGTCATGATGGGTCGGACACGACTTCACAACTAACAACAAGCTCATGGACGGGACTGAAGGCCTAGGAGTGGGGTGGTGGCGCGTGTGCCCACAGAGAGGGCTTTGTGTGCCGCCTGTGGCATGTGTGCCATAGGTTCGCCACCATGGCCATATATCTTAAATCTTACTCTGAATTTCCTGAATTGAATTTAGTATTTAACACTTGCAGCATGCATGTAAGTATTTTTTTTACAGAAGCAGTAAACAGAAGTGGCACATCAAGTGTCAAGCATGTGTGCGTCAAGCATGAATGAGTATTTTCATTTGAATGACAAACGTGATATACTAAATGTAGCTTTTAACCATTTAGTTCAGTGTTTCTCAACCTTGGCAGCTTTAAGATGTGTGAACATCAACTTGCAGAATTCTCCTATGCTGACTGGAGAATTCTGGGAGTTGAAATCCACACATCTTAAAGTTGCCAAGATTGAGAAACAGTTGAAATACCAGCAAACACTGCTGTTGCATTCTTTTAGTCAAAAGATTGTTTTTGTCAGTGGCTTTGTGTTTATAATTGGGTCCTGTAACATTTTTAAACTCTCATTATAGTGTCTTTCTGGCAGTTCTGATGGAACTATCCGACTCTGGTCACTTGGTCAGCAGAGATGTATAGCTACATACAGAGTCCATGATGAAGGTGTATGGGCACTTCAGGTCAATGAAGCCTTCACTCATGTTTATTCAGGTGGAAGAGACAAAAAGATATATTGTACAGATTTACGAAACCCTGATATCCGTGTGCTTATTTGTGAAGAAAAGGCACCAGTTCTTAAGGTAATATTTTTAAAAATCTTGTTGAAGCTTAGGGAATTGGCTATTGTTTCATTCATTGGCATGCTTTTGCCTGTCCTGATGATTGCTGGAGAAATGCATAATATAATTTTACCCTCCTCACTGTTGTATCTAGGTTGTATACGTATTCACTTATATGTGGCCTTTCTATTAATGAAACAAATCCCCCAAATTTTAAAGGATTACCAGTACAGACAAGTGACTGTTCTCCCTTTGATGCTGGAAATATGTGACATCTGTTGATTTTTCCTTCTTGCCACATAAGTCCCTTCTTCAGGATCTTCCATGTTTTTAATATAATACATCTTGGATCTCTCGCAGCAGAGAGAATAAAACGTTTTGTAGCATTTGACTGAGTTTAGAAGATAACGGTTAGGACAGATTCATAGAGTAATCAGATGAAAGAAATCTAGGGAATAACTCGGGCTTTAGGCTATGAAGAAAGGTCCTGCAAGAAGGTAATGACAAATTATGTCCATATTCTTGCTGCAAATACTACATTAATATGCCCAAGTAGGCAGAATAAGTCAGGTTCAGCTTGGATAATCTTTACGTTTTAGCATATTCTTTTCCTGTGGTACATAAGGAGGAAAAATTTCCTGTGAAAAGAACATAAAGCTAAGTCCCAGGCTTCTCTGTCTTCTGAAGAAGGAGGTCTAAATCTGCATTGGATTTTTTGTGCATCCTATCTGAAGGAAATGCTCTTGATAAGTGTTCCATTCTAAGATTTTGATTTTTCTTTCTCATTTAGATGGAACTTGATCGATCGGCTGATCCTCCTCCAGCACTGTGGGTTGCAACGACAAAGTCTTCTGTGAATAAATGGGTATGAAGTGTATTTTGCATTAATGTTTTATATCTTTTTAAAATTTACTTCTTGATTTGTCACACAGTCCTATGGCAGAATGCTTTTTGAATAGTCATAGGTGCTCAGGAAAAAATATTAGTGAGTTAGGATTGATAATAATTGGTTTCCTTTTCATAGGATTTATTTCATAGGGTTTATTTAAGAGTCTGATTGGCCTGTAAGTCCCGGGTAAATTAAATTCCTTGTAGAAATGGAAAAATATAGAGATATATCCTCATACTGGATAATTTACTTAAAGGAGATTCCCCTGGTCTATTTCACCCCATTTTCTTTTTTAGACTTTGAAAGGAATTCAGAACTTTAGAGTATCAGGTGATTATGACAATGACTGTTCCAACCCTATCACACCCCTGTGTACACAACCAGATCAAGTTATCAAAGGTGAGACAATTAACTGGAACTTTTTTCAAACTGTTCATTTAGAGCTGGCAGTGATATAAATAAATCATATATGATCTAAAATTAGTTTGTGTATCATTTGGGGCATTGTGATGTCCTGTGTCCTTAGTTATGTAAAATCATGATTGGGTGTAGAGGAGTATGGAGATGGCCTTGAGGAAGGAATTCAACAGCTGTCAAGTAAACATTCTAAGCCCCAGAAGGGAAGGAGTAAGAAAGTACCTCAAGATTGCCCCAACTTGACTCTTTGGTATAAGGGAGGGAGAGAGAATCTCAGGCTTTCAAGAGTCTTTTATTATACTCAACAGCAATAAAGAGGAGTTCCAGTAGTCTGTGTGGAATCTGTTTTCTAACCTGGCCTGTCTTAACGGGTTCACAATGAGACTAAATAAAGAAAAAATAGATACCGTAGTTGGCAAAATAAAGATTCTCCATTCCAGAGCTCTTTGAGATAATGACTTGCAAGCTTTTGGCCACATTTTTTATAATGACTAAATAAAAATATATTTTATTTTCCTTTTTAAATGGAAAGACTTGGGAATCTTAACTCTATTGTTGTTGTTAGTTGCGAAGTCGTGTCCGACCCATTGCGACCCCATGGACAATGTTCCTCCAGGCCTTCCTGTCCTCTACCATCTTCTGGAGTCCATTTAAGCTCACGCCTACTGCTTCAGTGTTTCCATCCAGCCACCTCATTCTCTGTCGTCCCCTTCTTCTATTGCCCTCAACCTTTCCCAGCATTAGGCTCTTCTCCAGTGAGTCCTTCCTTCTCATTAAGTGGCCAAAGTACAGGTGAAACTCGAAAAATTAGAATATCGTGCAAAAGTTCATTTATTTCAGTAATGCAACTTAAAAGGGGAAACTAATAAATGAGATAGACTCATTACATGCAAAGCAAGATAGTTCAAGCCGTGATTTGTCATAATTGTGATGATTATGGCATGCAGCTCATGAAAACCCCAAATCCACAATCTCAGAAAATTAGAATATTACCGGTACATGCAATCAATAAAACAAGGAGTGTACATAGAACAATATCGGACCTCTGAAAAGTAACACCAGCTGCCTGCAATTAGTGCAGGTTCGCATCCCACCAGGCTCAAGGTTGACTCAGCCTTCCATCCTTCCGAGGTAGGTAAAATGAGGACCCAGATTGTTGGGGGCAATTAAGCTGACTTTGTAATAATGCCGCTTGGGGGTGTGTGTGAAAGCCCTAATAAGCAGGCATATACATAGAATGAAGGCTACTGCTAAGCTTGTAAGCCGCCCTTAGTCTTCGGAGAAGGGCGGGATATAAATGCAATTAAAATAAATAAATAAATAAATAAATAAGCATGCATATGAACTCAGTACTTGGTACTCCTGGTAGACGGCTGCGTTGACCTTGGACTTAATGAAGCACAGTGGACCAACACCAGCAGATGACATGGCTCCCCAAATCAACACAGACTGTGGAAACTTCACACTGGACTTCAAGCATCTTGCAGTGTGTGCCTCTCCATTCTTCCTCCAGACTCTGGGTCCTTGGTTTCCAAATGAGATGCAAAAGTTGCTCTCATCAGAAAAGAGGACTTTGGACCACTGAGCAACAGACCAGGTCTGTTTTTCTTTAGCCCAGGTAAGACGCTTCTGACGTTGTTTGTTGTTCAGGAGCGGCTTGAGAAGAGGAATACGACATTTGAAGCCCATGTCCAGGATCCGTCTGTGTGTGGTGGCTCTTGATGCACTGACTCCAGCCTCAGTCCACTCCTTGTGAAAGTCCCCAACACTTTTAAATGGCTTTTTCCTGACAATCCTCTCCAGGCTGCGGTCATCCCTGCTGCTTGTGCACCTTTTTCTTCCACACTTTTCCCTTCCACATAACTTTCTATTATTGTGCTTTGATACAGCACTTGGGGAACATCCAACTTCTTTTGCAATTACCTTTTGAGGCTTTCCCTCCTTATGGAGGGTGTCAATGATGGTTTTCTGCACAACTGTCAGGTCAGCAGTCTTCCCCATGATTGTGATTCCTACTGAACCAGACTGAGAGACCATTTAAAGGCTCAGGAAGCCTTTGCAGGTGTTATGGCTTAATTAGCTGATTAAAGTGGGACACTGAGCCTAGAATATTGCACCTTTTCACAATATTCTAATTTTCTGAGATTGTGGATTTGGGGTTTTCATGAGCTGTACGCCATAATCATCACAATTATGACAAATCATAGCTTGAACTATCTTGCTTTGCATGTAATGAGTCTATCTCATATATTAGTTTACCCTTTTAAGTTGCATTACTGAAATAAATGAACTTTTGCACGATATTCTAATTTTTCAAGTTTCACCTGTATTTGAGTTTCAACTTCAGGATCTGGCCTTCTAAAGAGCAGTCAGGGTTGATCTCCTCTAGGACTGACCGGTTTGATTGCCTTGCAGTCCAAGGGACTCGCAGGAGTCTTCTCCAGCACCATAGTTCAAAGGCTTCAATTCTTTGGCGCTCAGCCTTTCTTATGGTCCAACTTTCACAGCCATACATTGCAACTGGGAAGACCATAGCCTTGACTATACGCACTTTTGTTGGCAGAGTGATGTCTCTGCTTTTTAGTGTGCTGTCTAGATTTGCCATGGCTTTCCTCCCCAGGAGCAAGCGTCTTTTAATTTCTTGGCTGCAGTTCCTGTCTGCGGTGATCTTGGAGCCCAGGAAAATAAAATCTGTCACTACCTCCATTTCTTCCCCATCTACTTGCCAGGAATTGAGAGGGCCAGGTGCCATGATCTTAATTTTCTTAATGTTAAGTTTCAAGCCAACTTTTTCACTCTCCTCCTTCACCCGCAACAAGAGGCTCTTTAGTTCCTCTTCACTTTCTGCCATTAGAGTGGTACCATCTGCATATCTTAGGTTGTTGATATTTCTCCTGGCAATCTTAATTCCAACTTTTGATTCATCTAGCCCTGCCTTTCTCATGATGTGCTGTGCATATACAGCAAGTTAAACAGGCAGGGTGACAGTATGCAGCCTTGCCGGACTCCTTTCCCAATTTTGAACCAATCAGTGGTTCCGTGTCCAGTTCTCACTGTTGCTTCTTGACCCACATACAGGTTTCTCAAGAGACAAATAAGATGGTCTGGTACGCCCATCTCTTTAAGAACTTACCACAGTTTGTTGTGATCTACACAATCAAAGGCTTTAGCATAGTCAATGAAGCAGACGTAGATGTTTTTCTGGAACTCCCTAGCTTTCTCCATGATCCAGCGTATGTTGGTAATTTGATCTCTAGTTCCTCGGCCTCTTCGAAATCCTGCCTGTACTTCTTAACTCTATATAACATACCAAATGGTGCAAAAAAACCAACCTTGAAACAACCCCATCATGTCTTCTTCCTGTGATATCAGAAGGAATGTAAGATGAAAATGTAACTTACATTCTGAGTTTTTCTCACTGGGAAATGGCATATTTTATGTATGTTTTCTGTATGTTAAATTTGCATGGATTATATAACTTATTTTTGTGGCATCCTTCCTAGGGGGTGCGAGTATCATTCAGTGCCACATTCTCAATGACAAGCGACATATACTAACCAAAGATACAAACAACAATGTGGCATATTGGGATGTATTGAAGGTCAGTGGAACTAGTAATTTAAATATATGTGAGTTGGGTATTTAAAATCTTCTCTTTTCCTTGTTCTTTTCCCTTGTAATCCTTTAGAACATAAACCAGTTGGCAGTTTCTATCTAATTGAGGATGGAGAGCCTATGGCTCTCATGATATTTTAAACTACAAATCTTGCCACTTCTCACATGTAGGCATGTAAAGTAGAAGACTTCGGAAAAATGGACTTTGAAGAAGAAATTAAGAAAAGATTTAAAATGGTGTATGTACCAAACTGGTTTTCAGTAGACTTAAAAACTGGGGTAAGGCACATTTTTTGATTATAACAATTTGACGTGATATGTATGCTGCCTTGTTTACTATCTAGTTCTTCTAGAGCTCGGGGTAATAGTCATGGATCCCCTTTTCTTATTTTATTCAGACAATGTTCCATGAGGTTTAAAATAAAGCTTAGGTCACGGTAACACAATGAATGTACTGAATAGGGATGAGCATAGGTAATATCTATAAGAAACATGTGGCGCATGAAGCAGAATAGATAAAAAGAAGAAACTTCATTTGCCTTATTTCCTAGCTCTTTGGGGGTCTTTTACAATATCACATGTATCAACAAGAAAAATCACTTATATATATTTTGATACTTTCAGCTAAACAACAATTTTAATTCCATTTCTTTTCTCTTCGAAATGATTTATATTGAGGCACACTTTTCTTTGAATGCTAGTGAACACTAATAAGGAAATCTAGCAGCAAGCACACAAATCTTATCCTGTATCCTATTCAAATTAACATGGATTTAGTGTAATGAAGAAATTACTGATATTGTTATTTACTTAGAATTGCTATCTAATCAGATGTGCTTATCAAAGTTTTCTGTGGTTTGAATGCCAATAAAACAGTTTTGTTCTAATGCATTTCAAGTCTCACCTAATTTCCTTTTTTTGGCAGATGTTAACTATTACTTTAGATGAGAGTGACTGCTTCACAGCTTGGGTCTCAGCCAAAGATGCCGGGTTTAGCAGTGCAGATGGATCTGACCCAAAATGTGAGTGTGTTCTCTTAATGTCACAAAAGGGCTAGTTTTCTTAAAGACATGGTCATATTTCTTGGATGTAAAAATACTATGAGCATACTTGATCTTCTCTTTTCAAGTGGTTGAGAGAGAATTTTCTGAATTCAAGTTTGCTGTTTGTGTTGGCTCATTAGACTGGAATTGGTCGATTGGTTTACAACTCATCACAGTTTTTAAGAGTCAGTCTCTGAACTGGAAACAAACTTGAAGGGGATTGTGTTTTTTTTTTGCATAGTTTGGAAACAATAGTCTACACTTTTAAACAGCCCAGTTTGTAGACTTAGGATTTCAACTGTTGTTGAAGACTTTTTAAACTAACTTTAAATCTTTATAGTAAGGATAAATTAAGGCTTAGATGGCAAACCTACTTCAGATGCTGGGAAAGGCTTGCAAATGCCAAGTAACTGAATGTTTCAATAGCTATTCTATGGGATAGCAGACCTGCTTTTGAAAAATCCCAGAAGCTGATACCACTGAGGTGGAGTGTGCCACATTCATGGATTTTTGTTTAAACATCTGTGACTAACAGCAGTAACAACCTAAATATAAATAATTAGTCATGCTTTTTTGTTTTCCTTGTATCACAATATACAGTGAACCTTGGGGGGCTTCTGCTGCAAGCTCTGTTAGAATACTGGCCTAGGACCCACATCAATCCCATGGATGAAGAAGAAAATGAGATGAATCATGGTGAGCACTTCTTTCTGCCCCAAGGAACTATCTTTTTTTTTATTGAAAAGTTTTAAAATACAATTTTCCTTTAAAAAAAACCCCTTCCCCCTCCCCCCCTCCCTTCTCCCCCCCACCTCCCCCCCCCCTCCCCCCCTCCCCCCCCCGACTTCCCAGAGCTAAATACAAGGTATATATATAAAAAAAGCAATCATAAACAATCATATACTACCAACTATAAATTCTAAAATCCATCACTCTCTAGCTTATATAGGATAAAACAAACCTTAGCAATATTAAATATATATAAAAAACTAGAAAAAAAAAAGAAAAAAAAACGAAAGAAGACTTATTCGAATGCTACATAAAACTTCTTAACCCTATACTTGTTCTGGATAAACTCAATCCATTTTCTCCATTCCATAATGTAACGTTCTTGCGAATGATCTTTCAAATAGGCCGAAATCTTCGCCATCTCTGCCAGGTCGGAAACCTTTAAAGTCCACTCTTCTATGGTCGGCAGTTCCTCTTTCTTCCAATATTGGCCTATCAAAAGTCTTGCTGCCGTAATTAAGTTCAACATCAACTTGGAGTCCACAACTGTAGCGTCAACAATTATTCCCAACAAAAAAAATTGCGGACAAAACTTTATCCTCCGTTTAAAAATCTTCTGCATATTCCACCAGACTTTTATCCAAAAAGCCTTAACCTTCTTACATGTCCACCATACGTGAAAATATGTTGCATCTTCATCACCGCACCTCCAACATTTAGGCTGGTAATTCGGATACATACTTGCAAGCTTTTTAGGATCTAAATGCCATCTATAAAACATTTTGTAAAAGTTCTCTCTTAGATTTTGAGCTTGAGTAAATTTTACGTTCCTCACCCAAATCTTTTCCCACGTGTCCATTGTAATAACTTCCTGAATGTTTTGGGCCCATTTTATCATACAATCCTTAACAAGCTCTGTTTCTGAATCAATCTCTATCAATGCAAGATATATCCGTTTGATATGTGCTGGTCCCTGATTTCTAATTTGCTTTATCAAGTTTTCATCAGTCATTGCAAATCCATTTTTCTGGTCTTCTTTCCACCTGGCCCGTAACTGAGTATATTGAAACCAAGTTTGAACAACCTTCTCTTCTCGCAAGAGGCTATATGATTTCAAACACCAAACATTTCTTTCCAAGCTTAGGATCTCCTTGTACGTAGTCACATCATGTTTGAAACCAGCATGTATATTTTCTATTGCGTGTTTTGGAATTGCCCACAATGGTATCTTGCAACTTAACTTATGTCTATACTTCTTCCAAACTCTCAGCAATGCCTGTCTTATAATATGCATCCTAAACACATTATCTACCTTCTTATCATACAACAAATATGCATGCCAGCCAAACAACAAATCATGGCCCTCAAGATTTAATAACCTCCGTTGCGTCAAATTAATCCAATCACTTATTCCTACTAATGCAGCAGCTTCATAATATAATTTAAAATTAGGCAATTTAAGGCCACCTCTCTCACGAGTATCCTGCATAATCTTAAGTTTAACTCGTGGCTTTTTCCCTGCCCACACAAATTTATTGATACCACGCTGCCATTCCTCCAAATTAGAATCTTTCTTAAGAATCGGTATCATTTGAAATAAAAATAAAAATTTGGGCAGGACATTCATTTTCACTGCTGCAATCCGTCCCAACAAAGACAATTGCAATTTTTCCCAACTCTCCAATTCTTTTTGAATTTTCCCCCATAATTTTTCATAATTATTTTTATATAACTTTGTATTAGAGGGTGATAAAATCACCCCCAAATATTTAACCCTTTTAACAATCTCAAATCCAGTTAATCCTTCTAAGAGAGCCTTTTGCGAAGCTGTCATATTTCTGGCCAAAATTTTGGTTTTCTGTGTATTAACTTTAAATCCAGAAACCTTCCCATATTGTGTTATTATCTCCATCAGGTCCACAACAGAGTTCTCTGGCTGGGTCACTGTAACAACCAGATCATCTGCGAATGCTCTCAATCTATAATCCTGATCTCTAATTTGTATCCCCTTAATTTTTTCCGAGTTCCGTATTTTAACCAATAATATCTCTAATGTTAACACAAATAACAAGGGCGATAACGGACACCCTTGCCTTGTGCCCTTCTCAATATTACATGCTTCTGTCAGGCTATTATTAACTATAATTCGGGCAGTTTGTTTTTGATATAATGCCCTAATCGGTTGTAAAAATTTTTCCCCAAAATCCATTTTATCTAAAACTTTCAACAAAAATTGCCAATTCAATTGATCAAAAGCCTTTTCAGCATCTAAAAAAATTAGCGCTGCAGAGATCTGGTTGTTCCTTTCCAAAAACTCTAACACATCAACTATATGTCTCACATTATTTTTCATTTGCCTACCACTAATAAACCCCGTTTGATCCCCATGAATCACCTGTTGCAGAACCCTCATCAATCTATTAGCCAAAACCTTAGCAAATATCTTATAATCTGTATTTAAAAGCGATATCGGTCTATAATTTTTAACTTGAGTAGCATCTTGGTCTTCCTTCGGAATCAAAGAGATAAAAGCTGTTCTCCAAGACGGTGGCACCTTTCCCCCCCTCTGGATTGTCTGGAACAGCTCCTTTAACGGTTTTATCATCTCTAATTGTAAATTTTTATAATAGGCCGCAGTCAAGCCGTCCGTGCCTGGTGCTTTATCCACCTTCAATTCCTTAATTGCTGTAAAAATTTCTTCTTCTGTAATCAGTTGATTAATCCCCTCTTTTTGTACTTGCGTAAGAACCGGGATGCTAGCATTCTCCAAATATATATCAATATCTTTTGCATTAATTTCCTCTTTAGCATATAATTTCAAATAAAAATCCACAAAAGCATCCTTAATAAGATTCTGTTGAAACACAACCCTTCCTTTATACTCAATCTTATCTATATTAGAGGCCCTTTGTTTTTTCCTCAGTCTATAAGCCAACCATCTGCCTGGTTTATTAGCGTTGCAAAAAGTATTATGCCTAGCAAACCGCAGATTGGTCGCCACTTGATCAGCCATTAATTTATCAAATTGTCCTCTTAGCAATCTAATAGCCTCCTTGGTCTTCACATCCTCTGGGTTCAAAATCAAAGCCTTTTCTTTTTCCTTTATTTCATTCTCCAGTTCTTTCCTTCTAGTTTCCACTGCACGTCTATGTTTATTATTCATATATATCAACACCCCTCTCATATAGGCCTTGCTAGCATCCCAAACCATATCCATAGAGGTACCCTTATTCATATTAATCTCAAAAAAATCCTTCATCCGCTGTTTGCATTCCTCCACATTTCTCTGATTTCTAAACAAATTCTCATTTACGCGCCACGAGCGCCTATCTCTTTTCTCCTTATCAATCTCCAACCAAACTGGACTGTGATCAGAGATAGTTCTTGCACAAATCTTCACCTTTTTAGTCCTCAAAAAAAAATCATTAGTCAACAAAATAAAATCAATCCTCGAAAAAGATTGGTGTCTGTCAGAATAAAAAGTATAATCCTTCTCCTGCAAGTGTCTCTCACGCCAAATATCTCGCAATTCCAGGTCATCCTTCATTTCAAAAAAAGATTTAGGCAATCTAGCATGACTTGGAATGCGCTTAAAAGCTCCAGCCTTATCCAACTGTACATCCAAAACACCATTCCAGTCCCCCATAAAAATAAAAGATTTATAATCCAACTGGGTAAGCTTTATGTGAAGTAAACTAAAAAAGTCAGCTTGTTGTTGGTTAGGTGCATATAATCCAACTAAAAGCGTCTTTTTACCTTCTAACAGCAGCTCAATCATAACATATCTTCCATGCTTATCTGCTTCAATTAAGTCTGCTGTTAAGGCACTTTTAACATAAACAACCACTCCATTTTTCTTGTTCTCTGCAGAAGCAACAAATTGCGTACCCAGCCTCGAGTTCGATAAATACTTTTGATCCAAAACTCTAATATGCGTTTCTTGCAGACATATAACATCTATCTTGAATTGTTTTAAATATTGAAAAACTTTCTTCCTCTTCTGTGGTGAATTTAGTCCATTAACATTCCAGGTTAAAAATTTAGTTGCCATGCATATCCTCCCAAAGCTCTTGGACCACAGCTTTAATAGGACTATCTTCTTTAGGCCGTGCTCCTCCCACTGCTTGGCTATAAGTACGTTGTGAAGATTCTGAGGACTTTTGCTGGTCTTGTTCTTTTATTTTCTTTGCTCGTTTTAAAGCAGCACGCGTTACTCTTTGCTCTCTAGGATCATCCAAGGAAATTGTAGCTTGATCTCCTCCAGCACCATTTTCCTCTGTTTCATCCTCTTGATGTTCTCCTTCTCCAGATCCCTTTGCAGCTTCCAGAAGTGTTAATGGGGTTGCTTTTAAGACATTATTGTAGAAATCACGCGCTTGCTTCACAGTAGTCAGCCGATACCTTTTACCTTCATGCATCACCATCAGCCCATCTGGAATCTCCCATCTGAACCTTATATCTCTTTGCTTAAGCTCATGCACGAGAAATGTAAAGTCCTTCCTTCTCCTTAAAATCTTTGGAGGGATTTCTTTTAAAACCAAGACTTCTTGTTCAGCAATCACAACTTTAGCGTCATAGGCAGCTTGTATAACTTGATCTCTAATTTCTCTTTTTGCAAAGTAAACCACCACATCTCTAGGCAACTTTCTCTGTCTGGCAATCCATGAATTCACCCGGAACACTTTATCCATAGCTGCTCTTATTTCAGATGCTAGCTGGTTCAATACCACTTCGAGAGCCTCAGAAATCAGCTGCTTTAAATCTTCCTTAATATTCTCTTTTAAACCTCTGATTCTAACAGCAAACTGCATCTGGTAATATTGAGCAAGGCTTAACTCCCTTTCCATTTTGTCTCTTGCATTTTCATTCTCCCGTACTTTTACTTCTAATATTGCATTCCTTTGAGCCAAATCATCCATTTTTTCATCTAAATCTTCCACACATTCCGCCACTTTATGCACTGAAGACAAAATGTCTACCTTCATCACGCTGAACTTCTGTTCCATCCTCTCTTCCATTCTCTCCTCCAGTTTCTCCAATTTCTCCTCCATCTGTGCAAATTTATCAGCAATTGATTGATTGATTGATTCCAAAAGTACCTGGGCATGTTTATCCAAAGCATCTCGTAAATCCTTCGGTGTCAGCACATCAGGAGGGTGCAACGCCTGTAGTGATGATTGTTGCACCGGAGAAGATCCACCACTCCGAAGAGTTTTAGGAGGAGGTTTAGCCGCCATCTTTTACTCCTCAATTATGACGCACTTTCACTTAAAGTTTAAAAAGTCCAGCAAGCTTGAGAGTATAATAAAATAATCCTCTTCACCTTTTCCTCTTGTACCGCTCTGCCTGCTCCTTTAATCCATAGTCCTTTCTTCAGGCAGGGATGGTTCGCAGACGCCTGGCTCTGCTCCAAGAAGTCCGGAGCAGAGACGCTGGCCAGCTGGGAGCAACCCAGGCTTCGGGGGAGTTCAATCCTTCAGCCGCCCAAGCTCCAAGCTCAGGCGGCCCCGGAGAACTCGACCCCTACCTGGGGCCTCACCCCCTCCTCTTCTCCCGAGGAGGGGGCTTCAAATTCGCCCGAACAGCTGATCGGCGCTGTTTCGGGCGAAAAAACACACAGCTGAGCCGCGGGCAGCCCGGGAAGGCTGTCTCCGGCGCCGCGCAGCCACCGGAAGTCCCCCAAGGAACTATCTTGAGTTGGCATTTGGCAAACCCTACATTTACAGAAAGCATTGATGTATTATTAAAAAAAAAATGTGGATCATCCCTGTTCTTCCTAATTTCATGAGATAGTTAGAAGGTTAAACTTACCACTTGGACTGGCTTTTGGTTTTTTATTTAAATCCCTGTAGAAGAGCAGCATCTAGGGCAGTTTTTTTTAATTTTTTTACTCTCAGGACTCCTTCCCACTTTTAAAAATTATGGAGGACCCCAAAAGAGCGTTTGTTTGTATAGAATTGATACATTCATGTAATATTTACTTATTAAATGTGGTGAATGTAGTTTGTGGAGTCCCAAGAGGGAGGGGCTGCTTCCCAGAGAGTAAAAAGGCAGAGGAGTTTGAAATGTCCTGTAGGCAGGAAGAGGGCTAAGATGGCCCCTCCCTAGTAGTTCACAGGGTGTATTTATAGTTATGCAAATAGTTGCTTAAGTCTGACAAGATTTCTGTCTTTAGGCAAACAATAAGCTACTCAGAAATAATTCCACATGTCATTCTTGGTTTGTGGAGCTTGATATCAATCTTGCCAGACTCCAGCAACTATCTGCATAACTATAGATATACGGTGTGAGCTGCTAGGGAGGGATGTCTTAGCCATCTTCCTGCCTATCAGACTTTCTAAGATCTGCTGCCTCTTTTCTCTCTGGGAAGCAGCCCCTACATTCCCCCAGATTAAATCATGTAAAAATAACAATATTAAATCTATTATATATTAACATAAATAAAATATTTTTCATGAAAAACCCTACACTTTTTTAACAAAAAATGAGAAGATTGACATTGTTTTACATTTTTGCAAATACCTTCAGTATCTGGCAAATTGTTTTCGAACTGTACTGTTGGAGAAGACTCTTGAGAGTCCCTCAGTCAATCCTAAAGGAAATCAAACCTGACCGTTCTTTGGAAGGACAGATACTGAAGCTGACGCTCAAATATTTTGGCCACCAAATGAGAAGAGAGGATGTACTGGAAAAAACCCTGATTTTGGGAAAGATGGAAGGCAAAAGGAGAAGGAAACAGCAGAGGATGAGATGGTTAGATAGTGTCATCAGCGCAGTGGGCATGAGTTTGGGCGGACGCCAGCAGACAGTGGAGGACAGGGAGGCCTAGTGTGCTGTGGTCCATGGGGTCATGAAGAGTTGGACACGTCTTAGCGACTGAACAACAACATTCTGGCAGATGATTTTGATTTTGCACACCCCGAGAAAGTCTTGGGGGACCCCCAGGGATTCTAGGACCACACTTTAGAAAACACTGATCTAGGGCTAGGCAGTTTAATCTTTCCTACCCTGTCATGTCCCTGAAGAAAAGTTTGTTTTTGTTGCACTGCAAATAGTAGAAAAAAAATCATTGGTACCCATTGGAGTTAACTGTTCTCAGCATAGGCTGTCCTGACCACTATGATCCCCATCCAGATGTGAGGAAGGGGGTGATTTAGATTAGCTTAAAAATTCACTGAAATTAGAGTCAGGTTGGGATTGTTAAAATTAGATTTCATTGTAATAACAATTCACACTTTTGTCTTGAATTCAATTATTGTATGGTCTTAATAACACGTCTTTTTATTTACCCATCTGGTAACAGTGAATGGTGAACAGGAGAACAGACTACAAAAAGGAAATGGGTACTTCCAAGTGCCACCACACACACCAGTTATTTTGGGGGAAGCTGGAGGACGCACTTTGTTTAGGTACTGAAATTCTGGCAAAGAAGCATGAAAGTGGGTGGTTGTGTTGGAGCAGCTTTTTCAACAAGCCACTGAAGAAAGCTACTGAAGAAAGTCAATCTTTTGTAGACAATATAGTCATGTGGCAAGGTGACCTATGCACTGGCCAGTGTTTGATTCAACCCTCACCTCTGTCAAGTGGCCCTATGCAAGCCTTAGAAATTTTCTATCTATCTATCTATCTATCTATCTATCTATCTATCTATCTATCTATCTATCTATCTATCTATCTTATATGTGTGTACACACACACACACACACACACACACACACACACACACACGGACTTATATCCCACCTTTGCTCCAGGAGCTGAAGGCAGCATATAGAATACTCTTTCTTCCATCCACCTCTCACCTCTACCCACAATAATTGTGTGAGGTTGGTTGGGATGAGAGAGAACAACCTAGTGACCTATACAGGCAGTCCTTGCAACAGATCACCCAAAAATTATAACCGATCACCCCAAAGGGCTTATGACCCACTTTTAAAGTTTTCATGGCTGGGTACACACACACACACACACACACACACACACACACACACGTCATGTGATCGTATTTTGGGCGCTTTGCTTGCTTTCCCAAATTTTTATTAGTTTATTCAAATATAAAATACAAAGGAAAATAAAAATAATGTGAAACTAGGGGAAGGAAAAAGGGATGAAGAGAAAATGTGGGGTAGAAGGGGGGGAAAAAGGCATTGACTTCCGACTCTTTTTAGCACAGTAGAAGTTAATATTACAGCCTCAACTTTTTACTTTTACACAGTAGTATATACTAGCCATTTCTGTAAGAACAAACCTATCTAATCAGCAAAACCAAAATCAAAGTTTCATTTTTTTTCAATCACAAGCACAAAATCCAGAAGTGATTTTCAAATAGAAACAAAATTAGATATATTCTCTTCTTTGGATAAAGCAATCAATTTAACCATCTATGTTTTTTACTTGCTGTGGGAAATAATGTATATTTCTGTTTGCACTTATTAATCTTTATATATTATCATTTATATTAACAAAATTATATTTTTTCAGATTCTTTAACCTTTAATGGAAAAACACTTTTACATCCATTTTAAAAGACTAAACTTTTCTTTAAAAACGTTTATAAAACCAATAAGATCTAGTACAGCATTTTTTAACTTCCTTTTCACATACTTTAAAATTCACTTTCAATAATATTTTATGAGCTTTAAAAATTACTTAAGCATTATATATAAAGGGAAAAAAACATTTTCAAACCCACTTTATAAACAAAACTACTTTAAAACTTTCAATTACATAGATCAATAAAAAAATCTAACTCCAATTATCTCATTGAATTTAAGTCATTCCCTCCAATTTATCCTCATAGAATAAAATCTATTTCTTTTCTGGAATATCTATCAAATAAATATCAAGTTGTTTTTCTCAAAAAAGTCTCAAGAAAAAGTCCCAAACCTGTCCTCTTTAAGACTTGCAAATTTACTTGGAACTTTTCTTTCAATTTCTCTGGGAGGCTTGTATTTAAACCAGGGACCTTCAAACTTGGCCCTTTTATGACTTGTGGACTTCAACTCCCAGAATTCCTCAGCCAGGCATGCTGTCATAAAAGGGCTAAGTTTGAAGAGCCCTGATTTAAACAGTCACAATAATAAAGATCCGAGTCAGATTTATATTCCAAAATTGCATTTAATTCCTTTGCATTGTCAGATACTTATGGAATTGCCTCAATGGTTTGGCAACTTTCTACACATAATTGCATCTCTGATTACTCATCTTCCAATTACTTGAGTAGTTTTCATAACAACTTTAGAACATAATTGATCTATAAAGTGAAGAGTTTTAAATATTTCTCAAGCAGCTCTTGCAAAAAGACAAAATCCATTGGACTCCATCTTCATAGCTCTCTTGTGGTCAAAGTAGATTTTTTATAAATGAGAATTCATAAAAATCAGAAAGTTTCAGCCACTCACAACTAAACAATCTAAAGCTACAGATTACTTAAAAGTAATAAAATAGAGCTACAACTTTCTGTCCTTATATTTCACCATCAAAGATACTCCACACTTCCTTATTTTACCTAGCCTCCAGCAGCCCTCTTCCTTGTCATTTAACAATAAAGGAGTTTCAAAAATGGCACAGCCTGTTACTTCAAGAAGTAACAGGTTGTGGCTAAAAAACCTCTTTTAACTAATAAAGATAATCCATAAAGTGATTAAAAAATGAAAGGTATGACTTATTCACCATTTGAAAAATAAATTCCCAAATGGCTGCTTTTTCAACAACAAAGTGATTGCAGCCCAGCCCCCCAGCTAAATGGCTCACCAGTTACTCTGAAGCACAGCTCCTACAGCTACTTGCAGACTGTATTTTGGGTTCTTTGCAACCAGCTCATGTTTATGGCCATTTGCAGCTTCTTGTGGTCACATAACCACGATTTTTGGCTTTTTTGCCAGTTTCTGGCATTTACTTCCAGTTTCCATTAAAAAATGCCCATTGGATAAAATGGATTGGCTAACAACCACCACAAAAAAGGTCCTAAAATCAGGCACAGTCACATGGTGACCTGTTTAGCAACTGCAACGACTTATGATAATTTACAGTTGTAAGGTGAGGACTGCCTGTATTGTATTTTAACCACCATGTATATTAAGTACTCTGAATGCATTGACCTAAATACATTGAAATGTCATCCTTCTCCAACAGCATGTCTTCCATATATATTGGCACTGTAGACCCAGGTTGCACAGCCTACCACAGCACATAAGTCTTTATACCTTTGGAGGTACCGTAACAGATAAGAACAGATGATGTTTTCTGTCATTAAAATTTTATTGACATTTTCTGTTGTATTTCCTCATATATACATTTTTGAGAGGTTTTCCCCCCTTGGTCCTTCAGTGTACCTAACAGCACATTTCCAATCTCTTCCATACAGGTTGCTGTGCCGGGATTCTGGTGGTGAAACTGAAACCATGCTCCTTAACGAAACTGTGCCACAATGGGTAATTGACATCACTGTGGATGTAAGTGTGCTGAGAAAGCGAGTCTAGAATAACTTTATTTTCTTCATGAAAATGTTGATTGCTGAGGACATTAATTGCCAGATGCCATTATAATGAAACAGGGATAAATATTCTGATCTCCAGCCTCTTTGGGACTATATTTCCCACAATGCCTTGCTATTAGCGATTCTCCCTGGGACTAAAATAACTGAAGAGTATTAAATTGCTTCCCTCTGTTATAAATGGATCTTGAGATAATCACATCAAAGATTAAGTTTCAAAAATTTCTGAAACTTAAAATATCTCACACCTGATTATTTTAATGGGATTTAATTTCCTTTGATTCTGTGACGAGACCTCAAAATGAACCATGGTTTCTAATGATCACACTATGGATACAATTTTAAATATATGTCTTAGAGTTACTTAATATCTAGTAGGGAGTTGCAAATTTGATCAGTCTTGGAGCAGAACATTCTGGAGAATTTCTTTCTGTACTATCTTAACCTCCTGCAGGACAATTCAGTAGTTTCTGGAAATTAATACTCCAAGCCATCTTTGAAGGATTTGCTTCTGGAAACCGTCCTGGAACAGCATGGACGGTTCTGGAATTCTTCAGAATGTTGTTTTGCTTAATCAATGACTTTGGACATCCCAAAAAGCTTGTTTGGTAATACACTATATAACATATTCAAGAATTTTCCTAATAACGTTTTCTCATGCCCACCTGAGAGAGATGCTTGAAAATCTTGGGAGAATATTTGATGTGCCTGGAATTTGAGAAAGATATTGAGACCAGAAGAGGAAATTGGAGATCAAGATAGTCCAGTCTCAGTTCTTGTGCCTAAACTGGTTATAATTTAGTTGCAAGCTAAATACAGGTTATAAACTGTATCAGATATGTTCTGATACAGGTAATCCTCGACTTATGACTATAATAGAGCCTGCCCATAATGGTTATAAGTTGTGACTGTCATAAAATGGGTCAGCCACATGACCAACCCGATTTTACAACCTTTATTGCGGTGGTTGTTAAGCTAATCTCTGTGGTCATTAAGCAAAACCATGGTTGTTAAGTGAACTAATGGTTAGTTACAGGTGCAGTTTTGCTGAAAACCAGAAGTTCCAGTTTGGAAGTGCCATAACTGGGAGGAGGCAACCATTGGAACTTCAAATCTGGGTTATAAGTAGCCCCAAAGTAAGTCTGTTGTAACTTTAAATGAGTGCTAAGCAACTAGTTGCAAGTCGAGGACTACCTATATGTTCTGGATGTATCAGGTATGTTCTGAATCCCATTATGTATGAACTACAAGAGTGTACTTCATATAAGATTAAAAGAACATGGAATGATTTCTACTTCTTTTTTAATTTTACAGAAAAATATGCCAAAATTTAACAAAATTCCTTTCTACCTCCAACCTCATTCCTCTTCAGGAGCAAAAACATTAAAGAAGTAAGCATTGAGCAGAGAATCAAAGTGATTACAAGAGCATGGAAAAGTAAGTTTGATTCTGTTCAGCTCAGTCCCAAACCTCAATACCGAATCTGCTTTGTCTCTAGGGATCGGCTCTCAGCCAGTGATATGTTGCAAGTTAGGAAGGTGATGGAGCATGTCTACGAAAAAATAATAAACCTGGACAATGAGTCTCAGATGACAAGCTCTTCCAATAATGAAAAAGCTGGGGAACATGAAAAAGAGGAAGATATCACAGTTCTAGCAGAGGAGAAGATTGAACTCTTGTGTCAAGACCAGGTATGCAATTTTGAGCTCCTTACAGAAAGAGAAAGGGTGGGGTGGCACTAGGGAAAGTATAAATCGGTGTTTCCCAACCTTGGCCACTTGAAGATATATGTACTTTAACTCTTAGAATTCGCCAGCCAGCATTCTAAGCATTCTGAGAGTTAAAGTCTATACAACGTCAAGTGGACATTGGTCTAAATGTTCCAAACATTGTACAAAAAAAAAAGACAAGCTGGGTGGTCTTGAGTTTTGTAAATTATCTTGTAACACTTCTGAGGGCCAAAATATGGCTTCAAGGCTCATGCCTCAGGATGCATATTTTCCAATAAAACTGAGTCAGGAAGATAATTTTATTACGATTTATTCAGAACATTCTGATTAAAAAGGATTCCTCTCATTCAAAGAGGGAACCTCGAGATGCATCTAACATTACTTTTTATAGTTAAGACATCAAAGAAAATTACAAGAGAAAGGTTGATTGGACAGGACAAAAGTAACCTCACCTTTGGATAAGAAATCAGTTACATGTAGTCAGACATGTTACATGTGTGTCCATTTAAATGAGGTCTGACAAGAGCAGGGGTGTAAAATATAAGTTGTTAATGAGGAAAAAAAGTCATAAGGTTGTTTGGAGTTCATGGAGAGACAAACCAGGTATCAATTAGTGCTAACAAGCTTTCTTGTACCAGAAGACAAACTCCAGACACCCTATTAAAGCAAACACAGTCCTATCCTATCCTGACCTGGGGAACAAAAAGTTTTTATCCTTTCAGTTTAGGAATATTAGAAGCTATCAATCAATCCATTCTGCATTCCAGTCTGCAGTGGTTTGATAAACCATTAACATCATTTAAAAAGAGAGAAAAATAAGTCAAATTAAAATACAAAATAAGTTAGCAAGTACAACAATACTACAAAATCCATCCTGTGTGGCCCTCACTTCAGAAAGTTTGAACACTAACTCAACAGGTGGTCCCAAAGGGTTCTCCCCTGCCCCAAAGGATGAAAACATATTGCATTAAATCAATATTTCTAAACCTTAGCCATTTTAAAATGCTGGCTGGAGAATTGTGTAAGTTGAAATCCATACATCTTTAAATGGCCAAGGTTGAGAAGCTCTACATTTGATGGCCTGACTTCTCATCTCCTGTTGCACAGTAGACTACCTCAACCTTTTAAGTGGGTGGATATAACTTGGAATGCATTGTCTGGTATCTTTTCTGGAAACTTTATTTTTTCTAGAATCCATGGAAAAGGAGAAATTCTTCTGTATAGGGCAAAATTTCCTTGAGCAACAAGCAGGCAATGAAAACTGCAGTTTTCTTCACAAAGAGATCTCACTGTGAAGGGAACAAGTCCAGCTATCTGCTATAACTGATCTGGAGACAAGTTTCAGATTTATGCTTTTAGTGCACAAGCTAAAACTGTGTTACTTATTTTGAGTGTGTTTCTCAAGCTTGCATTAGCTCTTGGAAGAGAAAGTTACAGGCTTCCAACAAAGTTAAGAACAAGGCATGCACTTCATCAGCTGGAGTATATTAGTCCCTAAATCTAAATTATTTTATATGACAGGTTTTGGATCCAAATATGGACCTTCGAACTGTCAAGCATTTCATATGGAAAAGTGGGGGTGATTTGACACTTCACTACCGACAGAAGTCAACGTGAGCCAAGTGGTGGACCCAACTGGTTATTAACTAATTTGAGCTTCCCGTGCTGGTTCCACCTTAGTACTCTAGGAACCCACTTAAATACTAAGTTCTGACATTTTAAATGCCTCAGCACAGACAGAAACTACTTGAAGTGACTAATAAATCTGTAACATAGATGAAATCGGTATGACATAAACTCAAGGTTGTCCATAGCAAGGTCAAGCAAGAGTGATATAAGAACCCCTTGACTGGTTCCTGTTAAGGTGTGTACAGAGACAAGGTGACCCAGTGCAGATATCTGTGCAGTTCTCCATTTATTTCCAAGATTATCATCCATCATTCACTCAAGCTTGATATGAAAACTCAGTTTTGCTGCTCATTCTCAAGTGTTTTTTTTTAAAAACCCTGCATGTATTGTACTTTGCTAATACATTCCATACAGTAAATTTTGACCACTTTGCCAGATAAATCTACTTACTGTGGAACAGATTACTTTTCTTGAAGTAGAACAGTCTCTGTAGTCTAGACTGGAGAGGCTAATGTCCTTGCTGATAATTATCTTTCAACTTTGATTTTTCTAAGAACATTTTATAGTAAGAATCAGTATGCTGTGTTATTACAGGGTCAGTTCAATATGCGAGCATCATGATGAATTCATTCATCTTTAACTAGACTTCAAAAAACATAGCTTCTGTTGTCCTAGAACAGGGGTGTAAAACTGCCAGCCCGTGGGCCGGATGCGTCACGTGCAGGTCACGCTCACCCCAGCTCTGCAAAGGCAAAAAGGTCACGTCAAGTTTGACACCCGTGTCCTAGAAGGTTACATCCTGGTTCAGTTCCATAGGATCATATTCTACACTTGATAGCAAACTTGCTCAGTGTGATAGCAAAAAAGGTTTTCCTCAAATTGTTTTATATGCATTTTGGGATGTTTTTATTGATGGTGTAAGCTGTACACACCTTGGCTTTTTTTTTGCACTGTTTCTAAAAATATTTGACAGTTCTTTCCTATTTGCATTGTAGTCTTCTAGAATCTAATTTATTACAAAAGGTGGGAAGAAATGCCCCAGTGACTAAGCAAGAAAAACTGAATTTAAGTGAAACAGAAGCATCCTGATAATAGTGTAAGAGTTCTGATTTGAAACAGAAGCACAAATACCTTTTTAAAACACACTTCAATAAACTTGGATTCTTTCTTCCTTCCTGTTCCTCCTGAAATAAACACTTTCCTTCCTGATGAGTGCTGGATATAGACTACACCTGATAAGACACTGGTGGTTTGTTTTAACTGTAGGGACATAAGAAAAAATATTGTTCCAACATTGCTTTTGCAGCATGGTAGCTGCTTGTACAATCACCATCATAAATAGAGAGGAGGAGGAGGAGGAGGAAGTAGACATTTGATCTAGCAATCCTGTTGGGGCTGGACACAAGTTATACCAACCAGTAAAGAAAATATAGTGTGTTGTTTTATTGACTAATAATATGCCTTTTGAGTTATTCAGCTGTCTTTTTCTGCATATTTTTCTTTCAGGGGAGAATAGTTTTCCTACTGACTGATGGGCAAATAACAGCTGCTTTCAATGGTTTTCTTCTTGTTTGTATTGTGTGGTGCATAACCACACAGTACTTATAGACATTGCAAGATTGTCAGTGACTGTGGTGCTGCAAATAGACATGTTTGGGTTGGCCACTTGTGCAACGCAAGTCATTGTTTAATGAAGGTCTGATTTGGAATTACGCTTGCACAGGTCTTTCATGATTGGGGCATGTTCCTTTGTATAAATTTCATCTTTATATGCAGGAGTATAGTTTGCCACATCTGTGCAATGTTGCAGTTTAGTGGAGTAAGTGAATTCATTGGTTAAACCTAACTGTAACTTATCCTGAATTAGTAATCTTTAAAAGCCTGTAATTCAAATTTTATACTCTCCATATTGCCACCAAAAGTAAATATTAACTCCATTCTCCTTTTATTTTAAAAATTAGCCAATATTTCAGTTTTATTTTCTACAAGTTTCAGAAAGATTAGCAGATGGCCTGCCAATGCCAAAAGAACAATTATGTATTTCAAAATTGTATAGAAATAAGATTTACTGTATGACTGTTTTGCACTTGCTGTGTAACTTACAAGTGTTCATCTGGTATAGGAGATGTTTATTATCTGGTGAGTTTTTAAGAGCATCCTGTATTTTCATGAAAGTATCTCCCCAGGGCATGTTACAAAATTGAGGTCTGCTGCTTTCTTCAATTAAAATGTAGTGCAAAGTACAATATGAGCCTAGGACAATGGCTGTTAATCCTTGGCATTTTAGGATATGCCTGGCAAAACCCTGTGTGAAATGTTGGAGGACTCCTGAGAGCAGCATGTTTGTAAAACAGCCTTTTGAGAGAAAAGAAGCCAAATGCTAGCCATGCCTATCTTTGAAGAGTGTTTTGAAACTCATTAATAGGTTTGGCCAGATGGCTTGCTGGCAAGGACTTTATTGATCACACTGTTCTGGCTGCCATTTGGTGTCTGAGCATAGTTGCTCCTTTATTTAAAAAGCCACAGAGGCCAGGATAGCTGAAGAACCAGCTCTTGTAAAAGCCTCTGCATAGACTGTCAGTGTTTTTTAACTCCCAGAAATCCCCAGCCAGCATGGTGGGAGTTGAAGTCTGCACATCCCAAAGCTGCTGAGGTTGAGAAATGTGAGATATGTATTGGAGTCTTAATTCTGCTCACACATGACAGGAAGCCTTGGGTGTGATCAGGAGATCAGCTGGATCCAGGAACATTATTCATGTTGATTTTTGTTAAGGGTCAGATGGTATTTAGAGTAAAAGATCATGCTATTCTTCCTAAATTAAACTTTCAGACAAAATAAGGTAAAGGTAAAGGTTCCCCCGCACATGCATGCTAGTCGTTTCCGACTCTAGGTGCCGGTGCTCATCTCCGTTTCAAAGCCGAAGAGCCAGTGCTTGTCCGAGGATGTCTCCGTGGTCATGTGGCCGGCATGACTAGACGCCAAAGGCGCACAGAACGCTGTTACCTTCCCACCGTAGTGGTCCCTATTTTTCTACTTGCATTTTTACATGCTTTCGAACTGCTAGGTTGGCAGAAGCTGGGACGAGTAACAGGCGCTCACTCTGTTACGTGGCACTCGGGATTCGACCCGCCAAACTGCCGACCTTCTGATCAACAAGCTCAGCATCCTAACCCACTGAGCCACCACGTCCCCTTCAGACAAAATAGTCTTAAGTAAAATTAATGGGGAAATGAACAGAGATAACATTTAAAACTGCAACCCCCAAAAAACATCTAAAAAGCCTTACCATAAGGAATTTTCCTGCATTCCTTATCAGCTGCACTTGGCAACAAACACTTCCAGGAAGTCTCACTTGCTACCTCTCAGCCCTTAACAGCAACTGGGAGAGGGGGTAGCAATTTGGGAAGGAAATATAAAGCAAAATAGGTTCACTAAGCCAAAGATAACCTTAAGGTACCCATTTTAAGATACAAAAACTCAGTCTTAAAAGCAAATTCTGCCCCTTCTGGAAATACCATGATGCAGTTGATATGGCTCACGGAACCCTTTATAAAAGTATAAAATGTATGAGGTAGCTAGAGACAAGGAGCTATTTTAAAAATACAGTCATGTGAAAAAGAAAGTACACCCTCTTTGAGTTCTATGTTTTTACATATTAAAAGGTAAAGGTTCCCCCGCACATGCATGCTAGTCGTTTCCAACTCTAGGGGCCAGTGCTTATCTGCGTTTCAAAGCCGAAGAGCCAGCGCTTGTCCGAGGATGTCTCCGTGGTCATGTGGCCGGCATAACTAGATGCCAAAGGCGCATGGAACGCTGTTACCTTCCCACCGTAGTGGTCCCTATTTTTCTACTTGCATTTTTACGTGCTTTCAAACTGCTAGGTTGGCAAAAGCTGGTAACAGGCGCTCACTCTGTTACGCGGCACTCGGGATTCGATCCGCCAAACTGCTGACCTTCTGATCGACAAGCTCAGCGTCCTAACCCACTGAGCCACCGCGTCCCTTTTTACATATTAGGACATAGTAAAAATCATCTGGTCTTTAGCAGTTCTTAAATGTAGATAAATATAACCTCAGATGAACAACACATGACATATTACACCATGCCATCATTTATTTTACAAAAAGAAAGCCAAAATGGAGAAGCCTTGTGTGAAAAAATAAGTACGCCCTTACTGCTTCCATAGGTATGAAGAGGCTAAGTATCAGCCAGGTGCTGCTAATCAAGAGACCATGATCAAACTGATCATCAGCAAGTGTGACTACCTCTTTAAAAGCCGAAGTTTTAGACGTTTGCTGGCCTCCAGCATTGAGGTGTGTGCTAATACTATGCCAAAGAGGAAAGGCATCAGCAGTGATGTTAGAGAAGTAATTGTTGCTGCCCATCAATCTGGGAAGGGTTATAAGGCTATTTCCAAACAATTTAAAGTCCATCATTCTACACCAGGGGTGTCAAATTGCCGGCCTGTGGGCTGGTTTCATCATACCAAAGCTGCACCCACCCCATTATGGGCAATGCAAAAAGATTCATGATATGTCATGACATGTCATGTGATGTGAGTCTGACACCTGTGTTCTACAGTGAGGAAGATTATTCACAAGAGGAAAACAAGACAGTTGCCAATCTTCCCAGGACTGGATGTCCCAGCAAGTTCACCCCGAGGTCAGACCATGCAATGCTCAGAGAAATTGCAAAAAGTCCAAGAGACTTTTTGCAATCTCAGACTCTACAGACCTCAGTTATGTTAAATGTTGGAAGTCCATGAAAGTGTTGTGACTCAGGGCCAGCCTGTGGGTCCGACAGTCGGCTCCGATGTATCGGATGACTCAGACGAGGGGGAGGAGGGAAACGAACCGGCTGATGATGGTTCGGAGGCTTTGCAGAGCCCTCAGCCGGGGACCTCTTCTCAGCTGCGTGAGCCCGAGAGTGCGGAGGAAGATGACCCACAGCTGGCCCTGTTCAAGGACGCCCGACGCAGGAGGCAGTCGAGCAGGAACAAACAAAGAAAGGCTGTGGGACTCCTCGGGAGGAGGCACAGGGAGACCACGCCCTGAGCTCTCTATAAAAGGAGTGTTTGGGGAGGGGCTGGTTGCTGAAAGCAACTTTTCCGCTTGAGAAGACAAGCTCTAGTGTTTTTGTTAACTGCGTAATTAAATCTTGGCAGATGCCTTTTAGCCTTGGACGCTCTCCAGTCTCTTCTTTCTGAATAGGGGTTTGCCTTACTCAAGGCCAGAAGAGGGCTGGTTCAGAACAGTTTGCTTTCAGCCACCCACCCCTTATTACTACGATGGAGCAGCTTCTTGCCGAGAATGCCCAGCTCACCCAGCAACTCACTTTGCTGGCAGCTCAGGTGGCACAACTGCAAGCTCAGGTACATGCTGCACCCCCACCCAGGAGGAAATGTCAGATAGCTATGCTGGATAAATTTGCTGGTAAACCAGAACTGTTTCCTGCCTTCCTGGGACAATGCCAGCTTTTTATCAGCGTGAGAGCAGTTGATTTCCCCACTGACCGAGATAAGGTGGGATTCGTGTTGAGCCTTCTGTCGGGAGATGCAGCTCGTTGGGGCACACCTCTGTTGGCACAGCCTAGCCCTTTGTTGGATAACTTTGGGGGGTTTTGTGACCATATGCGCCTCATGTACGAGGACCCGATTAAGGCGCAGACTGCCACCCGACGCCTGAAAGCTTTGAGGCAGGGTCAGCGCCCTCTACAGGCCTATATCAGCGATTTCCGGCTGCTTAGCCAGGATTCCGCCTGGAATGAGGCTGCGCTCGTGGATGCCTTTCAGGATGGCTTGTCAGAGGAGATGTTGGATGAGCTGGCCCGCGTGGACATTCCCTCAGATCTGAATGGGCTGATCCATCTTTGTCTGCGGATCGATGCCCGGCTGCAGCAGCGAAAGAGTCGCCGTGCCACCCCACAGACCCCTGCCGCCCCTGTTGTGCGTGAGCCCCCAGTCCAGAGGGAGGAGCCAATGGAGCTGGGTGCCGCCAGGTCCCGTCTATCGGTGACGGAAATGGACAGACGACGATCGGAGGGGTTGTGTTTTTACTGTGGGGACCCTGGACATTTGGCTGCTTCTTGTCCAAAGAAGCGTCAGCGGGCATCAGTGACCAAACCGGCCCCGAGAAAGTCCCCTGCTTTGCTGTCGGGAAACGGCCCGAGCCCGATCTAGTCGGTGTGATAGATCGGTCGACCCACCACGACCACGCCGAGCGACGCCATTCCGATGGTGCCTGTGAACCTCCACGGCATTTGATTTTGGAGGCACGACTGATCCTTCCTGGCAAGCCAGAGGGGATTCCGGTCCATGCCCTAATTGACTCTGGGGCTACCACTAACTTTATGGACTCGGCCTTCGTGGCCAAATGGGCTGTTCCTCAGTGTCCGGTGGATCCGCCCATGCTAGTGGAGACTATTGATGGTCGAGTGCTCCTGTCCGGGCCTATTACGGCCGCCACGCAACCAGTGAGTATGGCTATCAGTTCCCATGTGGAGGCCATTCAGTTCTACATCACTTCGGATCTGCACTTCCCCGTGGTCCTGGGACTGGCGTGGCTCCGGGCGCATGATCCACAGATCTATTGGTCTCAGAACTTGGTCACCTTCCCAAGTTTGCAGTGCGTGGACCACACCCGTCATATCTGTGCCAGCCAGGTGGAGGGCTCCTCAGGAGTTTCTTTGCCTCCCGAACTGTCCGACTTTGCTGATGTGTTCAGCGAGTCAGAGGCGGACCAATTACCCCCGCACAGGCCCTATGACTGTTCCATTGATCTAGTTCCTGATGCGCCTCTCCCAGTGGGGCGTTTGTATTCCATGTCGGAGCCCGAGTTGGCTGCATTGCGGGACTTCCTGACAAAGAATTTGGCTCGTGGTTTCATCCGGCCCTCGTCCTCGCCAGTGTCTGCGCCCGTGCTCTTCGTCAAAAAGAAGTCGGGCGAGTTACGGCTCTGCTGTGACTACCGGAAACTCAACGCCATCACGGTGCGTAACCGCTACCCGCTGCCCCTCATCCCCGAGCTCTTGGACCGACTCCGGGAGGCTAAGAACTTCACGAAACTGGACCTGCGTGGAGCTTACAACCTCGTCAGGGTTCGGCCGGGTGATGAGTGGAAGACGGCGTTTGGTACTCGCTATGGACATTTCGAGTACACGGTGATGCCGTTTGGCCTGACCAACGCCCCCGCTGTGTTTCAGCATTTTATGAACGACATCTTTCGAGATCTGTTGGACCAGTTTGTTGTGATTTACCTGGACGACATCCTGATTTACTCCCCGTCGCGTGAAGCGCATCATCAGCATCTCCGTCAGGTCTTGCAGCGCCTCCGGAAACATCGGCTGTTTGCCAAGTTGGAGAAGTGCCAGTTTTACCAGGTGACCATCGATTTCTTGGGTCACCGCATTTCTCCTGAGGGCATCGCCATGGAACCGAGTAAAGTTGATTCGTTGCAGAGTTGGCAACCCCCACGTCGCGTGAAGGATGTTCAGCGACTTCTTGGATTTGCCAACTACTATCGAACATTCATTCCTGGCTTTGCTGCCTTGACAGCCCCCCTTACCCGGCTCCTGCAGAAGAAGACTCGGTTCCAGTGGAACGCCCCCGAACAACAGGCGTTCCAAGCTTTGAAGGACGCCTTCATGAAGGAGCCCATCTTGAAGCATCCTGACCCGCAACGGCCGTTTGTCGTGGAGGCGGACGCCTCCGACATTGCCATTGGGGCCGTGTTACTCCAGGCAGCGACGCCCAACGGTACCCTTTTCCCTTGCGCGTATCACTCTCGGAAATTGAAACCCTCGGAGCGCAACTATACCATCTGGGAGAAGGAGCTGCTGGCCATCAAGGCGGCGTTCGAGGCTTGGAGGCATCATCTGGAGGGGGCGCGGCATCAAATCGAGGTCCGGACGGACCACAAGAATCTGGAAAGCCTGCAGACCGCTCGGAATTTGAACCAACGCCAGATCCGGTGGTCCCTCTTCTTTGCGAGGTTTGACTTCCGGGTGCGGTACATACCAAGCGGGCACAACCAGAGAGCGGATGCTCTGTCCAGGAAGCCCGAGTACACCCGAGTGGAAGACAAGCTTCCGCCCAGGACAGTGATCCCCGTCGAGTCTTTTGCTGCGGTGCGGGAGCCGGTGGATATACGGGCTCGGATCCGGGAGGCGCAGCAGCAGGAGGCGTGGGTGGCTCAGCGGAAGGAAGAGGTGGGGCCAGATTCGCCTTGGTCGGTCACGGATGGACTCCTGTATTATCGTGACCGGCTCTATGTTCCAGGAGGGCCACTCAGGGGACTCGTCCTCAGCCAATGTCATGATAACCCGGCTGCGGGGCATTTTGGCCTGTTCAAGACTCTGAACCTGGTCTCCCGTACCTTCTGGTGGCCCCGAGTCCGACACGATGTCCAGTCTTATGTCACCTCCTGCGTCCCATGCAGGCAGGCCAAGTCAGCGACAGGGGCCCCGCCTGGTTTACTGCAGCCTTTGCCAACGCCCAAGAGACCCTGGGGGGCTGTGTCCATGGACTTTCTGACGGATCTACCCCCATCCTCCGGCTTCACGACAGTGTGGTGGTGGACATGTTGACCAAGATGGCGCAATTCATCCCCTGTCGCGGCTTACCGTCAGCTCGCGCCACTAGTCGCATGTTCATCCAACAGGTGTTCCGGCTGCACGGCCTTCCCGATAGGGTCGTCTCCGATAGGGGGGCCCAGTTTACAGCTCGCTTCTGGCAGGAGTTGATGCGGGCGTTGGACATTAAGGTTTGCCTCTCGTCCGCGCATCATCCTCAGACCGACGGGGGTACCGAGAAGGTCATCGGCATCTTAGAGCAGTATCTGCGCTGCTATGTTAACCTGCAGCAGGACAATTGGGTGGACTATTTGGCCATAGCCGAGTTTGCCTTTAACAACTCGCAGCACACCTCCACGCAGATGACACCGTTCTTGGCCAACGTGGGTTATCACCCCAGGTTTTTCCCCCTTTCTCCCGTGGACTCACCGGAGCCGGCAGCGAACGAATTCATGGCGGAATTACAGGCGATCCATCGGTTGGTGCGACGGCAGCTGGAGAAGGCCAAGGCCGACTACAAGAGGTTCGCCGATCGGTCGAGAAGGGATACGCCTCCATTATCGGTGGGGGATCGGGTCTGGCTGTCCACCAGGAACCTACCATCCACTCGGCCGGCGAGGAAGCTTGACCACCGTTACCTTGGACCGTTCCCAGTCGAGGCCGTCATCAACCCGGTCGCCTATCGTTTAACTCTGCCACGTTCCCTGCGCGTGCACCCCGTCTTCCATCGGTCCTTGTTGGTCCCCGAACAACCGGCTTGTCCACTTCGCCAAGCGGAACCTCCCCCATCAGGACCTCGTGATGGCGACAGCACCCCCGAGTACGAGGTCGCCAGCATCAGGGATTCCCGCTGGCTGAAAGGTCGCTTCCAGTACCTGATCGAGTGGAAAGGGTACGGGCCGGAGGACTTCACATGGGAAGACGCGACCGCCGTTCATGCCCCTGCGTTGGTGACTGCTTTTCACGAACAGTTCCCATCCCGACCGCATCCGGATCGGCAGACCCGGGGGAAGGGCCCTGCGGTGCGGGATAGTGTTGTGACTCAGGGCCAGCCTGTGGGTCCGACAGTCGGCTCCGATGTATCGGATGACTCAGACGAGGGGGAGGAGGGAAACGAACCGGCTGATGATGGTTCGGAGGCTTTGCAGAGCCCTCAGCCGGGGACCTCAGCTGCGTGAGCCCGAGAGTGCGGAGGAAGATGACCCACAGCTGGCCCTGTTCAAGGACGCCCAACGCAGGAGGCAGTCGAGCAGGAACAAACAAAGAAAGGCTGTGGGACTCCTCGGGAGGAGGCACAGGGAGACCACGCCCTGAGCTCTCTATAAAAGGAGTGTTTGGGGAGGGGCTGGTTGCTGAAAGCAACTTTTCCGCTTGAGAAGACAAGCTCTAGTGTTTTTGTTAACTGCGTAATTAAATCTTGGCAGATGCCTTTTAGCCTTGGACGCTCTCCAGTCTCTTCTTTCTGAATAGGGGTTTGCCTTACTCAAGGCCAGAAGAGGGCTGGTTCAGAACAGAAAGTACAAGTATGGTTTGTTTGGAAGGGTTACCAGGAAAGACTCTTTTCTCTAAAAAGAACATGCCAGTGCGGCTTAGGTTTGCAAAGTTGCATCTGAACAAGTCACAAGACTTCTGGAACACTGTCCTTTGGACAGACAAGACCAAAGTGAAGATGTTTGGCCATAATGCACAGTGCCATGCTTGGCAAAAACCAAACACATTATATCGGCACAAACACACCAACTGTCAAGCACGGTGGAGGGATGGTGATTTGGGTTTGTTTTGCAGCCACAGGACCTGGGCATCTTGCAGTCATTGAGTCGACCACGAACTCTTCTGTATAGCAAAGTATTCTAGAGTCAAATGTGAGGCCATCTGTCCAACAGCTAAAGCTTGGCTGACATTGGGTCATGCAACAGGACAATGATCCCAAGCACACCAACAAATCTTCAACAGAATGACTGGAAAAAAGGTGTTGCAATGGCCCAGTTGAAGCCCAGACCTCAACCTGATTGAAATGCTGTGGTGGGACCTCAAGAGAGCTGTGCATAGGGCTTCCAGGTGGCAAGGCTCCGTCGATGGCGGTCATTTCTGACCGTCAGCCCCGCTGTTCCGTTTAAACTGCGAAAACAGTGATGATCAGCTGTTTCGCGGTTTGGGAATCCCCCCTTCGGGAGTAGAGGGGGGGGTGAGTATTCAGGCAAGAGGTAGAGCTCCCCTAGACCCCCAGAACTCAATCTGGGGGTTGAAGGGTGAGAGCTCCCTCGGAGCCTGAATTAACTCCGGACTCTGGACTCTTCTGTTTCAAGGCTTTGAAACAGAACAGGACGCTGCAACCATCCCTGCTTTCAACATTGTATTTTGGATTACTTGGACGCAGGCAGAGCTGAGCAGGAGAATACAGAAACAGCAAGTATATGATCTTTAACTCCAGTTTAACTTAAAAGAAGGGGAGGAAGATGGCGCCGGAATAACTTCTGAGAGAAAGCGTGAAGTACAAAAGAACAAGGAAAATAAAATAAAAGCAAGGGGGAAGAAAGAAAGTGGATTTTTAAAAGTTGTAAAAGACTTTGTTTAAAACATTTGAAGTTGGTTCAAAGATGATTTAAGAGACTTGGCTATTTGACAGTGAAGTAACAAAGTTGCAATTAGTGTGGAAAAGTGAAAGTGAGAAACGAAAGTTAATTGGGTGTTAAAATAGCTTCCAAACCATCTAAAAGTGCGGGGGCTTCACCAGTTCAACAATCTGGTCTTCAATTACTGATGCCACCCCCTGCAGCATCTGCACCCACATTAACACTGAAAGATTTACAAGATGCTTTAAAACTCCAATCTGAGCAAATATCTGAGCAAGTGGCAGAGCTTATTAATGAGAAAAATAAAGAAATACGAGAGGATATTTTGCTGGCACTTCAAGGACTGACAGTCTGTATTGAGAATCTGGATGATCATGTGGAAGAGGTTAATCAAAATAATTTGATATTGGAAGCCAAAGTCAGTGAAGCTGAGAATAAAATGGAAAAAATCAATGATGAGATGGTGATGATACAATATACGGACATGGAGTTTGCTTTGAGGATCAGAGGTCTGAAAGAACATCCACAAGAAAATTTGGAGGAAATAGTGGCAAAAGCTGTGGCGCCTATTTTGGGTTGGCGAGTTGAAGATGTTATATTGGAAATAGATAAAATATTTCGCGTCAACTCTTGGATTGCTAGGCAAAGAAAATTGCCAAGGGATGTGGTTGTTTATTTTACAAAGAGAACAATCAGAAATGCAATTATTCAAGCTTTTTATAACAACAGATTTAAAGTGGCTGATCAAGAGGTTTTAATTCTGAAAGAAATTCCACCAAAAAATTTAAGAAGAAGGATATTTGTTTTTCTGGCAGATGAATTAAAAAAACAACAGATTCAGTTTAGATGGGAGATACCAACCGGGATATTGGTGAATTATGTTGGCACAAGGTATCGTCTTAATACAGTTCTTAAGGCCCGAGACTTTTATTGCAATATACTGAAGGCAGGCTCACCGCCATCCCCAGAAATTAAAAGGAGAGAGGAAAAAGAAGTGCGACAGACACAATTGGAAGGTACACAGCGAGATGAAGAAATCACCTCACTGATTTCAAAAGAAGTACAGCAAACTGGAAATTGTGCAGCCCTTGGTCCCATTAGAAGATCCAAGGGCTCAAAGAGTGACAAGAGCTGCGACTAGATGCAAGGAGCAACAACAATAACAACAGAAACAATATTCTACAATTACAACTCAAGAATCTACTAATACAGAAGCAGTGGGAGGAGCGAGACCAAAGAAGCAGATGTTTGTGAATCTGCAAGATATGCTCCGAAAGCTTCAAGTCGCAAAAGATGGCGACAAAGTTCCTGACATGGAATGTTAATGGTTTAAATTCATCGCAAAAGAGAAAGAAAATATTTCAGTACCTGAAACAATTTAAAAATGATATTATATGCTTGCAGGAAACGCATATTCGTGTAGCTGATCAAAAATATTTGATAAACTCTAGATTGGGTATACAGTTTATTGCATCTGCTCCAGAAAAGAAAAATGGTGTAGTTATTTATGTGAAGAAGAATCTGACAGCCAATCTAATTGAAGCAGATAAACGAGGAAGATATGTTATAATTGAACTCTTAATAGAAGGAAAGAAAATACTTTTAATTGGACTATATGTACCTAACCAACAACAAGGAGAATTTTATAAACTTTTACATAACAAAATAATTCAATGGGATTATAAATCATGTATTTTAATGGGAGACTGGAATGGAGTGCTGGATACACAAAAAGATAAAAAAGGACCTTTTAAAAGTACACCAAATCACGCTAAATTGCCTAAATCCTTTTTTGACATGACAGACGATTTGGAACTGAGAGATGTTTGGAGAGAACGAAACATGGATGAAAGAGATTTTACTTTTTTTCTGATAGAGATCAATCCTTTTGTAGGATTGATTTTGTATTAACTACTAATGATTTTTTTCTAGGGTTAAGAAGATCAAGATATGTCCAAGAACCTTATCAGACCACAGTCCAGTATGGATGGAATTGGACAAGGAGAAGGAAGATAGGAGATCTTGGAGGTTAAATGAAAACTTGTTTAGATATGAAGAAAATTTGGAAGAATGTAAAAAACAAATGAAAGATTTTTTTGTTATAAATATGCATAAGGGTACACCCATTGAAATGGTCTGGGATGCAAGTAAAGCTTATATGAGAGGAGTGTTAATATATTTGAATAATAAATATAGACATAGATTGGAATATAAGCGTAAAGAATTAGAGGAGGAAATAAAGATGAAAGAGAAGGCTTTTATTTTGGATTCATCTAATAAAAGGTTGAAAGAAGCAATTAATTTGCTAAGAGGGCAGTTTGATATGCTGATGGCAGATCAGGTGGCAACCAATTTACGATATGTCAAACATAATACTTTTTATAATGCTAATAAGCCAGGTAGATGGTTAGCTTATTTGTTAAGGAAAAAACAAAAATCACGTAACATAGATAAGATAGAATATAAGGGTAAAGAGGTGTTTCAGCAAAATCTTATTAAAAAGGCTTTTAGTGAATTTTATACTAAATTATATGCAAGGGATATAACTCAAGGTTTAGATATATACAGGTGGCTCACAACAATAAAAATTAAGAGACATAAAATACAAAAATTAAAAAAGAATTAAACAATGAATATAAGAAATACGGGACAATTTAACACAATAAAAACCAAATTAAAAACCATGGTCAGTCCAGGCCCGCTTGTTGGAACAACCATGTCTTCAGGTCACGGCGGAAGGATCGAAGATCAGGGGCCATCCACAGCTCCGGAGGCAGTTCATTCCAGAGGGTCGGTGCGTCCACAGAGAAGGCTCTCCCCCTGGGGGTTGCCGGCCGGCATTGCCTGGCCAACGGAACCCTGAGGAGGCCGACTCTGTGGGAGCGAACTGGGCGATGGGAGGTTGACATTGGCAACAGGTGGTCTCGCAAGTACCCCGGGCCTAAGCCATGTAGGGCTTTAAAGGTAATTACCAGCACCTTGAATCGCACCCGGAGGGCAACCGGAAGCCAATGCAGCTCGCGCAGAAGAGGTGTAACATGGGAGTATCGAGATACTCCCATAAGCACCCGCGCGGCCACATATCGCACCAGCTGAAGCCTCCGGGTGCACTTCAAGGGCAGCCCCATGTAGAGAGCATTGCAGTAATCCAGGCAAGAAGTGACAAGGGTGTGGGTGACCGTGCATAGGGCATCTCGGTCCAAAAAGGAGCGCAACTGGCGCACCAGGTGATCCTGTGCAAAGGCCCCCCTGGTCACGGCGGTTAGATGATCTTCCAGGTTAAGCCGTGAATCCAGGAGGACACCCAAGTTGCGGGCCCTTTATGAGGGGGGCAATAGCTCTCCCCCCATCAAAAGGGATGGAACATGTTGGACAATACGAGATGCCGGTATCCACAGCCATTCGGTCTTGGAGGGGTTCAGCCTGAGCCTGTTCCTTCCCATCCAGACCCGCACCGCCTCCAGGCACCGGGACATCACGTCAAGGGCATCACTGGGTTGGCTCGGGGTGGAGATAAACAACTGGGTATCTGTTCTGATTCAGGGTCAGCCTGTGGGTTCGGCAGTTGGGTCGGACGATTCAGAGGAGGAGGAGGGGGGTGTTGGAGAGGTTGCTGAGGGTGTTGGAGAGCTTGCTGATGAGAGCCCTCAGCCAGGCCCCTCCCATCTGGTTACGACGCAGACCCAGTTGTGTGAGCCTGACAGCGTGGATGAAGACCCACAGCTGGCCCTGTTCAAGGACGCCCGACGCAGGAGGCAGTCAATCAGGAGTAAACAGGAAGGCAATGGGGTACCTCAGAAGGAGGCAGAGAGAAGCCACGCCCTGAACTGTTTAAAAGGGGAATGCGTGGGAGGGCTGGTTTGCTGAAGGCAACCGTTTGAATAGCTCCTGTTTCATGGTCCGTGTCTTGTTTTGCTCTGTTTTATGTTAATAAATTTGGCAGGCTTAGTTCCAGCCTCTTGCCGTTTGTAAAGGGGTTGTCCCTGCCTTTTCTGCAGGGCCGGTAGTAGGCTAGTACAGAACAGTTTGCCTTCAGCCTCCCACCCCTTATTATTATTATGGAGCAGCTACGTGCTGAGAATGCCCAGCTCACCCAGCAACTTGCTTTGTTGGCAGCTCAGGTGGCTCAAGTGCAAGCTCAGGTCCATGCTGCACCCCCACCATCACCCCCACCCAGGAGAAAATGCCAAGTTGCGATGCCGGATAAATTTACTGGCAATAGAGAACTGTTTCCTGCTTTTTTTTTAAATTCCATTTATATCCCGCCCTTCTCCAAAGACTCAGGGCGGCTTACAAGCTTAGCAGTAGCCTTCATTCTATGTATATGCCTGCTTATTAGGGCTTTCACACACCCCCAACCGGCATTATTACAAAGTCAGCTTAATTGCCCCCAACAATCTGGGTCCTCATTTTACCTACCTCGGAATGATGGAAGGCTGAGTCAACCTTGAGCCTGGTGGGATGCGAACCTGCACTAATTGCAGGCAGCTGGTGTTACTTAAGGAGGCATTAGCCCACTGCTCCACCAAGGCTTTCCTGGGACAATGCCAGCTCTTTATCATCGTGAGAGCAGCTGATTTCCCCACTGACCGGGATAAAGTGGGGTTTGTGTTAAGCCTTCTTTCGGGTGATGCAGCTCGTTGCGGCATGCCTCTGCTGGCTCAACATAGTCCATTGTTGGACAACTTTGTGGGGTTTTGTGATCATATGCGTCTGATGTATGAGGACCCTATAAAGATGCAGACTGCTACTCGACGCCTGAAAGCTCTGAGGCAGGGTCAACGCCCCTTTCAGCTGCTTAGCCAGGATTCCGCCTGGAATGAGGCTGCGCTTGTGGTTGCCTTCCAGGATGGATTGTTTGGAGGAGATGTTGCATTTAATTTAATTTAATTTAATTTAATAATATTTCTATACCACCCTTCTCCCTGAGGACTCAGGGCGGTTCACAGGGCAGAATAAAATACTAAATACAAACATTAAAAAGAGATTAAATGATTGCCCAAGTTAAAACAATTGGAATACAATTCTAAAACCCCAAGATAAAATTGAGACACCAAAAATAAAAAAACCCCACCAATCCCCATCAGGCTAGGCCGGCTTGTACAAACAGAAACGTCTTGAGATCGCGACGAAAGGAGCGAAGATCGGGCGCCATCCGGAGCTCTACCGGTAGCTGATTCCACAGCTCCGGAGCGCCCACAGAGAAGGATCTCCCCCTGGGGGCCACCAATCGACATTCTCTGATCGGTGGCACCCTGAGGAGGCCCTCTCTGTGGGAACGCACAGGGCGCAGGGAGCTTGATGCCGGCAGCAGATGTTCCCTAAGGTACTCTGGCCCCATGCCATGGAGGGCTTTGAACACCGTTACCAGTACCTTGAATCTCACCCGGAAGACAACTGGCAACCAATGCAGCTCACGGAGCAGAGGTGTAGCATGGGAGTATCGGGAGACTCCCAACACAACTCTCGCAGCTGCATTCTGTACCAGTTGGAGCTTCCGGGTGGTCCTCAAGGGCAGCCCCATGTAGAGAGTGTTGCAGTAGTCCAGACGAGAGGCCACGAGCGCATGAGTGACCGTGCATAAATCATCCCGGCTAAGATAGGGCCGCAACTGGCGCACCAGGCGAACCTGGGCGAAGGCCCCCCTAGTCACAGCTCCTATATGGTCTTCCAAGGTGAGCCGTGAATCTAGGAGGACTCCCAAGTTGCGAGCCCTATCTACGGGGGGTAATAGTCCACCCCCCATAGCCAGAGGTGGAATGTCCGAATAAACCCGGGATGAAGGTATGCAAAGCCACTCAGTCTTGTCGGGGTTGAGTTGAAGTCTGTTCCTCCCCATCCAGACCCGAACCGCCTCCAGGCAACGGGACATCACGTTGAGGGCATCACTGGGGTGGTTTGGGGTCGAAAGGAAAAGTTGGGTATCATCAGCGTACTGATGATACCCAACTCCAAAACCATGAATGATCTCACCCAGCGGTTTCATGTAGATGTTGAACAGGAGAGGCGAGAGGACCGACCCCTGAGGAACTCCACAAATGAGAGACCTCGCGGTCGACCTCTGCCCTCCTGCCAACACCGACTGTGAACATCCCTGGAGATAGGAGGAGAACCACTGTAAGACTGTGCCTCCCACTCCCAGTCCCCTGAGACGCCGCAGCAAGATACCATGGTCGATGGTATCGAAAGCCGCCGAGAGGTCTAATAGGACTAGAACAGAGGAATATCCCCTGTCCCGAGCCCTCCAGAGATCATTCACCAGCGCGACCAATGCCGTCTCCGTGCTGTGCCCGGGCCTGAAACCCGATTGGTACGGGTCTAGATAATCCGCTTCATCCAGGACCAGAGGGAGCTGATGCGCCACCACACTCTCAACAACCTTCGCAAGAAAGCGAAGGTTGGAGACAGGACGAAAGTTGTTCAATACAGCTGGGTCCAAGGCAGGCTTCTTGAGGAGAGGTCTCACCACCGCCTCTTTCAAGACGGCGGGGAAGTTACCCTCACTCAGAGAAGCCGATATAACTGCCTGGAACCAGCTGCGTGTCCTCTCCCGGGCTGCACAGACCAGCCAGGAAGGGCACGGGTCCAATAAACATGTGGTGGTGCTCAGCCTCCCCATGATCCTGTCCACTTCCTCCGGAGTCACAGAGTCAAACTCCTCCCAGGTGATATCGACAAGACCGCCCGTGTCCTGATCGTCAGACTCTGCCCAGTCAGAGTCCAGACCGGTCCGAATCCGAGCGATTTTGTCTGACAGATGTTGGTTAAACTCCTCGGCACGACCCTGCAAGGGATCCTCCCTCACCTCCTGATTTAGGAGGGAGCGAGTCACCCTAAACAGGGCGGCCGGGCGATTATCTGCGGACGCGATAAGGGTGGCGAAGTGGTTAGACCTCGCCTCCCTTATCGCAGCGAGATAAGACCTAATGTAGGCTCTTAGTCGCAATCGGTTGGATTCGGATCGGCTGGACCTCCAGCCGCTCTCTAGGCCCCGTCTCCGACGCTTCATCTCCCGGAGCTCTGCAGAGAACCATGGAGCTCGACGGGATCTGCACCGGGTCAGGGGCCGCAGGGGTACAACTCGGTCAAGAGCCTCAGTGGCCGTCCTTTCCCAGGCTTCCACTAAGGCATCTGCCGAGCTGTGAGCAAGGGAGGCAGGTGGGGACCCCAGCGCCGCCTGGAACCTCTGGGGATCCATTAAGCGTCTGGGGCGGTACCATTTAATGATGAGCTGGCCCGTTTGGATATTCCCTCAGACCTCAATGGGCTGATCCATCTCTGCCTGCGGATCGATGCTCGGTTGCAGCCGCATAAGAGTCACCGTGCCACCCCACAGACCCCTGCAGCCCCTGTTGTGCATGAGACCCCACTTCAAAGGTAGGAGCCAATGGAGCTGGGTGCAGCCAGGTTTCATCTATCGGTGACTGAAATGAACAGACGACGATCGGGGGGGTTTTTGTTTTTACTGCAGGGACCCTGGTCATTTGGCTGCTTTTTGCCCAAAGAAGCAACAGCGGGCATCAGTGACCGAGTCTGCCCCGAGAAAGTCCCCTACTTTTCTGTCGGGAAACGCCCCGAGCCCGATCTAGACGGTGTGATAGATCGGGCGTCCCACAACAACACTGAGCGACATCTTTCCGATGCTGCCTGTGGGCCTCCACGGCATCTGATATTGGAGGCACGTCTGATCCTTCCTGGCAAGCCAGAGGGGATTCCAGTCCATGCCTTAATTGACTCTGGGGCCACCACAAATTTTATGGACTCAGCATTTGTGGCCAAATGGGCTGTTCCCCAGTGCCCGGTGGATCCGCCCATGTTAGTGGAGACTATCGATGGTTGAGTGCTCCTGTCTGGGCCAATTACGGCCACCACGCAACCATTATGTATGGCCATCAGTTCCCATGTGGAGGACATCCAGTTCTATATCACCTCAGATCTGCATTTCCCCGTGGTCTTGGGACTGGCGTGGCTCCGGGCGCATGACCCACAGATCTATTGGTCACAGAACTTGGTCAACTTCCCAAGCTTGCAGTGCGTGGACCACTCCCGCCATATCTGTGCCGGCCAGGTGGAGGGTTCCCCAGGG
The DNA here is from genome assembly GCF_947247035.1 of Vipera ursinii. Classification (NCBI taxonomy): domain Eukaryota; kingdom Metazoa; phylum Chordata; class Lepidosauria; order Squamata; family Viperidae; genus Vipera; species Vipera ursinii. Next base: position 34,445,671 of record NC_139522.1, read on the forward strand.
GTTTCCTTGCCTCCCGAACTGTCCGACTTTGCTGATGTGTTCAGCGAGACAGAGGCGGATCAATTACCCCCGCACAGGCCCTATGACTGCCCCATTGATTTAGTCCCTGATGCGCCACTCCCAGTGGGGCGTTTGTACTCCATGTCGGACCCCGAGTTGGCTGCATTGCGGGACTTTCTGGAGAAGAATTTGGCTCGTGGTTTCATCTGGCCCTCGTCCTCGCCAGTGTCTGCACCCGTGCTCTTCGTCAAAAAGAAGTCGGGCGAATTGCGGCTTTGCTGCGATTATAGGAAACTCAACGCCATCACGGTGCGCAATCGTTACCCGCTGCCCCTCATCCCCGAACTCTTGGACCGACTCCGGGAGGCTAAGATCTTCACGAAACTGGACCTGCGTTGAGCTTACAACCTCATCAGGGTTCGGCCGGGTGATGAGTGGAAGACGGCGTTTGGTACTCGCTATGGACATTTTGAGTACACGGTGATGCCGTTTGGCCTGACCAATGCCCCCGCCATGTTTCAGCATTTCATGAACGACATTTTCCGGGATTTGTTGGATCAGTTTGTCGTGATCTACTTGGACGACATCCTGATTTACTCCCCGTCGCATGAGGTGCACCATCAGCATCTCCATCAGATCCTGCATCGACTCCGAGAACATCGGCTGTTTGCCAAATTGGAGAAGTGCCAGTTCTACCGGGTGACCATCGATTTCCTGGGTCACCGCATTTCTCCTGAGGGCATCTCCATGGAGCCGAGTAAGGTTGAGTCTTTGCAGAGTTGGCAACCCCCACGTCGCGTGAAGGATGTTCAGCGACTTCTTGGGTTCGCCAACTATTACCGAACTTTCATCCCTGGGTTTGCTGCCTTGACAGCCCCCCTCACCCGGCTCCTGCAGAAGAAGACTCGGTTCCAGTGGAACGCTCCAGAACAACGGGCTTTCCAGACTTTGAAGGAAGCCTTCATGAAGGAGCCCATCTTGAAGCATCCTGACCCGCAACGGCCGTTTGTCATGGAGGCGGACGCCTCCGACATTGCCATTGGGGCGGTGTTACTCCAGGCAACGACGCCCAGCGGTACCCTCTTCCCTTGCGCGTACCATTCATGAAAACTGAACCCTTCGGAGCGCAATTATACAATCTGGGAGAAGGAGCTGCTGGCCATCAAAGTGGCTTTCGAGGCCTGGAGGCATCATCTGGAGGGAGCGCGGCATCAAATCGAGGTCCGGACGGACCATAAGAATTTGGAAAGCCTGCAGACCGCTCGGAATTTGAACCAACGCCAGATCCAGTGGTCTCTTTTCTTTGCGAGGTTCGACTTCCGGGTTCGGTACATACCTAGCGGGCACAATCAAAGAGCGGATGCTCTGTCCAGGAAGCCTGAATATTCCCAAGTGGAAGACAAGCTTCTGCCCAGGACAGTGATCCCCATCGAGTCTTTTGCTGCGGTGCGGGAGCCGGTTGATATACGGGCTCGGATCCAGGAGGCACAGGAGCAGGAGGTGTGGGTGGCTCAGCGGAAGGAGGAGGTGAGGCCAGATTCTCCTTGGATAGTCACGGATGGACTCTTGTATTATCGTGACCGGCTCTACATTCCGGGAGGGCCACTCAGGGGACTCATCCTCAGCCAGTGTCACGATAACCCGGCGGCGGAGCATTTTGGCCTGTTCAAGACCCTGAACCTGGTCTCCCGTACCTTCTGGTGGCCCCGAGTTCGAAACGACGTCCCGTCCTATGTCACCTCCTGCATCCCATGCAGGCAGGCCAAGTCAACGACAGGGGCCCCGCCTGGATTACTGCAGCCCTTGCCGACACCCAAAAGACCCTGGGGGGCTGTGTCCATGGACTTCTTGACGGATTTACCCCCATCCTCTGGTTTTATGACAGTGTATGTGATGGTGGACATGCTGACCAAGATGGCGCACTTCATCCCCTGTCGCGGCTTACCGTCAGCCCACGCCACTAGTCGTATGTTCATTCAGCAGGTGTTTTGGCTGCATGGCCTCCCTGATAAGAGTCATCTCTGATAGGGGGGCCCAGTTTACAGCCCGCTTCTGGCAGGAGTTGATGCATCCGTTGGATATCAAGATTTGCCTCTCGTCCGCACATCATCCTCAAACTGACGGGGGAACCGAGAAGGTTATCAGTATTCTGGAACAATATCTACGCTGCTACGTCAATCTGCAGCAAAACAATTGGGTGGACTATCTGGCCATAGCCGAGTTTCCATTTAATAATTCGCAGCACACCTCCACACAGATGACACCGTTCTTGGCCAATGTAGGATATCACCCCCGGTTTTTCCCCCTTTCTCCCGTGGACTCACCAGAGCCGGCAGCGAACGTCTTCATGGCAGAGTTACAGGCGATCCATCGATTGGTGCGACGTCAGTTAGAGAAGGCCAAGGCCGATTACAAAAGGTTTGCTGATCGGTCAAGGCGGGATACGCCTCCACTATCGGTGGGAGATCAGGTCTGGTTGTCCACCAGGAACCTACCGTCAACACGGCTGGTGAGAAAGGTAGATCACCGATATTTAGGACCGTTCCCAGTCGAGGCTGTCATCAATCCGGTCGCCTATCGCTTAACTCTGCCACGTTCCCTGCGCGTGCACCCAGTTTTTCATCGGTCTCTGTTGGTCCCCGAGCAACCGGCCTGTCCACTCCGCCGAGCGGAACCTCCCCCATCAAGACCTCGTGATGGAGACCGCACCCCCGAGTACGAGGTCGCCAGCATCAGGGACTCCTGTTGGCTGAAAGGTCGTTTCCAGTACCTGATTGAATGGAAAGGTTACGGACCAGAGGACTTCACCTGGGAAGACGCGACCGCCGTTCATGCCCCTGCTTTGGTGAGCGCTTTTCATGAACAATTTCCATCCCGACCGCATCCGGATCAGCAGACCTGGGGGAAGGGCCCTGTGGTGCGGGATAGTGTTGTGATTCAGGGTCAGCCTGTGGGTTTGGCAGTTGGGTCGGAGGATTCAGAGGAGGAGGAGGGGGGTGTTGGAGAGGTTGCTGAGGGTGTTGGAGAGCTTGCTGATGAGAGCCCTCAGCCAGGCCCCTCCCATCTGTTTACGACGCAGACCCAGCTGTGTGAGCCTGACAGCGTGGATGAAGATGACCCACAGCTTGCCCTGTTCAAGGACGCCCGACGCAGGAGGCAGTCAATCAGGAGTAAACAGAGGAAGGCAATGGGGCACCTCAGAAGGAGGCAGAGAGAAGCCACGCACTGAACTGTTTAAAAGGGGAATGCGTGGGAGGGCTGGTTTGCTGAAGGTAACCGTTTGAATAGCTCCTGTTTCATGGTTCGTGTCTTGTTTTGCTCTGTTTTATGTTAATAAATTTGGCAGGCTTAGTTCCAGCCTCTTGCCGTTTGTAAAGGGGTTGTCCCTGCCTTTTCTGCAGGGCCAGTAGTAGGCTGGTACAGAACAGTATCATCTGCATATTGGTGATACCTCTCCCCAAAGCCACGAATGATCTCACCCAGCGGCTTCATATAGATGTTAAACAGGAGGGGGGAGAGAACCGACCCCTGAGGTACCCCACAAGAAAGGGGCCTCGGGGTAGATCTCTGCCCCCTTGCCAGTACAAACTGAATGGCCCGAGTGGTAGGAGAACCACTGTAAAACAGTGCCTCCCACTCCCAACCCGTCGGGCCGTCACAGCAGGATACCATGGTCAATGGTATCAAAAGCCGCTGAGAGGTCAAGTAGGTCCAGGACAGAGGAGCAACCCCTGTCCCGGGCCCACCAGAGATCATCTACCAGTGCAACAATGGAGGGTGCCAGTAGATGGAATCGCTGAAAAGTTGAAAAGTTCAGAAAAGTTCAGTCGGCCGGTGGCAGGTCCCAAAGCCACAATCATGATGATAATGGAATAATCAACGGCGGCGACAGCAAAAGCCATAATGAGGTAGAGATGACAAGTCCAGAAGAGGGGGGAGGAGGCAGCCCGATGACAATGCCGATGGACCCAAAGCAACGTGTTCAGGCACGATGACAGGGACAGCTGCGACCTCCACGGCAGCAAGGAGAAGGAACAGCAGCAGCGGCAGACCCCACAGCCGCAACCACAGCACCACCAGGTCCACCGCGCTCACGGAGCCAACTCGCCGAGCGGCAGAGGGGGGAAACACGACATCGAAGCCCCCTTCCCCCTTGCCATAACCCAGGTCTCACAATAAAGCAAACAAGCACGAGCAGAGCCCAAATTCCGACTCAAGTTCACTCGGGGTCCAGCTCCGCTCGGCACAACAAAGGCTCGGCACAACAAAGAAACAGTCAGGTCGGCCCCGCCCAGCCGCCAGCGTCCTCTCACCAAAGTGTTAGATGGTCAGCTTCTCCTCCATCATTACGAACTGCATCCAGATGGGGGAGGGTGCTAACGCTCCACCGGAAATTCAACCAACCGAACAGGGGCCAAACGATAGCAAAAAAGCCCCATGGCCACCCAGCAAAGCCGAAAACCATTCTGTGCTAAAAGCTCAAAACCAGCGGACAGCCATCTTGGACATGCGCAAAGAGAAAACCAAAGGTCATAAAGGTCCAGGAAACACAGCAATAATGCAAGGACATCATTAGACAGGCAGGGCCAGAATATTTAGTCCTCTTAACCCGGGAAAAGTATCAGAAATTTAATACATCCAATTTATGCCACAGTTCTTTCGCAGACAGCATCCATATTACAGCAGTGAGAACCTGGGGATCTCATAGGTTGCTAAAAACTGATGGGGTGGGAGGCTTTGACACCCCCTCTCCCCATAAAGAACATTGATTAGCTCATGATATGTACAGGAGGTAACTCAGCCATGTCCAGAATCTCTATGGCGATTATCAGTCATCCAGGTCATGTCCAGAATGAAACGCTCTACCTCCATACAGGTAGTCCTCGACTTACAACAGTTCATTTAGTGACCATTCAAAGTTACAATGGCACTGAAAAAAGTGACCTATGACCATTTTTCACACAACCTTTGTAGCAGCCCCATGATCATGTGATCAAAATTCAGATGCTTGGCAATTGGTTCATACTTATGACCATTGCTGTGTCTCAAAGTCATGTGATCACCTTTTGCAACCTTTTGACAAGCAAAATCAATGGGGAAGCCAGATTCACTTAACAACTGTGTTACTAACTTATCAACTGCAGTGATTCACTTAACAACTGTAGCAAGGAAGGTCGTAAAATGGGGCAAAACTCACTTAACAAATGTCTCACTTAACAACAGAAATTTTGAGCTCAATTGTGATCGTAAGTCAAGCACTACCTGTATAGCCATTATCTGGGGATTTGGGAGGTGAGTCTTCAGAGGGCAAAGGAGAAGGCGATCTGGACTCCACTGCTTTCTTTCGGACAGCAGCCTGTGTGGGAATTCTGTGCAGATAGCCATGTCCAATGCCACATCCTAAGCTACACAAGAAAGCAAATAAAGGAAAGGCATCAGATAGGATATGCACTCTTGTTTTTAAAACATAACGAGGGAACCACAAACAAAGTCCATTATTATAGAAACCTTACAAAAAACTCTACTTTTGAATCCTCACAGAGCACTACTAAATCTTTGGCAATAAATGAGATAGAATACAATAGACCTGTCGGGCCCCGTGGGCCCGACACTACGAGGGGCACTTGGAAACTGGCACAGGGCCCAATGTATCCACCCACCCACACGGCCCTGCGCCTGAACCAACGCAGGAGAAGGTCGCGGGTGAGCGGCGGTCCCGCCAATCAGCTGGGCGTCAGCCCCTGACTACACAGGCCAGACAGCCAGCTGCTCTGCGGGTCCCAGCCACGCAAGCCCGGTTATCTCCTGCTTCACAGGTTCTGGCAACATCCTCTCGGCCGACAGTCTTCTCACGAGCCCGGCAACCGGCTGCTCAGCGTCTTCCGGGTCTATCGCTCTGCCAGCCAGCTGGTCCCCGACTCTCAGTCACGCCTGCAGTAACGGAATGTACGGAAGGACCCGCCGATGCTCGACAGGACAGCTTGGTCTGCCCAGCTGCGCAAGGACCCCTGCGGTTCCTGACAGAGGCAGGCGCGGATAGGCCTCTGCCAGGACAATGCATAGTCAAGGGGGGTCCTGGCGCGACGGGCCTGCCTATGGTGTTGCCTGCACGTTGGGGAGAGTTTTTGACCATCAACCCGGCAACTCAGGGTGGTCCGGAGCCGGGACCCGACATGGACCCACCTTGAGACATATGGAAGGGCTTATTGGAGTAGGTGGGGGTGAGGGGGACGTAAAGGGTTACAAAGGGTTGGTTGCATGCTGGGAGATTAGGTTTGGGACTGGGGGAGGATGGAGGGCTGCACGGGATACTGACCTTGAGGTAGTCGGCTTGCAGAGGAGCGCAGGCGCAGGTATGCACGAGGGGCGGGAAGGGGGTAGAGTTTAAATAGGCGCCAGCCGGATGCTGGTTTGTGTTGGGGAGAGTGGGGCCAGGATGTAGATGGGCTATAAAGCATGCGTTGGAGGCATGTGGCTTCCAACGCTGACTTTGCATTTACTTTGGAGTCTACGAATAAATGATCCTTTGTTGTTAACTGTACCACGGCTCGTCAACTGTGTTTTTGTCGGGGACGGCTTGATAGTAAGTCAGCGTTGCTTTCTCTTTGTTTCCTGCTGTCGTGATCTGATCCTGCTTGTTGGTTGTCTGACATGGCAGAGGGAATGCAGGGGGCTGTTCCGGCGGCTGAAGGAGGGGAGCCGGCCGGGGCCATAGCACTTCTTGATGTGGGGGAGCTAGTGGAAGCCCCACCTGTTGTACGGGCCAAGGTCCGGGACCAACTCCCCATGGCTGCTGGGAGCGGAGCCAAGGAAACGGGTGGTCAAACAGGTGGTGGGGAGTGGTGGCTAAGCCCTGTTCTGGGCCAGACGGACGCCGGCCAGGAACAACTGACTAGGCCGAGGGAGGGAGCGTCGCATAACAGACGAGGAGGGTGAGGAATGGAGTTATTCCACAGCCCCCGGCAGCTATACTCTGGACGTATTGAGGGATAGGTTTGGAGAACCCCGGCCATGGTCCTCTGCTGAGCCTGAACCTGATGATGGACGCTGGTCACATGACAGAGCCATTCCTGTGTGTCAGGACCCAACCTGTTTTCGTCTGGCAAGTCCCAAGTTCCGGGGACCACACAGCCACGGCACACCCCAAAGGAATGCTCCCCCTGCACAAGCCCCAGTTGCTGCTCCAGTTCGGGGAGGCCCAGAGCTGATCACAACAGCTTCACGGCGAACAACACCACCAGTGGAGGCCTTGGGTTGGCAGGCGGCTAACCCGCAGTACCCGGGGCCCATGGCGAGAGGACCGGGAGTCCAGATGGGACCTTGGGAAACAGGCGTGGCATGGGGCCCACCTCCAATGCCAATGACCTTTGATGGACACCCCGACCGCCTGGCTGTCTTTCTAAGCCATGTGGACAAATTTGGACAAATTCACCATGGCTTATTCCTCTCAATGGGCGATGGTGATGGCGGTCAAAACGGTGCTGCAAGGAGAGGCCGCGGTGTGGGCTGCCGATCTATATAGTGACCATGCCAGGGAGCTGGGGGATGTTGTGTTTTTCCTGGAGGCGTTACGGGTACGCTGCGAGGATGTTACCCGTATACAACGTGCCGAGGCCGAGGTGGTTGGGCTCCGACAAAATGGTCAATCGGTGGTGGAATATGTCTGTGAGTTTCGGGAAGGGACCTTGGAGGTCTTCTAGTCCAGCCCCCTGCTCGAGCAGAAGAACCTATACCATTTCAGACAAGTGACTGTCTAGTCTCTTAAAAATCTCCAAGGATGGAGCACCCATGATTTCTGAAGGCAAGCTGTTCCACTGGTTAATTGTCCTCACTGTTAGGAAGTTTCTCCTTAATTCCAGGTTGCTTCTCTCTTTGATCAATTTCCAACCATTGTTTCTTGTCCTGCATTCTGGTGCTTTGGAGAATAATTTGACCCCCTCTTCTTTGTGGCAGCCCCTCAAATGCTGGAATACTACTATCATGTCACCCCTATTTCTTCTTTTCCTTAAACTAGCCAAACCCAATTCCTGCAGCCATTCTTCATATGTTTTAGTCTCCAGGCCTTTGATCATCTTAGTTGCTCTTCTCTGAATTTTTTCCAAAGTATCAACATCTTTTTTGTATTATGGTGACCAAAATTGGTTGCAGTATTCCAGGTGTGGTCTTACTAAGGTTTTATAAAGTGTGATCTTGATTCTATGCCTCTGTTTATACAACCCAGAATTGTATTAGCTTTTTTGGTTGCTGCTGCACACTGCTGGCTCATATTCAAGTGATCATCCACTAGGACTCCAAGGTCCCTCTCCGTTACTCTTTTTGAGCTAGTTCTTGCCTAATCTGTATTTCTACCTTTGATTTTTTCCTGCCTAAATGTAAAACTTCACTTTTCTCCACATTAAAGTTCATTTTCTTGGATAGGGCCCATTGTTCAAATTTGTCAAGATGTTTTTGGATCCTGAGCTTGTCTTTTGGGGTGTTGGCTATTCCTGCCAGTTTAGTGTCATCTGCAAATTTGATGAGTTCCCCTTCTATTCCCTCATCTAAGTCATTTATGAAGATATTGAAGAGTACTGGGCCTAAGACAAAACCTTGTGGTATCCCACTGCTTCTCTCCATGTGGATGTAGTACCATTGAGGACTACTCGTTGAGTATGGCTTGTCAGCAAGCTACAAATCCATCTGGTGGTGATGTCTATTCCACCTCTTTCTACCTTACCAAGAAGTAGGTTGTGGTCTACTTTGTCAAATGCCTAACTGAAATCTACAGGTGAAACTTGAAAAATTAGAATATTGTGCAAAAGTTCATTTATTTCAGTAATGCAACTTAAAAGGGGAAAGTAATATATGAGATAGACTCATTACATGCAAAGCAAGATAGTTCAAGCCGTGATTTGTCATAATTGTGATGATTATGGCGTACAGCTCATGAAAACCCCAAATCCACAATCTCAGAAAATTAAAATATTACATGCAATCAATAAAACAAGGAGTGTACATAGAACAATATCGGACCTCTGAAAAGTATAAGCATGCATATGTACTCAGTACTTGGTTTGGGCCCCTTTTGCAGCAATTACTGCCTCAATGTGGCGTGGCATGGAAGCTATCAGCCTGTGGCACTGCTGAGGTGTTATGGAAGACCAGGATGCTTCAATAGCGGCCTTCAGCTCTTCTGCATTGTTCGGTCTCATGTCTCTCATCTTTCTCTTGGCAATGCCCCATAGATTCTCTATGGGGTTCAGGTCAGGCGGGTTTGCTGGCCAATCAAGCACAGTAATCCCATGGTCATTGAACCAGGTTTTGGTGCTTTTGGCAATGTGGGCAGGTGCCAGGTCCTACTGGAAAATGAAGTCAGCATCAAGCTCGTCTGCGGAAGGAAGCATGAAGTGCTCCAAAATCTCCTGGTAGACGGCTGCGTTGACCCTGGACTTAATGAAGCACAGTGGACCAACACCAGCAGATGACATGGCTCCCCAAATCAACACAGACTGTGGAAACTTCACACTGGACTTCAAGCATCTTGCAGTGTGTGCCTCTCCATTCTTCCTCCAGACTCTGGGTCCTTGGTTTCCAAATGAGATGCAAAAGTTGCTCTCATCAGAAAAGAGGACTTTGGACCACTGAGCAACAGACCAGGTCTGTTTTTCTTTAGCCCAGGTAAGACGCTTCTGACGTTGTTTGTTGTTCAGGAGCGGCTTGACAAGAGGAATACGACATTTGAAGCCCATGTCCAGGATCTGTCTGTGTGTGGTGGCTCTTGATGCACTGACTCCAGCCTCAGTCCACTCCTTGTGAAAGTCCCCAACACTTTTGAATGGCCTTTTCCTGACAATCCTCTCCAGGCTGCGGTCATCCCTGCTGCTTGTGCACCTTTTTCTTCCACACTTTTCCCTTCCACATAACTTTCTATTAATGTCCTTTGATACAGCACTTGGGGAACATCCAAATTCTTTTGCAATTACCTTTTGAGGCTTTCCCTCCTTATGGAGGGTGTCGATGGTTTTCTGCACAACTGTCAGGTCAGCAGTCTTCCCCATGATTGTGATTCCTACTGAACCAGACTGACAGACCATTTAAAGGCTCAGGAACCCTTTGCAGGTGTTATGGCTTAATTAGCTGATTAGAGTGGGACAGTTTGAGCCTAGAATATTGCACCTTTTCACAATATTCTAATTTTCTGAGATTGTGGATTTGGGGTTTTCATGAGCTGTAAGCCATAATCATCACAATTATGACAAATCACGGCTTGAACTATCTTGCTTTGCATGTAATGAGTCTATCTCATATATTAGTTTCCCCTTTTAAGTTGCATTCCTGAAATAAATGAACTTTTGCACAATATTCTAATTTTTCGAGTTTCACCTGTAAGTATACTACATCAACGGCATTTTGCTACAGCAGCAGTAGCAGGTTGTTCTGTGCGGGGTGGGATGGGGCGGGCCTTGTGCATGGGGTGGAGAAGCAACATGGCGGCACTAGCATGGTGGTAGACCAGTTGCTTCCCTCCCCCTTCCAGACACCTGTGTTGGTGGAACTATCATTAAAAAAAAGTCTCATCAGACTTTCTAACTTCTCATGAGATCTCATGTAGTTAGAAAGTCTGATGGAACTTTTTTTTTTTACCGATAGTCCCACAAACACACGGTGAAGGCTGAGAAGCAAACAGAGCAACGGAATGCAGCTGAAAGGCAGGTTAGTAAAAAAAAAATGCTTGGGGGAGGCAACGGCATCTGGGCAGGGGCGGGTGTGGCAACCTTATCCTGTATGGTGGCGGGAGGGTGGGGCGCATGCCCTTCCTGTGCCAGGCCAGCCCCTGCAGCCCTGGGGAGGCCGTGCTGGGCAGCAGTGGGCAGGGCATTGAGGTGGGGGCTGGCAGGCCGACCAAAGCAGGTGGAATGCCAGAGGCTCGGGGAGGGAGGGTGCTGAAGTGGATGGTCGGGCCATTGGCAAGAGCAACATGGTTGAGTGGAAAGCAGCCTCAGAACAAGTGGGGCAGGTAAGGAAAGAAATCCTTTTCCCCCCCCCCCCCAGAAATTGCCTTTCTTTCCTTACCCGACTCCCAGCCCTGTGCCACTGCTCCTTTGCCATCCGCCGTGTGCAAGGATAAGAAGGTTTTTTTGGGGGGAAAAAGGTCAGTCAATTCCAGCTTCTCGTGAAAGATCGCGAAGTTGGAATTGATTGACCATTTGCCGCCTCCTGCCCAATGCCGCTGCCATGAGGGCATGGAACAAACGAGGCGGCGGTAAGAAACCGGTATACCAATGGGGATCCGGCTTTCCTCGCTTGGGGTGGCTTTTGGCTTGCTGGCCGTGGGCGTGCTCTACCATGTCTACTTGAGCTTGCTAGCCGGCCATTTCACCTCCTTTGTGCTTGGTGGGCCAGGTGCCCTGAGTGGCGGTGGCAGCCTAATGGACCTGCACGAGCTGCTGGCGGTGGCCTGAGACGGGGCTAAGATGCGTTGGGTGTGTGAGGGGAACAGACTCCACGTGTGGGCCAAGGGCAAGATCTGCAAGGGAGCCAAGGAGATGACCAGCAGTGACCTGCTCTCCAACCACAAGCAAAAACACATGGGAAGGAGTAGGTCTGCATCACGCACCTCCCCCCTCCCCTACTCCGTCTGCTGCTGGAGGGCTGGCCCAGTATTTGCAATGGGCCCACAGAGCCCCAGAGTGTGTCGTTCAAGAGGCCGGCAGGCTGTGGCTGCTGACAGACACTGTTGGCCCCCATGTGCTCACTGAGCTCTGTGTGCGGGGGCTGACAGTGTTAGGCAGCAGCTGCCCCAGCCCCTGCCTCACCTTGCCTTGCCCTTCACCCCACAGGACGAGCCTCCTGCCCACCGCCCCACCCGCCAGAAACCCCTTGGATCTTCCCCAACCCTGCCCAGCCCCCACAACCTTTCCTCCCCACGAGCAACATTGAGGTGGCCACGCCCACCCCGGCCACGGCCACCCAGTCTGCCATGACCACTGCAGCCTTGCCCACCCAGCGATACATAAGTGGGTTTTGGGTTGCAGTTTGGGCACTCGGTCTCTAAAAAATTCGCCATCACTATCCTAGGATTTTATAAAGCGGTACTAATACTTCCTCTGTTTATACAACCCAGGATTGTATTAGCTTTTTTGGCTGCTGCTGCACAGTGCTGGCTCATAGTCAAGTGATCGTCCACTAGGACTCCAAGGTCCCTCTCACAGTTACTCTTTTTGAGCTAGGTCTTGCCTAATCTGTATTTCTACCTTTGATTTTTTCCTGCCTAAATGTAAAACTTCGCTTTTCTCCACATTAAAGTTCATTTTGTTGGATAGGGCCCATTGTTCCAGTTTGTCAATATCTTTTTGGATCCTGAGCTTGTCTTTTGGGGTGTTAGCTATTCCTCCCAGTTTGGTGTCATCTGCAAATTTGATGAGTTCCCCTTCTATTCCCTCATCTAAGTCATTTATGAAGATATTGAAGAGTACTGGGCCTAAGACGGAGCCTTTTGGTACCCCACTACTTACTTCTCTCCATGTGGATGTAGGACCATTGAGGACTACTCACTGAGTACGGTTTGTCAGCCAGCTACATATCCTTCTGGTGGTGGTGTTGTCTATCCCAGGACTTTTCAACTTTTTAGGATATGGCAACATCTGAGTACCACCAGTTGCCTAGCAAGGTGTCAAAAACTTGATGACCCAAAAAAGGGGAAAAAAGTGATGAAGTACAGGTAGTCCTCAACTTACAACAGTTCGCTTAGTGACTGTTCGAAGTTACAATGGCACTGAAAAAAGTGCCCCCCAAGCCACAGCCGAGCAAGACACCTGCCTGCCCGCCTGGTGGCGCTTTTCCTCCTGTCTGAGTTTTTCATAGTTGTGAGCATTTCTGTTGATGATTGGCAGCAGGGGTGGGGTGGGGGGGAGTTTTTATCCCCCCCCCCATCTTCTGGGTGGTTGCAGCAGGTTTTGGTTACTTCACATGTTTGCAGATCTGTTTTTTTATTATCTTTTCCAAGATCTTCCCAGGTAATGATGTTAGACTGATTGATCTATAGTTTCCTGGGTCTGTTTTTTTTTCCTTTCTTGAAGATGGGAACCACATCAGCCCTTTCCCAATCCTCAGGTACTTCCCCAGTGCTCCAGGATTTTTGAAAGATACAGTGCAATGGTTCTGAGATAACATTTGCCAGCTCCTTCAGAACTCTGGGATGTAATCTGTCGGGTCCCAGTGATTTATATGCCCTTCTAGCCTAAAAGGAAAAAGTAAATCCCCTCCTTACCCTTACACCAAAAAAAAAAGAGGATGAGGAGCTGAAGTGAAGTCCTACCACCCTTCCAATAACAACCTCACCCAAGTTGGAAAACCCTCTTTCCTCTTTCCTCTTCCAAAAGACACGGGGGGAGGGCAGGGCTCAGCCATTTCCCCTTCAGGAGACCGAGGTGACATTTCTATTTTCCAATATCCATCTATTTAGCAGGTGCTCTTCTTATTTACTGTATGGTTATGTCTATGTACCTATATGGTTTCATAGCTAAAATCAGTCTATGTGAATTACTTACAGGTAGTTCTTGACATACAACCATAATGAAGCTACATGACCAACCCAATTTTACGATTTTTGCAGCAGTCGTTAAGCAAACAGGGCAGTTGTTAAACAAATGCCACAGTTGTCAAGCAAACCCATTATTCACTATGGCATGGTTTTGCTAAAAACTGGAAATAACTTCCACTTTTCAGCAAAACTCATAAAGTCACGTGAGCATGGGACACTGCAAACAGCCATAAATGCAACTGTGTTGCCAAGCACCCAAAGTGCGGTCACATGACTGAAGGGGGGGCAACCCTCAGAACTTCAGAACCAGGTCATAACTCCCTTTTCCAGGTAAGTTGTAACTTTGAACAGTTGCTAAGCAACTGGTTGTAAGTCAGCCACTACCTGTAATTCCTGATTCTCTATTATGGTATATTTCTATGTGAGTGTAAAAGGTGACTTTCTAGTGTGCCATAAAGAAACCCAGCAACCAGAAGGAAAGATTTCACTCTTCTATTATATGAACCTCCTCTCACTGTTCTGTATTCCAGAAACCAACCACCTATCTATCCTGTCTTAACTTTTCCCCAAAAGATTTGCAGGTAGGGGGGGTATTTTCCATTTTTTTCCAGGCTGTTAACTCTTCCTCCTCTGCTTCACCCTTGACACACCTGCTAAGCCCCAGGAATCTGTATTTTATTTTGAATGTAAATACCATTGTTTTTGCATTACATACCTATTGTGCTGATGCCAAGAAAGGAGGGACACAGGAAATAGACTGAAAACAGGAATTGGAAGGGTGTTATGGTGATTTTCCAGTGCATTTAAAGTAGATTACATGGGGAAACTCTCAACTCAGCCATTCCACCCCAAAGGAAAGTGCTATTCATGAGTTATTCCCAAAATGTATTATCAAGATATCGGACCCAGGCCTACATTAAGAAAAAAAGGACAAGATCCAGAACATATTAGGAAGCCAAGGATTAACATTATCTTGCCTACATATCATACCTCACAATTTCTAAAGTCATACCTTCCTTGTCCACCCCAGGCTCCATTGGGAGTTACAAAAACCCCTCAGCAGAAATCTGTTTCTGTGTTATAGAGTAGATCAGTGATGGTGAACCTTTTAGAGACTGAGTGCCCAAACTGCAACCCAAACCCCACTTATTTATCATCGGGTGCCGGATGGGCATAGCCCACTGGGTGGGCATAGCCCACTGGGTGGGTGTGGCTCACTGGGTGGGCATGGCCCACTGGGTGGGCGTGGCCAGCTTGAAATCACTTGCGTCAGGGGCACTTGTCCGGGCCTGGGCAAGACTGGGGCGGATCTGAGGGTTTCCGGCAGAGGAGAGGTGGGACTGGGGCGAGCGCCAGGGGATGGTCCACTGGAGGAGCCTCACTGAGCCTCAGGCCATGCAAGGGGCCCCTGGATGGTGGCACGGACTGCCTGGAACCCTGGGCAGTGGAGGTCAAGCAGCCAGCCCGGCCCTTGAGCTCCCACAGCACCAGGACCCCACAGCACTGCCTACCCTAGACACACTTCCCTGAGGGGGTGCCCAGCTGTGTTTACCTCCTCCTCAAGGCTACTGCTTCTGTGCTTGCTCTCCTTGGCCAGGTTGCTCATGGTGGGTGCGGGAGGGCAAAGTGCATGGGTCAGAGGGAGGCCCACTCCCTCTCCATGCGAGGAGACCTGGCTTTGTAACCAAAGCATCCTCAGCAATAGGATGGGAGACCACCAGGGGATGGCAAAAGGGCAACAGGGCTACTGGTGGCCAAATGCTAAGGCAGGACTTCCCTCAGACCCTCCCTTCCTCTTATTCCAATCTCCTTCCTTCCTTCCTTCCTGTCTTCCTTCCTCCCTCCCTCCCTCCCTGCCTCCCTCCTTTTCATTCCCATCTCCTTCCTTCTTTCCTTTCCTTTCTTCCTGTTTTCCTCCCCTCCTTCCTTCCTTCCTTCCTTCCCTCCCTCTCTCTGTGCCCAGGAAGAGACGAGGGGAGGGGGAGAGGTTGGCAGCGCTTCTCTCAGAGAGTAAGAGACTTGGAAGAGACTGTAAGGTTTTACACTTAGCCTCACAATTGCCCCAGCATTACTCAGGAATTTAAAAGAGCCAAAAGAAACTCCTGAGCCGAGGTTTCAGCAAGCAAACAACTTTTATTTTGATCAAAATAGAGTTGGGTGGCCACATCTCTCTTTGTGGCTGGTAGAGAGATGAAGGCAACAACCAGGAAAGATGTCTTCCACCTTTTATACCACTTCAGAACAAAGAGATTTGGTCTTGGTAAAGGTAAAGGTAAAGGTTCCCCCGCACATGCGTGCTAGTCGTTTCCAACTCTAGGGGCCGGTGCTCATGTCCGTTTCAAAGCCGAAGAGCCAGCGCTTGTCTGAGGATGTCTCCGTGGTCATGTGGTCATGACTAGACGCCAAAGGCGCATGGAACGCTGTTACCTTCCCACCGCAGTGGTCCCTATTTTTCTACTTGCATTTTTACGTGCTTTCGAACTGCTAGGTTGGCAGAAGCTGGGACAAGTAACAGGCGCTCACTCTTACGCGGCACTCGGGATTTGACCCGCCAAACTGCTGACCTTCTGATCAACAATCTCAGCGTCCTAACCCACTGAGCCACCACGTCCCTCTGGTCTTGGTACTAGGAACCAAAAGGTACAGAAAAATAATTCCTAGATGATGACTCATACACAACAACCCAGGTTCCACCATAACTCCTTTTCCCCCTCCCCTCACCATGCTCTTTTCATGTAAGCAATCCCCTGTACCTAAAGCATGAAACATTTGCTTTTATATAACTAATTTCTCAATATAAAGCACCTACAAAGCTGTTTACACATAAACAAAGATGATTACAAAGTATCACTACTAATATCAATATTAATAACATCAACCTTAAGCATAATAAAATCCCTTCAAGACCTTTAAGGTCTTTTGTCCAAGTCCCTGCTCAAGCAAGGGACCTATACCATTCCAGACAATGGAATATCCAATCTCTACTTAAAAGCCTCCAGTAATGGAGCATCCACAACTTCTGAAGGCAAGCCTTTTCACTGGTTAGTCGTTTTGACAAGTCCTTAGTTCTAGGCTGGTTTTCTTCTTGATTAGTTTCCATCTATTATTGCCTTCTGATGTTCTGGAAAATAGGTTGACCCCGTCTTCTCTGTGGCAGCCATCAAATATTAGAACATTGCTATCATGTCACCACCCCTAGTCCTTTTCACTAAGCTAGGCACACCCAATTCCCACAAACATTTGTCATATGTTTTAGCCTCCAGCCCCCTAATCATCTATGTTTACCATCCATTTAGACCAGATGGTTCCCCTGGTTTGGTTTATAGAACAGTGGCCATGAGCAGAGCCTTCTCAGAGACAGCACCCAAATTATAGAACTTTCTTCCAAGGAAAATATGAACAGTGCATCCCTCACCCGTTTAGAGGCAACTCCAAACACTGTTCAGCCAGGCATATGTAGAACAACACCACATTTTATGGTCAAACAGCACTAAGTAAATTACTACTAAAATTTTTCTTTCTTAAAATACACACTTTTAATATTGTTTTAAGCAGTGCTGGTGATGCTTTACAATAGCTGTCTTTGAGAGTTTTTTTGTAAACCACCCTGGATTTCTCAGAAACATTTAATTTCAAATTAGATGTTGATTTAATAAATTAGGCAGAAGAAACAAATGTTTAAATACATCTAAATCCCACAGACCTACTGCCTCCTAGGTGCATACTGCAGAGAAATTAAGGCATTGCATTTCTAGCCAGCATAGCCACAGGATTATGGGAACTGTGGTCCATGACACTCAAAAGACATTAGTTTGGGTAAGGCTGGATTAAACTAGAAAAGAGCAGATGAGAGGAAGTAGAAGCAAGAAACACTTTCCATGCCTGTGACAAAATAATTGGCGGGGGGGGGAGTTGACTCTTAACTTCTTATTCAGTCCAAAGAGTTCTATGATTTTAGGGAGGGGAGGTGGCAAGAATAGATCACAAAGCCAATCTGCGAGTTTGCTCTCTCACCTGCCTGCACACCACCTGCCCGACGCAGCACATGGCTCCAAGCCATCTCCCCAGAAGTCCTTTGCAGATAATTCCATATATTTTTCGGGCCTCTCACTTTTCTGAGAATCACAACGCGACTAACCCAACCCCACTTCTTGCTGGCCTTCTCCAAACTGCCTGGCATCTAGTCTTGTCATCTTGCTTCTCTTTGCTGCCAGTGGCCATGGCTTTCCCATGCAGGGGTGGGGAAAGAGAAGTGCTCACAGGCTGTGATGCCAGGCAGTGGGCCATGGAGGTGCTGGTGGCAGGGGCGGTGCTGATCTAAACTTCATGTCAGCCATCCAGAATGTTAGATGTTTTTGTGCCAGCCATGGCAGTTCCCCAAAAAGGTCATCAGATGGGAGCAAAGAGGCATATTTGCTCCCACTGGTGGGTCAGGGGTCCCCGGCCCCTGCAGCCCCATTGGAGAGAGTTAATTGGTAAGGGAGGGGCTGAGGACCCCCTATAAAAACCTCTGCTCTCTTTGTTGTCTTCTTCTGCTTGCTTGCTGATCCATGAGCTCAATCCAGGCATGGATGCCTCCATGCCAGGGAACTCTTTCTATTTACTTTATCGTTAAATAAAGCTTTGACTGATTGCATCCCTGCGTGCTGCCTTTTACTTGGAAGCACCTTAACGAACCATCGGTCTCGTGAGGCCATCTCACACAGAATGTGGTCAGTTTTAGATCCTCAGGGCTGCCCTGGAGGGGGATCGAAAAAGGGGCCCAGCCCACCTGCTGCCTGGCCTCTGGGATGAAAGGCAGGGAGATGAGAGAGCACAGAGGCACAAGCCGAGCGTTGCCCTCTCCACCACATGGTAGGGCTGGAGAGGAGAACACAGCATTCACACCAGATAAAGAGATGGAGCCTGGAACTGCCAGCAGATCCCCCTTTTGTCTCTGAGAAGGCTTTCCTTTCCCCACACTTTCGCTTCCCTGCTGGCTCAATCTCTCCCTCACACAAAAACTCCCCCTGCTTTCTCCCCCTTCTCGCCCTTTTCCTCCAGCTGCACCTGAATGGAGTGGGAGGAGGTTAAAAAAAAGAGAAGGTGGGAAGAAAGGGGGAGGCTCCCCTTTTTTGTAACACCTCAGCTTCCTCCTCCTCCTCTTCCCCTCCTGGCTCTCTCTCTTTCTCTCTCTCTCTTTCACACAGAGAGAGAGAGAGAGAGAGAGACAAAGCCTTCCTGCTTCTCCTCCTTCTCACCCTTTCTCTCCAGCCACCACACGTTGCTGGCCACCAGCAGTTCCAGGCTGCAGCTCTGCATAACTGCTGCATTTCCCTCTCCGGCCCTACAACGTGGCGGAGAGGGCGAATGGGAACCGGCCGATGGTTGGCTTGTGCCACTGCATGCTGCCATCTCCGCGCCTTTCATCCCACAGGTCGGGTGTGCCCTCGAACGCTAGACTTACAGAACGCCAAGGCTCAAGCAAGGAAAGGCATGGTGCAGCAGAACCAGACGAGGAGAGGCCTGGCAAAGCGGGGAATGGCCGGGTGTGACTTGTGAGGCTGGGAGGGGTGGGGTGGGGTGAGGCAAATGAGCTGCAGCTGCTGCTGCAAACAAACAGCCCCCGAGCACTCGCCATTTCCTGTGCATGCACTGGGAAGGCGCCCAGCCTGGTTGGGGTGTGCCAGGGCTGGGCAGTGGGGGCCGGTCCTTTGCCATTTCTGGGACAGCCCTGGGGGCCAAATTTGGGGCTTCCCCAGCCTGGCCCCGGACCCTGCTGCTTTGGTGGCTCTGTAGGCAGAGCTGCGAAGTTCTCTTCTCTGTCAGAGAACTTCACAGCTCTGCCTACAGAGCCACCAAAGCAGCAGGTGAAGTGCCGGAGGCTCAGGGAGGGAGGGTGCTGAAGTGGGCAGTCGGGCCATTGGCAAGAGGAATGCATCTGAGTGGAAAGCAGCCTCGGAACAAGTGGGGCAGGTAAGGAAAGAAATCCTTGCTCCCCCCAGAAACTGCCTTTCTTTCCTTACTTGACTCTCAGCCCCATGCCACTTCTCCTTCGTGATCCGCCCCCGTGTGCAAGGAAACAAAGTTTCATTGGGGAAAAAAAGATCAATCAATTCCAACTTCGCGATCTTTCAGGAGAAGTTGGAATTGATTGACCTTTTTTCCCCAAAAAAACTTCCTTTGTTTCCTTGCACGCAGTGGTGGTGAGGGATTGCGAAGCAGCAACGGAACAGGACTAGAAGTCAGATAAGGAAAGAAAGGCACTTTCTGGGGGGAACGAGGATTTCTTTCCTTACCTGCCCCACTTGTTCCGAGGCCGCTTTCCGCTCAGATGTGTTGCTCTTGCCAATGGCCTGACTGCCCATTTCAGCACCCTCCCTCCCCGAGCCTCCAAGCTCCACCTGCTGCTTTGGTCGACCTGCTGGCCCCCACCAAAATGCCCTGCCCACTGCATATTAGCCAGTTGTTTAACCTCTAGGCCACAGGATCTTTCTCGCTTTGTTATCTGAGAGGCAAGGGAGATATGTGTTAAGTATTTGTTACGTATTTTAGAATACCTTGCAAGGCCCAAATACGGGCCAAATCTTTTTTTTTTTAATTCCATTTATATCCCGCCCTTCTCTGAAGACTCAGGGCGGCTTAAAAGCTTAGCAGTAGCCTTCATTCTATGTATATGCCTGCTTATTAGGGCTTTCAGACACACCCAAAGCGGCATGATTACAAAGTCAGCTTAATTGCCCCAAACAATCTGGGTCTTCATTTTACCTACCTCGGAAGGATGGAAAGCTGAGTCAACCTTGAGCCTAGTGGAATGCGAACCTGCACTAATTGCAGGCAGCTGTAGTCACAACTGTGACAACTCTAACTGCTAAGCTTGTAAGCCGCCCTGAGTCTTCGGAGAAGGGCGAGATATAAATGGAATAAAAATAAAAATAAAATAAAAAATAAATAAAACTCATTATTTTTGTAAATTTTTTGGATTGCTAACAAAGAATTAAAGGGAGACTGATATGGCTATTTCAAACTCATTTCTTCTCATCAGTCAGCCATACCCTTCTGAGATTCGAACCCGGGCCGACAGCACAATAGGCAGTTTTTTAACCTCTAGGCCACAAGCTCCTTCTCGCTTTTTTAGCTGAGAGGCAAGGGAGATATGTGTTAAGTATTCGTTATGTAGTTTAGAATACCTTGCAAGGCCCAAATACGGGCCAAATCTTATTGCCTGTATCAGCCTAACCTAAGGCCATCCACAAGCTGTAGTCAAAACTGTGACAACTCATTATTTGTGTAAATTTTTTGGATTGCTAACAAAGAATTAAAGGGAGACTGATATGGCCATTTCAAACTCATTTGTTCTCATCAGTCAGCCATACCCTTCTGAGATTCGAACCCGGGCCAATTTCACATTAGGCAGTTGTTTAACCTCTAGGCCACAGCCTTTTTCTCGCTTTGTGAGCTGAGAAGCAAGGGAGATATTTGTTAAGTAATTGTTTCATATTTTAGAATACCTTCCAAGGGCCAAATACGAGCCAAATCTTATTGGCTTTATCAGCCTAACCTAAGGCCATCCACAAGCTGTAGGCACAACTGTAACAACTCATTATTTCTGTAAATTTTTTGGATTGCTAACAAAGAATTAAAGGGAGACTGATATGGCCATTTCAAACTCATTTATTCTCATCAGTCAGCCATACCCTTCTGAGATTCGAACCCGGGCCGATTGCACATTAGGCAGTTGTTTAACCTCTAGGCCACAAGCTCTTTCTCGCTTTGTTAGCTGAGAGGCAAGGGAGATATGTGTTAAGTATTTGTTTCATATTTTAGAATACCTTGCAAGGCCCAAATACGGGCCAAATCTTATTGCCTGTATCAGCCTAAGCTAAGGCCATCCACAAGCTGTAGTCAGAACTGTGACAACTCATTATTTGTGTAAATTTTTTGGATTGCTAACATATATCTGAAGGGAGACTGATATGGCCATTCCAAACTCATTTCTTTTCATCAGTCAGCCATACAGTTCCGAAATTCGAACCTGGGCCTATTGCACATTAGGCAGTTGTTTAACCTCTAGGACACAAGGTCTTTCTCGCTTTGTTAGCTGAGAGGCAAGGGAGATATGTGTTAAGTATTTGTTACGTATTTTAGAATACCTTGCAAGGCCCAAATACGAGCCAAATCTTATTGGCTTTATCAGCCTAACCTAAGGCCATCCACAAGCTGTAGGCACAACTGTGACAACTCATTATTTCTGTAAATTTTTTGGATTGGTAAAAAAGAATTAAAGGGAGACTGATTTGGCCATTTTAAACTCATTTATTCTCATCAGTCAGCCATACCCTTCTGAGATTCGAACCCGGGCCGACTGCAAATTAGGGAGTTGTTTAACCTATAGTCCTTGGTGGAGCAGTGGGCTAATGCCTCCTTAAGTAACACCAGCTGCCTGCAATTAGTGCAGGTTCGCGTCCCACCAGGCTCAAGGTTGACTCAGCCTTCCATCCTTCCGAGGTAGGTAAAATGAGGACCCAGATTGTTGGGGGTAATAAGTTGATTTTGTAATAATGCCACTTGGGGTGTGTGTGAAAGCCCTAATAAGCAGGCATATACATAGAATGAAGGCTACTGCTAAGCTTGTAAGCCGCCCTGAGTCTTTGGAGAAGGGCGGGATATAAATGGAAATAAAATTAAAAAAAAATAAATAAAAAATTTGTGTAATTTTTTTGGATTGCTTACAAAGAATTAAAGGAAGACTGAAATGGCCATTTCAAACTCATTTCTTCTCATCAGTCAGCCATAACCTTCCGAAATTTGAACCTTGGCCGATTGCACTTTAGGAAGTTGTTTAACCTCTAGGCCACAGGCTCTTTCTCGCTTTGTTAGCTGAGAGGCCAGGGAGATATTTGTTAAATATTTGTTACGTATTTTAGAATACCTTGCAGGGGTCAAATACGGCCCAAATCTTATTGCCTGTATCAGCCTAACCTAAGGCCATCCACAAGCTGTAGTCACAACTGTGACAACTCATTATTTGTGTAAATTTTTTGGATTGCTCACAAAGAATTAATGGGAGACTGATATGGCCATTCCAACCTCATTTCTTTTCATCAGTCAGCTATACTCTTCTGAGATTCGAACGCAGGCTGATTGCACATTAGGCAGTTGTTCAACCTCTAAGCCACAGGCTCTTTCTCACTTTGTTACCTGAGAGGCAAGGGAAATATGTGTTAAGTATTTGTTTCATATTTTAGAATACCTTGCAAGGCCCAAATACGGGCCAAATCTTATTGCCTGTATCAGCCTAACCTAAGGCCATCCACAAACTGTAGTCACAACTGTGACAACTCATTATTTGTGTTATTTGTTTGGATTGCTAACAAATAATTAAATGGAGACTGATATGGCCATTTCAAACTCATTTCTTCTGATTAGTCAGCCATACCATTCTGAGATTCGAACCCGGGCCGATTGCAAATTAGGCAGTTGTTTAACCTCTAGTCCTTGGTGGAGCAGTGGGCTAATGCCTCCTTAAGTAACACCAGCTGCCTGCAATTAGTGCAGGTTCACGTCCCACCAGGCTCAAGGTTGACTCAGCCTTCCATTGTTGGGGGCAATAAGCTGATTTTGTAATAATGCCACTTGGGGGGGGTGTGAAAGCTCTAATAAGCAGGCATACACATAGAATGAAGGCTACTGCTAAGCTTGTAAGCCGCCCTGAGTCTTTGGAGAAGGGCGGGATATAAATGGAAATAAAATAAAAAAAATAAATAAAAAATTTGTGCAATTTTTTCGGATTGCTCACAAAGAATTAAAGGAAGACTGAAATGGCCATTTCAAACTCATTTCTTCTCATCATTCAGCCATACCCTTCCGAAATTTGAACCTTGGCCGATTGCACTTTAGGAAGTTGTTTAACCTCTAGGCCACAGGCTCTTTCTCGCTTTCTTAGCTGAGAGGCCAGGGAGATATTTGTTAAATATTTGTTACGTATTTTAGAATACCTTGCAGGGGTCAAATACGGCCCAAATCTTATTGCCTGTATCAGCCTAACCTAAGGCCATCCACAAGCTGTAGTCACAACTGTGACAACTCATTATTTGTGTAAATTTTTTGTATTGCTCACAAAGAATTAAAGGGAGACTGATATGGCCATTCCAAACACATTTCTTTTCATCAGTCAGCTATACCCTTCTGAGATTCGAACGCAGGCTGATTGCACATTAGGCAGTTGTTTAACCTCTAGGCCACAGGCTCTTTCTCACTTTTTTACCTGAGAGGCAAGGGAGATATGTGTTAAGTATTTGTTTCCTATTTTAGAATACCTTCCAAGGCCCAAATACGAGCCAAATCTTATTGCCTGTATCAGCCTAACCTAAGGCCATCCACAAGCTGTAGGCACAACTGTGACAACTCATTATTTCTGTAAATTTTTTGGATTGGTAAAAAAGAATTAAAGGGAGACTGATTTGGCCATTTTAAACTCATTTATTCTCATCAGTCAGCCATACCCTTCTGAGATTCGAACCCGGGCCGATTGCACATTCGGCAGTTGTTTAACCGCTAGGCCACAGGTTCTTTCTCGCTTTGTTAGCTGAGAGGCAAGGGAGATATGTGTTATGTATTTGTTTCCTTTTTTAGAATACCTTGCGAGGCCCTAATACGGGCCAAATCTTATTGTCTGTATCAGCCTAACCTAAGGCCATCCACAACCTGTAGTCACAACTGTGACAACTCATTATTTGTGTTAATGTTTTGGATTGCTAACATAGATTTGAAGGGAGACTGATATGGCCATTCCAAACTCATTTCTTCTCATCAGTCAGCCGTACCGTTCCGAAATTCGAACCTGGGCCTATTGCACATTAGGCAGTTGTTTAACCTCTAGGCCACAGGCTCTTTCTCGCTTTGTTAGCTGAGACGCAAGGGAGATATGTGTTAAGTATTTGTTACATATTTTAGAATACCTTGCAAGGCCCAAATATGGGCCAAATCTTATTGCCTATATCAGCCTAAGCTAAGCCCATCCACAAGCTGTAGTCAGAACTGTGACAACTCATTATTTGTGTAAATTTTTTGGATTGCTAACAAAGAATTAAAGGGAGACTGATATGGCCATTTCAAACTCATTTCTTCTCATCAGTCAGCCATACCCTTCTGAGATTCGAACCCGGGCCGATTGCACATTAGGCAGTTGTTTAACCTCTAGGCCAGAAGCTCTTTCTCGCTTTGTTAGCTGAGAGGCAAGGGAGATATGTGTTAAGTATTTGTTATGTACTTTAGAATACCTTGCAAGGCCCAAATACGGGCCAAATCTTATTGTCTGTATCAGCCTAAGCTAAGCCCATCCACAAGCTGTAGTCAGAACTGTGACAACTCATTATTTCTGTAAATTTTTTGGATTGGTAAAAAAGAATTAAAGGGAGACTGATTTGGCCATTTTAAACTCATTTATTCTCATCAGTCAGCCATACCCTTCTGAGATTCGAACCCGGGCCGACTGCAAATTAGGGAGTTGTTTAACCTATAGTCCTTGGTGGAGCAGTGGGCTAATGCCTCCTTAAGTAACACCAGCTGCCTGCAATTAGTGCAGGTTCGCGTCCCACCAGGCTCAAGGTTGACTCAGCCTTCCATCCTTCCGAGGTAGGTAAAATGAGGACCCAGATTGTTGGGGGTAATAAGTTGATTTTGTAATAATGCCACTTGGGGTGTGTGTGAAAGCCCTAATAAGCAGGCATATACATAGAATGAAGGCTACTGCTAAGCTTGTAAGCCGCCCTGAGTCTTTGGAGAAGGGCGGGATATAAATGGAAATAAAATTAAAAAAAATAAATAAAAAATTTGTGTAATTTTTTTGGATTGCTTACAAAGAATTAAAGGAAGACTGAAATGGCCATTTCAAACTCATTTCTTCTCATCAGTCAGCCATAACCTTCCGAAATTTGAACCTTGGCCGATTGCACTTTAGGAAGTTGTTTAACCTCTAGGCCACAGGCTCTTTCTCGCTTTCTAAGCTGAGAGGCCAGGGAGATATATGTGTTAAGTATTTGTTATGTATTTTAGAATACCTTGCAAGGCCCAAATACGGGCAAAATCTTATTGCCTGTATCAGCCTAAGCTAAGGCCATCCACAAGCTGTAGTCACAACTGTGACAACTCATTATTTGTGTAAATTTTTTGGATTGCTAACAAAGAATTAAAGGGAGATTGATATGGCCATTTCAAACTCATTTCTTCTCATCAGTCAGCCATACCCTTCTGAGATTCGAACCCGGGCCGATTGCACATTCGGCAGTTGTTTAACCTCTAGGCCAAAGGTTCTTTCTCGCTTTGTTAGCTCAGAGGCAATGGAGATATGTGTTAAGTATTTGTTACGTATTTTAGAATACCTTGCAAGGCCCAAATACGGACAAAACCTTATTGCTTGTATATGCCTAACCTAAGGCCATCCACAAGCTGTAGTCACAACTGTGACAACTCATTATTTGTGTTAATGTTTTGGATTTCTAACATAGATTTGAAGGGAGACTAATATGGCCATTCCAAACTCATTTCTTCTCATCAGTCAGCCATACCGTTCTGAAATTCGAACCTGGGCCTATTGCACATTAGGCAGTTGTTTAACCTCTAGGCCACAGGCTCTTTCTCGCTTTGTTAGCTGAGAGGCCAGGGAGATATTTGTTAAATATTTGTTACGTATTTTAGAATACCTTGTAAGGCCCAAATATGGGCCAAATCTTATTGCCTGTATCAGCCTAACCTAAGGCCATCCACAAGCTGTAGTCACAACTGTGACAACTCATTATTTGTGTAAATTTTTTGGATTCCTAACAAAGAATTAAAGGGAGACTGATATGGCCATTTCAAACTCATTTATTCTCATCAGTCAGCCATACACTTCTGAGATTCGAACCCGGGCCGATTGCACATTCAGCAGTTGTTTAACCTCTAGGCCACAGGCTCTTTCTCGCTTTGTTAGCTGAGAGGCAAGGGAGATATGTGTTAAGTATTTGTTTCATATTTTAGAATACCTTCCAAGGCCCAAATACGAGCCAAATCTTATTGGCTTTATCAGCCTAACCTAAGGCCATCCACGAGCTGTAGGCACAACTGTGACAACTCATTATTTCTGTAAATTTTTTGGATTGGTAAAAAAGAATTAAAGGGAGACTGATTTGGCCATTTTAAACTCACTTATTCTCATCAGTCAGCCATACCCTTCTGAGATTCGAACCCGGGCCGATTGCACATTCGGCAGTTGTTTAACCTCTAGGCCACAGGTTCTTTCTCGCTTTGTTAGCTGAGAGGCAATGGAGATATGTGTTAAGTATTTGTTACGTATTTTAGAATACCTTGCAAGGCCCAAATACGGACAAAACCTTATTGCTTGTATATGCCTAACCTAAGGCCATCCACAAGCTGTAGTCACAACTGTGACAACTCATTATTTGTGTTAATGTTTTGGATTTCTAACATAGATTTGAAGGGAGACTAATATGGCCATTCCAAACTCATTTCTTCTCATCAGTCAGCCATACCGTTCTGAAATTCGAACCTGGGCCTATTGCACATTAGGCAGTTGTTTAACCTCTAGGCCACAGGCTCTTTCTCGCTTTGTTAGCTGAGAGGCCAGGGAGATATTTGTTAAATATTTGTTACGTATTTTAGAATACCTTGTAAGGCCCAAATATGGGCAAAATCTTATTGCCTGTATCAGCCTAACCTAAGGCCATCCACAAGCTGTAGTCACAACTGTGACAACTCATTATTTCTGTAAATTTTTTGGATTACTAACAAAGAATTAAATGGAGATTGATATGGCCATTTCAAACTCATTTCTTCTCATTAGTCAGCCATACCCTTCTGAGATTCAAACCTGGGCCGATTCAACATTAGGCAGTTGTTTAACCTCTAGGCCACAGGCTCTTTCTCGCTTTGTTAGCTCAGAGGCAATGGAGATATGTGTTAAGTATTTGTTACGTATTTTAGAATACCTTGCAAGGCCCAAATACGGACAAAACCTTATTGCTTGTATATGCCTAACCTAAGGCCATCCACAAGCTGTAGTCACAACTGTGACAACTCATTATTTGTGTTAATGTTTTGGATTTCTAACATAGATTTGAAGGGAGACTAATATGGCCATTCCAAACTCATTTCTTCTCATCAGTCAGCCATACCGTTCCGAAATTCGAACCTGGGCCTATTGCACATTAGGCAGTTGTTTAACCTCTAGTCCTTGGTGGAGCAGTGGGCTAATGCCTCCTTAAGTAACACCAGCTGCCTGCAATTAGTGCAGGTTCGCGTCCCACCAGGCTCAAGGTTGACTCAGCCTTCCATCCTTCCGAGGTAGGTAAAATGAGGACCCAGATTGTTGGGGGCAATAAGCTGACTTTGTAATAATGCCACTTGGGGTGTGTGTGAAAGCCCTAATAAGCAGGCATATACATAGAATGAAGGCTACTGCTAAGCTTGTAAGCCGCCCTGAGTCTTTGGAGAAGGGCGGGATATAAATGGAAATAAAATAAAAAAAATAAAATAAAAAAATTGTGTAATTTTTTTGGATTGCTTACAAAGACTTAAAGGAAGACTGAAATGGCCATTTCAAACTCATTTCTTCTCATCAGTCAGCCATACCGTTCAAAAATTTGAACCTTGGCCGATTGCACTTTAGGAAGTTGTTTAACCTCTAGGCCACAGGCTCTTTCTTGCTTTGTTAGCTGAGAGGCCAGGGAGATATTTGTTAAATATTTGTTACGTATTTTAAAATACCTTGCAGGGGTCAAATATGGCCCAAATCTTATTGCCTGTATCAGCCTAACCTAAGGCCATCCACAAACTGTAGTCACAACTGTGACAACTCATTATTTCTGTAAATATTTTGGATTACTAACAAATAATTAAATGGAGATTGATATGCCCATTTCAAACTCATTTCTTCTCATCAGTCAGCCATACCCTTCTGAGATTCAAACCTGGGCCGATTGAATATTAGGCAGTTGTTTAACCTCTAGGCCACAGGCTCTTTCTCGCTTTGTTAGCTCATCGGCAATGGAGATATGTGTTAAGTATTTGTTACGTATTTTAGAATACCTTGCAAGGCCCAAATACGGACAAAACCTTATTGCTTGTATATGCCTAACCTAAGGCCATCCACAAGCTGTAGTCACAACTGTGACAACTCATTATTTGTGTTAATGTTTTGGATTTCTAACATAGATTTGAAGGGAGACTAATATGGCCATTTCAAACTCATTTCTTCTCATCAGTCAGCCATACCGTTCCGAAATTTGAACCTTGGCCGATTGCACTTTAGGAAGTTGTTTAACCTCTAGGCCACAGGCTCTTTCTTGCTTTGTTAGCTGAGAGGCCAGGGAGATATTTGTTAAATATTTGTTACGTATTTTAGAATACCTTGCAGGGGTCAAATACGGCCCAAATCTTATTGCCTGTATCAGCCTAACCTAAGGCCATCCACAAGCTGTAGTCACAACTGTGACAACTCATTATTTGTGTAAATTTTTTGGATTGCTAACAAAGAATTAAATGGAGACTGATATGGCCATTTCAAACTCATTTATTCTCATCAGTCAGCCATACCCTTCTGAGATTCGAACCCGGGCCAATTGCACATTCGGCAGTTGTTTAACCTCTAGGCCACAGGCTCTTTCTCGCTTTGTTAGCAGAGAGGCAAGGGAGATATGTGTTAAGTATTTGTTACGTATTTTAGAATACCTTGCAAGGCCCAAATACGGACAAAACCTTATTGCTTGTATATGCCTAACCTAAGGCCATCCACAAGCTGTAGTCACAACTGTGACAACTCATTATTTGTGTTAATGTTTTGGATTTCTAACATAGATTTGAAGGGAGACTAATATGGCCATTCCAAACTCATTTCTTCTCATCAGTCAGCCATACCGTTCCGAAATTCGAACCTGGGCCTATTGCACATTAGGCAGTTGTTTAACCTCTAGTCCTTGGTGGAGCAGTGGGCTAATGCCTCCTTAAGTAACACCAGCTGCCTGCAATTAGTGCAGGTTCGCGTCCCACCAGGCTCAAGGTTGACTCAGCCTTCCATCCTTCCGAGGTAGGTAAAATGAGGACCCAGATTGTTGGGGGCAATAAGCTGACTTTGTAATAATGCCACTTGGGGTGTGTGTGAAAGCCCTAATAAGCAGGCATATACATAGAATGAAGGCTACTGCTAAGCTTGTAAGCCGCCCTGAGTCTTTGGAGAAGGGCGGGATATAAATGGAAATAAAATAAAAAAAATAAAATAAAAAAATTGTGTAATTTTTTTGGATTGCTTACAAAGACTTAAAGGAAGACTGAAATGGCCATTTCAAACTCATTTCTTCTCATCAGTCAGCGATACCCTTCCGAAATTTGAACCTTGGCCGATTGCACTTTAGGAAGTTGTTTAACCTCTAGGCCACAGGCTCTTTCTCGCTTTGTTAGCTGAGAGGCCAGGGAGATATTTGTTAAATATTTGTTACGTATTTTAGAATACCTTGCAAGGCCCAAATATGGGCCAAATCTTATTGCCTGTATCAGCCTAACCTAAGGCCATCCACAAGCTGTAGTCACAACTGTAAGAACTCATTATTTGTGTAAATTTTTTGGATTGCTAACAAAGAATTAAAGGGAGACTGATATGGCCATTTCAAACTCATTTCTTCTCATCAGTCAGCCATACCCTTCTGAGATTCGAACCCGGGCCGATTGCACATTCAGCAGTTGTTTAACCTCTAGGGCACAGGCTCTTTCTCGCTTTGTTAGCTGAGAGGCAAGGGAGATATGTGTTAAGTATTTGTTTCATATTTTAGAATACCTTCCAAGGCCCAAATACGAGCCAAATCTTATTGGCTTTATCAGCCTAACCTAAGGCCATCCACAAGCTGTAGGCACAACTGTGACAACTCATTATTTCTGTAAATTTTTTGGATTGGTAAAAAAGAATTAAAGGGAGACTGATATGGCCATTTCAAACTCATTTATTCTCATCAGTCAGCCATACCCTTATGAGATTCGAACCCGGGCCGATTGCACATTCGGCAGTTGTTTAACCTCTAGGCCACAGGCTCTTTCTCGCTTTGGTAGCTGAGAGGCAAGGGAGATATTTGTTAAGTATTTGTTACGTACTTTAGAATACCTTACAAGGCCCAAATACGGGCCAAATCTTATTGTCTGTATCAGCCTATCCTTAGCCCATCCACAAGCTGTAGTCACAACTGTGACAACTCATTATTTCTGTAAATATTTTGGATTACTAACAAAGAATTAAATGGAGATTGATATGGCCATTTCAAACTCATTTCTTCTCATCAGTCAGCCATACCCTTCTGAGATTCAAACCTGGGCCGATTGAACATTAGGCAGTTGTTTAACCTCTAGGCCACAGGCTCTTTCTCGCTTTGTTAGCTCAGAGGCAATGGAGATATGTGTTAAGTATTTGTTACGTATTTTAGAATACCTTGCAAGGCCCAAATACGGACAAAACCTTATTGCTTGTATATGCCTAACCTAAGGCCATCCACAAGCTGTAGTCACAACTGTGACAACTCATTATTTGTGTTAATGTTTTGGATTTCTAACATAGATTTGAAGGGAGACTAATATGGCCATTCCAAACTCATTTCTTCTCATCAGTCAGCCATACCGTTCCAAAATTCGAACCTGGGCCTATTGCACATTAGGCAGTTGTTTAACCTCTAGGCCACAGGCTCTTTCTCGCTTTGTTTAGCTGAGAGGCCAGGGAGATATTTGTTAAATATTTGTTACGTATTTTAGAATACCTTGCAAGGCCCAAATATGGGCCAAATCTTATTGCCTGTATCAGCCTAACCTAAGGCCATCCACAAGCTTTAGTCACAACTGTGACAACTCATTATTAGTGTAAATTTTTTGGATTGATAACAAAGAATTAAAGGGAGACTGATATGGCCATTTCAAACTCATTTCTTCTCATCATTCAGCCATACCCTTCTGAGATTCAAACCTGGGCCGATTGAACATTAGGCAGTTGTTTAACCTCTAGGCCACAGGCTCTTTCTCGCTTTGTTAGCTCAGAGGCAATGGAGATATGTGTTAAGTATTTGTTTCATATTTTAGAATACCTTCCAAGGCCCAAATACGAGCCAAATCTTATTGGCTTTATCAGCCTAACCTAAGGCCATCCACAAGCTGTAGGCACAACTGTGACAACTCATTATTTCTGTAAATTTTTTGGATTGGTAAAAAAGAATTAAAGGGAGACTGATTTGGCCATTTTAAACTCACTTATTCTCATCAGTCAGCCATACCCTTCTGAGATTCGAACCTGGGCCGATTGCACATTCGGCAGTTGTTTAACCTCTAGGCCACAGGCTCTTTCTCGCTTTGTTACCTGAGAGGCAAGGGAGATATGTGTTATGTATTTGTTACATATTTTAGAATACCTTTCAAGGCCCAAATACGGGCCAAATCTTATTGCCTGTATCAGCCTAAGATAAGGCCATCCGTAAGCTGTAGTCACAACTGTGACAAGTCATTATTAGTGTAAATTTTTTGGATTGCTAACAAAGAATTAAAGGGAGACTGATATGGCCATTTCAAACTCATTTCTTCTCATCAGTCAGCCATACCGTTCCGAATTTCGAACCTGGGCCTATTGCACATTAGGCAGTTGTTTAACCTCTAGGCCACAGGCTCTTTCTCGCTTTGTTAGCTGAGAGGCAAGGGAGAAATGTGTTAAGTATTTGTTTCATATTTTAGAATAACTTGCAAGGCCCAAATATGGGCCAAATCTTATTGCCTGTATCAGCCTAACCTAAGGCCATCCACAAACTGTAGTCACAACTGTGACAACTCATTATTTCTGTAAATTTTTTGGATTGGTAAAAAAGAATTAAAGGGAGACTGATATGGCCATTTCAAACTCATTTCTTCTGATTAGTCAGCCATACCCTTCTGAGATTCGAACCCGGGCCGATTGCAAATTAGGCAGTTGTTTAACCTCTAGTCCTTGGTGGAGCAGTGGGCTAATGCCTCCTTAAGTAACACCATCTGCCTGCAATTAGTGCAGGTTCGCGTCCCACCAGGCTCAAGGTTGACTCAGCCTTTCATCCTTCCAAGGTAGGTAAAATGAGAACCCAGATTGTTGGGGGCAATAAGCTGATTTTGTAATAATGCCACTTGGGGTGTGTGTGAAAGCCCTAATAAGCAGGCATATAAATAGAATGAAGGCTACTGCTAAGCTTGTAAGCCGCCCTGAGTCTTTGGAGAAGGGCGGGATATAAATGGAAATAAAATAAAAATAAATAAATAAAAAATTTGTGTAATTTTTTTGGATTGCTTACAAAGAATTAAAGGAAGACTGAAATGGCCATTTCAAACTCATTTCTTCTCATCAGTCAGCGATACCCTTCCGAAATTTGAACCTTGGCCGATTGCACTTTAGGAAGTTGTTTAACCTCTAGGCCACAGGCTCTTTCTCGCTTTGTTAGCTGAGAGGCAAGGGAGATATGTGTTAAGTATTTGTTTCATATTTTAGAATACCTTCCAAGGCCCAAATACGAGCCAAATCTTATTGGCTTTATCAGCCTAACCTAAGGCCATCCACAAGCTGTAGGCACAACTGTGACAACTCATTATTTCTGTAAATTTTTTGGATTGGTAAAAAAGAATTAAAGGGAGACTGATATGGCCATTTCAAACTCATTTATTCTCATCAGTCAGCCATACCCTTCTGAGATTCGAACCCGGGCCGATTGCACATTCGGCAGTTGTTTAACCTCTAGGCCACAGGCTCTTTCTCGCTTTGTTAGCTGAGAGGCAAGGGAGATATTTGTTAAGTATTTGTTACGTACTTTAGAATACCTTGCAAGGCCCAAATACGGGCCAAATCTTATTGTCTGTATCAGCCTATCCTTAGCCCATCCACAAGCTGTAGTCACAACTGTGACAACTCATTATTTCTGTAAATATTTTGGATTACTAACAAAGAATTAAATGGAGATTGATATGGCCATTTCAAACTCATTTCTTCTCATCAGTCAGCCATACCCTTCTGAGATTCAAACCTGGGCCGATTGAACATTAGGCAGTTGTTTAACCTCTAGGCCACAGGCTCTTTCTCGCTTTGTTAGCTCAGAGGCAATGGAGATATGTGTTAAGTATTTGTTACGTATTTTAGAATACCTTGCAAGGCCCAAATACGGACAAAACCTTATTGCTTGTATATGCCTAACCTAAGGCCATCCACAAGCTGTAGTCACAACTGTGACAACTCATTATTTGTGTTAATGTTTTGGATTTCTAACATAGATTTGAAGGGAGACTAATATGGCCATTCCAAACTCATTTCTTCTCATCAGTCAGCCATACCGTTCCAAAATTCGAACCTGGGCCTATTGCACATTAGGCAGTTGTTTAACCTCTAGGCCACAGGCTCTTTCTCGCTTTGTTAGCTGAGAGGCCAGGGAGATATTTGTTAAATATTTGTTACGTATTTTAGAATACCTTGCAGGGGTCAAATACGGCCCAAATCTTATTGCCTGTATCAGCCTAACCTAAGGCCATCCACAAGCTGTAGTCACAACTGTGACAACTCATTATTTGTGTAAATTTTTTGGATTGCTCACAAAGAATTAATGGGAGACTGATATGGCCATTCCAACCTCATTTCTTTTCATCAGTCAGCTATACTCTTCTGAGATTCGAACGCAGGCTGATTGCACATTAGGCAGTTGTTCAACCTCTAAGCCACAGGCTCTTTCTCACTTTGTTACCTGAGAGGCAAGGGAAATATGTGTTAAATATTTGTTTCATATTTTAGAATACCTTGCAAGGCCCAAATACGGGCCAAATCTTATTGCTTGTATCAGCCTAACCTAAGGCCATCCACAAACTGTAGTCACAACTGTGACAACTCATTATTTGTGTTATTTGTTTGGATTGCTAACAAATAATTAAATGGAGACTGATATGGCCATTTCAAACTCATTTCTTCTGATTAGTCAGCCATACCATTCTGAGATTCGAACCCGGGCCGATTGCAAATTAGGCAGTTGTTTAACCTCTAGTCCTTGGTGGAGCAGTGGGCTAATGCCTCCTTAAGTAACACCAGCTGCCTGCAATTAGTGCAGGTTCACGTCCCACCAGGCTCAAGGTTGACTCAGCCTTCCATTGTTGGGGGCAATAAGCTGATTTTGTAATACTGCCACTTGGGGGGGGGTGTGAAAGCTCTAATAAGCAGGCATATACATAGAATGAAGGCTACTGCTAAGCTTGTAAGCCGCCCTGAGTCTTTGGAGAAGGGCGGGATATAAATGGAAATAAAATAAAAAAAATAAATAAAAAATTTGTGCAATTTTTTCGGATTGCTCACAAAGAATTAAAGGAAGACTGAAATGGCCATTTCAAACTCATTTCTTCTCATCATTCAGCCATACCCTTCCGAAATTTGAACCTTGGCCGATTGCACTTTAGGAAGTTGTTTAACCTCTAGGCCACAGGCTCTTTCTCGCTTTCTTAGCTGAGAGGCCAGGGAGATATTTGTTAAATATTTGTTACGTATTTTAGAATACCTTGCAGGGGTCAAATACGGCCCAAATCTTATTGCCTGTATCAGCCTAACCTAAGGCCATCCACAAGCTGTAGTCACAACTGTGACAACTCATTATTTGTGTAAATTTTTTGTATTGCTCACAAAGAATTAAAGGGAGACTGATATGGCCATTCCAAACACATTTCTTTTCATCAGTCAGCTATACCCTTCTGAGATTCAAACACCGGCTGATTGCACATTAGGCAGTTGTTTAACCTCTAGGCCACAGGCTCTTTCTCACTTTTTTACCTGAGAGGCAAGGGAGATATGTGTTAAGTATTTGTTTCCTATTTTAGAATACCTTCCAAGGCCCAAATACGAGCCAAATCTTATTGCCTGTATCAGCCTAACCTAAGGCCATCCACAAGCTGTAGGCACAACTGTGACAACTCATTATTTCTGTAAATTTTTTGGATTGGTAAAAAAGAATTAAAGGGAGACTGATTTGGCCATTTTAAACTCATTTATTCTCATCAGTCAGCCATACCCTTCTGAGATTCAAACCCGGGCCGATTGCACATTCGGCAGTTGTTTAACCTCTAGGCCACAGGTTCTTTCTCGCTTTGTTAGCTGAGAGGCAAGGGAGATATGTGTTATGTATTTGTTTCCTTTTTTAGAATACCTTGCGAGGCCCTAATACGGGCCAAATCTTATTGTCTGTATCAGCCTAACCTAAGGCCATCCACAAGCTGTAGTCACAACTGTGACAACTCATTATTTGTGTTAATGTTTTGGATTGCTAACATAGATTTGAAGGGAGACTGATATGGCCATTCCAAACTCATTTCTTCTCATCAGTCAGCCGTACCGTTCCGAAATTCGAACCTGGGCCTATTGCACATTAGGCAGTTGTTTAACCTCTAGGCCACAGGCTCTTTCTCGCTTTGTTAGCTGAGAGGCAAGGGAGATATGTGTTAAGTATTTGTTACATATTTTAGAATACCTTGCAAGGCCCAAATATGGGCCAAATCTTATTGCCTATATCAGCCTAAGCTAAGCCCATCCACAAGCTGTAGTCAGAACTGTGACAACTCATTATTTGTGTAAATTTTTTGGATTGCTAACAAAGAATTAAAGGGAGACTGATATGGCCATTTCAAACTCATTTCTTCTCATCAGTAAGCCATAACCTTCTGAGATTCGAACCCGGGCCGATTGCACATTAGGCAGTTGTTTAACCTCTAGGCCAGAAGCTCTTTCTCGCTTTGTTAGCTGAGAGGCAAGGGAGATATGTGTTAAGTATTTGTTATGTACTTTAGAATACCTTGCAAGGCCCAAATACGGGCCAAATCTTATTGTCTGTATCAGCCTAAGCTAAGCCCATCCACAAGCTGTAGTCAGAACTGTGACAACTCATTATTTCTGTAAATTTTTTGGATTGGTAAAAAAGAATTAAAGGGAGACTGATTTGGCCATTTTAAACTCATTTATTCTCATCAGTCAGCCATACCCTTCTGAGATTCGAACCCGGGCCGACTGCAAATTAGGGAGTTGTTTAACCTATAGTCCTTGGTGGAGCAGTGGGCTAATGCCTCCTTAAGTAACACCAGCTGCCTGCAATTAGTGCAGGTTCGCGTCCCACCAGGCTCAAGGTTGACTCAGCCTTCCATCCTTCCGAGGTAGGTAAAATGAGGACCCAGATTGTTGGGGGTAATAAGTTGATTTTGTAATAATGCCACTTGGGGTGTGTGTGAAAGCCCTAATAAGCAGGCATATACATAGAATGAAGGCTACTGCTAAGCTTGTAAGCCGCCCTGAGTCTTTGGAGAAGGGCGGGATATAAATGGAAATAAAATTAAAAAAAAAAAATTGTGTAATTTTTTTGGATTGCTTACAAAGAATTAAAGGAAGACTGAAATGGCCATTTCAAACTCATTTCTTCTCATCAGTCAGCCATAACCTTCCGAAATTTGAACCTTGGCCGATTGCACTTTAGGAAGTTGTTTAACCTCTAGGCCACAGGCTCTTTCTCGCTTTCTAAGCTGAGAGGCCAGGGAGAAATATGTGTTAAGTATTTGTTATGTATTTTAGAATACCTTGCAAGGGCCAAATACGGGCAAAATCTTATTGCCTGTATCAGCCTAAGCTAAGGCCATCCACAAGTTGTAGTCACAACTGTGACAACTCATTATTTGTGTAAATTTTTTGGATTGCTAACAAAGAATTAAAGGGAGATTGATATGGCCATTTCAAACTCATTTCTTCTCATCAGTCAGCCATACCCTTCCGAAATTTCAACCTTGGCCGATTGCACTTTAGGAAGTTGTTTAACCTCTAGGACACAGGCTCTTTCTCGCTTTCTAAGCTGAGAGGCCAGGGAGATATTTGTTAAATATTTGTTACGTATTTTAGAATACCTTGCAGGGGTCAAATACAGCCCAAATCTTATTGCCTGTATCAGCCTAACCTAAAGCCATCCACAAGCTCTTGTCACAACTGTGAGAACTCATTATTTGTGTAAATTTTTTGGATTGCTAACAAAGAATTAAAGGGAGACTGATATGGCCATTTCAAACTCATTTATTCTCATCAGTCAGCCATACCCTTCTGAGATTCGAACCCGGGCCGATTGCACATTCGGCAGTTGTTTAACCTCTAGGCCACAGGTTCTTTCTCGCTTTGTTAGCTCAGAGGCAATGGAGATATGTGTTAAGTATTTGTTACGTATTTTAGAATACCTTGCAAGGCCCAAATACGGACAAAACCTTATTGCTTGTATATGCCTAACCTAAGGCCATCCACAAGCTGTAGTCACAACTGTGACAACTCATTATTTGTGTTAATGTTTTGGATTTCTAACATAGATTTGAAGGGAGACTAATATGGCCATTCCAAACTCATTTCTTCTCATCAGTCAGCCATACCGTTCTGAAATTCGAACCTGGGCCTATTGCACATTAGGCAGTTGTTTAACCTCTAGGCCACAGGCTCTTTCTCGCTTTGTTAGCTGAGAGGCCAGGGAGATATTTGTTAAATATTTGTTACGTATTTTAGAATACCTTGTAAGGCCCAAATATGGGCCAAATCTTATTGCCTGTATCAGCCTAACCTAAGGCCATCCACAAGCTGTAGTCACAACTGTGACAACTCATTATTTGTGTAAATTTTTTGGATTCCTAACAAAGAATTAAAGGGAGACTGATATGGCCATTTCAAACTCATTTATTCTCATCAGTCAGACATACACTTCTGAGATTCGAACCCGGGCCGATTGCACATTCAGCAGTTGTTTAACCTCTAGGCCACAGGCTCTTTCTCGCTTTGTTAGCTGAGAGGCAAGGGAGATATGTGTTAAGTATTTGTTTCATATTTTAGAATACCTTCCAAGGCCCAAATACGAGCCAAATCTTATTGGCTTTATCAGCCTAACCTAAGGCCATCCACAAGCTGTAGGCACAACTGTGACAACTCATTATTTCTGTAAATTTTTTGGATTGGTAAAAAAGAATTAAAGGGAGACTGATTTGGCCATTTTAAACTCACTTATTCTCATCAGTCAGCCATACCCTTCTGAGATTCGAACCCGGGCCGATTGCACATTCGGCAGTTGTTTAACCTCTAGGCCACAGGCTCTTTCTCGCTTTGTTAGCTGAGAGGCAAGGGAGATATTTGTTAAGTATTTGTTACGTACTTTAGAATACCTTGCAAGGCCCAAATACGGGCCAAATCTTATTGTCTGTATCAGCCTATCCTTAGCCCATCCACAAGCTGTAGTCACAACTGTGACAACTCATTATTTCTGTAAATATTTTGGATTACTAACAAAGAATTAAATGGAGATTGATATGGCCATTTCAAACTCATTTCTTCTCATCAGTCAGCCATACCCTTCTGAGATTCAAATCTGGGCCGATTGAACATTAGGCAGTTGTTTAACCTCTAGGCCACAGGCTCTTTCTCGCTTTGTTAGCTCAGAGGCAATGGAGATATGTGTTAAGTATTTGTTACGT
Organism: Vipera ursinii; assembly: GCF_947247035.1. Classification (NCBI taxonomy): domain Eukaryota; kingdom Metazoa; phylum Chordata; class Lepidosauria; order Squamata; family Viperidae; genus Vipera; species Vipera ursinii. The sequence goes on from NC_139522.1 coordinate 34,484,705, forward strand.
ATTTTAGAATACCTTGCAAGGCCCAAATACGGACAAAACCTTATTGCTTGTATATGCCTAACCTAAGGCCATCCACAAGCTGTAGTCACAACTGTGACAACTCATTATTTGTGTTAATGTTTTGGATTTCTAACATAGATTTGAAGGGAGACTAATATGGCCATTCCAAACTCATTTCTTCTCATCAGTCAGCCATACCGTTCCAAAATTCGAACCTGGGCCTATTGCACATTAGGCAGTTGTTTAACCTCTAGGCCACAGGCTCTTTCTCGCTTTGTTAGCTGAGAGGCCAGGGAGATATTTGTTAAATATTTGTTACGTATTTTAGAATACCTTGCAGGGGTCAAATACGGCCCAAATCTTATTGCCTGTATCAGCCTAACCTAAGGCCATCCACAAGCTGTAGTCACAACTGTGACAACTCATTATTTGTGTAAATTTTTTGGATTGCTCACAAAGAATTAATGGGAGACTGATATGGCCATTCCAACCTCATTTCTTTTCATCAGTCAGCTATACTCTTCTGAGATTCGAACGCAGGCTGATTGCACATTAGGCAGTTGTTCAACCTCTAAGCCACAGGCTCTTTCTCACTTTGTTACCTGAGAGGCAAGGGAAATATGTGTTAAGTATTTGTTTCATATTTTAGAATACCTTGCAAGGCCCAAATACGGGCCAAATCTTATTGCCTGTATCAGCCTAACCTAAGGCCATCCACAAACTGTAGTCACAACTGTGACAACTCATTATTTGTGTTATTTGTTTGGATTGCTAACAAATAATTAAATGGAGACTGATATGGCCATTTCAAACTCATTTCTTCTGATTAGTCAGCCATACCATTCTGAGATTCGAACCCGGGCCGATTGCAAATTAGGCAGTTGTTTAACCTCTAGTCCTTGGTGGAGCAGTGGGCTAATGCCTCCTTAAGTAACACCAGCTGCCTGCAATTAGTGCAGGTTCACGTCCCACCAGGCTCAAGGTTGACTCAGCCTTCCATTGTTGGGGGCAATAAGCTGATTTTGTAATAATGCCACTTGGGGGGGGGGTGTGAAAGCTCTAATAAGCAGGCATATACATAGAATGAAGGCTACTGCTAAGCTTGTAAGCCGCCCTGAGTCTTTGGAGAAGGGCGGGATATAAATGGAAATAAAATAAAAAAAATAAATAAAAAATTTGTGCAATTTTTTCGGATTGCTCACAAAGAATTAAAGGAAGACTGAAATGGCCATTTCAAACTCATTTCTTCTCATCATTCAGCCATACCCTTCCGAAATTTGAACCTTGGCCGATTGCACTTTAGGAAGTTGTTTAACCTCTAGGCCACAGGCTCTTTCTCGCTTTCTTAGCTGAGAGGCCAGGGAGATATTTGTTAAATATTTGTTACGTATTTTAGAATACCTTGCAGGGGTCAAATACGGCCCAAATCTTATTGCCTGTATCAGCCTAACCTAAGGCCATCCACAAGCTGTAGTCACAACTGTGACAACTCATTATTTGTGTAAATTTTTTGTATTGCTCACAAAGAATTAAAGGGAGACTGATATGGCCATTCCAAACACATTTCTTTTCATCAGTCAGCTATACCCTTCTGAGATTCGAACGCCGGCTGATTGCACATTAGGCAGTTGTTTAACCTCTAGGCCACAGGCTCTTTCTCACTTTTTTACCTGAGAGGCAAGGGAGATATGTGTTAAGTATTTGTTTCCTATTTTAGAATACCTTCCAAGGCCCAAATACGAGCCAAATCTTATTGCCTGTATCAGCCTAACCTAAGGCCATCCACAAGCTGTAGGCACAACTGTGACAACTCATTATTTCTGTAAATTTTTTGGATTGGTAAAAAAGAATTAAAGGGAGACTGATTTGGCCATTTTAAACTCATTTATTCTCATCAGTCAGCCATACCCTTCTGAGATTCGAACCCGGGCCGATTGCACATTCGGCAGTTGTTTAACCTCTAGGCCACAGGTTCTTTCTCGCTTTGTTAGCTGAGAGGCAAGGGAGATATGTGTTATGTATTTGTTTCCTTTTTTAGAATACCTTGCGAGGCCCTAATACGGGCCAAATCTTATTGTCTGTATCAGCCTAACCTAAGGCCATCCACAAGCTGTAGTCACAACTGTGACAACTCATTATTTGTGTTAATGTTTTGGATTGCTAACATAGATTTGAAGGGAGACTGATATGGCCATTCCAAACTCATTTCTTCTCATCAGTCAGCCGTACCGTTCCGAAATTCGAACCTGGGCCTATTGCACATTAGGCAGTTGTTTAACCTCTAGGCCACAGGCTCTTTCTCGCTTTGTTAGCTGAGAGGCAAGGGAGATATGTGTTAAGTATTTGTTACATATTTTAGAATACCTTGCAAGGCCCAAATATGGGCCAAATCTTATTGCCTATATCAGCCTAAGCTAAGCCCATCCACAAGCTGTAGTCAGAACTGTGACAACTCATTATTTGTGTAAATTTTTTGGATTGCTAACAAAGAATTAAAGGGAGACTGATATGGCCATTTCAAACTCATTTCTTCTCATCAGTCAGCCATAACCTTCTGAGATTCGAACCCGGGCCGATTGCACATTAGGCAGTTGTTTAACCTCTAGGCCAGAAGCTCTTTCTCGCTTTGTTAGCTGAGAGGCAAGGGAGATATGTGTTAAGTATTTGTTATGTACTTTAGAATACCTTGCAAGGCCCAAATACGGGCCAAATCTTATTGTCTGTATCAGCCTAAGCTAAGCCCATCCACAAGCTGTAGTCAGAACTGTGACAACTCATTATTTCTGTAAATTTTTTGGATTGGTAAAAAAGAATTAAAGGGAGACTGATTTGGCCATTTTAAACTCATTTATTCTCATCAGTCAGCCATACCCTTCTGAGATTCGAACCCGGGCCGACTGCAAATTAGGGAGTTGTTTAACCTATAGTCCTTGGTGGAGCAGTGGGCTAATGCCTCCTTAAGTAACACCAGCTGCCTGCAATTAGTGCAGGTTCGCGTCCCACCAGGCTCAAGGTTGACTCAGCCTTCCAACCTTCCGAGGTAGGTAAAATGAGGACCCAGATTGTTGGGGGTAATAAGTTGATTTTGTAATAATGCCACTTGGGGTGTGTGTGAAAGCTCTAATAAGCAGGCATATACATAGAATGAAGGCTACTGCTAAGCTTGTAAGCCGCCCTGAGTCTTTGGAGAAGGGCGGGATATAAATGGAAATAAAATTAAAAAAAAATAAATAAAAAATTTGTGTAATTTTTTTGGATTGCTTACAAAGAATTAAAGGAAGACTGAAATGGCCATTTCAAACTCATTTCTTCTCATCAGTCAGCCATAACCTTCCGAAATTTGAACCTTGGCCGATTGCACTTTAGGAAGTTGTTTAACCTCTAGGCCACAGGCTCTTTCTCGCTTTCTAAGCTGAGAGGCCAGGGAGATATATGTGTTAAGTATTTGTTATGTATTTTAGAATACCTTGCAAGGGCCAAATACGGGCAAAATCTTATTGCCTGTATCAGCCTAAGCTAAGGCCATCCACAAGCTGTAGTCACAACTGTGACAACTCATTATTTGTGTAAATTTTTTGGATTGCTAACATAGAATTAAAGGGAGATTGATATGGCCATTTCAAACTCATTTCTTCTCATCAGTCAGCCATACCCTTCCGAAATTTCAACCTTGGCCGATTGCACTTTAGGAAGTTGTTTAACCTCTAGGCCACAGGCTCTTTCTTGCTTTGTTAGCTGAGAGGCCAGGGAGATATTTGTTAAATATTTGTTACGTATTTTAGAATACCTTGCAGGGGTCAAATACAGCCCAAATCTTATTGCCTGTATCAGCCTAACCTAAAGCCATCCACAAGCTCTTGTCACAACTGTGAGAACTCATTATTTGTGTAAATTTTTTGGATTGCTAACAAAGAATTAAAGGGAGACTGATATGGCCATTTCAAACTCATTTATTCTCATCAGTCAGCCATACCCTTCTGAGATTCGAACCCGGGCCGATTGCACATTCGGCAGTTGTTTAACCTCTAGGCCACAGGTTCTTTCTCGCTTTGTTAGCTCAGAGGCAATGGAGATATGTGTTAAGTATTTGTTACGTATTTTAGAATACCTTGCAAGGCCCAAATACGGACAAAACCTTATTGCTTGTATATGCCTAACCTAAGGCCATCCACAAGCTGTAGTCACAACTGTGACAACTCATTATTTGTGTTAATGTTTTGGATTTCTAACATAGATTTGAAGGGAGACTAATATGGCCATTCCAAACTCATTTCTTCTCATCAGTCAGCCATACCGTTCTGAAATTCGAACCTGGGCCTATTGCACATTAGGCAGTTGTTTAACCTCTAGGCCACAGGCTCTTTCTCGCTTTGTTAGCTGAGAGGCCAGGGAGATATTTGTTAAATATTTGTTACGTATTTTAGAATACCTTGTAAGGCCCAAATATGGGCCAAATCCTATTGCCTGTATCAGCCTAACCTAAGGCCATCCACAAGCTGTAGTCACAACTGTGACAACTCATTATTTGTGTAAATTTTTTGGATTCCTAACAAAGAATTAAAGGGAGACTGATATGGCCATTTCAAACTCATTTATTCTCATCAGTCAGCCATACACTTCTGAGATTCGAACCCGGGCCGATTGCACATTCAGCAGTTGTTTAACCTCTAGGCCACAGGCTCTTTCTCGCTTTGTTAGCTGAGAGGCAAGGGAGATATGTGTTAAGTATTTGTTTCATATTTTAGAATACCTTCCAAGGCCCAAATACGAGCCAAATCTTATTGGCTTTATCAGCCTAACCTAAGGCCATCCACAAGCTGTAGGCACAACTGTGACAACTCATTATTTCTGTAAATTTTTTGGATTGGTAAAAAAGAATTAAAGGGAGACTGATTTGGCCATTTTAAACTCACTTATTCTCATCAGTCAGCCATACCCTTCTGAGATTCGAACCCGGGCCGATTGCACATTCGGCAGTTGTTTAACCTCTAGGCCACAGGTTCTTTCTCGCTTTGTTAGCTGAGAGGCAATGGAGATATGTGTTAAGTATTTGTTACGTATTTTAGAATACCTTGCAAGGCCCAAATACGGACAAAACCTTATTGCTTGTATATGCCTAACCTAAGGCCATCCACAAGCTGTAGTCACAACTGTGACAACTCATTATTTGTGTTAATGTTTTGGATTTCTAACATAGATTTGAAGGGAGACTAATATGGCCATTCCAAACTCATTTCTTCTCATCAGTCAGCCATACCGTTCTGAAATTCGAACCTGGGCCTATTGCACATTAGGCAGTTGTTTAACCTCTAGGCCACAGGCTCTTTCTCGCTTTGTTAGCTGAGAGGCCAGGGAGATATTTGTTAAATATTTGTTACGTATTTTAGAATACCTTGTAAGGCCCAAATATGGGCAAAATCTTATTGCCTGTATCAGCCTAACCTAAGGCCATCCACAAGCTGTAGTCACAACTGTGACAACTCATTATTTCTGTAAATTTTTTGGATTACTAACAAAGAATTAAATGGAGATTGATATGGCCATTTCAAACTCATTTCTTCTCATCAGTCAGCCATACCCTTCTGAGATTCAAACCTGGGCCGATTCAACATTAGGCAGTTGTTTAACCTCTAGGCCACAGGCTCTTTCTCGCTTTGTTAGCTCAGAGGCAATGGAGATATGTGTTAAGTATTTGTTACGTATTTTAGAATACCTTGCAAGGCCCAAATACGGACAAAACCTTATTGCTTGTATATGCCTAACCTAAGGCCATCCACAAGCTGTAGTCACAACTGTGACAACTCATTATTTGTGTTAATGTTTTGGATTTCTAACATAGATTTGAAGGGAGACTAATATGGCCATTCCAAACTCATTTCTTCTCATCAGTCAGCCATACCGTTCCGAAATTCGAACCTGGGCCTATTGCACATTAGGCAGTTGTTTAACCTCTAGTCCTTGGTGGAGCAGTGGGCTAATGCCTCCTTAAGTAACACCAGCTGCCTGCAATTAGTGCAGGTTCGCGTCCCACCAGGCTCAAGGTTGACTCAGCCTTCCATCCTTCCGAGGTAGGTAAAATGAGGACCCAGATTGTTGGGGGCAATAAGCTGACTTTGTAATAATGCCACTTGGGGTGTGTGTGAAAGCCCTAATAAGCAGGCATATACATAGAATGAAGGCTACTGCTAAGCTTGTAAGCCGCCCTGAGTCTTTGGAGAAGGGCGGGATATAAATGGAAATAAAATAAAAAAAATAAAATAAAAAAATTGTGTAATTTTTTTGGATTGCTTACAAAGACTTAAAGGAAGACTGAAATGGCCATTTCAAACTCATTTCTTCTCATCAGTCAGCCATACCGTTCAAAAATTTGAACCTTGGCCGATTGCACTTTAGGAAGTTGTTTAACCTCTAGGCCACAGGCTCTTTCTTGCTTTGTTAGCTGAGAGGCCAGGGAGATATTTGTTAAATATTTGTTACGTATTTTAAAATACCTTGCAGGGGTCAAATACGGCCCAAATCTTATTGCCTGTATCAGCCTAACCTAAGGCCATCCACAAACTGTAGTCACAACTGTGACAACTCATTATTTCTGTAAATATTTTGGATTACTAACAAAGAATTAAATGGAGATTGATATGCCCATTTCAAACTCATTTCTTCTCATCAGTCAGCCATACCCTTCTGAGATTCAAACCTGGGCCGATTGAATATTAGGCAGTTGTTTAACCTCTAGGCCACAGGCTCTTTCTCGCTTTGTTAGCTCATCGGCAATGGAGATATGTGTTAAGTATTTGTTACGTATTTTAGAATACCTTGCAAGGCCCAAATACGGACAAAACCTTATTGCTTGTATATGCCTAACCTAAGGCCATCCACAAGCTGTAGTCACAACTGTGACAACTCATTATTTGTGTTAATGTTTTGGATTTCTAACATAGATTTGAAGGGAGACTAATATGGCCATTTCAAACTCATTTCTTCTCATCAGTCAGCCATACCGTTCCGAAATTTGAACCTTGGCCGATTGCACTTTAGGAAGTTGTTTAACCTCTAGGCCACAGGCTCTTTCTTGCTTTGTTAGCTGAGAGGCCAGGGAGATATTTGTTAAATATTTGTTACGTATTTTAGAATACCTTGCAGGGGTCAAATACGGCCCAAATCTTATTGCCTGTATCAGCCTAACCTAAGGCCATCCACAAGCTGTAGTCACAACTGTGACAACTCATTATTTGTGTAAATTTTTTGGATTGCTAACAAAGAATTAAATGGAGACTGATATGGCCATTTCAAACTCATTTATTCTCATCATTCAGCCATACCCTTCTGAGATTCGAACCCGGGCCAATTGCACATTCGGCAGTTGTTTAACCTCTAGGCCACAGGCTCTTTCTCGCTTTGTTAGCAGAGAGGCAAGGGAGATATTTGTTAAGTATTTGTTACGTACTTTAGAATACCTTGCAAGGCCCAAATACGGGCCAAATCTTATTGTCTGTATCAGCCTTTCCTAAGCCCATCCACAAGCTGTAGTCACAACTGTGACAACTCATTATTTCTGTAAATATTTTGGATTACTAACAAAGAATTAAATGGAGATTGATATGGCCATTTCAAACTCATTTCTTCTCATCAGTCAGCCATACACTTCTGAGATTCAAACCTGGGCCGATTGAACATTAGGCAGTTGTTTAACCTCTAGGCCACAGGCTCTTTCTCGCTTTGTTAGCTCAGAGGCAATGGAGATATGTGTTAAGTATTTGTTACGTATTTTAGAATACCTTGCAACGCCCAAATACGGACAAAACCTTATTGCTTGTATATGCCTAACCTAAGGCCATCCACAAGCTGTAGTCACAACTGTGACAACTCATTATTTGTGTTAATGTTTTGGATTTCTAACATAGCTTTGAAGGGAGACTAATATGGCCATTCCAAACTCATTTCTTCTCATCAGTCAGCCATACCGTTCCAAAATTCGAACCTGGGCCTATTGCACATTAGGCAGTTGTTTAACCTCTAGGCCACAGGCTCTTTCTCGCTTTGTTAGCTGAGAGGCCAGGGAGATATTTGTTAAATATTTGTTACGTATTTTAGAATACCTTGCAAGGCCCAAATATGGGCCAAATCTTATTGCCTGTATCAGCCTAACCTAAGGCCATCCACAAGCTGTAGTCACAACTGTGAGAACTCATTATTTGTGTAAATTTTTTGGATTGCAAACAAAGAATTAAAGGGAGACTGATATGGCCATTTCAAACTCATTTCTTCTCATCAGTCAGCCATACACGTCTGAGATTCAAACCCGGGCCGATTGCACATTCAGCAGTTGTTTAACCTCTAGGCCACAGGCTCTTTCTCGCTTTGTTAGCTGAGAGGCCAGGGAGATATTTGTTAAATATTTGTTACGTATTTTAGAATACCTTGCAAGGCCCAAATATGGGCCAAAT